>NC_139322.1:23936223-24546223 GCF_056507025.1 Lutjanus erythropterus
CTTGCCTACCTCACTAAAGCACATCATCAGTAATGCAGAATATTATGGCCCTTCACTGTTCCTCTTAGGTGAGTTCACAGTAGAACTTAAGAAAAGCTCTTCAAGTACTCTTCTGACAGAGCAAGTGCTCTCACTTGATTTGAGCGTTTTTGTCATAATAAACTGTATCAACTTGAAAATGTAAAAGGTCATTTGAAATTTATCAAAGATTTGGATTATAATTTTCCTTTTTTCTCATTGTATCTCTGTCGTTTGGGTTTGTAGCGACGGAGGTTGTGACGGTGTTTGTGTTCCAGGAGCCATCTCTGCTCTCCTCCCTGCAGGATAATGGTCTCACTGATGTCATGCTGCATGCCCTTCTCATCAAAGATGTGAGTTTTCACCAGTGCCCTTGTGTACTGCGTTTCTGTCTCATTCTTTTTCCTCGTCTCTGACAGTCCATGACAGTTGAATATCAACTGCTTAATTTTCAGCACAAGTACTGAATTTAATTAGTAGTATTATAGTATTTCACTTGTCTTTGTGCACAGTACGGTCAATAGATAACTCTTGGATATTGGTTGGCTGTCATTCTAAAGGGGTTGTCCCGTGTCCATAGGTCAGAGTTTAGACCTGTTGGATGAGATAATTAAACTGACAACACTATAAGCTTTAGTTACCGGTGGTAACATCTAGTCACCTCCAGATAGAAAAAACATACCTGAACCTCTGCATGCAGATGCTAAATTGGAAGAAAATTACTAAATTATCTCCTGGAAATTGAAATTACCTAATTTACAGTATTTTGTTATGATATGGTAAAAAAAAATCATATTGTGATTATTGAGCAGATATAGCAGTGGTGATATGATTCACAGTTAATGGGAATGATTTTTGCTTCCCAATTTATGGGTATAGGTATGTACCAAACATGTTTTCTTATATGTGGAGAATAAGATTTTTAGGCCAGGGAATCTCTATGGCACTACAGTACTTAATTATAAAACTGTTTTTAACACACATTGTTTTCCTTCATAAAAATGACTGCTCCAACAATTTGGATATTGCACTTGACCATATTGTGATTTTGTGATTTATTTTGTTTAATTGTAGCCCTATTTTGTTTTAAAGCTGCCCATTGAGCTGCATTATCCAGTTAGGTATAGAAGCTCTGTTGTGTTGTGCTCCGTGTTATACTGATTCAGGATGTGTGGTTCAATGCTGTAGGCCATTCTGTTTTGTTTCAGTTTCACTTTTAATGTAAAAATCTATGAGTAGCGTGTTTCACTTGCTGACTCAAGTCATGTTCTGGCATGTTGTGTGTAAACTACTAGACAACAGTTATGCAGGTAATCAATTTTGGGGTAAAATTGTTAAGATGCAAGACAGCGCTGTTGAAAAAGTACAGGTTGATAATGAGTCTTTGATGGGGAAAATGTTAATAGTTAATTCATCTTTGTAACTTGCACCCTCTTTGATCTATTTCTTTAAACTTTTGTTGGATGTTGTTCATTGTTTCTCAGGTTCCTGCTACTCGTGAGGTGTTGGGTTCTCTCCCTAATGTGTTCAGTGCCCTGTGCCTGAATGCAAGAGGCCTCCACTCATTTGTTCAGTGCCAGCCATTTGAGCGCCTCTTCAAAGTGCTTTTGTCTCCTGACTACCTGCCTGCTATGAGACGGCGACGCAGTTCAGACCCATTGGGTAAGTTGTACTGAATGTGCTGTGTTATTCGGATTTCTACCTTTGTAGCCTACTTGAATGTTTGTTCATGTTCTGTGTTTGGTTTCAGGTGACACTGCATCCAACTTGGGCAGTGCTGTTGATGAGCTCATGCGGCACCAACCCACTTTGAAGACTGATGCTACTACTGCCATTATTAAGGTATTGTACCTTGGTTTACAAGCATTCTTTCAAGTGTCATCACATGATTTGGGAGGAAAATTAAAGTTTAATTGTGATTACAGTTACTGGAGGAGATATGCAACCTGGGTCGAGCCCCTGAGTACATCTGCCAGAAACCATCTATCCAGAAGGCTGATGGCACTGTGGCGGTGCCACCAGCACGCTCCAGCCATGCTGCTGAAGAAGCTTCAAGTGAGGATGAAGAGGAAGAAGAGGCCCTCCACACGTTTAGCCAACAGCAGGGGGAACCAGAGAGCAACAGACAGTCAGTGCCACTTGAACTGTATGACACTGAGTTCATAACACAATAGAATAGAACAACTCTTTCCAGACCTTGATTCGTTTTCATTTCTATTTTCAAATCAATCGACTGAATTTCAAATAATTTAGTTGGTGGTTGTCATTTTGCTGATGATTGTCTTCTTGCAGGGTGGTGGGCACTGAGGAGCGGATACCCATTCCTCTAATGGATTACATTCTGAACGTGGTGAGTGGTGATTCTTTGATGTTTTAGTTTTAGATTGTTTTGGGTATATTGTGAAATACTCCAAGCAATAAAGCAGTGCTGACCTCATCTCTCTGTCCACTCATTGATTTATGATGCACCTGTTTTTCAGATGAAGTTTGTGGAATCCATACTAAGCAACAACACGACAGACGACCACTGTCAGGAGTTTGTGAACCAGAAGGGGCTGCTACCTCTGGTTTCTATTCTGGGGCTGCCCAACTTGCCCATAGACTTCCCCACATCTGCTGCCTGCCAAGCGGTAGCTGGTGTCTGCAAGTCCATACTGGTGAGCATACAAGAAAGATCACTGTTTTTTGTCTTTATTTTATTTCTTTATCTTGTGCACACAGTGATAGATCTGTGGGCAACTTGATCATAAGAGGTGAAAAAGACCCCATCATTTGGCTGATTTTAAACTGAAGCATTTTTCTCCCTAAATTGTCTCCCATAGACTCTGTCACATGAGCCTAAGGTACTGCAGGAGGGCCTGTGCCAACTGGACAGTATTCTGACATCTCTAGAGCCACTTCATCGGCCTATTGAGGTTCCTGGTGGGTCTGTGCTTCTCCGAGAACTGGCCAATGCGGGTCATGTCACAGATGCCACGTTGTCAGCCCGTGCAACGCCGCTGCTACATGCTCTTACTGCAGCACATGCCTACATCCTCATGTTTGTACATACTTGCAGAGTAGGACAGGTAAATATGGATTTTTTTTTCCCTCAAAAAAAAACAAAACAGAATTGACAGCCCCCCCATCCCTATTTTAAAATCACTTAATTACACAAAGCTGATCTCTGTTCATCTTGTGCTGTGTAACTCCTAGAAACTGCATCAGTGTCATAGTTAAGGAAATGAATACCAAATGCAGGCATTTGTTTTGTTTGACATATTGGTACTTCAAGGTTCCCTGTAGAGTTTTAAACCTTGTGTAACCTTATGGAGCAGCTTATCTGTGCAGGATTCTTATGGGTGCTGGAAATCCCTGATAACACTGGAATTTTCAAATATGTAATAATTTCAGAAGCGCTTAATGGTTCCTGTTTTCTTTCTAAACAGAGTGAGATCAGAGCAATCTCAGTCAACCAGTGGGGCTCCCAGCTGGGCCTGAGTGTTCTCAACAAGCTCAGTCAGCTCTACTGCTCTCTGGTATGGGAGAGCACTGTGCTGCTGTCCCTGTGCACACCTAACAGGTGAGTCTCTCATCCTTCACCCCCATTTATTTTAACTGTGTGACCGGCTGTAACTTTCTAACACCTCTTGCGTGTGTCCAACAGTCTGCCTCCAGGATGTGAGTTTGGCCAGGCTGACATGCAGAAACTGGTGCCCAAAGAGGAGAAGCCATCTGGCAGCACTGCAGCGACTACAGCTTCTGGTTCCAGGAGAACTGGTAATATAACCATTTAACTTTTTTCATTAAAAACAATCAAATCGATGGAACACTCGCAACAACTTCAGTGTCCTCTACATTTATTTAGCAGAGTCTGAGGCTGTGTCTGTGGATTCATCTGCTGGTGGACTGTTGGAAGGCATGGGTCTGGATGGGGACACCTTGGCTCCCATGGAGACGGACGAACCTACTGCAACCGACCCTAAAGCCAAGTCCAAACTTACTCCAGCGATGGCCACACGCATAAAACAGATCAAACCGCTACTCTCTGGTGAGATAATTTCTGTGACACAAAATCAAGTTTTCATATGTTAGATTAAAAAATGTCTTGAATTGCCTCAAAGTCCCATGACATTGTCTTGTCACTAACCTACCTCTGTCTTTCCAGCTTCATCTCGTCTAGGTAGGGCTCTGGCTGAGCTCTTTGGCCTGCTGGTGAAGCTGTGTGTGGGTTCACCAGTGCGCCAACGCCGTTCCCACCATGCCACAAGCACAGGCACTACACCCACGCCTGCTGCCCGGGCCACTGCCTCTGCCCTCACAAAGCTCCTTACCAAGGGCCTGAGTTGGCAGCCGCCACCTTACACACCCACCCCTCGGTTTAGGTAAGAACAGACTTCCCTCACCATCATTTGCCATTGTTAATACATGCATTGTCCACAGAAGTGATATGGAGTGTTGTTTGCTTGTTTTTTTGTCTGGCAGGCTGACTTTCTTCATCTGCTCAGTGGGGTTCACATCTCCCATGTTGTTTGATGAGAGGAAATACCCCTACCACCTAATGCTGCAGAAGTTCTTCTGCTCTGGGGGACATGATGCCCTATTTGAGTAAGTCCTATCCAGTGCTGTGTCATTTCAAGATCAAGAACAGTGTTTTATCTTCAAAGTTTGGTCACTGATATTCATAATGTTGTAATCTCAATGTTAAACAGGAGTTTTACTGGCCATGTTTCTTTTGTGCAGGACATTTAACTGGGCCCTGTCAATGGGTGGGAAGGTGCCTGTGTCTGAGGGACTAGAGCATACTGATCTACCAGACGGCACAGGGGAGTTCCTAGATGCTTGGCTCATGCTGGTGGAGAAGATGGTGAACCCAAGCACTGTATTGGACTCACCCCACTCCCTGCCAGCTAAAATGCCTGGAGTCACACCGACAATGCCCCAGTTCAGTGCTCTTCGCTTCCTCATAGTCACCCAGAAGGTCAGTATCCACTAACTATAATTCCAGTGAGTCAGATAAAACTTGTGAGTTTGTGTTTTCAACATGGAAATTATACATTATGGGTGGCATTCAAGTGGTTAAACTTGTAGAAACATGGTTGCCAGAGAGATGGACAACGTATAATTCCTTACTGCTCAAAAATATTTGTTCTGCTGTTGCATTTCTGAATTTTAATACCATTTCAAGGAATGAGAAGATGGTAGATAGCCAACTTCCATGACCTCTGTAACTTGTAAGATACCACAAGCTATGAATATAAATAATGCAGCACTAGTTGTTTCATTTGGACTCCTTGAGACCCTGTTTAAAGACATACTGTATTTCTGATATGTGATTTTGTAAAAGCCTTGAGTTTTATGAGCATTTTCTTATATAGGGTTTGGTTTAGTTTTGCCATGTATTGCTTTTTTAACAGGCACAGCGCATATTAATAACTTTTCTGAAAACATGCCAGAATTAGCCAGGCAGGCAAATTTTCATCTGTGGTCCTCAGGTAGGCAATAGCTGACAGCACAGACATCAAGAATAAGAGCATTGAAAAATACAATCAATGATAAAAGGCAATAGGAAAAAAGCAGATACAAACCAGTCTGCACAACATAGACATAAGAGAGATGGACAGCTGATGCACAGAATCCACAACAGCAAGACAACCGTCAATAAATAGCAGGTTGAGAGTTTGACTACCCATTTATGCACTACTGATGTCATGATACCAGAAATTTAGAAGGTGGTATCAATAACTGAAATTCTCACATTCCCATTTGTTTAAAACTCTAACATTACACTTTGATGACAGATGACATCAACTGTGTATTACGGAGTCAGGATGGTAACCCACTACTATGAGCTATGGTTACATTATATTAGCCTTAACATGGTAGCCTTTAGTGTTTAGCAATTGCAGATGTTGTGAAACATAGTTGGCTACACAGCAATGCCAGCCATCTCAAACAAAAATAATGGCACTGATTTGGTATAGAAGCCATCGATTTTTGTGACCTTCCTATTATGTGCAGTTTGTTGGCGTTTTATTATTGTAACACAGTCTCTTGTTCATTCAGGCTGCATTCAGCTGCATCCGCAGTCTGTGGAACAGGAAGCCACTGAAGGTGTATGGAGGCAGAATGGCTGAATCTATGCTGGCCATCCTCTGCCACATCCTGAGGGGGGAGCCTGTTATCCAGGAGCGGCTGGCCAAGGAAAGAGAGGGGACAGTGCGCCCGGATGATGAGGCAACCTCCACTGGTTCTTTGGGACCCAGCGTTGCCCCTGGAGCATCTACAACAAGTGGAGAGGCACCTGCACCAAGTGGAACAACACCTGGAGCGCCAGCAGGAGGGTCAGCTGATGATTCAACCAATTCCACCCCCCGCCGTGAGCCCCAGGTTAACCAGGCTCAGCTTACACAGGTATATGGGAAAGCTGTTTAAATATTGTACTATTTACACACTTTGTCAAATGCTGGATTTTTATTGTTTGGGATAATAGTCAACAACAGAGGAGAAGGGGTGTACGTTTGTGTTTCTTACATACTTTTTTCCCTCAAATATTATAAACAATTGTGTGGTATTGTTTGTAGTTTGACAGCTTTTTCTGCTCACCAGCTGTGGTTTGTTCTTGCAGCCTCATCAGTATTTTCAGCTCACTGTGCCACTACTGCAGGCTGTTTTGACAGCACAGGTTAATTGCATAATAGTATATCTAGGTGGCCATCGAAGCAAGAAAATAAAACAGAGGTGGTGTGTTTACCAATCTTCCTCCCCCGTATTCTGCATGCACTGAATCCCGGGCCACCATTTGTTTTATAACAGGGAGGAAGCAGAGGGAGAGAGAGGCCCACACAGGTCCGCCAGCACCAGCTCCAGCAGGTATAAGAGTCATCAGGGAGAGGGGAAGAGGTGGAGAGAGTCAGGGATAGAGAAAGGTTGGAGACAGATGACTAATTTAAGAAGAAAAGGGGAGAGGAGTTTTGACCAGATTATTGGGATTCATACCTTTTGAGGCATGCTATCCAGATAGGATTGTTAGGGGAAAAGGTTTGATTGAGGGAGGGCCTCATTATTCACAAAAAGAAGTGGAGACAAGGAGTAAGTGGAAAAACGTCTCCTCGCCCTCATAAAGATAACAAGTCTCTTAAACTTTTTCTCACCTTTAATGACCAAACTTCTTTTTGCCCTTCATTCATGACACCATTTCTTTATACTCATGTAAAAATACATTTTCATCCTTTTGTTTGGTGTTTTAGCTGATGGACATGGGTTTCTCAAGAGAGCATGCCATGGAAGCCCTACTGAACACCAGCACCATGGAGCAGGCCACGGAATACCTACTTACACACCCTCCACCACTTTTTGGTGGTGCAGTCAGAGTAAGGCTTCACAGAGAGAAACATTCTTCTATTCTTTGTTTTGTTTTGTGACTCAAATTCAGGCAGCTGAGACTGTTTCCCTTGTTCATCCAGGATCTATGTAGGACAATGTCTGAAGAGGACCAGATGATGAGGGCAATTGCCATGTCACTTGGGCAAGAGGTCAGCATGGAGCAACGCTCTGACTCTCCTGAGGTGTGTCACCGTTGCTGCTCAGATTACATGGAAACAACGTTTTGCTCTAAACTGCTTGCCGCTAAAGGAAACCTCATGAATGAATAACTTGCTCTTTAGTGGAACAGCTGTTGAGATTATCTCTGTGTGTGCTTCAGGAGGCAGCACGTCGGCGTGAGGAAGAGGACAGGAGAGCCAGAGAGCGGGCAGAGGAGGAGGAGGCCCGCTGCTTGGAGCGCTTCATGGAGGCTGAGCCACTCGATCCCAAAGAGCTTCATGCCTTCACTGACTCCATGCTGCCTGGCTGTTTCCATCTTCTAGATGAGCTGCCTGACACAGTCTACCGACTCTGTGACCTGCTGATGACTGCAATCAAGAGAAGTGGCCCTGAGTACAGAGATCTCATCCTGGGACAGGTTGTCCACCAGGTCCGTGGATAAATGCATGTTTACATTTCAGTCTGCTCTCTGGAGCCCATTGTACATGTGTGTTCATAGTTAAAGTCCATTGATTTAGGGGGAATATGGAAGCATAAAATGGGATGAACTACTGTTGTCCGTCTGTTTTTTTTATCTTAAATATCAACTTTTGAGTTGTCAGATGCAGATTAACATACAGTTGAACACAGTTTGTTTTTGCAATTAATTGTTGGAAATTTCAGAGTAAATGCTTTCAGCAAGTACAAAACATATCTTGAATGCAAATGCAGCCCAGTAAATCAATGGAAACACAGCAAGCTTTTAATAACATTCTTGCACCAGCCTGATTGTGTTTATGTTGTGTGTAGGTGTGGGAGGCAGCAGACGTGCTGATCAAGGCGGCTGAGCCTCTGACTACCAGTGACACAAAGACTGTGTCTGAGTGGACCAGACAGATGGCCACACTGCCCCAGGCCTCCAAGCTGGCAACACGGATTCTGCTGCTCACGTTGCTCTTTGAGGTAACAGAAACACACATATTGAAGTTTTAGCCTTAAGATGTTCACTTGTAGAGGATAAAGTCATTTTCTGTCATTGTTTGTGTACACATAATGATAATTTGATTTCTGTTCTGGTAGGAACTGAAGCTGTTGGGTGCCAGAGTGGTGGAGAATAGTGGGATTCTTGATTTGCTCATCAAGCTGCTTGAGGTTGTGCAGCCCTGTTTGCAGGCTGCTAAAGAACAAAAAGACATCCAGACACCAAAGTAAGTTCAGCACAGCCCTAAAAACTTGTTGTCACTTGGAAATGCTTGTTTTTATTTATTAATAAAATTATTTTTCTGCAGATGGATCACACCAGTACTGTTGATCATTGACTTCTATGAGAAAATGGCAGTCTCTTCAAAGCGCAGGGAACAAATGAACAAGGTAAAAGCTGACCTCATAAAACAAAACCACAGATAGAGATGACAATAATAAAGTTAAAGGCTTCATGGCTGCAGGCTCATTGCTCTTAGCTTTAACATGGTTTCTCTTAACTCTGTCTCAGTATTACAAAATTAGTCCAACATTGTCCTAGTCTATGGTATTTGCCAAATTCAACAGGATAACATACAAAATAAATACTAAAACAATATAAAACTCGGTGAAACTTTGTTTTACTGTTCCCAGCTAGTGCTCATTGAGTAAGCAGTCCAGCAAAGTAAAATAAACACATGTTGTTATCAAAAATAAAGCTTTTATCCACTCAGCTCTTCTGTCCTTTGAGACTTGGGGCCGATGTGATGATTTGTGCTGGTACTTTGAACATTCACTCGGTTTCAAACAAACTGACACCATGTCAATGAGAACTTGGTTGGACAAGTGTGTAACAACCAACAAATCGACCATCTGACCACAAGGTGTTAGCCCTTTTGCTTTCTTTATTAAAGACTTGTCCAGAATGAGCAGAAAGATCTACCTTTGAAATCCCATGTAACATTGTTTCTATAAATACAGCCTTGACAAATATAATAACTCTTGACAGAAATACCACAAAAATATTCTAAACTGTACATTATGTTGTAATATTTTGTCGTTATTTTGTGCACCCCTTTTTTTACAAATGAGTTCTCTGTTTTCCTTTAGTATCTGCAGCCCAATGGGAACAATTGGCGATGGTTTGATGACCGCTCAGGCCGTTGGTGCAGTTACAGTGCATCAAACAACAGCACCATTGACTCAGCATGGAGGGCTGGGGAGAGCAGTGTCCGCTTCACAGCTGGCCGCCGGAGATACACTGTGCAGTTTAACACCATGGTGCAGGTATTAAAACATTTTTCTCCACTTACACGCAATACGTAAAAAATACACACCATGGACTCTTTAATTTTATGGTTATGTTACTAGAGTTTGCTGTATACTGTGGCTTGATTTAACACCATTCTTACTGGTCAGGTAAATGAAGAGACTGGTAACAGGAGGCCAGTGATGCTGACTGTCCAGAGAGTGCCCCGCATGCCCAAGCCTGCCAAGACTGGCAGCATCACCGACTCTGAGAGAGAAGAGGGAGACAGGAGCAAAGCAGAGGAAACCCACACTGACCTGGACTCAGGGGCAGCAGTGGAAATGAGTGCTCCTAAAGATGATCCCAGCCAGCTGAAAGAGACCACATCTGGCCCATCATCTTCCTTGGAGTCTGACTACACCCAGGGCTCTGATATTGTCGTGCAGGGCCTGACTGAGGACATGACCACCGTACTTATCCGTGCCTGTGTCAGTATGATCAGTGTTCCTGTGGACCCAGACACCCTTCATGCCACATTGCGACTCTGTTTGCGCCTTACACGCAACCACCACTATGCTATGATGTTTGCTGAGCTGAAGAGCACACGGATGATTCTGGGGCTGACGCAGAGCTCTGGCTTCAATGGCTTCACCCCGCTTGTTACCCTGCTGTTCAGACACATCATAGAAGATCCGGCCACACTGCGGCACACTATGGAGAAGGTTAGAGTCCTTTTTCATATTGTCTAAAATGGGGCTCACAATATATGAAGTTTAGGGCTGTGACTAATGATTATTTTCGTCATTTATTAATCTGCTAATTGTTTCTGAGATAAAAAAAAAATCAATTCATCATTTGGTCTAAAAAATGTGAGGGAGTAATGTAAAATTGTCCATCCCTGTTTTACATGGACCAAGGAGATGTCTCTAAATGTCTTGTTTTGTCAGTCCAAACCCAAAACATAATCAGTTAAATATGATACGAAACAAGAGAAAAGTGGTAAACAGCATTTACCATTTTCCCATGAGAAATTACTTTAATAATGAATTGATTATTAAAATAGTAATAATAGCCAATTATTATACTGTCAAACGACTAAGCTATTAGTCCACTAATTGTTGCAGCCAGCTAGTTGCATTGTATCAGCAGTATGTTTTAGCTAAATATAGCTTATAAACACTAATGTTAATATCATTAATGAATTCCTCAACAATCTGTTGCATAGGTGGTAAGGTCAGCGGTGACAAGTGGAGCAGGTAGCACCACCTCAGGAGTGGTGTCAGGCAGCCTTGGTTCCAGAGAAATCAATTATATCCTACGTGTGCTGGGCCCAGCTGCTTGCCGTAACCCTGAATGCTTTGCTGAAACCGCCAGCAACTGTGTCCGCATTGCTCTGCCGGCACCCCGCGGAGCTGGAACAGGTGAGTGTTCAAGCATTTCTATGTAGGTGTGGTAAGTTTTGATTAGATTTGGAGGTCCAAGCTAATTGGCTTGAAACATTTACTCAACTATGTATGTCTTTTTCTTTAAACCCTAATAAGTTCATACACTGTATTTTTTTGTACAGCCTCTGATGATGAGTTTGAGAACCTCCGAATTAAGGGCCCCAATGCTGTGCAGCTGGTGAAGACCACACCGCTAAAACTGTCCCCGTTACCACCAATCCCTGACACTATCAAGGAGGTCATCTATGACATGCTCAATGCTTTGGCTGCCTACCATGCTCCTGAAGAACGTATGTTGTGTTAATAAATTCTTGATAGCAATTCATTCAAAGGCTCTATATGTAATTTTAATGGAAAGTAAGTAAGTAAGTTAAGTGTGTGTTCCTGTGTGTGGGACAGCTGAGCGCCCAGAAGAACGTGCAGCAGCGGTGCCTGGTGGTCAGGACCTATGCCAGATACTGCAGGATGTTGGTGATGACGTTTACCAGCAGTACCGACTCACCCGGCAGGGCAGCGACTTTGACTCCCAGTCTGCATTCCATATCAATGTGAGTGTCGATGACAAATCATCCTGTATTGAAACATAAAATGTGTCATATACTCACTTAATAATAGAGTTGTTTCTCCTCCTCTCAGACTCAAGTGTTTGCTGCTGATGGAGGTGTAGCTGAGTCCTCCCAGTCTGGCACACCACAAGGAGAAGGTGTGTCTTATTTTTTTTTTAACCATGCAAGAAGATTGATGCAAAGTAACTGCACATATAAGATCAAGTCACTCTTTCAATATATACTGTAATTCAGCTGTTTTAACCCACAAAGACATTGGTTGATTTCATGAAAATGCCCAGTCCAAAGCATATTGCAGAAGATTGCCTTGGGTTGTTCATGTTTATTTGCTGTTGAGATTTTTATATTGTTAGTGCAAAATAAAACACACAAAGGCTGCTCCAAATCAGATGTAAAATTTCGTTTTCACTTGATTTGAGTTCTTGGGTAAATGAAGAGACTGATAACAGGAGGCCAGCAATGCTGACTGTCCAAAACTAATATTGAAACTAATAAAGACTAAAACTTGACATTTTTTAACAATGAAAACTAAACTGAAATGAGCAAAATCACTCAGGTAACTAACAGAAACTAAACAGAACTGAAAACAAAAATAAAAACTTATTAAAAATCTATAATTTACTATAATATCTTTGTGATTGTGTATCTTAAAATTTTGTTACCCTAATGTCCTCAGCTTCCACTCCAGAAGAGATGCGAGAGGAAAAGAAAGAACAGGAGGGAGAGAAGAGTACCAGCTCAGAGGAGAGTAAAGCAGCAAAGGTGAAGGCAAGCAAGCCTCTAATGCCTACCTCCACCATCTTGAGACTGTTGGCTGAGCTGGTGCGCTCCTATGTGGGAATTGCCACACTAATTGCCTCCTACTGCTACACTGCTGGACAGTCTGAGCTCATTAAGGAGGTGGGTAGTTAAAATAAAATCTTCTCAGCTTTTCACAGATATGCGTTTACGTGTGTGTGTGTGTGTGTGTGTGTGTGTGTGTGTGTGTGTGTGTGTGTGTGTGTGTGTGTGTGTGTGTGTGTGTGTGTGTGTGTGTTATATATACATATACATAACCTATTTTGATTTTCTTGTATCCTAACAGGATTGCAGTGTACTAGCTTTTGTGCTCGACCACTTACTGCCTCACACTCAGAATTCAGAGGACAAGGACACCCCAGCCTTGGCACGTCTGTTTCTAGCCAGCCTTGCAGCTGCCGGCACAGGCACCGATGCCCAGGTGGCCCTGGTCAATGAGGTCAAGGCTGCCCTCAGTCGGGCACTAGCAATGGCAGAAGGTGCCGAAAAACATGCAAGGTAAGTAGCACGAAAATAAGTAAATCAGCCTAATATTGATACTATAACTTTTAATTGATTCGGTATTTATACTGATTTGAAAAAAAATGTAATTCTCACTCTCTGTCCTTGCTTATCTGTTTCACAGGCTTCAGGCAGTGATGTGCATTATCAGCACTATCATGGAGTCATGTCCCTCCACGTCTAGTTTCTACAGCACAGCTGCAGCCAAGACGCAACACAACGGCATGAACAACATCATAAGGCTCTTCCTTAAGAAAGGACTGGTCAATGACTTGGCCCGAGTGCCTCACAGCTTGGATTTGTCCAGGTATATAATCAGTCACACCATATTAATTTCAGGGACCTTATAAAAGTTAATTTTAAATTAAGGATTCGTTTGCATCCATGTTGACATGCTTTTTATTCCCTGTCTTTGTTGGTGCCTTGCTGCATGTTAATTCATGTTAATTCAATGTTAATACCTGTTGACCATTTACTTGCACATGAGATGAAGAAGACAGGTGTCCACATGTACAAGAAGAGCTCCATAATGCTACCAGAGGTCTAAAATGCAACAAGGAACCTTAAACCCAAACTTTTCACTATCAAGTTGCAGGCTAAATACAAATTGGAACCAAGTTGGCTTTGCAAGAAATATTACTGTGTCGTATGAAATCGGTGTAAACTAACTATATTCTTCCTTTACATCATTTGGTTTAGTCCAAACATGGCCAACACAGTGAATGCTGCCCTGAAGCCTCTAGAGACTTTGTCCCGCATTGTTAACCAGCCCAGCAGTCTGTTTGGGGGCAAAGGAGGCTCCAGCAAGAACAAGACCGAACATGACACTGTGGGCACCGCCAGGGACAGCAACAGCAACACTCAGGACCAAGGTATCTGATGAGACACTTTAAATCTCTAGATCCACTGATTCCCAATATGTCTGTAGCTGATTTGTGGCATCTGTTCCAGGAGAGTCTGGTGAGGCAGAGCCAGTGGAGGGCAACCACAGGGTGCAGGGGACAGACAGCGACCTGATGGATGGAGAGACAGAGGGAGACACGGTGGTCATCGCTGGTCAGCCAGAGGTTCTCAGCACACAGGCTATGCAGGTGATTAAAGGTTTATTACATAAATACAATAATCAAATTGTATTTCACCACACTACCTCATAATGTAATCTTTATAATTAATGGTTATCAAGTAATTATTACCAAAGGTAGAAAATTGAGTTCCTGCCCATTTCTTCACATTGCATTTGTATTCCTTTCTTGTTTTTGTAGGTGGAGAATGAGTTGGTGGATCTGATTGATGAGCTGCTGGAGAGAGATGCTGGCACTGTCAACAGCACAATTATAGGTATGAAAGGAAAAGGTCACAGTAGTTGTGAGCACAACCACTAAAGTTCTATAGGATAGTCATTGGATTAAAGACTCGCAAGTGACCCACACACTAGAATCATAGTTGCCCTTAAATTTTATGATACTTTATACCACAGTGCGGGCACTCCTTGCATTGCTGCAGGCAAGAAAACCCAGAGAGGGTATATCACTTGTTGTCTGTTCTATAAATCAGTGGGACGCAGTGGTGAAGATGAATCACAAGAGGATGTGTTGATGGATGAGGCCCCCTCCAACATTAGCCAGGCATCCACCCTTCAGGCCAACCGGGAAGGTAAGACATTGACGCATCAAAACTTCCTGGGTCTGTCATGGTAAATAACCTCACAGATGACTGGCTTTAGTGACAACTTTTCAATTTTTAGAATCTTCTTGTGAGGGACTGCTTTAAGATATATAATTCTCACATTGTTTTTTGAATTGCTAAAAGGGAACTACAACTTCTCACTATACAACTCTGTGTTGTATAATGGTGAACTTACCTTGTGTTTCTTCTCTTGCATCAGACTCCATGAACATCCTGGAACCTGAGGATGAGGAGCACACACAGGAGGAAGATTCCAGTGGCAGCAATGATGATGAAGACAGCCAGGATGAAGAGGAGGAGGAAGAGGAAGAGGAAGAGGAGGATCAGGTATGGATTAATGCAGTAAGGCTCGGTAAACAAGTCTTGGTTGTTGTTAATCTTTAAGACTCATGGCTGCTACTTTTTCTCAAGGATGATGAAGAGGGAGATGAGGATGATGATGATGAAGGGTCAGAGATGGAGTTGGATGAGGAGTTCCCTGACATCAATGCTGCACCTCACATCCGCTTTGAAAGGTTTGACAGGGATGATGACCTCATCATAGAGTTTGACAACATGTTCTCCAACAACGGTGAGCAGGATTGTTTTTACTAATGTTTACTAAGATCACAATCTCAGCTTGAGTCCTTTAAAGAATTGATTTAGCATAAAGTCCATCCCTGTGTTATACAGTTCAGCTTCTTGGTTGCAGAAAGTGGTGTCCTTTTGATACCGTATGACACTGTAAGAAATTGGGGAAAAATTAGAACCCATGATCACTGCAAAAACATGTTTGGCCTGATTTTTGAAAAACTGGTTCCAGCTACACATGATCAGAAAACGGATAATGCAGGAAATGAATTTTCTTTATCCTTATTGACATTACTTGGGGTTGTGCCAGAGCTGTCCCCCTAATGTCTGCCTACTGTTTCTGTTGTTTTTCTATCAGCTGACATCCCTCCCTCCCCAGGCAACATCCCCAGCTCCCACCCGCTGATGGTGCGCCATGCTGACCACGGTTCCCTCACCCTAGGCGTGGCAGGCACCAGCAGCCGCCTGGCACAGGGTATGGGTCGCAGCCAACGAACTTTGCGCCAGCTTACTGCCAACAGTGGACATACCATCCATGTCCACTACCCCGGCAACCGCCAGCCCAACCCTCCACTCATCTTGCAAAGGTGAAAGAATGTTTTTCTGTTTTTCATGGCTGTTAAACAACACATGTTACACCTTCATTGTTTGAGTGATGATTCTAATTAAGACCTCTGTTCCTCCCTTAATTCCCTTTTGTTTAGATTGTTGGGCCCCAGTGCTGCAGCAGACATTTTACAGCTGTCCAGCTCTCTGCCTCTGCAATCTCGTGGTCGTGCTCGGCTTTTGGTCGGAAACGAGGATGTGCACATCATCGCTCGTTCTGATGATGAGTTGTTGGATGACTTTTTCCATGAGCAGAGCAGTACTGGGGGACAAGCAGGTGAGAATTACTAGAGGCTGTTGTTAATGTTACAGTCTGTTGGTTTAGTGTTGGCCTGAATTCCTAACATGTTTGTTTTTACTGTCTCTCCAGGCACCCTCTCTAGTATTCCCACTGCCTTAACTAGGTGGACAGATGAGTGTAAAGTTTTGGATGCTGAGAGTATGCACGACTGTGTAGCAGGTGGGTTGGTCTATGAATGGAGATGAATTTGATAATTTTATCATGAAAAATGTTTTTATGAGTGAGTACCTCAATGTTGATAATGTTACAAAACGTTGGTGCTTCCAGAAAATGTTAAGATTTTTGAGGATTGGCTTGGGATATGAAGGTCCAGTGGTTACAAGTATCGACTGATCATTCAACCCAGCTCTAAACACTAAAATGCTCCAGTAGTTGGATCACATTTTGATCAGCCATGATATTATCTTGTTTTGAGTCTCATTTAATGATAATGAAATCCCGTAATGCCCTCATGAAGGTTGTATGAACCAAAGCACAGCTATGTAAAGCAGTGGGAGTCATCTGAGTTTAACATGCATAAATTGTTTTCCATATATAATTGATAGTTAAACATTAAAGTAATCCATAAGGTCTGGTGGTCTGCTTTTTTATTGAAGTACTTTCTTAGAAAATCCAAAGCATGACAACACTTAGAGTTTCATTTGGTGTTTGTTGCTCTAATTTGTTACCAACCACAGTGGCAGAGAGAGCAGGGCACAGTCAGCATCAGTGTGCCAGGATAAATGTCTTGAGCTAGAATGGCATCAATTGAACTTGGTGACATGTTACATCTTTTTAATTACAGCCACAACTAAGGGTGAATTCTGACATTCTGTGTCTGCTTTCAGTGGTGAAGGTGCCTATCCTGCAGCATCTCGAGAGTCTGCGAGATGAGGAACTGGAGGAGCGTAGGGAGAAAAGACGGAGGCAGTTGGCTGAGGAGGAGGAGTCTAAGCAGAATGAGAGGAGGGCTTCTGGAGCTGAACAGGCCAGAGAACAGAGCCTGCAGGTTGGAAATGTTTTTTGGTTTTGTTGGGGAAGGAATTTTCTAACATGGAAGTACTTGCATCTGATGGCATTTTTAATCAGTGTTGACTCACTGTGTTTTTTGTTTTTTTTTGTCTGTTTGTTTGTTTTTTTGTCTATAGGGTTCTGGATTGGGTACAGTTAATGGTGCAGAGAACACTGCAGGTACTGACATTTATGAAGATATTGTTTGTTTTTGTGTGAATATTAAAGTTCTTTTCAAGGATGGAGACATCTCAGTCATGGGCATCTGGAGACAAACAGCCAGCAAAGCGTGCTGTGGGATGAGGTAGTAGTTTGTATAGTTTTAGGATCACACCAGATCTGGGAGATAACTATACAGTCTACTGTCTTTCTTATGGCAACGCTATACCAGCTCAACATCTTCATCTGCTGTGAAGTAAATTCACTTTTTGACTGAAAATATTTGATCTACATTG
Organism: Lutjanus erythropterus; assembly: GCF_056507025.1. Classification (NCBI taxonomy): domain Eukaryota; kingdom Metazoa; phylum Chordata; class Actinopteri; order Lutjaniformes; family Lutjanidae; genus Lutjanus; species Lutjanus erythropterus. Next base: position 23,953,872 of record NC_139322.1, read on the forward strand.
CTGTCTTAAGCCCTTACTTCCATATATTTACATGATATCTCTGGAATACAGTGTTGCTTCATATATATATATTGTATTCATTGCATTTTTCTGCAGCTGACTTTGCTGTGGTGAGGTAGTAAGTTGTGTTGTTGTTGGGGATCAGGATTGTGCACCCCGTTCAGGAGATAACTATACAACTTACTGCCTTCCTCAACAAAGGCCCATACCATCTATGGAGAAAATATTCAGTAACTAGTCACTATACTGTTTCATTTCTGTTCATGTGTGCTTGTTTTTGAGCTCTCTTTAACACCTTGAAATGGCTTGGAAATAATTTAACAGATTTGGGTGCAAAGCCTTCTGTTTGGAATGTGTATTTTTATTTTTATTTTTATTTTTTATTATTTATATATTATTCATTTTTTAAACTTTTTAATCTGTGTTTAGACACAGTTTTGTATTTTTTTCCCCAGTGAAGATCGTATGAAAAAAGATAGCTCTGTTTTCACTTAAGTTTTCTTTCTGGATTTGCAGAGGGTGAGCAGGCTCAGGGTGGCACAGTGTCATGTCTGGACCCACCCAGGGTCTCAGAGGGCTTCCTCACTGCTCCCCCATCTGGAGAGGTCACTCCCACCACACCTGCTCCTCATGAACAGGCCCTAGTCTCCCTGGAGACGGCGATCAGCCAGCAGGTCCACCAGCCAATTGCTGACTTGCTGCTGGCTGAGTCACATGCCAGCTCGCTGGCTGCCCTAGCAGGGGCAGGCCTTCCACCCTTGTCAGCAGCTGACAGGCCAAACAGTGAAGCGGAGGCATCTCAGATGGAAATGTCCCCAGCACCCACAATCGGTGAGAGAGTCGGAGGAGGTGGTGGAGGAGGAGCGTTGGATGAAGGCAGGGAAGGTAGTCTAACTTTGAAAACTCTCATTATACAGACTGGCCAACAGTAAGGACACACATCTGTAATATAATGGTGTTATTGACTGTGCTTGTAGCCAGTATGCGTCATAAAATTTTCTCACCATTTCAAAATACAAATCAATTGCACAAGGAATTTTTGTTACAGTGGATTGATTACATAATTTCCTAATGCTAACCTTCACTATTTTTTCTCCCCTCAGCCTCCCTCAGTCCAGACATTGTGGAGACCTCAGAGCCTGCAGTAGTGGGTGTGTCACAACTGGAAGGGTCACCCATGGATACCAGCAGCCCTGCCTCTGCCACTCAGGAAGAGGCTGCTCCCAATCCTGCCCAAACCGCCCAGCTGTCTCAGGAGCTGTCTGGCAGCGGTGAGAGTGGGCTGACCGACAGGCAGACAGATGCAGAGACTGGGTGAGCAGTTTAAAGTAGCATTCCTGATCAAATTAATGGTGAAAATTATTATAATGTAGCCTGTATCTCCTGGCCAGATAACTATAAATGTACAAAGTTACAGGTTGTGTAAAATGTTTAAACCCCTTATATAACAGCTCCCTCAATTGTTTTCTCCTGGTACATGTAAGCCACACATAAGTTGTGTTTTGGTCTGAGGGCACAAAAGTAGCACCAGCTGCTAGCCAAATTCTGGAAAAATTTTCAAGTGGTAGGTAGACTTGCTTCATTCATTCAAAGACACTGATGATCTGAGTGGCTAGTAACAATTTGAACATTAGCTAGCTATTTAGCATCCAATAGAAGGGGATTAAAAGATGGAGTTGGAAGCCAACATTTCTGCCAGTTAAGATTCAGTTTGTGCACTAACTCGTTTGTTTTCTATGCCCTTTAACTGGTTTTAAGAAGAGTTGGTACATCTTGTCATTCTGAGTAGCTGATGGCTACCCCCCCCTCACCCCCACCCCCCCAATCAGCTGAATATATCGTCACGTATATTCCTGTGACAGACAATAAGACATTTTTTTTTTTGTTTTCAGCTCCACCTCTGTCTCATCACCTGGGGAAACGATGCCCAGGAGCGATAGTGCTGACAGCCAGTCTCAGGCCATCCAGGAAGAGCCTCTTCCATCCACCAGCAATGAGGAGGAGGACCCCCTTGCAGGTAAAATGAGCTGCTACAATGCCTTTTCTCGTTTTTTAAAGTATTTTTATTTTCAAATGTTTTTCAATTGAATATCAATTTTTTTTTTAATTCCTTTTTTTTTGGGGGGGGGGGTTAAAGACGTAATTCACAGAAAAAAGAGAATATACAATAAAATGACCAATTTCAAGATGCTGTGTGTACATCACCACACCTGTGTATGTACACACATTTCTACATAACAGCCCTTCCTTTTTACTTTTTTCTGTGTAAATACATCAAACTTTACACTAGTCATTTAATTTAGACATAAAAAAAATAGTAAATAACTTTCTCCCATGTACCTGTATCTGTCTTGTACTACACCTTGTACAGTACATTTGGACTTCTGTTGGCGTAAAGATTCTAAATATGTTACCAGTGTTGGAAGTAAATGAACAGTTCCAAACCTGTGGTGATGAACCAAGGCTCTCGATTTGTACATTTTGTCATCTAAGGTCTGACATAATTGGAGATGTGTATTTCATTCGCTTTTCCCAGATCCTGTCAAATTTGTCTAATCCCAGTCTAGTCAACTTCTCTATTGTGTGTGTGTGTGTGTGTGTGTGTGTGTGTGTGTGTGTGTGTGTGTGTGTGTGTGTGTGTGAGTGTGTGTGTGTGAGAGTGTGTGTGTGTGTGTGTGTGTGTATGAGAGTGTGAGTGTGTGTGACCTCAGTCCGTAACTACAAGTGGCTTAACTTTAGGTCTGATGGTGGCTTTTTCTCTGCAGTGATACCCTAAACTTATATTTTTAACCAAACGTCTCTTGAAGTTTTGTGTTCAAGTGGAAATTTTACTATTGTTACTTTTTTAGTACATTTTCTTTGCCATTGAGGGCTAACAAAAAAGAAACTCCAGAAAACATGAAACTGATCGTCTTTATTTGCGCCACACAATCTCTAACATCTTGTGGCTTGGTTATCTCATAATTTGTTGTGGTGTTTTTGCCTTGGCAGGCATCAGTCTGCCAGAGGGTGTGGATCCCTCTTTCCTGGCAGCTCTTCCTGAGGATATCCGTCGAGAGGTGCTGCAGAATCAGCTTGGCATCAGACCACCCTCCCGTCCTCCTGTTGCCACCAGCCTGCCTTCCTCCACTGCACCGGTACTTGGAGGACCAGGAGTTACAGAGGTCAGCCCAGAGTTCCTGGCGGCATTGCCACCTGCCATCCAGGAGGAGGTGAGAGACTCTTGGCTGAAATAATAACAGATTACAGTAGACAAAATGTTTACCTTTAGAGACCTGTCAACTTGGGCAAAAAGATCAAATATCATTTCCAAGTAAATAAGAAAAGGAGTCACTTTTTTTTTTTTTTTTAAACTAAGCATGTCATTGGTCATCTCAGGTTCTTGCCCAGCAACGGGCAGAGCAGCAGCGCAGGGAGCTTGCCCAACAGCCCCCACAGGGAGACACCCCTCTGGATCCAGTCACCTTCATCCAGACGCTGCCCTCAGAGCTGCGGCGTAGTGTCCTGGAGGACATGGAGGACAGCGTGTTGGCTGTCATGCCCCCGGACATTGCTGCTGAGGCAGCTGCGTTGCGTAGAGAGCAAGAGGCACGCCAGAGGCAACTGATGCATGAGAGGTTGTTTGGTCATAGCTCATCTTCAGCCCTATCCGCCATCTTGCGCTCACCAGCCTTCACCAGTCGATTAGGCAGCAATCGGGGTGTCCAGTATACCCGACTGGCTGTGCAGAGGGGAGGCACATTTCAGATGGGAGGAGGAACAAACCACAGGTGAGGGAAAACTGTGATCTAACTGCCAGCTTTGAGAATCCAGATATTTTTATAATTATTGTTAAACGAAGAGACGTGATTATGATAGGATTGAAGAACATAAATGTTTGAGCGTATGTTATTGAAAATGTCTTAAGTTGTATTGATCAAATCATACTGCACTACTGACGTCAAACTGAATGTTGTTCTTTTGTTTCCCTCAGACCATCCAGTTCCAGCGTGGACTCCTTGTTGCGTCTGCGTGGTCGATTGCTGTTGGACCATGAGGCCTTGTCCTGCCTGCTGGTTTTGTTGTTCGTGGATGAACCGAAGCTCAACACCAGCCGTCTGCACCGTGTGCTCAGGAATCTCTGCTACCACTCACAGACACGTGGATGGGTCATTCGCAGCCTTTTATCCATCCTTCAACGTAGCAGTGAGAGTGAGGTGTGCTTGGAGACCTCGCGTCTAGAAGACTCTCGTGGTAAGAGGAGCATCCAGGGAGGCTGTGGAGGAAAAGGCTCAGCTACCTCCTCCCTCTCCTCTTCATCCTCCTCCTCTTCTTCATCCTCATCTTCCTCCTTAGAGCTACTGAACAGGGTGGAGTCTCGCAGTTCCAGCCAGCTTTCCTGGCTCTCTGTTTCTATGGATGCAGCCTTGGGCTGCCGGACGAACATTTTCCAGATTCAGCGAGTATCAGGTCGGAAGCATGCTGACCGACACTCAGCTGGGGGCTCTGCAGGATCTGGAACGCTGGGAGGAGGAGTGTCGGGGACTGCTGCAGGTGTTACATGTGCCGGAGGTGGAGGCTCCACTGTCCACATCCACCCACAAGCAGCTCCTGTAGTCTGTCGACATGTGTTGGACACACTCATTCAGCTAGCTAAGGTGAAAGTCTACTTATCGCTATTAATCTGCTGCATCATGTATTGTGTATGCTATGCTCAAAAATTTCAAAAATGGAACAAAAAAAAGTGATAATAATTAATAGGGGTGGGAACAAATTGATTATCTTAAGTATCGTGATTCTTTCGATTCCTGAATTGATTTTTGGATGCTTGTTAGCTTGATGCTAACACATAATGGGAATTCCCATTAACAGGCCAACAAAATTAGCATCACAATCAAGGTAATGCTGTCTACACAAACAAATCCATTTTACTTCACATACATAATGTAAAACAACATGTGCCCAGACCCTCAGGCACATATTTCCTTTGCTCTGTAGAAACAAACCAATTTCTGCTGATTTCACATCACTCACCTACTACTGTGACTCCACACACCACACTGATCAGCTACTGCAACCTTAAAGGGTCAAAACTCACACTTTGAATTCACAGTTTCAAAGTTCAATTTCTTATGTGAAGGATGCTAATTTAAATGCTCCTTTTGTTTTGTGCAGTTTTAGGGGCTCTATTTTGTCCTAACATTTTATTTATTTTCCTATGACTGTAGTTTGGTTAGTAGGAACAGCTACATTGAGCAGTTTACTTCACTTTTATTTCAGCAATGATGCTGCAGAAATAAAACCCACGATGTGCATTGTTTTCAGAAATATGAATCGTGGTATACAGTTTCTCAAAATTTATGATTCTGATTTTTTCTGAACTAATTGCAACTAATTGCAATTAATCTTAATATCAAATTGCAGAATTTAATAAATTGGCACCCAAGTGTTGTGGTAGTGTCAAATTGGGAGATATGTGTATCATCCCAAGCCTAATAATTAAAAGGCCTGTAACCAACAATTACTTCCATTGTTGATTAATCTGTCTTAGTTTCTTGAACAATCACTGAATTGCTTGGTCTATAAAAAATGGTGAAAATGCCCATTATTGTTTCCCCAAAGCCCTAGATGACAACCCGAAATACTTCATTTTGTTCACAATTGTGACTTTTTTTCTTAAACATTGTGTTATCAAATACTTGACACGTAATTATTTAATTGTTGCAGCTCTGCTAATTGAAGTTCTTTTTGTCTCTTGTCTGTCCCCACAGGTGTTCCCCAGCCACTTCACTCAGCAGCGCTGTAAGGATTTGTCAGCATCTGCTTCTGACCTGGACTCTCGTCTCTGTTCAGTCTCCACTGGAGGAGGGGGTGGAGGTGTTGGTTCCAGGTCAGGGGTGCAGTCTCAGAGTAATACCAGTTCCAACACCTCCAACACCCAGAACTCCTTGGGCTCTGCCGCTGCTACTCTCCAGTCTCTGGGAATCTCCACTGATTTTTGGGACCTGCTGGTCAAGCTGGACAACATGAATGTCAGCCGCAAGGGCAAAGCCTCTATGAAGACAGTGCCTCTGGGGGGCAGTGCAGAGGCTGAAGGGGCTCAATTCAGCCTGGAGACCTCCCCTCTGGGCCAGCTGATGAACATGCTGTCCCATCCGGTCATCAGACGGAGCTCGTTGCTCACTGAAAAGCTGCTGCGCCTGCTCTCCCTCATATCCATTGCCCTGCCTGACAACAAGGCCACCGAGGTGCCTGCTGGACACCCCACCCCTCAGGCTGCCAACCCCAACGTGGCAACCAGCTCAGGAGCCACAGTCCCCATTACAACACCAGGGGTGGTGTCAGCGGGCTCCACTCAGCCCACTGTGGTGGTCCCAGGGGCCTCTATGGGAGCTGCAGCCCAGGGTTCATCCTCAGGGACAAGTCTAGCAGCCTCCCAGACATCCTCTACAACTATCTCTATACCCACGTCCACTGGAACAGCCTCTGCAGGTAGAGTTCATTGATTCCAAAAAAATATATTATCAGTTCATTTAGATTTACAAAGAAATTGCTATTTCAGTATAATGATGTATTGTTTTGACAAAACAGGGAAACAGAGGGGTGCACCTAACAGTACAGAGAGTGACAACAAGATGGCATCCACTGGACTCACAGAGAAACAGCTCCAACTCTCTGTGGAGGTATGAGGGAAAACTTAAAAATGTCCTACAATGTCTTCATGATGATGGCATGAATATGTATGTGATTTTCTGTCCCTGTTCATGGAAAAGTGTAACTTTGAATCAAACTCAATTTCTCAGAATATCAGTTTGCAGAACTCCTTCTGAGGATCAGTTGAGGCAAGTTAGTCAGGAAAGTTAAGCTGAGAGATTTAGATGAGACAGTCTTTATTTAATATTGACACCTCTGTGTGACCTACACAAGCAAACAAGACCATCAGCAAGAAGATTGGCTATTTCTTAATGCCTGCCACAAGGTTGGGTTCTCCTTGAAATCTGATTAAATGATTTATGGCATGCAGACTTGAGGAGCTCATGTTTGCATGTTCCCAGACAAAGTCACATTAGCCAGTTAAAAAGAAGCAACAGGCAGAGTAGCAGTTTCTTTTACGTAATTTTATTTTTGACGTTTTATTTTGTGGTTATGGTGGCCTAAATGTTGTCAACAGTGATGTACAAAATAAACACGATATGAAAGATCATTGTAGTAGCTTTTAGTGTTAAAAGGTACCTGGACTGTGACAGTCATCAGTTTAAGACCTTTTTAAAATCCATTTTGCAAGTTAGCCAGTCCCATCAGTATTAACAAGCAAACCATACTGTGTCAAAGAAAACAAACAGCATGAACTTTGATTAATAATCTTAGATATTTTTTTCTAACAACTCTTTTCCTCTGTCTTAAAAGGTGTTGACATCACACTCGTGTTCAGAAGAGGGTCTGGAGGATGCAGCCAACATCCTGCTGCAGTTATCCAGAGGAGATGGTGCCACCAGAGACACTGTGCTCAGACTGCTGCTCAGTGGAGCTAGACACCTCGGATACACTCTCTGCAAACAGATAGGTCGGTGCCTGGCAGCTTCACAGATGCTGTTTCTCATGTTGCTATTCTCCTCTATTTAAGAAAATAGTGTTTTCTCTTTTTACTAATTTTTGAACATTTTCTGTCTCAGGTACGTTACTGGCCGAACTTAGAGAGTACAACTTGGAGCAGCAAAGACGAGCACAAGCTGATTCGCATTCCCCGGATGCCCCTCCTGAGGATTCCTCCATCTCAGCCAGACTCAAGGGCAAGATGACTAGCAGGTTAGCTTTTGATGATTCAGGACAACATAAAATCATCAATACACTTGTAATAATAATCTTAAAAAAACAAAAAAAACATGTTACAAAGGATTTCATGAAGGCAGAAAAATAAAATAGATGGCATAAAATTTAAAAGAGAGCAGATTAGAGCAAGAAAACAGTGAAAAAAGTACTAAACCTTTTTAAAGTAATAAAAGAAAATTCAAGTTCAGGTACAGTTGAGACTTGACCTGACTGTAAACGGTCTTTCCCCCAAGTTTTTAACTGGGCATGTGCAATGAAAGATCTCTACAAGAAGATCCCAAAATATGTGCCTGCACATACGATACTAGTAGGTCAGAAATATAGAAGGCCATGAAGAGCCTTAACAGTAGAACAAAAACCATTAAGTCTGCTCTAAAACAGTGATGTCATCATGTTTCTTACTTCTGGTTAAAATCTGACAGCTGAGTTCAACACAATCTGGTGTAGATCAGTAGATTTTTGGTTCAAAGAACTAAAAAGGCTGCAGTAATTGAGGCATGATGAGATGAACACATGTAAATGGTCTCTTTGAAGACAGATGGTGGTTTTGTTAAATCTAAACTAGTTAACTTTGCCTAAGTAACATTACAGCGTGTAGTTATGATATCTGTGTTTGCATGAAGTTTAATGTCTCACAACTACAATTTCCTTTACCTTATTTGCATTTGTTGGTTGGGGCACAGGTTTGACGGATCAGAGAGTGTCGTGATTGTGGCTGCACAGAAGCGCACACTCGGCGGACGAGAACTCCAGCTTCCCTGTATGAGCTCATTAACCTCCAAGACATCAACACAAAAGTTTTTCTTGCGAGTCCTGCAGGTCATTATCCAGCTCCGTGAGGACACACGGCGCGCCAACAAGAAAGCCAAACAGACTGGGCGATTAGGTAGGAAGATGTTGCACATGCACATTATTCTTAATGGGTGTGTACAATACCCTGATGTTGTATTGATTCATGAAACCCCTCTCCTTCCTCTCTCAATGGCCAGGCTCCACCAGTTTGGGCTCAGCTAGCAGCATCCAGGCTGCAGTACGTCAGCTAGAGGCCGAGGCTGACGCTATCATCCAGATGGTGAGAGAGGGTCAGCGGGCACGCAGGCTCCAACAGGCCCCCCCGCCAACCGCCTCTTCTGCCTCTGCCGCCGTCGCCGCCGCTGCCGGATCCTCAGCGGCTGCCCCCCATGCCCCCACTGGTGCTGCTCCCCCTGCTGGCACAGCTGCTGCTGCCACGGTTAGCATGGGCTGCACTGACAGCAGGCATACTACTACTCACACACTGGACACACTTACAGCAGAAGACCATTTAAAAGCTGAAAAAAAACCCATTCTGACTGTAGTATGACCATCACAGTATACTTGTATCAAAATTACTGTAGTGGTCATCAAGATAAATGTCATTATCTACCAACATACTTCATTTCTAATTTGGCTTTGCCTGTACTGGCTTTGTGCATTTTGGAAAATCATAAGCTAACCCATTATTCATAATGCATATCTGTCTTATTTTTATGAAATAAACTTAATTTAATCTTTTATATGGTATTCCATTGTAAACAGTATCATTCTGTTCATTACAATACAGTGCTCAGTCACCATACAGCCTGCTATTTCAAGGAGTTTACACATAGTGACATCTGCTGCCTTAATGAACATCGCCAGCCCCAACACAAAGACAGATATGCTGGTGATCCATTGCATTCGATCATCGACTTTGCATTGACATGTTCTACTGTTGAAATGGTTTAACTACGAGTGTGCTGCCTGCTCACATCTGTTGGATTTGTTTCTCTGATGTTGTCTGTTTGCCGGCTGACATGGCTTCATGCTTTTGGCCCCCTCTCCTTCCCTACTCCATTGCAGTTTCTCTTCTCTCACAGTGGATCATTGGAATGTCATCATGCATGGCAATATCACTCAAGTTGGTTACTGTGGGGAAAAAAGGCCATTAATTCATTTTTTTCTGTGTTGTTCATCCTCTGTCTCTGCCTCTGGTTCTTCCTCATTTGTGTTCTGTAGTCTGAAGTGCAGTCGATGTCAGAAGCCCAGGCAGCCCAGAGAGACGACTCTCCAATGGATGTGGACCAGCCGTCTCCTCTAGAGCAGGATCCTGCACCTCTGGGTATGAATCATGGTTTATTAAAACACTTGCTAATCACAATGCTTTTTTGTTGTTGTTGCTATTGGTAAATGACCCCCACATCCAGTGAGCACAGTGTCTCTCCACATTGCGATTAATGCTTTTTACTTTTGCCTGGCTTTGCTCTTATTTGAATGAGTTAGCTCAACAGTTGCACAAGGAACTTAACCTGATTATTGACAATTCATTATTTACATGGTATAGAGTCAACAAGGCATATAAGTCCTCAAAAACCCCACAATAGAATGCAAGTGCTGATTTGATACTGGGCTTTTGTTGTTAAAATCTTTGTGGTTCCTCATAGTTTTGATATTGGTTGAATTGACCTCTGCCAATGTCTATGCTCTGTAATTTTAAAGAGGATGTAGGGGATGATTATTATCTTGATTGATTTTAAATTTTAGGGTGACAAACACTTCCTATATAAAAGATAAAAGTATCATAACCACATGAAGGGGGAAAAGAGGAGGAAGATTTAAAAAAAAAAAAAGTCTATATGCTGACAATAAAATTGAAATGGTATTTCAGCTTTATTCTCGACATTCCAACGTTATTCTCAGTATTTTTTTTTTTTTTTACCCGTAATCCATAACCCAACAATGGAGGTTTGACTTTATTTTTTTACATTTCGACTTAATTCTCACAAATCAAAATATAAAAATCTTTCTCCTCATTTTTCCCTTATTCCTGGCCCTTATATTCTTTCCTACAGAGGAAGCACATTACAGCAAATTATAATTCATAGAACAGTCTGAACACGATTCCCCACACAGCCTTAAAAAAGAGAGGTGTGTGCTTTTGATCACAGAAATACTGACATTTATCATGATTGGAATTAATTGCACTTAAAACAGAGGCAGCTGCAGTAATAAATCAAGCAAGTTTAATATAGATAAGACTGTTGACCTATTCAGCACCGCTGGAACATTTATTTTAACAGCCAAAAAATTGTTTATTTCTATTAGGCTATAAGTACATTGAAATTTTCTTTTGTAGATGAAGAAGGTAACGGTCAATCAGAGAGTGAAGAGAGACTCCCAGACCTCCCACTGCTCAGCGAGCAGCTGTTGTTGGATGAACTGTGGGACATGCTTGGAGAGTGCCTGAAAGAGCTGGAGGAGTCTCATGACCAGCATGCTGTACTGGGTAAGGGGAATCCTTCATAAGAAACTTGTTTCTTTATGCTCTATGTGGTTTATATTGCATTATGTCTGTTGGAGGAGCATGATTGATTAATTCATTCCCCTAATGATGTTCTCTTGTGTTTTTCCCAGTTCTCCAACCTGCTGTGGAGGCCTTCTTCCTAGTCCACGCCACAGAACGAGAGAGCAAACCACCTGTGAGGGACACGCGGGAGAGCCAGCTTTCTCATATCAAAGACGAGCCTCCACCACTGTCACCAGCACCCCTTACACCTGCCACACCATCATCCCTAGACCCGTTCTTCTCCAGGGAACCATCCTCCATGCACATCTCCTCAAACCTGCCACCGGACACCCAGAAGTTCCTCCGCTTTGCCGGTGAGACTGAAAGTGTGAAGTAGGGAGAATGAGAAAGCTTCGATGTGTAGTACAGAGTTTAACAAGACTCCTTCTTCCTTTTAGAAACTCACCGCACAGTGCTTAACCAGATCCTGCGTCAGTCGACCACTCACTTGGCAGATGGACCTTTTGCAGTACTGGTTGACTATATACGCATCCTGGACTTTGACGTTAAGAGGAAGTAAGTGGGATCATCTTACACTTTGTAGGAATCAAGGAATCACTGTCATTATTACACAGCACAGACTTTTACAACAAAATGCTACACACAAAATGCAACATATATACAGATAATTAATTATAATCTGAATGGAATATGCTAAAATATAAAACAATATGTACACTTATTTACCTATATAAATATATGCCCAGGATATAGTTCTGTAATGTACTTTTTGAGTTTGCATTAGATTGAATGTAAACGGTTGCAACAAAATGATTATATGGTCGATAGCGTCACATAAAAAGTTGGACATGTGGGAAACACTGTCCATCAACTTTGACTGTTGGACCATGAAGTATCATCAATGTCAAAACATATAAAAATCCTCTTCTCCTCGTCCTGCCAGAGTCTTGTGTGTTGTGTCCTGTCTAATCCACAGTTACTGGCTTTATAACTGACTCACATGCTGCTCTTTCTGGCCATCACTGCAGGTACTTCCGCCAGGAGTTAGAGCGACTGGATGAAGGCCTGAGGAAGGAGGACATGGCCGTGCATGTGAGGAGAGATCATGTGTTTGAGGACTCCTACAGGGAGCTACATCGCAAGAGCCCAGAGGACATGAAGAATAGGCTGTAAGGCTCCATTTAACTTCCATCCAGCTGTGCATATCCTCTCAATTCAGATCCACTCAACCTGAGTCATTCTCTGCTCCCTTTCCATCACAGGTACATTGTGTTTGAGGGGGAAGAGGGTCAAGACGCTGGTGGTCTGCTGAGGGAATGGTACATGATCATCTCCCGGGAGATGTTCAACCCCATGTATGCCTTGTTTCGTACTTCACCAGGTGACCGTGTCACCTACACCATCAACCCTTCATCCCACTGCAACCCCAACCACCTCAGCTACTTCAAGTTTGTGGGTCGGGTCGTGGCCAAGGCAGTCTATGATAACCGGTTATTGGAGTGCTACTTCACCCGCAGCTTCTACAAGCACATCCTGGGCAAGAGTGTCAGGTATGGCAGTTAAAGCCAGGCACCCTAATCAGTCAATACATGCTCCAGCTACTCTCATTATCTCAACAAACCATGACCTCTTTTTTTGCTGCAATAAATATTCTGGCAAAAAGAGAAGTGGGGCCTGTACTATGAAGCAGAATTAGGGGTTAGCAAGGAAACTTAAGGTTTAAACCCTGGGTTTTCAATCCTGTGACAGTAGTTTACCAGGTTACATTGCCATGGTATCTTATGCTTAACACCTAACCTCATTCAGAGCAGGTTATGTTCATGATAAGAGATCAACAAGCACAAAAGCACCACCTACTGACCAATTAATGCTCTTGGAAAATATTATTCAATGGTGCTGTGCATTTCCATTTGTAGGAGATGATCGGTGGAGAGAGGGGGGGGGGGGGGGGAGTGTTGAGAGACTGGCTTGAAAAGCCATTTCATTGTGCTTTTATATCATCCTACAACAGAGAGTGGTTGAAGCACAAGACCTTTACTTTTTGTTCTTATAAAATATGAAAGTAAGCCTACTTACTGCTTTGAATTATGTTTTTATATTTTTATTTATTTGCTCTGAAATTTCTCAAAATGTTTTACATTTTTTGTTAATTACATAGCAGAACGCTACTTTTGTTAGCATTTTCTTGGCACTCAATGAAAGTAATCGCATTATGTATATTAATCTGTGCTGTATCTCTCTGTCTTCTCTAACTACATCTCCAAACAATAATATCTGTGGGGCCGAGGGGACATCCGATTCCATCATTTTGTCAATTTCTTTTTAACACTTCTCCAAAATCTTTGAATTATTGGGCAATCCCAAAAGATATGCTTGTGGTCCCCAGTTTTTCCACAAGGTCTTCCCATATATTATCCTCAATTAAAACATTTAATTCCCAAGTAAACGTATCAAATGATATATTTCTGAAGACGATCATCTGTCCCAATTCTGTTTGACATTGCTGGGGTTGCAGCTGAAAGAAATTGTCTTACACACTATAAGAATACGCCTGAGCAAGACATTAATTGAATACGCCAATTTAATTATAGTCAGATCTACTCATGCCCTAATGAAGGAGCAGTCATGATATTATAAGCCAATTAATTTACGCGTTGAACTGCTTTTAATTTGTGATTAATGTTGTGTGATGTTCTCTGTTCATTTTAACTTAATATCTTTGAGCTCTATAAGGTAAATGTATTATTCAGTCATTTTTTGTCATTTGTCCTGCTTTTAGTGTGTATTATGATGATATGATATTTTAAGTAGGTTGAACTTGTATCATAGTAAAGGCTCCCCAGTTAGCTGTATTTCATAGTCTTTTTCTTGATTGTGTGAATAATATGCATGTGTTTCTGTGGTATCACCAGGTACACAGACATGGAGAGCGAGGACTACCCATTCTTTCAGGGCTTGGTTTACTTGTTGGAGAATGATGTGTCCACGCTGGGTTATGAGCTGACATTCAGCACAGAGGTTTGTGTCTATTCTCTAAATGTTTCAATTAGCTCCAAGTGGAAAATTGATTCTCCTGCTGTTTCCTCTTAACTGTTGGAACTGGGATTGGGCCTCAAGGGCTTGAATCCCAGATGCTTCAAGTTCTCATAAAATAAGTGGTGCAGAAGAGTAATTTGGAATCTGATGGCCTTAAAATGCCGCTCATGGATTTCATCTGTAACTTGCATTAAAATATGATGCTGAAACTCTGCAAGACACTGAAAGTCTTCATGTGCTCTGCATTTGCAGGTCCAGGAGTTTGGGGTGTGTGAAGTGAGAGAACTCAAGCCAAATGGAGCCAACATCCTGGTCACAGAGGAAAACAAAAAGGAGTATGTGCACCTGGTATGCCAGATGAAGATGACAGGTGAGACTGTGATTATTTCACAGAAAATTTCCTATTAGTAGTAGGGCAGTAATAATATTTAGTATTACTGATTGATTAGTTGATGTAAATGTGTTAATCTCTCATTTAATCAACAGACATCAAATGATCAGCCTGTATGTAATATGAAATGCACAAAGAAAGCACTAGGTGGCAGTACTCTTATATTTTGAACTGATCAATATTCTGCTGAGAGCTAAAGGTTTTTCTCTCTGGAAGATGGCTGATTTATCATACGCACCACCCCCAGCTGCTGCTCAAATAAATTATTCAGTAAAGCTTTGAATTTTCAGCTGCTTAATTTTAAAAAAAGCCACAGAGTTAATTGATAGAATAACATTGGATGAGTGCCAAATAAAGAATATTCCCACTGCTACAGAAAGATCCCAGAGTGAATACTTTTACTTGTTTTCTAGGTGCGATCCGCAAGCAGCTGGCAGCCTTCCTTGAGGGTTTCTATGAGATCATCCCCAAGAGGCTGATCTCCATCTTCACCGAACAGGAGCTGGAGCTGCTCATCTCTGGCCTGCCCACTATCGACATTGATGACCTAAAGGCCAACACTGAATATCATAAATACCAGTCCAGCTCCATCCAGGTATGGATGAGTAAACACATGTGCAGCATTATTGTTCAAGTGTCTGACCACTTCCTCATGTGTATGAGAGGACTGATATGGGTGTATTAAAAGAGAGAGACCATATATCTTGCAGTATACAACAGTGCTGCGTGGTATACCAAAATGTAGTATTTTTTGATACTTTTTCATTAAAAAATTTGGTATTTTAATTTCCCAATGTTGGGTGCATGTTATAGGTCAATACTGATGTGTTCACACAGAAAGTGAAGTGAATTTTCACCTCATGCGAACCCTGAGTGTTTCAGCCTCCAACTGCATTGTGCAATCAGAGAATCCAGTTCTTTCTGTTATTTTCCACATTCCCTGATGCTCAGCAGCTGTCTGTCAGCAAGAATGGGCTCTGTCCTTATGCTCCACCTAGTTCCTCCAGCCGAACACTGCAGAGCCCTGCAATACACACAGTTTTTACTCACTTGGATATTTTCAACTTGTGCTTGATATGACAGAAAAAGAAAGGGATAACAAGAGATTACATTGGAAAAATTTATAACTCAACTGCTTCTGTCATGTGTGTCGTCTTTCTTTTTCCACTTTAGATCCAGTGGTTCTGGAGGGCCTTGCGGTCCTTTGACCAGGCGGACCGGGCCAAGTTCCTACAGTTTGTCACTGGCACATCCAAGGTTCCCCTCCAGGGTTTTGCTGCTCTGGAGGGCATGAACGGCATCCAGAAGTTCCAGATCCACCGTGATGATCGCTCCACTGACCGCCTGCCATCTGCTCATACTTGGTAAAGACATAAGTTTACAAGGCATTAATAATTATATAACAGACAAGGAAGGAACAAAATTTTGAAAGTCTAACTCTAATTTCATGTTCTTTCTTTTTCCACCTGCAGCTTTAACCAGCTGGACCTCCCAGCTTATGAGAGCTACGAGAAGCTGAGACATATGCTGCTGTTGGCCATTCAGGAATGCTCAGAGGGATTCGGACTGGCTTAAACTGAGACTCTTAATACACAGACATGCATACAAACACTTGATTTAGATTTGCCTACTCCTGACAAATTCACACTGATAACCTTTGAACGCGCGCAGACACACTTACACACACGCACACAGACACGCACACACACACACACACACTGTCATAGACATTACTGGATTACTTGTTGAATGGCCTAGACTTACTGGTTTCTATTCCATATAAAACAGATAAAACCAGCAAGTGAAATGGACTGATTGACATTGCGTACAACACAGAGAGCCTCATGTTGACACAATCGTGTCTCCCTTCCCAATTTAATGGCAAATGCAAGAGTGGATTCAGAGGATAAAACATGGACTAATATAAGAGACGTTTTCTTCATTTAGTTTGATTTCTCTGTACAAAAGGTTTGGGAGTTTATTATGTTTAATCTTTTTTGTTCTCTGGTTGTGTAAAAAGAAAAAAGAGAATGTTGTTTGAAAAGGATGGTTATAAAACCTTTGGGGAAAAAATGTTGGTGGTTTCTTGTTGCAAATTTGTGACCTCACAAGCCTTGACGATGGGGGACATTTTTATCGGGGGTATATGAACAACTTGAGAAGTTTTGGAGATATTCACAAAAATGCACTTTTCAAAGTTTTGTGGCATTTTTAAGGAAGGATGGTACAAAAAATGAAGAGAAAACCTGAAGGAGATTAAAAAAAAAAACATTAACCATAAATTCTAGAGTATTTTTGGCTATTAAATCGCTGACCCAGCCATGAGCCTTTGAATCAGAGTGGAATAACTACATGAATAAATGCATAAAATTGCGTCCATTGTCTCTTTTAACAGTGTTTTAACCATTACTTGCAGTCAGTTCATCTCATCAAATTCAAATGTGTCAATTCTGTATGTAATCACACTATAAAGTACTCAGCAATTATTGGACCACTCTCATTGGAGAATATTTTCTATTGGCAGTGTTCTAATTGTCGGTTTATCAATTGAGTCCCTGTGGATTCTTTGACAAGTGAAATCAATCCCACAATTTATACTCTCACTGATCACAGTGAAACTGTCCCACATGACAGACTCATTTAAGCACATTAACATCATGTGTAATGACTGATGCCATCCTGGAGCACATTTCTCCTGCACTGCCCAAAGCCTGCAGTTTAAAACAGTCGAGAGCACAACAGGAGCTCGTTGCAGCAGCCTTGTCATTTCCCATGATGACACACTGGCCCAGTATGCCCTCCAGTCTCAAAGAATCGCCTGAAAGTCACCCTTGATTATGTCACTCAGCCCACAGCATCCCTTCTTTGCTACCTTTTCATTACTAACTGAAGATGACACAGAAAACACTGACTTGGTTTTCTTATTGTAGGAGCCACAAGGAGCGTGTTTTGACTGAGGGTATTGTCAGATTTTCAGCTCACGTTCACACAACACGTCATGGATAGAAATACACCTTTTTTTCACAGCAATGATTTTGCCAAAATCATTTTGGCATGTCAGCAGGAAGAGCACAGGTGGACTGTTAACATTAAAAACGACTTCACGAGTTTCATTTAGGTGAGCCAGGTCCAGGGCTGCAAATTATTAGCACTTAGTAGGTAGTTGATCAAGTTTCAGGGTCCTGGTATTGTGCATGCTGGCTGGGACTGGGACACCTTTTACTGAACTGAGCCTTGTTAGTTATTTCTGCTTTTGACCAGATAAAGACTGAACATGAAGCTGTGATCTTCTTTGTACCCAAATAGAAGTCAACGAATCCAGAGCTCTTGGTTGCTTTAGCTATTGGTAACTCATTACTATTGGTAACTCATTACTGCCCAACCAGGTTCAAAGGTCTAGTATTGAAGGGAACTTCAGACCTACGAAAGATCTGGCGAGACTGAACATTTCAACTGAGCTCGTAATTTTCACACGTGTTTTTTGTCCCTGAATCACCCCTGATCTCAACCACACCATTGTGATGTAATAAAACATTAGTTTGTACAAGGTGCACGACGAAGAAACACCTTTTAAATCCCGCGAGAGTTCCCGCATATTATGGATCCCTTCTATAGATGAGCCAGTAAGTGCAAGCGTAACCTCCAGATATAAAACATGTCATTACCTCTGGTGTAACTGCTAAAAATAAGTCTATCAGAGCCAGTCGATATACCGAGCAGAGCTTAACCCCAACTGCCATTACTTTTTAAATGTAGGTAAGCCTTATTTTTATTTATATATGGATAAATGCAGATATGTGGGAGCTTGTAGTATTCATGCAGTTAGAGAGGGAAATGTCCAATTATGCAAACCTAACTGACTGATGCTAGTTATCTTAGCTTAGCTAACAGGTTAAGATAGTGATCTAGTCCGACATTATTTGAGGTATATGTATAGTGTTTTTTTTTTTTGTTTTTTTTGTTTTTTGGGGGGGGGGGCGGTGATTAATTGTCAGGTCATATTTTCATTTGACCTCTTTTTCATTCTGAGGGGGGTATTAACTCTAGTAAGCTATTGACATTGACATAGCTTTGACAATTGACTAAGTTAGTTAATGCTGTGCAACAATTACCACCCAGCTGTTAATGGGAGTGATTATATAGCTAGCTAGTAACAAGTAGTTTATGTGGTTTAATTTTTTTAATAAATGTGTTAATTTCCTTGGTTCAAACAGAGTCATGGTGCTCCTATTTTGCATGTTAGCTCACTGGAGAGGCTCTGCTACAATAAATATAACAGGACCTTAATTAGTATCACTACTAACACCTGTGTTGGTGTTTATCCCAATATTCCATATAGATATGGCTGCCGTGGAAAAGGTCTTTTGCCAAGTCTGTAAATGTAGCTATGACTTTGCTTTATAAAACTGATATACCAACATGGATGGACCATTTGTCAATTTACCACACTGAGGATGTCACATTAGCTAGCAAATGTAAGCTTTGTCACTTGGTTCGGTTAGCTTAGCAACAGTCAGTCCTGGCAGCTAATGTGTGTGAATGTCTTCCAAGTAACAATTAATTTCTACATAAGAGCCATTTAGTTTGTGTGGTGCATCCTTATTTAGTGAAGCTCTCCACTACTGGTAGTAGTTATACCTAGGCAATGTATGAACCTTAGAAGTACTGGTGCAATTTCTGAATTAATCTAGTAAGCAGAATTGGCACCTGTTGACTCTAGGTGGTCAAGCGTCTTTGGTTGAAAGGTCAATAGGCCTTTTTGACAGCAGCCAGTGATTAGAGTTCAGGTGCTGCTGATGTACACTAAATGGAATGGGACCTGTTAGTACTACTCCATACTGTTTGTCTGACTTTCTTTCCCAAAGCCTTGACATGCACACACACACCCAGTTCAGACGGTGTGAATGTGAACGTTACTCTAAGTTAAGGCTCTACAGTGGAGTTTTAGGCTAAGAACATGGTGTAAATTACATCTTTCAAGTCAAATTGGGACTAAAGGAGGATAAAGCCTCAAGTATGTTGAGGCTTTAGGAGACTTTTTTTTTTTTTTTTTTTTTTATGTTTGAAAACTGGCCACCATTCACTTCCATTGTTGGGGAGATATGCTGTTTTTACTGTGAAACTCAAGCAGTGTTTTGTGGACTAAAAAAGTAAATCCAACCTTCAATTGACATAAGGTGAGTGATAATGACTGATTTTTTTTCCCCCTTTTAATGTTACATAAGATCAAGTTAGTTGGTGAGTTATAACCCATTCTAATTTAGTGATGCACTACATTAGCATAGGAAACATATAAAAGTATAAGTGCGGGGACCACTGGCTAATTGGTATATTGAGTAGAATTGACTCCAAGTATCCACGTACTCCTCACAGATAGCAGTGCAAAGAAAGATGACAAGAAATGCTCCTAAACAGACAAGGGCTGGGTGATATGGCTTATGAATGAATGAATGAATGAATCTTGATACTGTAGTCAATCCCACAGTATATGATTTATGTCAGTATACACATTTTACTCTAACATGTTCTCTTGTTTCTCTAACATCTAACAAATTACTTCACTTTACTGTAATGCAGCCTTTAAAACTAGGAAAAGACACTTATGACATATCACAACACAGTGATATCCAAAGTCTAACATGATACCTACTCTCATAACATGATGTTGATATAATATCAACAAAATTCAAGTCTCGATTAGATTAGATTAGAGTTGCAGTAATTAAATGATTAGTTGTCAGCTATTAAATTAATCAGCAACTATTTTGAGAATCAATTTAAAAGTTTGCCTTTTTTAAGAAAAAAAAAGTCAAAACTCTCTGATTCCAGCTCATAAATGTGAAAAATGGGGAACACTGACATTCTGTGACATTTTGTAGACCAAACAACTAATAGATTAATCTAGAAAATAATAGCAAGATTACTTGACAATTAAAATAATTGTTAGTTGCAGCCCAGCTCTAGATGGTTTCTGCTTGCTGAAACCCTCTGTGTTTGAAAGGTCAATTCTGTCCATGTACTGTAGAATAACAAATAGAACTTGGAACAGACAAGCAGTGTGCATGTTTTTCTTTAAGTGCAGATAATTACTACGCACCACCTGCAAAAAATTTCAGGATGCTCATGTGATTCTTGGTAATAGACTTGAATCCAAAGTTTACTGGGCACCACTCCATACTTGCCTGGATTTGCCAGACTAATTCACATGAGCTCGGCATATTCATCTGGTTTCCATGCTAGAACAGAGAACTGCCCACACACTGCTTGTTTTTATCAGGAGAATCTTTAATATCACCAGGGATTTACAGCTAATTGCTTTCTGTGTAGCCTCAGCACCCAGTTTACAAATACTTCTGCTTGTTGTACCTTTCTGGTTCTCGTTCCTCATTTGGTTCTTCGCTCCTCTACTACAGCCCTTGCATGTCTGCAGTTTGCACCTGTCATTCCTTCTTTTTTTTCCTCAATCCTCCCCTGTGATTCCATCATCTTTTACCTGCTCTTGCGTGCAGAATTTGTTCCACTTGAGGACCCAGTACAACAGTGGAAATCGAATCCCCCACCACCCCACTGCCGGCGTTCCTTTGCTGCTTCTTTGACCCTCCCTCAACCCCACTGAAAACCTACACACTGGTTGCAGAATAGGAAGCGTCCATGTCTGATTTGGTGTGTGCTGAGGCATGATAAATGAAATTACGGCGCTGTCATGCAGGGATTTCGACCCCACGGTAAGCCCTGGTTTTACAGTACATTGGCCTGCCAGGTTTTTGCCCCCCCACCCCTCACCCCCCTCTGTGTATGAAGCACAGATGCAATTTTCTGTTTGCCACGCTTGATTTACATATTCTGTAAGCATCTGTTGCTGTGTGGAGGCTTTGATTCACAATTAAAGAAGAAAACTAATTAATTCATGCAGGGAATTTGCCTGAGAAAAGATTTCACAATATATTTCCTCACAGATGGGTTACCTTATCTGCTACTCAGGGAATTCCTAGATTTCCTGTCGAAGAAATTATGTGACAACTTAGGCTGAATATATTTTCTGCAACTGTCAGTCAGAGATGGAGATATCAGCTGTGCTGCCAAAATAAGCTGTTGCAATGCACTGTGTCGGCCCCTCCACTGGGTGGGGATCATTAGACTACACAGAGTGAACAGGATGTTCTCTGTCATGCGTTCTTCATGTCAGTGCATTTTGGTTTCCAGCAAAGTCACTCTCTGATGTTTTCCATTTCATGCACTGGGAACAAATTTGGGGCGACTGCTGCAATATTTAAAATTATTTGTGTGTCTGGAGCCACTGATGCCTGTAGTCTGCATGTGAGTAATGGTGTGACAAATTCAGAATTTGTCATACTATGATATTTCAGCTTTTTTTTTCATATTACAATGCAGAAATAAATGGCCAGTCAAAAAGCAGCAGAAATCAACTAGAGCAGAGGTGCCCAGATTCATTCCTCTGAAGGGCCAAAAATAAATGTTGATATTATGTAAAATGTATTGTATTGTATTTTATAGAAAATTGACATTCTAAATAAAGCTTCAGAATAATTAAAGCAGTTCTCTTTAACCTACTTACCAGTAATTTTATTCATTTGCAGAAATGATTGTCACAAAGCATCCATATACGTTGTTTCAGAGCATAAATTTGGAAGGAAAAACACCTTTCTAGGGATGCATGATATGGATTTTTTCCAGCCAATATTGAAAACTGGTAATTACCTGCTTCTCATTGCTGATACTGATAAGATAACAGATTTCTGACTCTTTAAATGTTCATTTAGTTTTCCCAGTTAAGTACATAAAAACTTAATATACTTTGGCTTTTATAGAGCATTTTGACTGAGAATTCAGATTAAATGCTTTGACAATCTGTCAGATAAGACATCAGTATACCTGATATTTATTGGCTATACTGATATAGACTGATATAATTGGATAGGCCATTATCAGCCCTAGTATTTATCCTGCATCCTTACACCTTTCTGACAGAAGGTGCATGCAACTCAAGTTGCTCTAAATTAAGTTGAACAGTTGTATCGTCCATCTTTGTGGAAATCTGAAAAAATCACAGAGTAACAAAAGCAAAGCTAAGCATCATAGTGACAACACTGAATAACAAATCAATACCGGATATTAAGTTTACATTGAGCAATGTTTAAGTTTCACATCATAACAAAATGCCCCAGATTACAGACTTTATATTGTGTGCTTTGTACAGTCCTTTATCACTTGGAATATCACTGGGAGAGAAGTTAGATAAGATGTTTTAATAAAATTTAAAAGGGAAGGTAAACAGCACTGTGCTGAACATTGCAATAAAACTCAGACTATACTCTTTAGCTGCACAAAATTTAGGTGGTGTAGTCATTTCAGTAAAGATTTTACAGCACTCTCAAAATAAGGAGATTAAAAGTATGAGCTTGATGGGCCAAAACAAAAGGATCTTGAGCTCCAAACTGAACAGCTCTGAGCTTGAGTGTGTGGTGACTACAATAGAATTAAAAACTTGTTGACATTAAACAAAGTGCACCACTAATAGTGATTCCTCCTCATCTGTAATAGTTGAGCTGAGAAGGAAATGAAGGCCAGTGGAGTTCATTAATAATGACTACTTTGTCTATGAGCCAGAAAGCTCTCAGCCTAATACATTTTAGTGCTGCTGTCCTCAGTGTCTCTGGAATAAATCACAATATTACTGCGCTCACAGAGCAAAATGATAAAAGGCTACTGTAGCACAGAGCCAAAATGGGCAAGGGGACAAAATCAGTTCATTAGAGTAATTGGTTTAATGTTTCTAATTACCTAGAGAGATGTTTATACTTGAGGAAATGGATGATGGTCCTTAACCCTTTCTTTGCAGAAATTGTCATTTACATCTATGCCTTCCCAGCTTCTTGATTCTCCAGTGCACTACATGGATAAAGGTGAGGCTTGGCGAGTATTCATAATCAGTTAACACTGGCTTCATTTGCAGAAGGAATCAGATAGCAGTGTTGCTATTTACAGGGTGTGAGCACCATGCTGACAACTTGTCATTGTTTCTCCCCATTAATTCAGTGTGGTTTATTCATGATAGATGTTCCAAATATAAAGTATCCCAGTGGAAACTTGCTAATCAGACTCATACTGATGGCATGATTTTGTGCTTTTTCCCCCACATTTCCCTGTCTTCTCAGAATTTCTTGCAGCAAAATATTATTGTGAACACCATGTATAGATAAAGGAGAGGCTTGACATATCAAGGTGGACAGGAGCAGCTCTCCATTTTGACAGGAGTGCGACCGGGTTGGGAGGGTGTTATGTGCTGTTGTGAATCTGTCGGGTTTGTCATCACCTCGTGATTAGGCTGCTATCTTTGCTCCTCCTGTGAGGACGAGGGCTGGGGAGGAGAGAGAAGCAGAAATGGCTCTCTGATTATTCTCAGCGACAAATCTTTTGGCTTCATGCTTTCTTTCAAGCACTGATATATTTGTGTCTGTGTACGTTTTGTCCTTTAGGTAGAAGTGGAGAGTTGAGGCTCAGGTTGGTGCACGCAGGCTGGCCTTTGGTCACAGACACGAGCCTAGAGACTGCAGAGTCCAGACCCAAACCAGGAGTGACAGTCCCGCTACTGTAAAGGTCAGAGTCTTTATTACCTCGGAGCTTCCCAGTATCTATGGTCGCTATCTATTTACCACATTGCCTCTGCAAACCCCCTCCCCTTCAAGCTCTTACCTCACCTCCCCTCAGTGGCACAGCAGTGGGCACCTTGTGGCATTTTACAGGAGACGAGCCGCTGCATGAAATTCAGCCCTGTCATATTGCAAATCATGTCGTGTGGTCAACTACTGAAGGTTATCATTTGGGGAAGTAATATTGTTGAGCCACTGAGAGAGATGTAATATAGCAAGAGGCAATAACTGCAGTGTGATCTGATGGCACCATCTGAAATAAATAGCTTGTTCATCTGTAGCTATAGCACGGAAATTATGGAGTCATAGAACTGCCAGAAAAAAAAAGAATAAATCTAACAAAAAGAATGTGAAATAGAATGTGGAAATATAAAAAGAAGGATTGAAATATGAAAATTTCAAGTATCAATATTACTCTGATGGTAAAATGTGCTGATGCACACACTGAAATAATTTCACCAAGTTTCATATTTTATATTGATTTGAAATGACATCATGTCCTTTGATGTCACTGTTTTTACTGACGTAACTTCAGTTGATGCTGGAGTATTAACTGTGGGTTTTTCAAGGCGTGGTAATCAAACATGGTTATCACGATAATCAACATTTGAAACGGTAATACTAATCATTGAGAATTTTATCACAGAGTAAATAAATGTAGAAATATAAAGACAAATAAAATATTAAAGTATTATAAGCATTTTGATTTCTTTTCTTATTTGTTTGATTTGTTAATCATGTTAGCGCCATGGGGCTGTCATTAGCCAGCTGTAACGTACACTCTCATCATCTTGTTTTTGACAACTTCTGATTTCCTCACCACCTTGTTTTACTCAGTACTTGAGTTTATTTCCCTCATAGGAAACACGTATTACTCTTGTCCTTAACAGTCGTACGACACAGCACACACACTGTTGGTGAATACATATACTAAATCAGAATTTATGTAGCATTATACAGTTTTTTTATTTATTTAAGTCAAGGATGAGCTGGCCTTTTTTCAGCACTCCAATGATGCGGTGACCCGTGAACCAATCATATGTTTTTGTTTTGTCCCTTGCACTTTCCATCACTGCACAATTTCTGTGCTTCCAGTTTTATTTAAACCCTCCATTTTTTATTGTCCTTTTCCTCTGTTATTAAGAGTGTTGTATGGCATTAAATACAGGTTGTTTATTTAATAATGGAGAAGCAGCCATTAACACATTTAAAAAACTTTGATGGGTGGAAAACATCTTCTGACATGCATTGTTAACTTGAGTCTTCAGATTTTGACATCTCATATCTGGGTTGGATATTTTAAGATTTTTGGACGATCTGGACAGACTGTATGCGTCTATAACTAAAGGATCCATTACTGCATCTGATATAGTGTGTAATCAATAGGTAGCACAGCCATATCTCTCTATTTTAGTTCCTTTTTTTTATTCTCTCCATTTTTGTGTCTTTTTGTGTTTTGTTTGTTTGGTTGTGGATCTATTCTCCCTCCTCTCCAACAAGTTGAGTGGAGACTGTTCTTTGTCTGACTGTATGTGTTGGGAGGGGGGGTTGTGTTTATTCCTGTGTTCATGTTGGTTTTATTTTGTACTTTTGTCTTTCAAAAAACAAACAATACAAACAACAAAGCGAAAAAAAAACGTATACTGGAGCATACAGAAACTTGTCTTTGTGTCTCTGAATCACGCTTGGTAAGAAAAATATCACCCTGAAAAGAGTGAAAATATAGAAAAAATGCTGTTCTTCTGTTTCTTAGTTCTTCTTTATAAAGAGGAAATTATTAGTCAAACTGAGCAACAGCTGATTGACCATGAATTTTACTGGCAATCGTTACACGAACAACCTCACTTCCTGTCATTCCCTTCACTGTCCATTTTTCTGGAACTGTTTGTGCAATGTTTGCCAAGAATTATTGGCCAAGATGTTAATACTGATCAGTAATTTTTCACTAAACAGGAATTTGGTTCTTTTTTCCTTCAGCCATCTGTGTCCACTCAGCCTCATTCCCCATGTCTTTCCTTTCTGTTCCCTTTTGTCTCATGGCCATTTCTTAAGTAAAGGATAATGTACAATGAGCAGGTCATTATTGCAGAATAAACCCCGACAGGTCTGAAGGACTTTACTTCACAATAATGACCTGGTCACTGTATATTGTCCTGCTTAGTACATGATTACCTAACAAAAATATTATGATTTATTGATTTAAAAATCATCTTCACCCCTATAGCTCAGTCAGTAGGGCGTGCGCACTATGTCTTGAGGCTGTTAGTCCTCTGCAGCGGCCGCTGGTTCGAATCCCGCCTGCGGCTCATTTGCTGCATGTCATCCCCTGTCTCTTCACCCCCCCTTTCCTGTCATACCTTCAGCTGTCACTGTCAATAAAGGCAAAAATGCCAAAAAAAAATAACCTTTAAAAAAATCATCTTAATGTTCCTCCAGAGTCTATGATTAGAACTCCATCCAAAGCAACAGCCTCCTCTTCATGGTAACAGTCAGTTAGTCATAGCAACGGCCTGCTATAAAGAAGTAACAGACTTTAGGATGTTGTAATTGACCAATCAGGATCGAGCATTGAACAAAGCCATGTAATAAAATGAATCATTAAACATTTCATTATTATATTTAATTGTTTAATTCTTTCAGTTAGCTTCTGTTGCAGCCAACTGTTGTTCCGCCATTGCTGCATTTTATTATCGTGGCATCAAAACAAAATTGTAGCTTGATCATTCATGTTCACTCACTCTACACGCAAGTGCTCACTGGTGTCAGTGAATGCTTAAGCAACAATTCACTGTCGACAGTATAGCTGGCCACATTTGGTTGCTTTATGCCTGTCGCCAGTAATGTGAAGATACCATTAGAGTATTTCTATGAAAAAAAATCTCTATATTTTTTTTTAAATATATGAATATTTACAATGTGAAAATAAATGTAAAGGCTTATAATTATTTTATTTCCCCTTTATATTTTCACATTCATCTTCTTATTCGTTTACAGATGTATTATTTTTTATGACTCCATAGGAAATGTTCACAGTGAATGAAAAACAAACCTCAATCTCCTCTTGGTGACATTTTCATGGCTACCTCATTACGCTGCGTTGAAAATGCAAATCATAGGATGATGTAATTCCTACATGGTGCATTGTAATTCAAGATAAAGGACAGTGGAGGGTCATTTCTATTTTTGGAGGGGGGGAAAGCCTCAGACGTCAAAGGCAGTAAACTATCAAACGTCATCCCTTGGCTTTAACAGTATGGCACACTGTTTGGGCAGGAACAAACTCTATGCAAAACCTCACTTTGAATATCAGCGATGAACATTTGAGTATACATAAGCTGCAAATTGCCATTTCCCCTCTGACTGACTGCCCTCATTTTGATTCTCTGGCAACAACCGCAACAACTTGTCTTTGATGGTGCTCTAACCTTTGGCATACCACTGCACATTTGTCTGACACTGCCTCGTAGCTATTTACATGCCTAATGAGATGTGTTCTGGTGAGTGAAGTGCTGGTCATATCTGGCAGCCGGGCCACTCAGAGCATGGCAGGAAACTAAATCAGAGTCATTTCCCTTCAATTAGCGAGTGATTAACGCCAGGTCAGAGACGGCTGGCTGACCTTCTGGCCACCTAATGACTTTAACCGGATCAATGGATCTCCAAACAGCAGCCACATCAGAAACTGTGCACAGAACTGTGCAGTCAGTGGACCGACCCTGTTGCTGAACCTACCTCTGACTGCCTGCTTCTCACTCTTCTGCTATCTTTGGCTCTGTTGCCTGTCACCTCTCTGTCTCTGTAAAATTGTCACATCAGCCTTCTTTTTTTTCTCTTTTCACCTCCACCCCCCTTACTGTTGGCTTACTGTTATCTTTTTATGTTTTTCCGTCACTCTCTGTGGCTGCAAGCACTTCCTCAACACTCTCAACACGTTCTCACTTTCTAAGACTTTCTTCTAATACTGTGTGCAGAAGTCCAAACTAGGACTGACTATTTTTTAGTATTTCAATTTATTATTTAATTACTTTGTCATTGAAAAACTGTGAAAATGCCCATCACATCCCAATTTCTCAGAGCTGATAGGTCTTTTTCACAGCAGACATTGTAACTTTATTATAACAGAAACAGCACACTGTGAAGTGTCAAAGTGTCTGTGAAAAAGGCCTATAGTTATGTCTTCTAATAGCTTACTCTGTCCAACAGACAGTCCAAAACTCAAAGCTAGGCCTTTTTCTCATTTTGGCATCTCACTTGGAAGAGCACAGTAATAAAATTAATAATGTCACTGTGATTTAAAACAAAGAAAAACAGTGAATCCTCAGATTTGAGTAGCAGGAACCTGCAAATGTTTTGCATTTTTTGTTCATAAGGGTCAGTTTGTAAGATTCAGGGGTATTTATTGGCAAAATATGTCAGAAATTTAATATTATATTCATGAGAATGTTTTCATTAGTGTATAGTGGGGTATTAGTGTTGGAATGGGACAGTATGGTGATGTTTACAGTCTGCAAGCTGTGTAGGGTTGAGTAGGATAGCACTGCTAGATGCCACTAAATCCTACACAGACAAAGACAAAAGACAAAATGATTAATCACTTAGCAAAATAGTCTTTGATAAATTTTCAGTTGGTCAACTAATCAGTTACTTGACTGATTGTTTCTGCAAAAGTCCAGACCAGTCCTAATAATAATGACTAACCTGCCTGTTGATAAGTATTCTAGACAGAGGCAGAAGAGATTCATTTGGCTGTTAAATGTTTTCCTCTTCCTCTGGCACCAGGACATCATCAGCACACCCACTGGACTTAAATACAATGCTGGACCACTTCCTCAATGACAGCATCTTCCTACATAGAACAGTTGATGCAGTTGCTGTAAAATTATTTAGGCTGCAATTATACTTTAGCTGCCATTTAGTGTTGTCATGATACCAAAATTATGACTTTGATACAATACCTTTCTAGTATCGGTAGACAGTGCAACACTCCTGCCAGAAAAATGTTGATATTTAGGATCTTAGAGTGACCGACAAGTGTATTTATTTATACACCTGCCAGACAAAAACTTTATTTTTAAAACACTGAGGAGAATGCATGAGCACCTAAATGTGAACCTTGTTGCTCTGTTATAAAGAATTCTGCACAGCATTAAATACAGGTTATGTGCTTTATTTAATAATGCAGAAGCATCCATTAACAAATGATAAAAATTGATTAAATGTTAAAATGTCATAACAGAGGAGCAAATAATAAATCTCCTAATAATTGCTGGAGAGGGTAGCAGGTAAATTGATAAAAAAAAAAAAAAAAAAAAAAAAAAAAACACTTAAATTGAGTTTATAAAGATATCCGCTCTTTCAACCAGCTTGCAAGACCAGAAATTTTGACCAATTTCAAATGCTAAGAGCACACCATAGGATAGAGACAGAGACAAAATGACAACACATATTGAAAGGTGAGGTACTGGAGAGTAATTTTCAGTTTTGGTTGATTTCAAAGGCAATTTACAGGCCATAGGATAGGAATAGAGACCAAATTAAACCAGCCATTGAGAGCTTAGAGACTGCAGAGTTTAACAGAACAAGTTTGTATCGTTAACATTTTTAAATGTGTTTTCATTTCACAGGAAATCAGGAAGTGGGCTTATTTGGAACACCCATGGTTTAAAATGGTAGAGGTACCCAGTAAGCCCATTACAGACCTTTTATGAATTTCAACAAATCCAGCAATGAAAACATTAGAAATTGGTATTTAATTAATTATTTACACTTAAACTGACTAAAAGGTTCTCATTGGAATTGGGGCACAATATTAAAAAATTCCTAAAACCAGATTTGGTGGGCTTAATAGGGTAAACGTCCCTATTAAGCCCACCAAATCCACCTCTCAGACATTTTTCATCTGTACTGCCCCAATTTAATTGAGAATATTTTAGTTAAAATTAATGCGCAATTTCTTATTTTAAGTGTCAGTAATTCATTTTTACAAATTTCTAGTGTTTTTATTGTCTCATTTGTCAAAACAGGTCAAAATTCAGGTATGGTTTAATAGGTACCTAACGTACCCTTTAACCTCATGGCGTTCCAAATAAGCCTACATCATTATTTGTTGATAAATACACTTTTCTGAAGATCAACTGACTGGAAAAGCAAAAAGTGATTTGAATCTGCAAGTGGGCTTATATGACACGTGGGCTTAATCAGGATGTTTACTCTTTATGTTTACCATAATTGAACATAAGCACAACATCTGAAATGATCTTAAGACTGAGTTATAAATCTAGATCACTTTAAAAGATAAGGCCCTGACTGGAGGGCTGTTGGCTTCCTTTTCCAAAGATTCGATGGGCCTTTGAGGACATAATACATGTTTTTGCAGCTTTTTTTGACACCTGTCTGTGTATATTAATGTATCCACCGGACCTCCCTCTATGACAGTGTCCTCATATCCCTTTTTGCTTTCGTCTGGTGTGCTCTCCATCTCAATGCTTATTTGCGTCTCTCTCTGCACCTCCACACCCATACTGCAGCCATTTACTATATTGCCTCCTTCCCCTCACTTTTTAGGCTGATGGAATTGTCTCTCTCTCTTTGTATTTTGCTGACTGCATCTGTTTTTCCTGCAACTCCAGACTTTAAGTTGTTCATTCATAGCCTTTCCCTCTCTCTCTCTCTCTCTCTCTCTCTCTCTCTCTCTCTCTCTCTCTCTCTCTCTCTCTCTCTCTCTCCACGTTCCCGTCTTCCTCCTCATATATCATTCCATCTCTCCCGCCAGTCTGCCAACTGACTCACTTACAGTCGAGTCGGGGAGGAAGGAAAATGAGCAGAGAGCTTTTGCAAGGGCAAGTAAGAAGTCTCTCACAGATGAATGGTTTTGAGTGAAGGCTCGGCCAGTAGGTGCTGTATGAGGAACTGACAGCTGAGGTAAATGTCTTTGCACAGATAGGTTTATACTACAGAGGTCAGACAGGAGAATTTTTCTCACATGTCTTGGGTCTCTTTAACATGAAACTCTGGCTTTAAGGAGGTAAAACAGTCAGACAGGACCTTTATTGATCTGTCTGAGTGAGACTTCCTACAAGCCGCTAATTTTCCTCCATCATCCACTTGCAACGACCCTCTAAATATTACAGTGTTTGTTTTTGTTTTAATAGCTTGGTCTGAACAGAAGCTAATGGCTGTGGTTCTGAGAATCACATTTACTATTAAATCCTAATAACTGTCTGTTGATGAAGTAAAATCCAGTTTCTTCTGGTAAACTCACCTTTATGCTAACAGAATTAGTTTATTAGTATAACTTATTAGTTATGTTTTCATTGTGTCATGTACATACATGTAGGGCTTGGTAAAAACAAAAATATGACATTGGTACCACTAGAGTACTTCATTTGATTGACCTCACTTTTCTTTGTATCCCACAGATGTGTAGCATAGGTCTTACTTTCAAAAGTTTTGGTGAAATATCAAGTATGTTAAACACCTGGCTTGAGTTCACCACACTACAGATGTAGATGGTAGCTGCTGTTGTAGTGGGCCAGTCACACATTTCATTAAGTAGAAGAATGCTTGAGGTGATTGGTTGTGAGCAAAACCATGCAAATAGTGTTTTTTTTCTAGATTTTTTTTATTATTTATTTTTCAAAATGTGAAGCACCATAGTGACATATAGGATGGATCTAAGGATGGAATAAACAGATGGATAATAGAACAGACATCATCTATTAAGTACAACTGTTATAACACTGACATCCTCCACCCCACCACCAAGGGCAGGTCTCACAATAATACAAGTTCAATTACCATGATGAAGAGATCAATTCTAAAAAGTAAGAAGCTAAGGTACGACTTAAGTAAACAGTTAAAATTAATTTCATGAGTAATTAATAAACAAATCATCAAAATAATATATAATATACTAATGGTTAAGCATACCATTGCTTGGTAATTATTATAATAAAACAGTTTAGGAAAGGAGTTTTTTCTAGATCTGAGTTAAAAAAAAAAGATCGAATGCAAGTATCGTTTGACTGGAGAAGTTTTGATATTACTTGGTATTGTAGAGATACCCGTCCCTACGTACAAGTACCCACATGGACTATAAGACACCAAAAATACTGTTTCATAGGTGAAACATTTGTCAGACGTTGATGTAACTTACTACATAACCTTGCAGACAAGGACCTGTTTTCTGTCTGTCACAAAAAAAAAAACATTCCCTTCCTAAAACACAGCTCACATTTTTTTTAAATTAATCTCATCTTATCTTAATTTCACCTAAGTCACAAAATAAAATCTTTTTCTTCAGGGAGACCGGTAAATCTGCCTGTATTTGCCTTGTGCATAAAATCTAGTTATGCTCCTGATAATGAAGTATGTAAGATCTCCGTTTCTAGATCAACTAGTTTCTCTACTTTCCTAAAATTAAAAGTTACCACCAACTCTTCAAAAATATCATTAATGTTGAGCTGATTAGTTCTTTAAAGGTCAAGTGTGTAAGATTTACAGTAATATATTGGAAGAATATGGCAGAAACAGAAAATAATATTCGTAAGAATGTTTTCAGTAGTGTATATCCATCTGAAAATAAGACCTGTTGTGTTTGTATTACCTTAAAGTGAGCTGTGTATATCTACTGAAGGTGTAGGTCCACAGACCCTGCCATGTGGCACTGCCATGTTCCTAGCCCAACATGCTAGGAAGGAGAGAGTGGCAACATCACACCTAGATGCCATTAAGTCCTACTCACTGGTAAACAATTCCACTTTTGCCCACAGGAACCTCCCAAAATAAACACAATATGAAAGTTCCTTGTAGTAGTAGTAGTAATAGAAAGTCCTTGTCATGTCGATTGCATGTTCTCCAAAACCCATCCAGTTTTTGTCTCCACTCCTGGCATCCGTCCAGCCACAGTTTTGACCCTGAACTCTCAGCCTTTCTTCAGCCATCCAACCTCTCCTGAGTATAATGGCAGAGGTTTTCGCCTATCTAAACTGGCCTCATCAATCACTATTCCCATGCTGTCTGCTCCTGTAGCAGCTTTTGTCTGCATGCCTGGCATATCCTCGAGCACCAATAGCAGATGGGCCCGCTGGCACCCTCAGGTTGGAGAGGCACAAAGAAAAACTGCTGCAACTCAACGTGAGTGGGGTTTTCTGACTGGACGCAGTGCTGCCCCAATTACCTGAATAGTTCTGAGCACTTTATTTTTAGGAACAAGTGTGAAATGAGTGCGTATGTGTCCCAATGTCTGTGTGTTTCTCACCCCAACTTTTGTCGAAATTCCTCTTCAGTTATCAGTGTCAGTTATCATGTAATTTACCATATATGTATGTAAAATATGGACACAGTGTGTGTGACGTCAACCATAGGTTTCTGAAGAGCCATTGTGAGACTATTCATTTTGGCACTGGCTGTCGCCATTTTGGCAGAGACTGACTCCACAAATGCTGCATTGACGTGCTCCTCAG
The DNA here is from genome assembly GCF_056507025.1 of Lutjanus erythropterus. Classification (NCBI taxonomy): domain Eukaryota; kingdom Metazoa; phylum Chordata; class Actinopteri; order Lutjaniformes; family Lutjanidae; genus Lutjanus; species Lutjanus erythropterus. Next base: position 23,987,547 of record NC_139322.1, read on the forward strand.
ATGGTCCCTTTTCCCCAGCTGGGAAGCCATTCTTCCGACTTCGGTGTGTTCATGAGTTTTTAAGTCAAAATATGGAATCAGCATAGATGCTGCATCGGTTCATTCCCTTATACTACTGAAATATTGCTTTACCTGAATTGTTATCAGGGGTGATACTAATAAACAATTTTTTTTAACTAATCCAGGTCACTCTATGTAGACAGCAACCAACAGTTACACGCTAATACCTTATTACAAATTTCATGTGAAAAAAATTATGTGCAATACACAAATTTAAAAAAGTTATCAACCAAACATTTACTCTCATCAGCTATGTTTCTGTATATATGATGTCAAAAGACTCGGCAAGTTGCGTCACAAAATTTTCGAGTTGTTGTTCTGACTTGAGGGGCATTAACGTGAGTTTTTCCAGTCAGGAACTGATTTTTCTTACAATTCTGACACCACGTGAATTTAAGATAACTCCTGGTTTATCCAAAAATTAGCAAATAGGGGGAGCGTGGGTGTTGCTGAGGCGGGCCGAATGAATTAGCTACCTTGCGGCTAGCCACCTGTACCCACCTGTCACTCAAAGCGGAGACAATCTTAATTATGCATAACTGCAATTAATCAATCAGGCAATCAAAGTTTATTTATATAGTACAAGTCATATATCAAATGCAACTCCAAGTGCTTAACATAAGGGAAACTAAGAAAAAAGTTATCTAAAAATTAACCCTATATACAGCTGAAAATAGCTATAGAGACTAAAACTGTGTTTGTACCAGGCTGTAAACATGTTTATTCCCACTGTGTTTGGGCATTTTAATATGAGGTTTTATGGTGATTTACTCACTAAGCCAGCCTCAAGTGGCCATTCGAGGAACTGCAATTTTTGACACTTCTGCAACCGCTTAATTTTTCCGCCCTGGAGGTTGTCGCTCATAATTTACTTCAGGCCTATTTATCTCTAAAGCACACACTGAAATATTGTCCAAACAATCAAATCACTTGATATATTCTGGCAAGAGTCTACAGTCCTTTAGTCACCAAGCTAAAGGTGCAGTAAGTGACTCTGTAGAGAAATAGTTGTTTGCAGAGTCTCATTCCTAGGTTGTCAAACATAGACATTTTGGAAATGAGCATCAACAATCAACTACCTTACCGACCTGTGATAGGCTATGTTTTCTAAAGCCTGAAAACAGAGCCAAAAGGAGGAGCAGAAGGCAGAAGTCTAGTTTTCTCTATTTGGTCATAAACTTAAGTATTGGACAAACTGAAATTTTGACCCGATGGTGGCGCTAGAGTAGTTCATTCATGGTAAGGGCAACACGACTGTAATGGCAATCCATCAAGACATTTAATTCAAAACTGGGGATCACCAAAGTCAGAGAGATACCTCATCAGAATTAATTAATCCTGAGGGGAAAATTAATATCTGTTCAAAATTTCATGATATTTCACTGTGGACCAACATGAATGAGCAACCAATAAACAGACCAGCAGGCAAACATTACCATCCAGAGAGCCATCCTGCTAGTGTGCCTAATAAAAATACCCCAAAAACTTAGTGAACAGAAAGATAGAATAAAAACAATCACAAAAACAACTGTGCAAACTGAAAAGCACTGCAGTTAGTATTTATTTGTGCTTTGCAATATTTGTTTCTGCTTGCTCAGGGACTGCAGATGGAAAGTACTGAACTTCATAGTTAAATCTGGTACAAATCATATCATGCGTCTGCTTTATGTGGATGTTTTGTACATGGTCTCTCACAAATTTAATAGAATAAAAAAGTAAGGATATAAATTACAAAAGAGTAATCAAAGCCTGCATACCCAAGAGGGATGTTCAACTATCTTCAGGCAGCAGTGGGAAGAGCACATTCAATTTCAGATACAAGCGTGGAAGAGAGGGGTAATTGTTTAAAGGATCTAAAGGGTTTCGGAGGTGGAATAGAGACTTAGGAGGTTTAAAATATAAACTGATGCCAATCCAGTGGTGCTTTAAAAGCAAGTAAAAGAAGAATGAGTTTTGTATTGCTGAATTTTGGATGAGCTGGAGGGAAAATAAGTGATCAAATGGCTGACACATAAATCTGCAGCAAATAAACATGTGAAGAGATAAAAGCATGTAAATAAACCATCTGTAGATCTCTTATCATCATGTGTTTTGTATCACAGTTGTCGCTGTGACATTTATCTTGTCACAACAACGGCAAACACAGACAGACAACCCCTGGATTACTCAGCCCTTTATAACCCTGAAATCAGTGCATCTCCTCGACCCGCCTCCCCTCCCAGACTCAGATAATAGATGGCAGTAATTCCTGACACATTTTTGTTCACCAGCATTACGTAACGTTCATCCCAGTCATGGCTTTGATTAGACTGTAATGAACTGAAGCCCGGCCGATGTCTTAGTGGCAGAATGAATTAAAAAAGCTTATGAAAGTTGAGCCCAGTGGAGCGTGGTGATTACTAGCACAAAACCTCATATGCTCGTTATTTCACCTTTGTAGTGTATTAGCTCCTGGACTGGAGCAGAACGAGAAGTGAAAAGAAGTGCTGAAGGGCCATAGGCTCTGTGCTTTATGCTAATGCACTGTATGCATTATGATTCTTGTCTCTGCATGGCCAAGTTGTAAGAGCAGCAATAAGAGGAGCTACTGTTTACAGGGAGGAAGAAGAGGACAGAGGCAATAGATAGAGGACAGGAGGGAGGATGAGGAGGGGGGTGCACAATAAAGGAATGGTCAGAATCCACAGAGAGTGAGGTGAGGGAGGGAACAGAGGAGGAGGGAAGGAGGCAGGCAGAGAAGAAGAAGGGTGATGTCACCTCTAACAGGCAGCCAATGAGAGTCAGGGAGGGAGGGAGCAAGAGAGCGGCCAGAGGAGGGTGTGTTTTTCTATCACTGCAGCATCAGCAGAGAGGAGAGGGGCACAATCAATTTCATAGAGAAGAAGAAGAAAAGGCACAAGTAGATAAGGACGAGAGGAGGGGAAAAAGACACAAGGAGTTGCAAGAGGACAGGAGCATCACTGTGAAGGTAAGAGGATGTTCTTGTGATGAGAGGGACAGTTTGTTATTTAACAGAAAGACAGCAGGTTTAATTAGGCTGTGAGGTGGAGGTGGCTTGTTATTGAATCGCACCTTTGCCTCATCTTCCACTGGCAGTAAAAGATGACAGTCTGGTTCATGTAAATCACTTTAACGGCTCTTTATTTAAATGTATTCTCTTTGGTAATTTGTTCCAGTCCCATCTGATGTGCCAGTGCTTAAGAAAACTATGACATAACAGCTATTTCAGCACACTTCGTTGGGAAAAATGGTAATTGGACAAATGTCAAAACATTTCTTTATCTCAGTGGTAGTGGAGATTGTGATTAATTACTCTACACTGTAGCACTGCATTTCTTTGAACTGTTTAAAGAAATTTGGAGCATCAGAGCCATGTGTGACGGATAACCTGTTGGTGCAGATTACTTTTAGAGAAAATGTTTTTTCTTTGGTTTTTGTGTTCATCTTGAGCATTCAGTGCATCGCATGCAACAGGGTCTCCTCTAACATTAATATTGAATACACAGCAGTGCTGTGTGCCATTGGACCGCCTCTCTTTAGTCATTAGATTGCAAGATACATTGTCATCTGATATGCTTAAAGTTGGGATTTGTGTATATATATTTCATTTTTAGTTTGTTTTTTGTTGTTGTCTGTTGTTGGTCTATATTTACAGCAAAGATGTATATATATACAAATAATGCAAACATACGTTTTTAATCTGCTTCTTTCTGCATTTTTCTGGAGGGCAATTTCTCAGGCAAATTCAATGCTTTGCCCCTCTTCTGCCTCTCTACTTTAATATGAATATTCGTTTTCTCTCCACATTCCCCTCCCCCAGCTAATAGCTGAGTGGCTTAATGTTAAGTACTGCCCATGATTGCAATGTGCTGCTACAATTTTCATTGATGTGGAGGATGAAACTCAGTTGCATGCATGGTGAAACAGCACAGCAGAGCAGACTACAACAATTTTCTAGTCTACCAGTCTTATCTCCTGCAGCTGCAGCAGTAGATCTGTTTTGCAATGGGTAACCTGAAACTACAGACCTTGGAGGAAAAAAAAGAGACGGAATCTAAGAACTGGAAGAGGGAAGGAAAGAAAGATTCAGATATCAACAGGAGACAGAGCGTGGGAGAGATATTTATACAGAAGGCGATATCAGGGGGAGTACAAATAAGGGTGGGGCAGTGCTCGCAGCAGACTGTGGAGGTGTGCCCATGAAAAGGAGGCTCTCACCTGGCTGTGTGCCACACAGCTGTCTGTTGTCACCCTCTGCGGCCTGTTACACATCTGTTCTACCCATAGACAATGTTCCATCGGTTGTGTTAATGATGTAGAAAACTGTATTGCCAGAAGCAGCTGCTAAAGGCTGTGAGCTTGTTTCTTTTTGTAGGTTTGTGCATGTCTGGTGGTTTGTGGTTTTTGTGCTCGCATCATGCACTCATGTACCAAAGATCTGACCACATGCACAAAGATATCTGTGTGTGGGTATCTCATGTGAGTGCATGTGTGTGCTGGTGGTGTAGTAGTGAACCTGCTCTCCCCCTCCCTCCATGCCTCAGTAGCCTGCAGCTTGTCCCAGATGAACCCAGTTAGGGGACTCGCGGGGAGGGAAGCCGCTGCGCCTGACAATGACTTGTTACCATCTGTACAACATCCATAAACATACTGCACTGCACACATTCACACAATAGATGAAGATACAGCTGCTGCTGAGGAGGGCGTGTTGGATTGAATGAGTGTGTGTGTGGATCATCTCCGTGGCAGCAATGCTCCAGAGACCCACTGCTGGTCACATTATCATACTATTTAATGCAGCGAGGTTTGTGTGGCAGTGGCAGCTGCCGGAGCTCTAGATGGTGTTTGGGAGCTGCTGGTGTAGCAGGATTTTTGTTGTCGGACTAGCTGGCGAGACTTGGAGTATATGATTCTCCTCGCTACAGTATGGTGCAGAATGTAATCTCCCCTCTGACGCGGGCCGGTTAATTGAGCTGTTCCATCAAAGAGATGAATGGAAACAGGGATTTATGTGAGAGGAGAGAGGGACAGAGATCTGCAGAGAGAGAAAAGGCAGGGGAGGATGGTGTAAGCAATATAAAACAGATAAAGGAGAAGAAAGTGAAAGGCAAAGCGCTTTGCATCCTTTAATGCATCTTTCTTGCTGTAGGTATTGAAGATGGTAGAGGGGGAGAAGGAGGGATCAACTAGGATATAGAAAAGGGCAAGGTCATGAGGGAGGATGGGCTGTGATGAGAGAAAGAAACACAAAAATGAAAGGAGAGACGATTTCTAAACATTCTGATTACATTTAATTACTCTTGATTATGATTGAAAATAATGTTTCTGTATTCATTTTAATGGTGTGATGTCAGAGGCTGGCCTTTGTCCAAATGCCTTTAGTCTTGCAGTTGAAGTGGAGAGCTGGTGTTGTGTAGGAGGAGAGAAGCGAAGATCTGCTCTCAATCTGCCAGTTAGGAGCAACTCCAGGGAAGAGCAGTGCTGCACCGGCCCTTTCACTCTCCAGCAACCTGTTATAGCCTCAAGGCACCTTTGCCAGTAATGCTGCTCACCAAACACAGATACATCAACACACACTTGTATAAACACATCTGCACAGGCACAACTTCTGCAACACACACAAACAAATACACACTGCAGAGATCCTGTTGCAGTGCGCCAAATTAACGATTCTCTAATGTTGCCTCCCTGGCCTGATTACTTAAGTGTCTGCCGCTGATCAAAGACCACACTTGCCACTTTCTGGGGATTCAGCCATTAAAGCACTGACAGGGTAAAATAAGGGTTAAAAGAGAAAACTATCTCTTAGACTGAAGTGTCAACAATATGTGTTTCATCTCTGACTTCCTTTTTATCCTCCTTTGAGGATAATAGTTGTAAAGTTACAAACTCACAAACGCACATTCAAAGGCTTGTGTGTGAACTCCCATGAGTTATCTTCCAGCGTGTGTGTGCGTCTTTTCGATGCCCTGCTGAATTTGTGTCTGTTCAGTTGCATGTGCACCTTCAGGATGCTGTCAAGATGGAGCACACACACACACACACACACACACACACACTCGCAGACACACACACACCCTCCCTGGTTGAAGCTTTGAGGCTGTTTGATTTAGACTGTGCAGATGGGAGTCAGCCCACTGTGTGTCAAGAGAGGGATCGTGTAGACATGCTGTCAGGGTTTGGTGGAGAATACATTGTGGTGATTTAGGGAGCGAAGGGTCAGGTGGATTGACAGACCGACCACGGGTAAATGATTATAGAGAATTGAGGAGGAGGGAAGGACGCCAGCAAATGGGGAGAATGAAATTTGCAGAGGTGAAATGAGGCAGGCAGGGAGGGAAACCAAAAGATGGAAAGGATTGATTTAAAAGGCAGCAGGATGGTACGGAGATGTGGCGCAAAGATAAAGGCTGTTATGGAAGACGAGACCAAGTGGAAGAGGATTGTCACGGCAATTTCTCTGAACCACCTTGTTCCAGTCATCACTTTAGAGTCATGTTCTCTCTTCTTAGACAGCCAGAGCAAACCTTTCAAACCCAGGTAATCCAGTTCTCTTTTACTGCTTCCATATTTCTCTTCTTTTCCCCACCGCACAGTTCTTTAGTTTCACTTGTCATATCAGTATTCATGCGGTGGTGAACAGAGAAACCCACATCTGAGTCTTAATCAAAATAATGACTAAGGCTCCTATTAGCCTTCCCAGAGATGCTCTCAGACAAAGACTCATAAATCCAACCCTGTTATACAATTGGACCTGTGATGGAGACTAGGGCACAAATAGAGGCGTCATGTATGGAAATGAATTTAATTTGGCAGAGTGAATTACCTTATTACAGCATCCAGAAGTGATGGTATGAGAGAGGAGAGATTGTAGAATTCCCTGGGGTGGGAAATATGGTATTGGCAGTTAAAATTACAAAACTGGAAGCCCATACTGGATATTACTTTGAATCAGGAGAGAAATTAATCAATGCCAGTGAAATCACAGGCACCAGATTTTATAGAAAAATATCTTGAAGGAATAAAAAACACTGAAAAAAAAACATTTATCACTTTATATGATAGTTATTGTGCAAAAACCTAATTATGTGAATTAATTGTCATGAAACTGATGCCTCTATATGACCAACATAAGCAAATGAGACCATCAGTGAAAAAATCAGCTATTTCTATATAGACATTCTCTCAGCGGGTCAGACTCTCCTTGAAATCAGATGTAATGAGCTCCTGCTTACATTTTTCCAGACAGCGTTACTGTGAGTTGTACCGTAGCCAGATTTTTATTTTGATCATTTTATTTTTGACGTTATATTTTGTGGTTATTACAGTGGAAACACTTTTTGCTCACATTGGCCTCCAAAGTCAACAAAATATGGAAATTCCTTGTCATACCTTTAAAAGAAAGAGATAAGCTGACTGGAAAGCAGCAAAGCAATAAAGCTACACATAAGATTAAATATGAATTAGGGGAGATATGACCCTCCTTGTTTGACCTTCCCTGCGTCTCCTTGATGCTGTCTTCATCTTTTTTTTTCTCTGACAAAATTATGTCTTTGTCTCAGAATTCCCTTTAGCGTCACTCCATCTGGACTACAGTCAACTCTGTCAAAGAGGCTTTATTGCTCACATTAGTGCAGAGGAGAAAAAAAAAACATGAATTTAATTTCTTCAGTGCATATTGTATAAAATAAAGAACCAAACTGCAAAGCAGAGAAGCAATAAAGCTACACATAAGATTGAATATGAATTAGGAGAGATATGAACCTCCATGTCTGACCGTCTCTGTGTCTCCTTGATCCTGTCCTCATTTTTTTTTCTGTCTCTGATAAAATTATGTCTTTGTCTCAGCCACACAGAGAATTCCCCTTAGTGTCACTCCATCTGGGCCCAAGACAGCTCCAACTAAGAGGCTTCATTGTCCACATCAGTGACTATAATTGGACTAAACTGAGCCTCTGTCCAGTGGTTTTCCCAGTTCCATCTATGAAGCGTTCTGTCAATTGTCAAAGATGTCTCTCTGTGCATTTGTGTGCGTGCCTGACTCATCATGAACAGTGGCCTGTGTGAAAAGTCCTTATGAATGAATTAACTGTACATCAAATACCAATGTTGGGTTATTGCCTTTCATTTGTGACAGATAATGTCAAGTGTCTGACAGCCACATAGCTGAGAATCAGTAAGTGTAAGTTTGATGACTTCTGGGTAAAAATAGCTTAAACATGAGATTATGTAATACCTTTTCCGCCTCACAAAAAGTTATTAACGCTTCTATTTTGCCTCACGTTCGTCCCACCATAATGCTCTTTATAAATCACATAAAGAAGATTCGAATTGCTAATATGCTAATCTTTTTCAAATTCTTGTTAATTTTTTTGAATGATTTACATCTTAACTTACGAGTCCCTAAAGATTTTATTAGAAACTAAATTGGACAATAATTTAATCATAGATGCAAAGTACATATAGTGGTAGGAGTAATAATAGCAGTAACAGTAACAGTACAAACAGACCCCAGTTGTATTGTGTAATATTTTATAGTTTGCTGGTTAGCCTATGGTAATGCACTTTCTAAGATGTTAAACTGCTAAACCCTACATAATTATATACAGACCTACACAAAATTATATAGTATTATATAACTCTAAAGTTTACGTGTTTATGTTACAGTGTATGAGATCCTATACTGAGCTAGCTAAGAACTGAATGACTTTTTCATCTGCTGACATGATTTTAACATTCTTTTTGACAAAAATATTCATTTTGTGGGATGTTTTATAAATGTTTTTGATGTGTCTGTGGAGGAAAACGTCTCAGAAACAAAAAAATCTACCCTCACTATTTTTTTTCTCAAATCTTTTTTGTGGGGGACAAACATCTGCAGAGGACAGAGCTACACTAGCAACGTAGCAAACAATCAACAGCACCATAACCTCCAGTATGCTGCTTTCAGATGCTTTTGGAAATTCCAATATGGCAAATTTAGCACGTACAAAGTCATAAGCTAATAAGTCTATTTGTTGAATAAGGTGGCTCATTTGTTAAGGACAATATCTCAGACAACTGCGACCATATTGTGATACTTCAGGGAATGTACCATTCTGGCTTTGATTAAATTGCACAGCCTGTTTATTAAGGGGACATGACAGCATTGGTTTACTAATTTATTGATTTGTTGCTTAGAGGCCAGCCAGCTGCATTTTTAATGAAACTTGGGGGCATTTTGTATATCAGTACTGTAGCTACTTCAGCACTGTTAAGACACACTATGCAGCATTGCAAAAACAATGTACAGACAATAATGTAGCATACAATGTATACTCTCATATAAACATAATTTATTTCACTAGTCTCTCATAATCCACTAGAAGTGTGTGATGGTGGCTTTATCTGCAGAGACCCTGACTATATTTTCTTATTTTCACATATTTTGCTGCGCTCAGGACAGGTTTTTGGGCCTCAGCGTGTGGTAGTGGCAGTGGTGTGTAGCCCCCAGCCAATAAAGTGTGCGTGTTGTTGACGTTGCAACACATCTGTCTGCTTCCTCTGCTCTCTGACTGTGAGAGCTGCACAGAGAGATCTACACACATAGACACGCTCATGCGCACAGACACACTGATTCATTTTCTGTGTCTCTCTCCCTCTCTTTGGTTCATTGCGGTGGGGAGGAGGAGTGAACTTTGAATGGTGTGTTTACAAACAGTGCTCCAAATACCTTTAAATCACACTGTCCCACTAAGATTTTTAACAGGCTTTTTCAGTACTGTTAGAATTTATTTTTCTACTGTGCTATGCGTTCTCCTTTCAACAGTGCTTTTTTAAGTCCGCTGCATGACTTTCATCTGAGCCCAGTTGTTTCCTTTGTCAATACATAAGTGTAGCAAAAAATATTTATTCTGACAACCAGCAGACAGTCAATGGAATAGCTGTTCAGCCACCATTCATACTTACTGTTTCTTTGGCAAGGTTATTATAATTAACTAAACTAAAACTATGCTAAAAATAAATATACATAAAATGAATAAGCTACATTTGAGAAAAAAATACAAAAACTAATGAAACAATACTGTGTACTTACAAAAAACTAACCACAATGAAAAATATATACAGGAAATGGCTTTAGTTTTAGTTGCTGTCACTTTGTTATTTTGTCAATATAACAAACGTAAGGAGTCAGGTACATGTGATGTTTATTGAGACTGGATGTCCACATGGCTGAAAGTCAAATGTCTACACCCCGTGTAGTGTTTGTATTGTAATATTTACTTAAACATTTTAACTAATCAAAGCTAAATTGAACCAACCAAAACCCACTCTGAAAGTAACTGAATTTAAAACAAAGATAAAAAACAATCTAAAAATAAAAACTGATGAGAAATACAAAACTATAGTGTCTCTGGTCTGTTGTACAGGTAGCATTTGACAAAGTTGGAGATGGTTATGTTCTGGCACTGATGCATTATCACAGTTGAGTAGCTAGCATGTCTCTGTTTGATCCCTGAAAGTCTGGACTGGATTGCAACGTTGAGGTTTATGCCAGAGCACATCACATCATTTCAGGCATCACAGACGCACATGCAGGAGTTTGCTGCTCCTTGGAACTCTGAAAATTAAGTCTGGGAACTGTGTGCTCCAGTTGTAGATTAATTAAGTCTATAAATTGCACTGATAAAATGGGAAGCAGTGTTTGTTGCAGCCAGGAGACGCATAGTCAGAAAAGCAAGCATAAACTGTTTTTTGTTTTTTTGTTTTTTTGTTTTTTTTTGAGGCATTAGTGTTGAATGTGAGTGCTTGACATTGACTGAGTGGCTCATATCATCATTTCCTCCTCACATATGAAACACTGTGTGGTTTGATACTGTTCTGCTCAATCTGAAGGTTTATTTATTTGGACTGTTTACAGTAAAGTGCATTGATTTACTTTCACTTGGCTCTTCCTCACACTCTATACCTACACTTCATTTGAATTAACCATAACTGAAATAGATGGGGCATGAAGCACTAGCATCCACTCACACTCGAACAGACACAGCATCATCAAGTACTGCAGGTGATTTAAGTAAACAGGCTGCTGTCTGTATTTGTCTCCTCCGCCTGTCTCGGTGATGTTGTGACTGCAGTTTCTCGCAGGCGCTCTATCTGCTGTGTCAGCCATGATATATTCATTAGGGTTGGATTACAGAGAGTGGGAGGGGATCAGGTTTTGAGTGGGTTGTAATCCCCATACACTGGCCTAATTTAATCTCACCTACTGTGCCATCCTATTACACACTACATCCACCACATGCATGCAGGCGTTGGCTGGAGGAGAGCAGATGAGGGGCACACAAGGTTAAAACAGGGTAATGTCAGACAAGAGGCATGGAGACAAAGAGAGAGGATTGTGAGAGAAGGGCTACAGAGAATGGAAATTGATTATGAACAGCAGGAGAGAGACCCAAGTACAGAGGAAGACACAGTAAATGTCAAGGAGTAAAGAAATGCCAGAGACAAAAGTGGAGACAGATAGGATTTAGACAAAGGTGCTCTTCAAGTTTGTTTTCATGTAGGGAAGGACAATATTACAACTCATTTTGGCTGATGGTTGATGCCAATATTGATGTAATTGATGTATGCACATGTTTTTTTCATCTAATTGCAGAGAAGATCAAATCTGTCTTGTAATAGATGACGGTTCTTAAGAATCGCAACAAAATTTGTTGTGTTGAATGAATATGATTTGCCTTTAAATGCAGTAGCAGTACAAGAACTTTGCTGAGATAAAAGAAAAATTAGCAGTTTCCTGATTTCGCATCATGTGCACATAATTCAAGCATTAATTTATCTGCTTGTTGGCAGAAACGTTCATTTTGGCTAACATGCCAGTAATTCTGTGCGTGTATTAATTGTGCACTCAGATTTTCATGAGAAACAACAGGCGTTCTGGCTTGCTTCTTTCCTGCCTGAGTGAGTATCCCCATTTTTCAGAATACATATGAGGACATGTTTTTTCATGTATCTCATGACTTATTATACATATACGGAATACAAGTGCAGGAAATCTGTGTACATCTAGTTACCTTTATTTGTATTTTGGTGTTTTACCCTGTATTGAGACTGAAAGAGGAGATTGACTGGAAACGCAGGGACAGAGGGCAGATGTTGTGATTATACAGGGTTTGTGTCTTAACCACACAGCCACCAGGAGGACCAACTTTTGAGATTCTAAGAACAATAACCCTGCCTTGACACACTTGAAAGATGTGTAATATTGTGTATGACCCAAAGAATGGCTACATTTTCTCAGCTCAGCCCGTGCAGGACTGTAGAATGACTCAGCTGGTTATGAAGGATATGAAGGAGAGATGTTCCAACAGATTCCGACACCCAAACTTTATATATTGACCCATTACCAATGCATTAACAAATATTTAACAGTTATATAATACTAAGCCTGTATACTAGATTCTCAGTATGATTCTCAGTATGACTGCTAACAATGTTGTATGGCCAGTCTCAGGTTAAAAAAAATGGTGTCCAGGATGCTGATGGGACGTAGCAGGGCTAATAACTGACATAATATTGGATCAGTGCATAGACTTGTGTAATAGCTGATAGCCGATCCAGCATTTTAGGCTCTATCAGAGGCATTTCCAATCAGTAACTAAAAGACTAATAAATGAGTAATAAAGTATGACACATACCAGATTATTATCGCCTTCTCATTAACACCATCATAATCATAGTTATTGGCATTTCATGGAGTGTCTTTTATTTGACATGTTTTGTCACATATTTTTTACACTGTCTGTGCCCTATATCACATTAATTAATCATTATTGGGTTGAAAAAAAAAAAAAAACTAATTTCAGTTTGGCAACCTGTCCAGTGAGCTTTCTGACTGGTGTATTTTGGGATGCCTCCATGTCTCATTAAATTTATTTGGCCAAGTTGCAAAAATTTGCAAGTCAGGGAGACTTTACACAGTGAAGCAAGGGTTTATATAACCTATTCTGCTTTTTCTTTACTGTTTATGACCTACATCCCTCTCATCATCCCTCCTTATCCGCTCATAGCCAGAATAAATTAGGCCATGGTAGCCTGTTACACACTCTCTCTACCTTAAGAGGTGGATGTCTGGAATCTGTTCTTGTTAGCCTCTTCTAAATGCAGACTTTGTGTTTTAAAATCAGGTTGGTGTTGGAGTTGTTTGAGTTTCCTCCCTGAATTGATCAGGGGTAATTGGGCATGGCGCTACAGAGAGCCTCGCACAGTGCCCAAGCTGCAATAATGAGACTCTATATTTAGCTATAAAACTGTCTGTTTACATCAGCCATCATGCTCTGTTGCACAGCGGGAAGAATTGAGCAATTCTGTTTTTGTGGCCAAACTAGCAGGGCGCACTTTCGTGTAGCAATTTTTGTAAATCATTTGTTGAAATCTGCGGTGAAGAGAGGACTGAGTGATGTAGCAGGAGGCGATAAGGAGACATGGGGTGATGCTTCTTGTTAATGTTGAAAAGATAGAAAGGGCCAATCCCCGAGAGAAAACACAGGACCAACAAGAAGGAAAAATAGATTTATTCAGGGGTGCAGATGTCACATCGGGGGAAGAAGGGAGATGAAAAGAGAGAAGACGAAGAGCAGAAAACAAACCACATGGAGATAAAGAGACTCACTGGTGAGAAGAGACAGAGGGCCCGAACGTTGTTAACGAGCTTAACAAGGTAATTATAAGCAAGGACCTCATCCTCCGGGCCTTACACAGCTGGGTGGGGCCAGAGAAGCAGGAGAGACAGTGGAATACTGGGGGAGAAAAAAAGGATTTTTATTATCAGTAACCTTTTAATAATGTTGATTGTACCGTTAAAGTATGATCCTGCTCAGGGCGTTGTGGAGGAGGAAGTGTGAGAGTGTGGAGGTTAAGATGGGACGACAATGTGGGAAGATAAACAGAGAGGAGATACAGGGAGCAGAGGGATGGGAGGGTAAAGGACAGAGATCCTGTAGCGATTAAAATGTCAGCGTGTGCAGACGCAGATGCACACCTGCCGACCACACACACATTTACACGCACGCGTACAGCTCACCTGCATCTTCTCAGGTACAGAGGTACAGAGTGACTATGTGACGCTGAGACTGAGTTGCACCAGCAAATATTAATTAGATGAGTTTCGATCAGAGTTTTTTAGCAAATCTAGGTTAAAAATGAGTAAATCCTGATTTTAAATTAAGCAGAGCTCTGTTGCACAATTTTAAAAGTGGTCTCAATTTAGTAAATCCAAGTTTAATGATGTAAACAAAAATTAACCAAGTTTAATCAGTATGGAGATGTTTGCTCACCCAAATTAAAAGACCTATATAAATAATGAATAATAATGAATAATAAGTTATACATTTAAAAAAAAATATCTGCTAGACATAGCTAATAAGTACACAAGAGGAGGACAAACTTTGGCTGCTTGTTGCAAGTTAATACTGTATCACATTTTAACTTAGAGTTCAAAGTTTTGGTGCAACAAGTGTGAATTTAATCTCAGTTAAGAGTAAAACCAAACTGAGGTTCAAAGAGAGCTTTAAATTTAATCTATCTCAATTTTAAGCTAGTTTATAAGTTTGGTGCAACATACTTTAAAGTCAAACCATGATTTAATCAGGTTTAAGAAATTATTCCTTGCTGGCGCAACCCAGCCTAATTAAATAAGAGTAATACAATCCCAAACAAATACTTAAAATGCCTACAGACTGAACTGACAGGATAAAATGCGCTGGGATGACTTCATTCTTAATTCTCATATATCATCCCCACCCACCTGTCCCTTTTGTCTTTCAATTTCTCCTTCCGTCTCTCCTCCTTCCAGGGGCCAGACAGTCTGTGTTTTATTTATGACTATGTAGTGAATGCTGTTTTGACCAGCCGGTGGTTCAGAGGGGGGACAAACAATCCAACGGTAAATGTTAGTGACAGGTCTGTTACTCGCCGTGCGGCCGTCGTACATGCTGTTCCTTGTGTTTTTGGCCTCTCAGCCTGCCTGTGCAGCCACGACTGCCTCCACAAGTGTCAGAAAATCTGGTTCCTCCTTTCAGTTTGAATAAAGGAAAAAGTCAGTGAGGTGTCTGAGAAATGTTGTCATGCAAAAACCGTGTTTGTTTGGCTATTGCGAGCTGGCAGGAGTTGCTGACGTGCTGTGTGGGTGTCCTATATAGGAACCTGCACCATCAGCATGTTTTAAGGCATGCTATCATGGGATGGTGATGATTTAGATTTCTGCCACTATAGCAGGGGATTTAGTGTGCTAGAATATTGCCACTGGTCTATTTTCTCCTTGAGAAGGTGTGTATCCGTGTTACTCTTATTTTTAGCTGTGGGAGGATACATGAGAGTATCAGCAGCTCGATGCAAGCATATTTGTTTTGTGTATGTCTACAATATAGATGAGAATTGTCCTCCTGGCAGGACTGTAAAATAAACAAAAATTGGGATTTTCACCCAGGACCAATACAATATGACATGCACCAAGATTATTGTAGCCCATAGGTTTCTCATTAACAACACCAAAATTATAATTTTATATATAATTATTATAATTTTTTTACTCAAGTAAAAATACGGATACTTAAAAGTAAAAGTAGAGGTACTGATTCAACCTCTTTACTCAAGTAGAAGTGAAAAAGTACAGGCTCTGAAATGTACTAGAAGTATAAAAGTAAGAAGTCACCCTCTGAAGGACATTTCTTCAGTCTTGTTGGTTTTGGTTATGATGTCTTTGTCTTGTTATGTCTTTTACGTTGTTTTCTTTTTGTTACAACATCGTTTTTGACTTGTTACGTATTTTTCATTTTCATCTTGTTATGTTTCGTCACTTTTTTTTGTCTTGTTACATATTTTACATCATTTCTGTCTATGATGTTTTCGTGTTGTTAGGTCTCTTGCGCTGTTTTCATCTTGTTAAGTCATTTTCTTCTTGTTACATCTGTTGTGTTTGATATACACTGATGGATACACCATTGAATTGTCTTTCTATGTGTTATTGTCCCATCCATTCACATTGTAATCTGTCATGATGCTTGGAGTGTCGTGCAATGATGCAAAAATAAAAATAATCAATAATTCCTCACAAATCTTTAAAACTAAAGTAACAAGGCTGTTTGGAAAGTATAAATATTTGTGTTCAAATGTAGGGCGTCCAAGTAAAATGTTGTCAGAAAAATAAATACTAAGTACAGATACCAGAAAACTCTGCTTAAGTACAGTTACAAAGTATTTGTACTTCATTACTTCCCACCTCTGATTTTATTGACCTTTTTTTGTCACATTTTATTAGTCTCACAGTCTGTGATTAATTCATTATTAGGTTGAAAAACCCCCCCAAACATTTCAGTTGCAATTAATTGCCAATAATAAAGGGAGACTTTACACAGTGAAGCAAGGGTTTACGTAATCTACTCTGCTTTTTTCTTTACCATTTATGACCTGAATCCTTCTCATCATCACTCTCTAGCTGCTCATAGCCAGAATAAATTGCTGTCTATTTCATCTTTGTGAAATGTGTGTATCTGTGTGTGTTATGTTGCTCATCTATTTAACCGTGGGAGTGTTCATGAGAGTATCAACAGCTGGCCGCGAGCATCTTTGTTTTGTGTTTGTCTACAGTATAGATGTGGATTGTCAGACCTTGTTGGCCTAACTCTCTATGAAAAGCTCATCAACTGGTTGTTTAGCCGTAGGGAAAGGTCACCGCAGCTTCCTCTACATCCCCGCAGCCTCTCTCTTTGTTTCTATGTGTGTTTTCTCTCCCTCTTTCTCTCGCTGGAATTGAGGCCGAACCCTTCCTGTCATCTCTTATAACTGAGGCAAAACGAGAGGGAAACAGAGATGAGAGAGTGCTGTGGAGTTGTGGCCACAGCTGGGGCTTCAGTGTACGGGGCAATACTGCAGGAGGAAGAGGAGGAGGGAGGGGGAGAAAGGAAAAGAAAAAGAAAAGATGATTCAGGAGGTAGGGAGCGAGGAAGGAGAGGAGCTGTGAAGCTTTGCAAAACAATATAAATAGAGAGGAGATGAAACAGCAGCCTCACTTTCTTTCTGCTTATTCACTCTGCCTCCTGGAATAGATAATATAACACCAGATATACTTGTCACTCCCTTTAACTGTCTGACAGGAGATGACGCACACACACACACACACTGATGCAAACACAGGCAGGAAGGAAGGAACAGGTTGTCTGTTTACTCTCTTTCATTTTGCGCCTTGCTGAAAATTGCTGTGCGTTCCGGAAAATGTCACGTCCTTGATCTCTTTGCACCACTACACACTGGTGCGTGGAGGGGCTGGAGCCGCGCAGAGACGCGGGGAGGGGGATTTGCAGAGACGGGGGTCTGCAGCAGAGTCGGGGCTGCGTGCCTCAGATAACGCAGCAGCTTTTGATGGAGCCTGGCCCTGCTCTGTTGGAAAGCACAAGCCGCCCCACCTCAAATAGATCTCCGCCGCAGACTCCATTGGTAATGATTGGATTTAGTTACAGAGCAGAAATGGTGCGCTGATGATAATGATAACAGATGTGATGGGAGTTAGTCAGCCACTTAGGGTCGCAGGATTGTATCGATGCTGTGCCAGCCTGCAAATTTCCCCTTGGACTGGATAGTCTCTCTCAGGCTTTATAAAAGTTGATGGCAGAGGTTGATAGAATGCTACCTGTAATTGCATTGTGTATGATCTTGGCTGGGTGGTTGTAATGAAGATGTAGTGCAGGACAGACGGAAGGCAATGTTCCAGAAGCTTCTTCTACCCAGTGAACATTTTTCCTTTGACAAGACATTTAAAAACAGCTGTGGTCACTGGTGAAAAGATGTTCAGAATAGCTTTAAAAAGCAACCAACTGTTTGAAGATGTTCATTAAATATTCATATTTAAACCATGTTTCACTGGGATTTGACATTTTTCATCCTCTGTGATGTGCAAATTATAGCCTATTGTCACTCTGGACCTTCACAAAAAAACTACATCAATATTTCTCTGTTGAAAGCCAGAAAAAAAGTGTATCACTCACATGACATGATCTCCAGTTGACTGTGTGAAAGTCACATGTCACATGTTCTCTTTATGCTACATCCCAGTGCCTTTGCCATCAGTGCAGTCAAACCTTTAACCAACACACCTGAATACTTGCACATGAGCATTAGACTACAGCAGGAAGCATAGTTTCTGTTCCTGGTGGCATCTTGGTGGTAGCACACAGCTGGTATAGTTCATATTTATGACATTTTAAATGAAACATTAAATGCATTAAAATTACGTCCACATGTTTGGAGAGATGCCTTCATACTTGTCCATATCATCTCTTTTTCAACCTTCAACGGAACAAACTATCAAAATGATTATTAAACAGTTTTTTTTCTTACATGTGATATTGTAAGCACATTTTAGCCAGTTGAAAAAAGGGTGAAAAGAGGTCTTAGATGTTCAGAGTGAATATCAACCACTTCTCAACTAGACATCGACGTTGAAATTCTGGTTGTTGCTCACTGGGTATATGGGAGAAGAAGACTGGCAGGGCAGGGTGGGGTAAAAGAGTTCAGGGAGAGAAAAAGGGAAGGCTCATACTGATTTAAGAAGTGAGAGGCAATCAGCAGGGAGCAGAGAATAGAGAATAGAAATAAAAGAGATAGAGCAGCGCAAATAAAAGATCTGCAAAGACAGCCAGGAAAGAGGAACTCTTTCAAGTGTGGGGCGCATGTAGACATAACGGGAACTGGAGAAAGCCAGAGACGTGGAAAGAGCAAGAGATGGAGACACTGGAGACGGAAGATGAAGGTAGAGAGTATAAAGTACAGATAGATGAGAGACAGAGGGAGAGGGAGAGAGGGGTTGGGGGGATGGGGTGAGGAGGATGAACACGTATGAGGGGGAGGGGAGAGAAATATTTGCTGTGTGCTGTGTGCGGCTGAGCTGGAGTCAGGAGGTTGTCATGGTGATAGCGGGGTGAGAAAAGGAAAGGGAGGTAGGAGTTTTGACACTGAGCCCTAGACGCTGCATGCACGCACAAACACACACACACGTGCACACACACTATAACAAACAAAATTAGCCATGCATTACAACACTGACCTGCCACATCTTAAGTAAACACACTCACACTTTCTCACTGGAACGCTCACACAGGTGGTGCGTACGAATAAGCTGACACCATGTATGAAGCTCAGTAGCCGTATCACCATGCAAACCCTATTTCCCATCTCTCTGCTGCCCTTTATCCCTGCTCAGCCCCATTTGAATGGCAGGCAAATACACTTAAACTGACTTGACTTGCCAGACAATTACCTAAACCAACCCTCAGTAGTCTGCTGCTGCGTGTGTGTGTGTGTGTTCAGGTTTGAAAGACTGTGTGTGTGTCTTCACATATCTGAGCTTTGCTGTTTTCCTGTGTGTGTTGATGACACAGAGAGATGAGAGAGGCAAAACAAGCTGATGTAGAGACAAGCAGCAGCTCCAGTGGGACACAGTTTTCTGAGCCAGTGCACACACTTATATAATAATAATATTTTGTATTTGTATATTGATTTAAAAAAAAAAAAAAGAACATCTCCGAGCTACAGTTCCTGCTGAAAGAAATGTAAAAATTAACACTTTCTTGCATCAGAGGATTTCTAGAGTGTGAGAACAGCAGTTGTTTATATGAACTCAATGAAGATCCATTACTATGAACTATTAGTTTAGAATTCAAATTTTTCTAAGATGAAAATCAAGGTTTTTCTTGTTTTAGGGCAATGCAATGAATTAAAATATAGTTTTGTGATCTTGCCACCTGAATTGTCTGAGGTTTTCTAAAGGCAAGCAAAAGCAAAAGTTGCTTGAATGACAGCAAGAATGGCTGCTAACAAACCTATGCCCCTGACATGATTTCAAGGATACGCCTTACCCAAAACTACGCTGTCCCCCAAATCTCCTCAGTGTTATGCACAAGACTTGTCACCATGTCACCAACCCAATATCAAAGGCCACCCTAAGGACTTTTATTGTTTCCGTCCAGTTTTAGCATTGAAAGTTGGGAGTTTGTCCTCAGTCACTACTGAGCAAAGTATTAAGAGTCTAGCTGTTGTGCGTCTATTTGATTTATTGTCAAAATTGCAATATAGCTAAGTACGATGTCATGGAAGTTTTTATTAAAAGTAAAATGTGTGACAAAACAGCATTACAAAGAAATACTGTAGTGCTGCAGAGATGTCCTGGCCTACAAATATTGTTCTTCAGATGTAAGAAAACATTACATAGTACAGACCCCAACAAGTGTCACTGTAATAGTATTTTTTGCAATGACAATGAAAATTGTAATACTAAAATGAAAATTGTAATACTAAAATGAAAATTGTAATACTAAAATGATCATTTCCTCTGATCATGAATCATATCACAAATGCAATATCTGTCAAAGTAATCACAATATGATTTTTTTTTTTTTTTTTTTGCCATATCATGCGGCCCTAATTTTTACATCCAAAATGACTTCACCTCAACTCAAATCATGTGAACTTTACTGACGTTAGAAGTTCTGCAAGTCTGACTGAAAAATCCTCAGTTCACACAATTGAATCTGATAGATTGACTTGTCATCACAGTGTGGCAAGAGAGTGTGAAGCATAAAAGAAATAACAGCAAAGTGCAAACACAGCAGGAAGAAAGAAAGATAAACAAACAAATCGATAAAATTGCTCAGTCAGAATGTTTGTACTTATATAAGATGTGTTTTTAGTTGTGTCCCTCCTTGCAGAAGACAGAGTGGTGGGAGGTGCAGTTAGGGGAGATAAATTGTCCCACAGTTTATGAGACTGATAATTTTATACATTTTAGTCTAGACTGAGAGACTAGACTGCTTGAAGAGAGCTACAGTATCCATTATTTCCTCTTCACTCCTCTTGTTTGTTCTTCTTCATACTCATACCATCACCCCCCCCACACCCTTTCCACTCTGTTTCCACTCGATAGACATTTACTAGCTGTTTAGGGGCGTTACATCTCCTTTCTCATCCCCAGAAGACCTTGTATTTGATTAGATGAGAAGCACTTAAGAGGAAGTGCTGCTTTTGCAACTTTTAACAAAGTTAATGGGATTGCCAAGAAGCCGACCTGGTTAATCATTTTGAAGATTCAAATCACCAGGTCCTGTGAGCTGTTTTTCTAAAACTGCATCTCATCCACCTTAACTGTCGTCAGTTAACTTGTGGTTACGCTCAAGCCGTTTTAGTTTGCGTTTGTTGTTAAACATTTGCGATTGTATATATTTCTCTCTTTTGCATTGCTTTAATTAATGAAACAACTGTGGCAGTGCTGGTGTGTATTTATATTTCCTGTGCATGGATGCAAACATGTCTGATGCATGTTTTTATTCATGGCCTTTCTGTAATTTCATGTGTGACTCCTTCATGTCCCCAGAAGCCCAGTATCAAGCCAGAAAAAAAAAAAACTCTGGCCACTTTCCCACAGTCGTTGAACCACTGGGGCCCTTCCATGCAAATGTGTTAGCAAAGCACTATGTGTGACCTTGCCCTGCCAGCAGCTCATTTCCCTGAAGTGGTGGAAAAGACAGGATTACATACAACCTAAGGAGACCTTGTCAAATGTTTCTGGCAGAGTACTACAGCAATAAGCTGTCTGCAGGGAAGCCTAAGGCCAAAAATTACCTTTTTGAAATGTTAAGAAAACATCTTACATGTGGTTCAGAACCTGGGAAACAGAGGCACAGAGTTTTCTTCAAAACAAAGACATGTAACAAAATCACGTTAGGCAAATTTGAAATTTTTTGTTTCTTCAGAGTGCTTTTTTTCTGTCTTGGTTTTAATTCTTATTCAAAATACACTATTTACATGGAACATCAACCAATCATCAATACCAAAGTATTCAGATCCTTGTATCCATGTAACATGGCAGTAGTATCCATGATTGTGATCATATGTGTGCAGCTGTATCTCAACCACTCTGTTCTGTTCCACAAATAATGTTCAGAAACCAAGACTCCTAAAAACATGACTTACATCCAGTCTCACACACAGAGTGCCTGATGTATGTTCTTGTTGGCTGGCATTAGGGTCATTTCTTCATTTTTTGGATAAGCTAGAAAAACATAACCTAAAAAAGTTGTTTATTGACCTGATCTTTGCCTTAACTCTTAAGATTAAACATACAAAAGACCTCAATGTCAAACGTCAAACATATTTTTTGTGTGATCATTGACTTACGTAGATACAATTTATACTCCTCATACTGCTGGCACTGCTGCAACTGTGGCTAGACTTTCCTGAAGATTTTTAAATTACTTTAACCTGACTGTTGATACATTCTCAAACTGACCATCATAATGTTTATTCTGGAAATATGTACAACTAAATAGTGCTATAATATACTGACATTTTGATGGAAGTAATTATTAATATTACAACAAAAATCTGTTCAGATGGGGGTCTATATCATTTTAAGTTAATATCTCACATCAGTAGATTCCCAGCCCAAACAGGCTTACAAGGCAGACTATCAATTTCCATATACGTAGGTGTGACACCAAATCAACTTAATTATACAAAAACATGAACAGTATATTATGTATGCCTTCATGCTAGACATTCAACTGATCTCATATTGTATGCATGCACTCAGAGCACAGGCTGAGACGTCTCACAGCTCGATAAAGCATGCACTGCTATGTCCTGCAAAACCACACCCATCCAGGTGGAATACCAAGTTTTAAGGGAGTCCTGTTTAGAAACCAGGATATTGTTTCCATGCTGCAGTATCCTGGTTTCTATAAAAATTCTCCAGGGAGCATATCCATTTGCCTCAAACTAAAGATTGACCTTATCATGGTTTTTGAAACTGGGATGTGACATTTTCATGTGCAAATCATAACCAGGATACTCGTGCGCATGTAAACACACTCCGTGAGACATTAAGAATCAAATGTCGAACCTGTTGCGACAGAGGTTGTAGGTCACATATACACACTCCGCCCCTCAACTCAGGGTGTGGCGTGCAGAGTCTCCCTGCGGAGGCGGCCACGTGTCCTTGCATGTCACACAAGCCTCTGGCAGCTGTGTCCTCCAGATCTGTATGGGCCACTTATCACCTGACCCAAGGGACCACTCCCTCCTCCTCCTCCTCCTCTCTGTCTGTCTGCTGAATGACTGACTGCACAGCCCCTCCTCAGACATCACTACATGCTACAGCCAACACAAACCTGCCCCCACCCGACCCACACATTTCACTTGATGCAACACAGACACACACAAGTGCACACATATGCTCCCATTCACACCTGAGGCTTATCAGATAACCTCAGCAGCACAGCCTTTACTTTGAGGTTCATACAGCTTTCTCTCCTGCAGCTTTATGCTGTATTTATGCATGACTGACTTGAATAACAATGTGTAGTGTATGGAAAAATCACCATAAAGTCATAAAAAGACTCATGTTTTGTGCCCTTATATATATATGCCATGGCTTTGCTATTCAAGCATCTGCTTCAGTGGCTGATTTCCCTCTGGTGCTGTTGCCTACTGTTTGTGTTGTTATAGCTGGTTTGTCATCTCCAACAGTGTTAAGCTGCTGCATCTGGTCTCACGGCTAACGCTGACAGATACTATACTGATGTCAGCTTCTTTTTACTGGCCAGCCGGGCTCCAGTTTGATCCCCAAAGGCTTTACTAGAACACTCACATAAAATCTCCTTTTCACCCGTCTGATCTCCCTCTAATTTAACTCTCCAAGGGATGAATGGCTGCATACAAACATGTTGACTGAAGGATCTCCACTGAGCTTCACTTTCCACAAACAGCAGCACATATCGTCACAAAGGTAGAGAGAGAGAAAAAAGAAGAAAGAAGTGGCAGTGAAGGTCAAAAAATGCTCATCAGAAATAAGAAACAACACAAGCGAGGCTGGTCCAGAGGAACAGGAGAAAAGGGGAGAGGCTGACTGAGAGAGATAAGGAGCGAGAGAAAGCAGGGGCTGCAGGACGGAAAGGCAGGGAGGAGAAAGAGGGAAGGTCACTCCTAATAGGTCTTCCACATAATTTCATAATGTCATGATTGCCCCTATTTACTCCAGCTAACGCCATTAACGATCCGCTGTATGGACACTAAACCATTATGACACAAAAAGGTATCTTCATGAGCTGCATCGTTGCTTGTTCCCGCTGCACACAGAGTGCATAACAATGTGCCGATGAGGGTGTGTGGAGTGTGTGTGTGTGTGTGTGTGTTGGGGGGGGGGGGGGGGGGGGGCGTCTGTATGCATTGCATCTTATATCTGCTGCATGACACGGAGGGTGTGTCTGTAATTACTGCGCTTTGTGCTGCAGGCACAGAGTCTGATTGATGCTGTTGCTAATGAAGCAAATGATGCCTACAGGCACCAGTGCAGCAGTGTAATGAGAGTTTATGTGTGTTTGTACATACAGAATGCATATGTTTCTCATTTAGTGTACAAAAATGGTTTTATTTGTTTCCTTGTCTTGTCTTTATTTTTCCAAGGACATAGCAGTCTGTTTTTTCTACATCCGTTACTATGGAAGTCCATTTCTGCTACTGTGATGAAATAAAACACCATGTAAGTCAATACAATGAGAAACTTTCTCAAGATAACGACAAAGTGTGTCAAATAAATTGGTTAGTATCTCACACAAAAGTGTTACAGTACACGATTTAGTATTATAAAATAATTATCTCAAAATAATGACTTACTTTCTCAAAATAATAGGTTAGTATGTCAAAATAATTACTTAATATCTCAAAATAATTACTTACAGCTATTCCAAGAGAGTGACTTAGTAACTCATTATTTTGAGATACACAAGTCATTTATTTGGGAACCTTTCTCATTTAACTCAATATTTTTAGAACATTTCTCATTATTTTGAGATACCAATCAATATTTTGAGAAAGTTTCTTGTTATATTGACTGATCAAGTTTGCAGAAATGGGCTTCCATAAAATTACAGGTGAAATGAAAGTAAATGGCAGCAGAGCTTCAATATTGCAGCAGTTTCCACATGTTGAGTCCATTTAACCGTACCATACAAAAATCTACGGTCCTGATTTTATCTGTCCAAACATACAAGTCAGCTCCATTCTGTTTTCCGTCTGTTTACTGATACCATTCATATCCATTTCCGGTGACTAACTGACTGACAAGCAAGCCATAAGCAAATTACCTTATCAGATGTGGACATAAGTGAGCAGCAGCTAACATGCTAGAAGCAGAGAGAGCCAGAGGCGGCACTCCATCTGCAACACTGGCTCCATTAGCTGACAAGAGAGATTAGCTGACCCGCTGACACACAGGCTGATCTTTACTGATACGCACAGCAACACACACACGGACGATGTGCACACAAACACACACACATATAGGTAATCTGATACAGTATTACATTAGGGTAACACCCCTGTTTTTGATCGTTACAGAGCTTTTACTGGTCAGTGATCTCATAACCAGATCTCCCTCTCTTTTCACATCTGTCATTTACACTTCACTGTCCCCCCCAGGTTATTCTTTTGTTTTTTTCCACCTCACTTCCTTCTCTCTTTGTTTCCACTTTGAATTAATTTTTCAGACTTTTTGTTGTCGACTTTGTTGTCAACCCCCTCCCTTTGATCTCCCGCCGGTGTTGCCCTTCTTTCCTTCTTTCTTTGTCAGTTTTCCTCCCTCCATCCCGCCCTTCATCCATCCACCTCTCCTCTCTTTCTCCAGCCCTTGCGGATGTCTTAATGAGTCCACTCCCTTCTCCTTGAATAATTCACAGCTTCTTTTATTCTACCATTCCCATTGTGTCTTAAGGGGAAAAACATCAATAAATAAATCACGCCAGAGGTAGCTGCTTTTGCAGGCTTGGCAATAGGAGGGATGACAGTGTGTGTGTTTATTGGTATACAAAAGAGAGAGAGAGGGAGAGGAGACATTTGTAGAGGACTTTGAGAATCTTGTACTTCTGTTTATATTTTAACTTTTGGTTGGATAAGTCTGTGCATGACTTCATCATATAAATCTTTGAGTAACTTAAACGCTTTGTGCCAAATCTGTGTTTTGTCTGTTTAAGTATGTATGCACATGTTTAAGATGTGGAGACATTTAGTATTTGTGCACTCTTAGAAATAAAGGTGCTAACTAGAACCATAAATGGTTCTTCAGGTTGTCCCCATAGGAGCTTCCTGGTAGAAACTTTTCTAAAGGTTCCACTTGGAACCCTTTCAGACAGTTCGACCTTGAACTCAACATAAAGGGTTATACCTAGAACCATCTGTGAAAAGTTTCACACACACGCACACCCCTATCAGACCTTTTCCACCAACATGGAACAGTCCCAGTTCAGGCACCTAATTTTGAACCATTCAGAGAATTTCCACTAAATATGAATAGGTTCTGATCCCAAAAAGTTGGTTCTCAGCTGCAACTAAAAATATCAGGTTTTCCTTGTGAACCAAAGTCATATTTTACACCGTCTGATGACATCCTTGATTAAAAAATTCAAATACATCCTGGTTAACTAGGTAGCACCAAGGTTCTAAGAATCTTCAATGCAACCAGTTCAAGAACCAGTACTAGTTTAGTGGAAAAGGACCTCAGAGGTTCTACAGAGAACCCCTCTATTGTGTAATGGCTCCACCCAGAACCCTCTTTTAAGGTTCTACCAGAACCTTTCAACCGTCTAAGGTTGCTAACACGAACTCAACCGGGAGGTTTTACAGAGAAGACTTTTTATATTCCAGGGGATTTATTAAGAACCCAGGCAGGTGCTTCTACTGAGAACATTTTTGTATTCCAAGGTTGTTATCTAGACCCTGCCCAGGGGGCTCTACCAAAAACTTGTTTATATTATGGTACAAAGAACCTTTACAAACCCTTGCAGAAAGAGTTATTTAAGAAACTCCTTCTTCCAAAAATGGTTCTTTAGATGAAAAGGGTTCTTATTGAAACCCTTAGCCTTACAAAGAACCAATGAACCCACCAAGGGGGTTCTTGTGAGAACCCTTTTATATCATGTTACAAGGAAAGTTTGACAAATCCTTGCCAAAAGAGTTACAAACCCTTTCTTCAAAAAAGGGTTCTTCAGAAGTAAATGGTTCTGGGTGGAACTTCATCCCGTCAGGAAGAACTCTGATTTGTAAGAGTGTACTTACACATAAATGTGTGTTTGTGTGTGTGTGCATGTTTGTGTGATGGCCTGTCAGTGTGCACCAGCAGATGAGTGAGCGTGTCTACGTGCATGCGCATATGTAAGTGATACCGCAAACCCGTTAGTGTCCATGTGTGTGAATAACTGAATTTGTATGTACAAGGGGGGATGCTATGTGGAGACCTTGTTGTCATGGCAACCAGGATAGAGAGAGAGTAAGAGAGAGAGAGGTGGAGAGTGGGCGGTTGCCCTCACGGCTCCTCTGACAACCTTTATTTTTTCCAGCTTTGTGTCACTCCAATATTAACCCCTAACCCTTGACAGAACGAAGGGGGAGGGGGGTGTGAGGTGTGGTCTTCGAAAGAGGTGAAGGAAAATGAGGAAAACACGGGGTGCATTCTATTGCTGTGTTTGACACTAGTGGGAGTAGCAAAGTATGTAATGGCCAAGCTTATGCTAATAGTGGTATTGATAAATGTGCTGTCTGTGTACGCTGATGCCAGATAAGCCGTGGCTCTGCAGCTTTTTTCCGCTGGTAAATTTCCATTTGGAGTTGACCATGGATCATCGGTCTTGAAACACATGCTATTTGGCCTTTTAAACAAAGAGTACCGGCATGTGGGAGATATTGGTTTCCCACTGTGCTGTACAGCCCCTTTTCCATTAAAGTTGCAAATATTGAATTAATCAGCCGCGTTGCCTATTGTCCAAGCCAGAGTGCTACTGCAAGCGGTTTATTAAATTGATGGAGAGAGAAGGTGGAGGTTAGAAAGAAGAGATGGAGAGGAGAGGAGAGGAAAGGAGAGGAGAGGAGGAGGGACTAGGAAATGTACTGTGAAAAGTGATCGGAGGGGAATTGAAGAAAGCTTTTAGTGTCAGCTACCAGGGGGGCAGAGGGAGGAGACAGAGAAGACTGATAAAAAGGTGACAGGAAAATGGGCACTCATCGTTTCTTGACAGTTCCTATTATAAGGCTTGGCTCCTAAGTAGAATCACTTTGAGAAAAAATGTGAGAAAGGCTTGTAAGAAATGCAATCTCCACTGCGGTGAATGATGAAAGACATGTCCACGTTGCCAAGTGAATCGTGGAGCAGGGTGGAAACAGGTAGCCAGTGTTATTTCACATGATTTGTGGTATTTTTCTGCTGTAGCGACAAAAAGCATCTGAGACTTGTCTCACTGCAACAGGCTCATGCATTAAGTATGATCCTGCCAGAGAGAGGAAGAGGGGAGGGGAGTAAAGGAGAGAATCAGACGGACACACCAAAGACAGCAGGTATGGATGGACAGCATCAGTCTGGGAGAAAGCCAAATGTATGGCGAGGGGTGCAAATGAATTATGAATTTGGGTGAATTTGGGGCAAATTGTGCCGACAGGAAGGATTTCTATGAATAATTCACTCTGCAGGGGGCCTGATCATCTACCCCCCATCAGCATCACCTTGTCTCTCAAACATCCCCCCTCACTTTTACTATCCATTGACCCTTATAATCCCTCCCCGCATTTCTCGTGTAAGGCCCATCAGTCCATTTGTTTTAGCGAGTGCTCTCTTTGTTTATGTCTAAATCACTCCCCGTCTTCCTCCTGTCCCTCCGTCAGTCCGTCCCTTTTTAGCCTGATGTTTCACCAGACAGACGAACCCTGGGGGAAGAGTAGGGGGTAAAGGGGGGCATGTATTCATTTATTTTTCTCCTTCCCCTCCTTCCATGCGGCATCCTCTCCCCCTACACATCTTCACAGCTGGAGGTAGTTAATATTTAAAAGCAAGGCATGACGGGACACAAGACCCACACACATGTTTGAACATGAACACACACACACACACACACACACACACACACACACACACACACACATCCAGTAGAGCAGCACATCTGATCAAAGTACTGAGAAGCTTTCAGAATTGATATTTGCATGACTCACTGTGTTGAGAGAAAACATACTCTGCTACATTCATCAACACAGCAGCTCCTCACACGGATATGTGAGGATATGAAGCAAACAGTAAAAGTCTCTCATGTACGTGTGGGCGGCTGGCACGATGGGAATCAGAATAAGCGAGAAACTCGGAACACGATTTGACTCTTGAGGTTTGATCTTGTGTGTTGCCCCCCTCCTCCACAGATAAGAGAGCCTATTCAGCACTGGAAAGTCCTTGGCAACGCCCAACATGTCTACTTAATCCTAATTGCTACATTTTGCAGAGCACGAAAGGGTGCAATTTTCTGTCTAATGGATGATAAGGGGGGTAAACACCACAATGCTGTGCAGCAATTAAATTCTTGTAATGATAGCAACACTAACAGCCTAATACAAACTGTTATTTGTGATTTTGTAAGCAAAACGCCTCAAAGCAGGAATTCATGAATAATTGAAGGAGCTGAAAAATTGACTTGGTCAATTTGGTTTGTTTGATTTTTGGCCTGTTGGCGGCTAATTTTCTGCAGGGAGGCTTTCTTTCTTGTGGGAAAGAACGGCCACGCCCTCAAATCTCACCATAGCGCCACTCACTCTGCAATCTCCCCGTGATTGAACGACTTCTGATAGCGCCCGTTGACATCCCAGCAGCGATAATAGTTTTTAAAAGCACTCAGAAATGCTGTGTTGGGTCATCTCAGCCCAGCTGCAAGCAGCCATCCCAGGAGTGACCTTTGACCCTGTCCAATGAAGCAGGTAACAGGGCTGGGATTGGATCTCTGACAGCTGCACAGCAGACACCCTGAAGAAGTGAAATCAGGCATCTGCTTCGATGTCAGTGGCTCTCACCTCTGTGATAATGGGGCGCCATGAGGCTCCCAGCCATGCACACAGCTTGAAAGTGTGTCCGTGTGTGTGGGTGTGTGTGTTTTAGTGTGTTGGGCCACATCAGCCCGTGCTATCAGCATGTTTGTGGTGGCAGTGTTAGCTTCATTACATGCCAAACTTCATGCCACCTCTTGCTCTCTGTCCCTTTCCAGGGTTCCAATGAAGTATGGAAAATGATTATTTAATTTGAATAATTTCCAGGTCTCAATAATTATGAAAAAAAAGAAAAGGAAAAATATTTGTACTTTCGGATTACTGCCCATCAAGTCAAAATGAACCTTTTTCCTGCAACTGTCCTGAATCCCACTTTTCAACTGCCCCAAACTTTACAGCCATTTTCCCAAAATTATATTCTTTTTTTTCATAGTGATATTGTTGTTCATTAAACTTTTCCTTAAGACAAGTACAATAGATTATATACAATTAAATACATTTTAAAATTACAATTAGTATTTAGATATTTCATGCAGCACACATAATATGACATGTAAGAGAACATGTATTGACCGATATGGTGCAGCTTGGTTAGCACTTGATTGAATGAGCTAACGGTAATTTACATTTGCTGTTAATATGTCACTTTATTAAATGTTTATATGTTTTCAGGTGAGAAAGTAACCATTTAGATTCCCAATACGTGGTCAGTTTATCTAAATAGCGCCTGTTTGGAAATCCATTATGATAACCAAACCTTTATGGCTGCATTCATCATCATTCCCATGCACACATTGATAAAGATGACTACGCTGATCCTATGAACATTTAATTATTTAACTTTTTCAACTCATATCTATTGTTATTTATTAAGTTGACAAATAAATTTAGGGGGAGCAATAATGTAATATTCATTCAGTATGTTAAGAGAAAATTATACATGTGAAGTGAGCACTGGTTCGTTTACTTCCTTTTTGGACAGAAATGTTTGTGGAACGTTGTGCAACCTTTGTGTAACGGCCACACTGGATATATGCAAGTTTTCCAAAGGCTGGCTCGACAATCTCACAGCCTGGTTCAGTAATATTCAAAATGGGAAGAGAAAGCTGGATGTCCAATATGGTCTGCATATATATCTGGAAATTTGAGTCAGGAAAAATCTGGAAT
Organism: Lutjanus erythropterus; assembly: GCF_056507025.1. Taxonomy (NCBI): domain Eukaryota; kingdom Metazoa; phylum Chordata; class Actinopteri; order Lutjaniformes; family Lutjanidae; genus Lutjanus; species Lutjanus erythropterus. Next base: position 24,018,648 of record NC_139322.1, read on the forward strand.
TTTGAAATGTAAAATGTGTAGGAACCCTGTCTGTCTTTCTGTCTGTCTCAGCCTCTCTGTCTCTCATAGTCCCACCTTCACACACCCCTCCCAACCCATTATAGTGTTCCCCTTTACTGCTCCCACTCAAAATGACTGGAATATTCTGTGGCAAGGTCCACCTCCTGACTGGAGCCCACTGGACCATGCCCTTTTATTTGTCTGATCTCTTCTGTCAGATCACTGGAGGTGTGTGTGTGTGTGTGTGTGTGTGTCTGTCTGCCTGCCTTTCTGTCAGTCCATCCAAGCATTACAAGCTTCTTTGTATGCCTCTTACTCCCCATGAGTGTGTCTCTGAGTCCGTGTGTGTGTGCTGGCTTGTGCACGTGCAACTCCCCTGGTGAATTGTGATTGGCGGCATGACAAGCTACGGCGCGCCACATCGTTAATCAGCGTCCTGCTTTGCTCCACTCGGCTCTGCTCTCCATCTCTTTGCAGGGGGCACTGATGGGCAGGCTCCCACCTTAGATCACATTAACACCAGTACTAATACCGCGACTAGCCCTGCTTCATTCATCTGCCTCTAATGGCATTTCAGAGAGGCCGGTTTAAGGCCGGATCACCGTAATTGGCCCCCTGTCTCCAGAGAACAACAACAAACTAAAGCGGCTGATACTAAGACAGGAGAGGAAGAAGAAAGCGAACAAATGAAGCGCACTGATTGGAAGAGCTTGCACATGTGTGTGTATGTATACAAGTGGATGGAAAGGATTAACGTCACAGCTGTCACCCTTTGTCAGCCCTCTCCCTCCTCCCTTCCCTCCACTCCTCCCATCACCTCTCACCCTCCCTTCTTCACTCTGCCTCTCTCCTCCCTCACCTCCGCTTCTGCCTTTCCACTTTTCCTCCCCAAACCCACTTTTCATCTTTATCTTCCCTTTAAGTCCTCCACCCACTTCACCCCTCCCTCCTCTCGCTCTCTGTGTGCTTGTTGTTGCTATTCTTCTGACAAGGCGAGCAAGTTAGTGTAATGGCTCATTTAATCCTAATGCTGTTAGTTTAAACTGCCTTATTAAGAGCTCAGCTCGTTTGGTCTTTAATTTAATCTAATTTGGCTCTATTGATGGAGACAAATCCCATATTCCTGTTTCCCTTTATAAGATATATTGTTCAATACATTGTTCACAGAGCATACTTGCTAACCCAACTGATTTTCCTGGGAGACTCCTGTTTCTCATTGCCCTCTCTGAGTCTCCTCCCAGGGTCACAATACTCACGTTTTTTTTGCTTTTGCCTGTTTCTGGCACTGTACAGCATTTATGAGCCCTACTACTCTTCCACCTAGAGAACAGTGCATCTACTGTATAGCAAATGTTGTTTTGTGACATGGAACAAGGAGAGCTGCTTACACCTGCCGTATCTAGTTCACCTTAGTACAGCCCCACACACCTCATCTTCCTCAGTGAGTGAGAGATGAAGAGAGAAATGTAGATTACCAAGAGACAGAAGAATTCACATTTCCTAGGAAAGTTTTAAAATGTTCTAAGAGCAGCATAACGAACATATCCACAGAAAAACATTAATAAAATATTCATATTCTGTGTTATTGAAATCAATTTTGACGCAAAACTAGTGAGCAACTAAGTGTCAGGTATAGGTCAGCTGCAAGCATTTGTTTGCAAAAAATGTGTATTTAATATTTTGTTATTTTTTTTATTGTGTAAAAATAACCAAAATGCAGGAAACAAAGTCTATGAATTTCAATTTTTTTCTCTGGGAAGGACCCCCAACTACCCTGGTTTAATTCCGAAATCCTCCCTGTTTTTGAAGTCTCTCATGCTTTTACACCAAAATTAGCTCGTATATGCAGGATTTTTAAATGATGAAACCTGTTGAAAAATAGGCTGAAATTTTCGTATCGCCAGTAGTCAAGTTTGCCTTTCTGTATTTTTTTTTCTAATATGTACTAGAAAGTTGTGTCTCAACTCATGTCTTTGAAGAAGGGCAGAGAGGGAGGCAATTTGTCTGTGTGTTCAGATCTCAGTACTTTTGTAGCTTCTCACTGAATCTCTGTGGCTCTGTGGCCAGTTTCTCTCCTGCATCACTGTGAATATTTTAAGGTATCTGTTTTATTTCACTTCACTTTCAGTCACTTCAGTTAGTTCCTTAATTCAGAGTCCTATTAGGAGTCAAATTACAGCCGATGAAAATGCAACATTTCCTGATATTGCTGCTTCATAATAAGCTTTTAGATTACAAAATAACAGGGGGCATTTATTTGCGAAGAATTTATTGGGAATAAAATGTTTATCTGCCATTCAGATGCTTGGCTCTAGATGAATTAATTACACCATTTAGTCAAGTCAATCAAGAATCCAGCCAAGCACACGTGTTCAGAAAAGGAGCAAAAGGGTCACAGACGTTACTGATGAAAATAGGGAAAAATAAGCATGTCCACTCGGATGTCATGTTTCCATCACTACTGACAGAGGCTGCAGCCAATAAATACCTGTGACTACTGCAGAAACATTTGACCTGGAACTGAATGCCGATTTTACCCTTTCCCACTGAAAACAAAAGCCAGATGTCAGTGGATGTTACTGTGGTTTTTGTCCAGAGTAAAAGGGGCTAGAATATGTCACAGATTGATGTGGAAATAGCCACCATAGTAACTGGCCAACCATCACTCACTTGAAAATGAACAATAATCATGTCTCTTTCTCCCCTTCCTACCCTCTACTCCTCTCCATCATCTTCATTTCCTCTCTTCTCTGACCTTACCCCACTCTCCAAGGTCACCCATCATTCCATTGTGGCACTGCCAACAACGGTGCACTGCGGAGCCAAGATTCTTTCAATCAGGCTGCCATTATTGCAGAGCTGCCAAACAGGCAACGTCTCTCTATTATCGCCATTTTCTTTTGTCTCGCATGTACGTCTTAATCATGGTGTGCTGTAACAGTTCTTTGTGTGTGATACTGAGTAGTGTAAACAGTCAGCGTGCGGCGCCACGTGGTGCCGCGGGGGAGGACAGCCCGCATGTTGTGGCGAGAACCAGATCCAAGGGTACAGATGGAGAACGGATAGACTCCTAGCAGGGGTGGCTCTCCTCACTCACCATGACTGATAGAATCTTTATCGCGCACTTATCACAGCACCATCACCCAAGTACACTAAGAACTGTCCAGTTTGTGCAACCCAGCCCAGAACAGTCAACCTGATTATCAACTATTTGTTTGCCTGTCTTGCTTATTATCTGATTTGACACTTCATCAATCTGCATTTGTCTGTCCACAGCCCATCTGGGTGTACTGGGAGGCTCTGTTCAGCTTCTTGTTGTGGTATTCTCTCCATCTGTCCTGCTGACTGGCCCTTCCATATGGGCCACTGGTCCTGTAATTAACCAAATGGAGTTTTTTTTTTGCAGGAACAGGTTCAGTGATGGGCACTGTCTGTGTTTTTTTTTTTTTGTTAGGATGTGTGATTGTCAAGTCTTGATTGTTAACTCCATGTCTCGGCCTGTGTGTAGGTCTGACCACATGGCGCAGGGTAATTTTTCTCCCATTCTGACACATGGCCCTCTCTGTCTGCCCCTCCCTCTCCCTTGTACCCCTTCTTCCCCCCCTCCCACACCCCTTTTATTTTTCAGAGCAGAGACCAGCAGGAGGGCGTGGACCTGACTTAAAGAAGAGAGTGAAAAAAAAAGGACCAAAGACATCCGAGGCCTCTTGCAAAAAGAAACACAGCCTCACACTGCACAAGTGTGTGTGAGAGGCTGCCCTCTGTGTGCATTTATTGTACGTGTGTGAGAGCAGGTGGGACTTTGATGGGACAGTGAGCAATGCCTCACACGCAGCGACAGCAGGTTGGCAGTAGGGGGCGGTGCTTCTCACGCCTCCTCCCCCTCCTCCTCATCCTCCTCTCCCTCGCCGCCCAGCCCGGCCGAGCAGCTATACACATACCCTCCAACTGTGAGTACAGATTCGTATCGTACCATTCATGACAATGGTGGCTGAACGCTTCCATTAAGTTCAAAGATCTGTTTGTTGTGTTAATTACATTGTTGATTCATCAAAGCACGCTAATAATGATCTTTCATCATGATTAATTAGTGCAAATGAACGGAGTGAACATGTGTTTCTCTTTCAGCAACCTCAATGCTCAGGGTTGAATTGCACTATTATTATGCTCGAAATACTACACTGTCTGAGGTTTCCTTGGTTTGCACTCATCTGTGCCGTTGGTGTGCCTAATTACTTTGTAATTGATCCCCTCATACTGCATTGATTAGTCCCACTATTGATCTGGTTCCCTTGGTGCAAACCAGAATCTGATTGGGGAGTAATTTAATCAACAATTGAGTTATACAACAAAAATCCAGCAAGGTTTTCTCATTTCTACCTCCTCCTGGATGCAATATGTGGGCATTAGAAAAACAGCTGAGCTTGTGGCCCTGCAGGGGAATTGATCTTCATCTCCTCTGTTGCTGCCGGCCTGCCCACAGAGCTCCAGTGGAGGGAGAGAGAATATTGTTTCCACTGCTGCTCCTGTTGTTCTCTCTTTATCTAACACTACTTGCAGTGAGTCACATGCCTTCACCGCCCACGCAGCTATCAAAAGTGTGTGTACAAACAAGCAATCGCACACTCATGGACACACATGTTCTCTCTCTCTCTCTCTCTCTCTCTCACACACACACACACACACACACACACACACACATAGCCAGCCATAAATGCTGATGAGATGCAGTAAATCTCCCAATCGAATCCCAGAAGGGCCGAGGTGACACAGGGGTGAGAGGGCCGAGAAGGATGAAGGCAGGATGATGATGAGGAGGAAGGAGGAGCAGGTCAAAGATGTAAAAGGTCAAGGTGTCCCCTGCCTTTCAATTAGCAAGACTCGGCCATGTCAATAAGAGTCACTGAGGTAGCGTGATCAGTGATTGGGATCAATAAAGGAGATGCCTCAGAATCTGTGTCAAGGAGTCCGGGGTTAAAAGCCACGCCCCATTACAGGAGACATTACACTGCTTTATCATCCATGTATCATAATTGTTGTTCAATTATCAGTGAAACTATCTATCTATCTATCTATCTATCTATCTATCTATCTATCTATCTATCTATCTATCTATCTATCTATCTCTTTTCAGTCTGTTTGTGTATTTAACTTTGTCCTTCTCCTTGTTTATTGTGACTAAAATCTTTTTTTCCCTCATTGCCTTTTCTCTTTGCCACTGCTGTGGACTAACAGACCACACAAGTGATCGTAAGTGCTTTTAACTTTATTGACGTGTTGTCTATCAGTCTTAATGCAGGTGCTGGCAGAGCTTATTGTAAACACTTTCATTATACCAGAGAGGTTATTTTCCTCCGAGCACACAGTAAAAGTCCCGTTGCACTGTGCTGCACTTTAATGAGTCTTTGCATTAGTGTGCATCTGCAGTGTTATGCTTGTGTGTGCGTGTATACATCTGTTATTGTGCATGTGTGTTTGTATGTGTGTTGTATTGTGCACATGCCTTTTTCTATGTGTGCGTGTGTGTGTGTGTGTGTGTGTGTGTGTGTGTGTGTGTGTGTGTGTGTGTGTGTGTGTTTGTTTTAGCCTCATTGGCTCCCACTAGGTAAGATCCCTGTAGGAGCAAAGAGGAGGAAGTGTGAGGAGCTTCTGTCTGCAAGGAGGCAGGAGGGTTGTCAGATCAAAGACACGGGGAAATAAAGAGGAGTTAAAGCACTAAGCACCAGCTCCTCTCCTCCTCCTCTGCCAATAATGGAGCAGCGCCTGCAGCCCCAACTTCAATTTGATCAGCTGAGGAAATGGGCTTATTTCCTCTATCAGTGGGAATACTTTCATTAAATTCCCGCACTCTCCCTATCCGTCTCTTCCCGAATCTCAGCGAATCTACCCCTTGTTTGTTTTTCCCATTCTATCTCTGTCTCCCTTTGCTCTGTTCTCTCTGTTGCTCTGCATGTGCTGCTCCATCTCCCCCATCCTCTCAGCTCTCCTTCCTCTCATCTACCGCATCCCCGCCAGCTCTCCGTCCTTTACCCATTTACCTACATAATATAAATTCATCTCTGTCTTGGGCTCTGTCTCTTTGCCTTAAAGTCAAATTAAAGACTCTACCAACAAGTATCATGCTGTGACCTCTATTCCACTGCAAACAGCCTGTGCATGTAGTTACTGAAGCTCTGTGGAGAAAAAGATTTAAAATTCTGTCCATAAGTATTGAAAACCAGAACATAAAAAACATGACATAGGCCATAAATGATGTGGAGGAATCAAACACGCAGGGTCAATACAGTAGTCGCTCCGAATCCCAGCATGTTGGTTTTTATGAGTCTGTTATCGAGGCTTTGCTTTATGGCTGTTATGGACAGTGGTGACAGAGAAAGAGAAACCTCTTCTGGTGGTCATTACTTTTTTTCCTTCGAAATCCTTGCTTCATTTCCCCACAGACTCATTCCTTCACTCTCACTGTCTCCCAGTCTCGCCGGGAGCACAGTGCGGTATATCTCTTTTACATGAACTCTCCTTTTTACATTATGCTATATCAATTTCCTCTCATCTCAACCCATTTTCTCCTCCTGCTCTCTTACTCTCACTACTTTCCCCGGCCTACATTTCATCTCTACCTCTGGGGAGTCTTTTTAAGTGATATTGACTGAATGTACTTATCAGCAGCTGTTAAAAGCTATGGAAATGAGTGGTATCTCTGGTTTTTCTGTGGTGTTTCCTAAGCCTACCAATATCCGCAGAGATGTGTGTGTTACGATAGGATGATATATATGTGTATGTCACAGGTGGAGTTATTACAGCAACAAGCAGAATGAAAGCAGGTCATGTGAAGACTGCAGCGCTATTCTGAGTGTGTGCATGTATCTCTATCTATTTAAACCATATACAGCAGGTGTGTGACAGCACATGCAGTTTTTCTCAGTCACTTTGGCTTATTTTATTTTAAACAGTCTTTAACATTGTCTGAACTGTAAGTACAATTGTCACATCTGTTTCATGTGACATTAAAAGTCTACTGCATGTCTAAAAAAGACAATAACTAACCTGAAGCATTTCATTCATGCTTCAAACCCTAGTTGTTGTGTCAGTGAATTGACCAATGCCAACAAAATAAAGACTTGTTTTGTCATAGTGTGAGCCATACTGGTCAAAATGTTCAGATGTGTTTTTTTGCGATCACAGTCAAAATGTTTCTTGTTCTACTTTTTTGTCAGCACTAACTGTCTATTGTACTACCCTGGACATGCCCCCAAATATGTTCTGGCCTTCCTAAACAAACAATGCATCTGAATATGCATCTGTGTCTGACAGAATTTGATAAACTCAGAGATCATTTTGCATGTGATGGCTGAAACAATGGAACACTGTTGAGGAGTTGTGACAAGTTTGACATTTTGACAATCAACTCATCAGTTCTGATCAGCAAGCCATGTGTTTTTTTGTGCAAAAGCACATGCAAGTGCTTGAATGAAAGAGAAATTCAAATATGTTGTGAACAACAAGCTAATTGTTCAGAGAGTTGAACTTCTCCAAAAAAGAAGAAGAAGTTGAGCCAAAGCAAATGAGAAAAACTGTAACTGGTATAATGACAACAGTAACTCTCTTTGTCTTGCTTCTGTTTGGCCTTATTGTGTGTTGGCCTTCTGTTGTTATTTTGCCTCCTGTGTATCCTGCACATTCACTTTGTCTGTTAAACATCTTTGTAAACTCTGTTTTTAAAGGTACTATATAAATACAGTTATTATTATTATCATTCTTATTATGATTATGATTAACTCTGTTTTCGGTCCTTGCAGTCAAGAGGCCTCCGATGATCACGACACAGCCGGAGTCTGTCACCGTCTTTAGTGTCGAAGACCTCGTCATGAGCTGTGAAGCCTCCGGCAACCCTTCACCCATGTTAGTCAAACACACACACACACACACACACACAGCCACACAAAGTCATGGAGTCTGAAGCTGCTATATTAGTCATGGAGGAGCCTAGCCACCGGTTATCTTTTTAGACAACTGAGAGCAGTGACCTTCCGTCTCCTTGTTCAGCTGACATCTACATATTAGTGTTACACGAAAGCACAGATTCTCCCAGTCAGAGTTCTCATTTCAACAAGGGATAAATGTCATTAAGCCCCCGAGCAATCTTTTCAGAGTGTCTTAGCTTCTCTGAAGTGGAAAACTGCTCCATTTGCCAAGGAAAAGATGAATATCGCAATTACACAGCACAAGCTTATGAGTCCCACTGGGGCATCTAGTGTAAATTTTGCAGTAACTCATTTGTGTCTTCAAATTCACTGACATGTAAGGACATCCTAAATGTGTTAAAAGCTGGTTTCTTCAAAGGCATGGAAATGATCTGTCTGACTTTGATATCAGAGTGAACACCGTGCTGTTAGTGTTACTGATTTTTCGTTTCTTCGATCAAGTTTCCGATGGACAAAGGATGGCATGGAGTTTGACCCAGGCAGTGACCCAGAGCTGAAGGTGTCTGAGCGCCCTGGCTCATCAGCATTCTACACGCTCAGTAATACCATGGACACCCTGAAGCAGTACCAAGGCAAATATGTCTGCTATGCATCCAACGAGCTGGGGACAGCCGTCTCTAATGAGGCCATACTCAACACTGATGGTAAGAACTCGCTGACAGCTGATTAAGTCTAAAGCAACCACTGACCAGTTAGTGAGAAAGAGTCATTAAAACTGTGGTGGGCAATTTATTTTTGGTGTCATTGGGCAAAGGTTAGATAATAACCTTTAAGCATAATTTAATTCAAATAGTCTGAGAGAAAACTAGACTTTTGCTCAGTTGCTGTCTGAGAGTTGGGGTGAAATAAATAAACACCAGCTGTATGCGGTGGGGCCTCAGCATGCTAAAAGTTGTGATGCATTTATGGTGAAACAGTCCCAGTCCCTGGTTTAGATTATTGATTTTTTAATGTGACTTACAACTGCTAGTGTACCTCTGTAAGAATTTAGAAGAACTTCACTGGAAGGGCGCCCTAGAGGGCGCCTTTTTATGTTTTATCCCCTAGAGAGGCACCCTGTAGGGCACCTTGCCATGTTTTTTCCTCTAGATGGGCATCCTAGAGGGCACTTTAACACAATGTCTTGGACACTGAACCACCTTAGAGGGCGCTGTATCATGCTTTCCTACCATGGGCATCTCAGAGGGCACTTCTGCAGCGTTTTTCCAAGCATGCTTTTGAAAATCTATCCAATGATGGGAGACTTTGGCCAATCAGAGGTCAGAATGATGATTGTTGCATCTCCTTCCAAAAATGTCAGTATTTCACAACCTGGGAATGAGACTCAAAAATCAACCATCTTCCTCCAGAATCGTTACAGCACCTTTAAAATTTGCTGATTAAATGGTTAAATCTCATCCTGCTCAGTGAGTATTTGCCGTAGTCACTTGAGAGACGGATCACAGCGTTTGAAATGGCATCACACTAATCAAACATCCTCTGATATGTTTTCAAACCAGATGCATCACATCAGAGACGCTACATGTTTTTTTATAGATGTCAGCTTCAACGTTAGTGCTGCTGTAAATGCCTTTAAGGTCCAGATTAGAAGCGAGTTGTGTTGTTGTTGGTTTTTTATCAGCAATAACAGAGCGATTTACAAAGCTGGGAGCGGAGCGTATAAACCTTTTCCTTGCCATGCTTTTATAGAGAGCTCATTTGTTAGCAGATGGAGGCTCACACTGAGAGCTCCCGGTACTGCCACCCAGAACATAATTACATGCACTAACATGATAATCTGCATATACTCACGTACGCACACACACGGGCCCCTGGGCAAAAGTAAAGAGCACCTCCGTGTATCCATCCACCTGTGTGACTGGCTCTCTCCTGGGCGACCTCCTTCCTTCACAGTTTCCCTGACAACGGTTTCCCCAGAAACGCTCTTGAGTTGATGTCATGTGAAGCACTCTTCAGTAGCTCCTGTGGGGTTATCTACAATGAGCAGAGGGGAGGAGGGTGGAGGGCAAACACATATGACTCACAAATCACGTCATTTCACTTCTGTAAAAGACAAAAGATAACCTGGTGCTTCCTGTGGACGCTAAACACTTCTCCTCGAAGTTCCTCAGATGGGGAATTATGAATAATACTCCTCATCCACTGCATTGTGAGTTGTCTACTGAAGTGGGTCGCCTCAGGAAATATTGACATGACAAAGTAAATGCAAATACAGGTAGTTGTGTACATGTTTGTATAGAGTGTTTTCACGGCACGTCATCAATGTGGAGCTCGGCCATTTTGGGGGTACTAAATGTAAACAATGCAACCTAATAGTCAATTCATGTGCTTCTCGGATGGTCCAGTTTTTCCAAGTTGGGAAGTCCCTGTTCCAGCTTTGGTGTATTTTCTTGAACTTTTAGGTTTTACGTGGAAAAAACATGGATATCACTAAATCTAGGGCAGGGAATGTTACATGCTGGATCTGTTTCAACCTGGCCTGTTATAAGGGTTAATGCGCAAATCAGTACAATTGGGAAAACAATCAGTGCCAGCCACTGAATAGATATCTACAATATGTTACATTGACCAAGATAATTATGTACAGGACATTTACTGACACTATCTGTACACCTATATACTCAAACAAAATACATATACACAAACAATTTAGGCCATTTTTGATAGATAGACAAAAATCGTTGCCACATTTTATCAATCCATATGTAGCAAATTAATGATTTCTGCTGATGAGGTCTTAATAAATAATTTTCCTAACTAATCTAGGTCAGTTTGTGTGGACAGCTACTAATGAATGCAACCCACTACATTATTACTTATTACATCCACATTACAAATTACACATGAGCAAAGAAATTGCACACAATACAATACATGAATCAATAAAAAGTTATCAAACAAACATTTACTCTTGTTTGCCATGATTATGACATAAACAGACAACAACTCAGCAACTTGCGTAACCAAATTTTCTGACTTTCTGATTTGTTGTTTTCTGACTTGTGACGGTGTTCACATCAACTTTCCCAGTTGGGAACAAATTTTTCAGATTGTTTTGATACCACATGAATGCACGACTTCTGTTTCTGACAACTGTTTCTGATTTCTGTTGCTCAAAAGAGGCAATTCTGGTCAACTAAATATGAGCTTGTAAGAATAACAGATTAGTTTGTTATCAAATGTTTAATAAATTGGTTGAAGAGAGATGTTTTAATTGTTCATATGTTTTTGACAGATCACCAGTTTGTTCCAAAAAGTTGTAGTAGTAGACTGATAGATCCCAAGGCAGCCTTAATGTGGTGAAACCTTCACACAACTAGTTGCAGGTTGTAAAGTCCTTGAAACAAAATTTCTTCTGGCAATGGCTAGCTGCTTTGTTTCATAATAGATGTTCCAGAGAATAGGAAGAGAGAGATCAGTGCATTAATGCATACTGATATGCTGGGGGAGAAAATACAACCAAGACCAATGGATGGATGGAAGGATAAATAAATCAATCAATAGACAAATAAATAAATAAATAAATGGCTCTTTGTTGCCACCTTCTGACATCGATATGAAATTTTAGGTAACAGCTCAGATTCTCATCAAAACTTTGCATTGAAACATAGCTATAACTAAGCTAGCAGTGACATTACCTGCTTACTGCAATGTAAACAAACGTTGCCTCACTCATGTTGGTTTGTTGACCTGACCTGACATGAAGTCTAACAAATATCCCTCTGAAAACTTCATCTTTTGTTTTATTATTTTGTTCATTTTGGTGATAAGCCATTTTCAAGATGAAATCAAACAGTAAAAATCAGTTGAAATGTTTGGAATGGGAAATGTGTTTGATATCATCATGTTATCTGCATTTTGATTGGCTGTTGCATGTAACTTGTCTCACAAAGTTGAGAGTTTTGCAACTGTTGCAGCTGAGTTTCAAGTTTCACGTGTGTTGCAGAGGGCTTCACATCATTCAACTCTATTGCAACTTAGTTACACTTTTGTCTCAACCAACTAAAGTTGCATAAAAGTTTCACCATGTTAAGTCAGCCTGAAAGTCTTAGATATTAAGTTTAACGTCCAAAATGTAAAATCATTTGATCACCTACTTTGGCTTTTACAATACACATTATTGATGAGCTGATAATGTGGCATCCCACCAGCTGTAGGCTCCTACACCTTTGTAACACTTAAGGTTTTCAGCTGTGTATGGGCTCAAAGTATTGCACCCTTTATCCCACCCAAGTCCTTTTCTCTGAGTTGTAGTAGCGTCCTCAGATTTTCCTGAAGCTTCCTGTGGTTTAGACATCCTACAATCATCTTAAATTGAATATTATAACATCATATAATCCATTCTGTTGTTTAAATCCCAGTATCTCCATCATGGCCGTGCGTCCGGGTTGCTGACCAAACCGCGGAGTAGGTGCAAGCACTCTATACCTGTGTGTGAATCCATGCAGACTAACTGGTGATTTTTTTCTCTTTAGCTCCACCGTCCCAGCAGAAAGAGAAAAAGGTCTATGCGAAGGCTGAGGAGGGAAGCAGCATTGTTCTGAAGTGTAACCCCCCGCAGAGCTCTATGGAGCCTATCATTCACTGGATGGACTGGAGTGAGTACATTACCTTTCCATCTCTCTCTTTCCATCACATCCTTCCTGTCTCCTCAATAAATCTGCCACTTAGAACATCCATCCTTCCTTTTATCACATCATGAAAGAGAGTTGTAGTTGATTTCTCGTACAGTATTATCTTTTTCCTTCTTCAATGTCCAGAATATCCTTTCATGCATTTATCTGCCCCTGAATGTTTTTTTTTAAAGTGTCTTCAGTACCTTTTGTGGACTGAGTAAGACTGTTATTACCCCTGCTCTCTGATGTCTCTTTATCATCATTTTTCTATTTCTCTCATCCCATTGTATCTCTATGCTCCCTCTTATATTTTATCTCACTATTTTATTCCATTGTTAAGCTCCTCTTTCTCTCTCCCTTGTTCCTCATTTTGCGCTGCCTCTATCTGTCATCGTTTTCTCTCTCAATTCCTCTCTCTGTCTCGCTCGCTACAGAGCTTCACCATATCCAGCTGAGTGAGCGGGTGGTGGTGGGGAAGGATGGCAACCTATACTTCGCTCATTTGACCCCTGAAGACAGCAGGGACGACTACACCTGCAATGTCCAGTACCTGGCTACACGTACCATTCTGGCAAAGGAACCCATCACTCTCACCGTCAACCCATGTGAGTTTTGCTCTGAATCAACTAAAATGAACTGATCTGACCTGAACTAAGACTTTTTTATTCAGATTTTAAAACTAGAAGTGTGGTTAGCTTAGTGACCTCTATGAATAATGGTACTACCATATCAGTAACATAAACATTATAGGTGTATAACACTGCATTATAACTCAACACAATATGCAATAAATGTCACCACCCTTTTTATAGATTATTACATATTTTGGTGGTTATTACAAAATAACAGGATATGCGCTTTTTGATTAAAAAAAAAATTATATTTTGCATTCAGACTGCTGGGAGAGCTGTAAAGGTGACTCATATTAACATCTTAAGTTAGCAAATTTTAGCAAAACGCAAGATAACTAGCTGCCTAGTCTACATCAGTCATTAGCCAACTAGTCAGCTAGCATTAGCTAGCTAGTTAGCTAGCTTTTGCTAACATTAGCTAACTTAAGATTTAACCCTCTATGTTGGTTTTACAGGAAAAGAGGAAAGTTGACCGAGGTACCAAATTTGCACAACTGTTGGAGCATAGAGCAAAAAGGGGTGGGACTTAAAAATATAACATGTTGTTAAAGATATAACATGTATGCAAATGAAGAAATCCATTTTGGTTGGTTATTACATTATTCACTGTATTACTATATTTTCCTCATAAATAAAGTGCAGCTCCCACATTTTGTTATAAACATTGCAATATATAACAATTCAGCATTGTGGAGAAATGTCTTACATATTGCATTCAAGCTTTTCATTATAAAATCCAGCAGATTGTTAAAAAACACTGGTGTTATTATGAAATGAAAACATATCACATTTTGTGGAGCTTTTACTTAATAGTGTTTTATTAAGGTGTCCTTTTCTAAAAATTTAATTCAATTGGAGGTGCAGGACAGTAGGAATCCACATGCATTATAATGTGAATGTCATACAAGACGGTCCCACTTCTCTTCGTGTATTCTTAAATAAAACAGACTCACTTGAATTACAAAAATATTTTTTCTCTCTTATACCTCTAGTGGTATCAAGACAAGCAGATAGGTTTGGGTTTCAAGATGTCTGCCTCTAAGATTTCTGCTGCCATCTCACTGACAAATTGCATTTTAAAAATTCAGCAGCTACATCTCTTTCCACACTTGACTGAACACGCTGTCAACAGTTTTTAAAGAACAATTTCTTTGGGCTACAACACTTTTAATGAAAAGTTAAAGCAGGCAGCAGCACAGTGAGGCTGTACTTCACACAGTGGTGATTAGAGTTAAATGCCAATAATGGCATGATAACTAGGGCTGTACAAATGTCATTTTTTTATATTCAAAGCTTCCATTGAGGTTTTGAATTAAGCTTCCAGTGTCTGTCATTATACTTTATGGCGTCATCACCCTAAAAAAACTTGAACAACAATTTGAATTAAGTGATATGTTATTTTCTTTTTTGTAAGGACTTAAAGAATGCAAGGATGAGAAGGATTTGTCGGTTGCTGCTTGTTAACACACCATTCAAAGTTGGCTAGGGAGAGAATGAATGAAGGGAAATGTTATTTTCTGATTGTTTCATGACGATTGCATTCTGAAGCCCAAATGAACACAGTCACACAACTGAGGATTTTGTTTGAATGCACCCAAAGCGCTTCATCCTGTCCGTTGTCTCTCTGCTCTGTCCCGCCTGCAGTAAAACAAACACAAACCTCCAGCTCTTTAGACATCAATGACAGACAGAGCAGAGGAGAGAGACAGGGACAGTGATGAAAACTGGTTGCTATGTCTTTATCGAGATTATAGAGCAGCATGGGAATATGGATTTTGAATTTGAACATCAAGGTTATGAACGAAGCTTTGAACTATTCTGTACATCAGTAGTGCTAACATATTTCTGTTTAGCATGTATACTGCTTACCATCTTTAGAGTGTTAGCATGGTAATGTGCTAATTTGCACAGAACGCAAAATACAGCTGAGGCTGATGGGAACGCAATTAATTTGCAGGTATTTGATCACAAACAGATAAAGATTTTGACTTGATGGTGGAATTAGATGAAACGACTAGAGTTGATGTAATTATTTCTGAGGTGAAGGTTTGTTGGTACCAGATTTCACTGCAATTCATCCGATGGCTGTTTGAAGATTTCTCCCAAAACTACAAATATCAGTGCCATGGTGGTGCTACAGGAAAAGTCAGAGAATTTCAAAAGTCATTAAGATTCACTGTGTGTGAAACACACATGTATGTACTGGATTTCATGGTAATCCATTTAAAATGTTGTAGAGATATTTCAGTCTATAGCAAAGTGGTGGATAGATTAAAATCCTTAGAGCCGTGCTGCCAGATAGATGATTTGTGTAAAGTGGGTGAACCAAACCTTTAAGATCAAGTTTGCATTGTCTTTAATAAATGCATTTAGTTTTGTAAAGCACATTAATTTTGAAAGATAGCCTGTACAAACTCATTCATTCATTCAGTTTTTATTTATGCTGGAGAGATCATTTAGGGCCGACCGTCATTTACAATGACAGTGAGTCAATTATAGAAGCAAGAAACAAAAAACAAAAACAACAAAGAGACATGCTGACAGAGAAAAAAAAATGCTACAATTAGCTAATAAAATTGTTTAAACCATCCATTTAGGGAAGTTAATTTGATGTATAAGTTTAGATAAATTACAATATAAATTAAAGTACAGTTATGTCAAAAAGCTATAAAATTTACAAATGAAGTAGTTAGTTCAATAGATAAAGTAAATAAACATGTAAAATAAAATACAGTTATGTGAAACAGTTACAAGCAGAGGTTGAAAGGATAAAATCAAATTTCCAAAATTTCCAAAAGGTATTAAGTGTGTTAATTTTAAGAAGGTGCTGTATAATGTCCCTGTGCCTTCAGGTGCACTAAAATTAAAAGCAGTCAAATGTGTTACAGTGAAATTCTGTGTATCAAATTGGCACATGCATGTGATAAATAGTCAGCATGACAATATGTTGAGAGCCACTGTGGCCCCATAGTTAAACCAAAGTCAACTTAGCCCCATGTGGTGGCATCTTGTGCTGACTGAAGCGGCATCGTATCCAGTTGATGGTCCCAGAGCCGGCAGGGGGCCCGTCACCTCCTCAGTCCAGTGGTAATGAGATGCATCTCACACTGCGATGTGGTCCCCAGCATCTGTGGCCCAACTAGAGGTCAGAAAGATGAGCACATGTTAACATGAGACCTCTCTGTATGTGTGAGTGTATGTTAGAAAGGAAAAGTCTTCTCCACATGATTCCACACTACGCATCTGTGTGTGTTTATGTGTGTGTCCGAGTCTTTACAGTGGCTGCTGTGTCAGCAGCTCAGCAATTTGAAAATTATCCATACATATGTATGAATCTTTGTGTTTCCGTTTCTCTTTCTCCAGCCAACTCTGTACTGCGGAACAGGAGGCCCCACATGATGAGACCTACTGGAGCCCGCAGCACTTACCACGCCCTCAGGGGCCAGACTGTTGAGCTTGAGTGCATCGTCCATGGCCTGTGAGTCTGTTTCTGCCCCCATCAATCAGAAATCTTGAGCCACTCCTTTTAATCAATCTTACCTGCCTCTCAATCCATCTCTCTCCCCTCCTCCTACCTCCCTCTTTATTACATCATCCATCTTTTGCTGTTGCCTCTTGTTGCCCTCTCATTTTAATGCATTTCTTCTCTTTTCTCTTTCTCTCTCTGCCTGCCTTCTTCAATTTATGCCTCACTTTCAAAAAACTTTCTTCTCCTATTCCCATTCCTGCGTTCCTTCTTCCCCTTTCTCCTCCTCTTCAGTCCAACTCCCCAAGTGACATGGCTGAGAAAGGACGGTGAGCTGTCAGAATCTCGGACCGTTAAAGAAATGTTCAACCGCCGCCTGCGCTTTACTAATATCTCAGAGAGTGACGGGGGCGAGTACCAGTGTATAGCTGAGAACACCCAAGGGAAGATCACACACACCTACACTTTGAATGTGGAAGGTATGTATCTATATGCTAAATTTCATATGAAATAAGGATGATTTGAGCATGTGATTTTTCAAAAACTGGTAAATTATTACCTGGTTTAAGACGTACTCAAACAATATAGGATTGCACTTTCATAAAGTTAAGGCACTTGCAAAAGTCAGATGACAAAACATTAATATGAAAGGATGTCACAGAGCAAGAGATACCTGACCTTTAGTTACTAGTATGAATCAAACTCATGCACTTCCTATCATGAAGCCGAAAGCATCTTTTGTTAAGAGGTAACTTCAGTATTTTTCAACCTGGACACTGTTTTCCCATGTTTTTGTGTCTAAGTGACTAATGAAATTGTGCCAGTATTGAACAAGAACACTGCAGCCATCTGCCATGACATGGGTTGCATTGTAATCCTTATGGGCACCTGTGCACTGTTGATGTTCACTCACAGTGCTTGTTTTTGCCACTAACAGACTCAGACAACATTATGGAAGGGATCCCTGCAGAGACAGACCTTTTTTAGAGAGTAAGATGTATTTTGTTTAAGCAGAAACAGGTGGACTGTCTGTGCAAAATCACACACATTTTCAAACTCATCAGAAACCAAATTAACGTCAGCAAAACATCCTGGCTCGTCTTTCCACTGCTTCAACAATCACCACCTCTGGTTTGTTTGAAATAAACCCTTTATTCACTGAGATAGAAGTGAAAATATCAGGAGAGGAATGAGAGGGAGGTCCTACATCAGAGAAAAAGTAGGGAGAAGTGGCGTGTAGAGACAAGATATTTTCACATCCAACTCAACCAAACCAGAGTTGGTGATTGTGGGAGCAGTGGAAATATGAACAAATATGTTTCTGGTGAGTTTTTCACTTAGATGCAAAAAACATGGGAAAACAGGGTTGAAAAATACCAAGGTTACCCTTTAAAATTCACATCTAAAGCTTTAGAAACATGTCTTGTAATAGATGTTATTTCATTTTGACAAACAGGGGATGACTGTCATAACCTGAGTAGTACTCCCTGTGATCAGTAAATAGATCTAAACATCTAAAACTGATGGGGTGCCCTTTAACTTAACTTAACAGACCAGTTTAGTGATCAGTTGCTTTGTTTTTAAGACTCTGACAATTTACAATGTGTGACCTATCAATCTCAACTCATCGGTCTCCCTGAGTACTGTCTCGTGTAAAGGTTTGGTATCGTTTAACTTCAGAATGTAAAGTTGTGTTTGCACTGTATGTAATTAATACATTCTGTCTCTCGTAGCGGCTCCCTACTGGACCAGTGAGCCGGTCAGTCAGTTATATGCCCCAGGTGAGACTGTAAAGCTAGACTGCCAGGCCGACGGCATCCCCACTCCAGTCATCAGATGGACCATGAACGGGATCCCCCTCTCAGGTCGGTGTACGGACCCACCTGCAAATACAAACATCAACACACAACCTCGAACACTGTGTGTGTTGATCATGTGTGATGGGTGTGTGTGTGTGTGTGTATGTTTTATTTTAATTAACTGTTTATATTGTCTTTTTGACCACATAAAGTGACATAGGACAGTACATACAAATATCTATACCTATACATGCACACATATGTACAGAAAAAGTACTGTAACACTAATAATGTAAAACAGAATAAAATAAATTAAGGGTGTAAGAGTAAGAAAGGGATAAAAAGAGGACAAAATTATGGGGTTGGAGGGTTGAGGTGGTGATGGGGGTGTTAAAATAATCTCTAAAAAAAATCTAGATAAATACACACACATTTGTTCTCTGGATTATAGTTGTCTAATATTTTTAATATGCAATACAGTCTTTTTTTTTTTTTTAACAGAAACTGACAAGGACTCCAGACGTACTCTGACACAGGGCAGGTCACTGATCCTAAAGGATGTCAACTCTGGAGACACTGCCATCTACCAGTGCCAGGCCTCCAACAAGCATGGAACCATCCTCACTAACACCAACGTCTATGTCATAGGTAAATGTTTACTTTGTACCTGTCACAAATTTAACAAGAACTTTGTGTGTGTGTGTGTATGTGTGTGTCTCATTTCTCTTTGTGTGTGTTGCTTCAGAGCTGCCTCCACAGATCCTTACTGAGGATGGGAATACGTACACATTTACAGAGAGCAGTAAGGCTACACTGGAGTGCGAAACCTTTGGCTCTCCCAAGCCTAAAGTTACATGGTGAGGCACATGACCACCTTATTCTGTTCTGTTGTGCAGTGTGCAAACTATACCATGGCTTATGGGGGGATCACTTTTTTTTACAGGTATAAAGTATAATAATGATAGTCAGTTACTGACCGCATCTAACTTCCACATAAGTACCAGAACCAAACATTACAGTTCAGTGTCTAATTTGATATATGATATCTGTAAACTGACTACAAAACAGATAAATGAATAGGCCAAATGGTAATTCAGCAAACAGACTGAGCAGGACTAAGACAATTTGTTTTGGGTTTTTTTTTTTCAATATACTCAGTGAAACTTATGATATTGTGCCACCACACTTCCATCCCGCCAGAGTAGCATGCACACATTAAAGTGAATTAGTGATGGAATACATTCATGCATGAATAACACATCAGTAATATCCAATTTTACATATGATTCGTGATGATAAAGATACAGAAAAGCAGACATGCATGGGACAAATGGCATTTGTCAGTATTTGAGAGACCCTACAAAATTTCAGAAATCATGTTTAATAAGCTTGTAATATTGTGTTGTATTGTGTATTCTAGTGCATTGTCTAGCAGATTAAAACATTTCACAGAGGTGATATTTTTGTGTAGGTAGCTCTTCATATGCATAAATTAACAGCCAAATGCTGTTACATCTGGGCTGTGACTGTGTGGTGGGTATCCAACCAGGCTTTGTTCTTTCTGGTGAAATAGGCAAAGCTGCAATTCATCAGCACCTGTAGTAGCTGAAAAGGTTTATTTATAACTTTGCCAAGTTTCTAATGTGTGTTTTTCTTTTCCAGGGAGAACGACAGAATCTCCAACCTTCTGGCAGATCCCAGAGTTAACCTGCTCACCAATGGGATGCTGGAGATCTCTAATATCACCCACAAGGACGAGGGCACCTACACCTGCTCTGTGCAGAACAGCAGCTTGTCTGTCAGCGCCGAGCTGGAAGTGCTCAGTGAGTGAGACAGGGTGTCCCTTAGCAGCTGATGTTATTTGCACCTCATGTAGCTCATCTCAGCAGCATTGTCTGTCTCCTTGCTCTCTCCTCCAGACAGGACAGTGATCACGTCACCTCCTCAGGCTCTGAAGGTGCAGCCTGGAAACACAGCAATCTTCACGTGTTTGTCCCTCGTTGACCCCAAACTCGGCTCTCCACAAATTCAGTGGAGGAAGAACAATCAGAAGCTCACTGAGTCCCACAGTGATGAAAAGTAAGACTAAATTCTTTCCACATTAGAGCACTGACATTAACGAGGATAATGTTAGAAATGACTGACAAGAAGATTATTTTACATTATATATATATATATATTATATACATGGGATATAATATATAGGACGGCACGGTGGTGCAGTGGTTAGCACTGCCGCCTCACAGCAAGAAGGTCCTGACTTCAAATCCCCCAGCTGGCTGTGCGGACTTTGCATGTTCTCCCCGTGTCTGCGTGGGTTGTCTCTGGGTTCTCCGGCTTCCTCCCACAGTCCAAAGACATGCATGCTAGGTTAATTGGTGACTCTAAATTTGCCATAGGTGCGAATGTGAGTGTGAGTGGTTGTCTGTCTCTATGTGTCAGCCCTGCGATGAACTGGTGACTTGTCCAGGGTGAACCCCGCCTCTCGCCCAATGTCAGCTGGGATAGGCTCCAGCCCCCCGCAACCCTTCGGGAATAAGCGGTTACAGAAAATGGATGGATGGATATAATATATACATATATTATTCACATGTATACTATACAGTTATCCTTAATTATCCCTAATATAAATGTCATTTTTAGATGGATGGATAGATGTTTGGTTAGATAGATTTCTGTGCATTACAATTTTTTTTTTTTTTTTTTCCAAAAATTGTGATTTGGTTCTGGTTGCACGATTTGGATGTTGCACTTGGCCATATTGCAGTTTCGATAATATTGCAGTTAATTGTGCAGCCCTAATAGATGGATAGATACAACATACACTGCATTTATCTTATTTCTTTTTATCATGTAACAAATTTATCTATATCACCCCGTTACATAAAGAAGCAAACAAATAATTAACAAAAATAAGGAGGATAAGATGATGGGATATGGACTAACATGATAAATAAATAAATATATAGGAGAAGGAAGATGAGGGTGACAATGATGACAATATTTTCTCAGATACACATTTGAAGGACCAGACCTGATAATAGCTAACGTGGAACCAGATGATGAAGGCACGTACACCTGTCAGGTCATCACTAAGCTGGACATGGCTGAAGCCACCAACACCCTCACGTTATGTGGTAAGATCACTGATCCTGTACTGTATTTTCAAAGACAAGTAAGGCTCTGAGTATGCAGGACCAAACAATATACAGTCCTGGGCATCACAGAAAGTGTTGCCATAACAAAAAAAAACTTCTAATCTAAAATTAGAGATGTGTTGCTTAAGGTTGTAGTGTAGAGATGTGCAGTGTGCAGGTACAGTAGTTGTGGTAATGATGTTATTGTTGCCCCCCTCAGATCGTCCAGACCCTCCAGCCAACCTCCAGATCACTGACGCCAAGGATCGTGCAGTCACACTCAGCTGGACTCCTGGAGACGACCACAACAGCGAAGTGCTGGGTACAGTACAAACAAACACACACACTTAGATGCACGGAAATCTGCAAACATCTGTCAATGCTCTGTCGATCAGTTTAATGCTTAAATTGCTTTTTTTGGAAAAACATTCACATGTTCATTTAAAATAATAAAAATAAAACACACTAAGTTTGTTAACTGTTAAATAAAATTCTGATAAATTATATATCTTATATGTACATTTACATTACATTTACATTTTATATTTTTAGATTTCACTTCAGATATTACTGAAGGTTGTTAAAAATGGATAGAGTGAGCTGCTGATAAACATGATAAAAAAAATAATGTTATATTCTCACTCATTTATTCTATCAAGTCAGCTAAAGTTTAAACTTACAGGTTTAACATGGTCTTGGTCCAAATCTGAAAAAAAAAAAAAAAATTTGACTGTGAAAATGACGCCTGAACTGCTTTGATATGGATAGTGATTATTTTTTTAGTTTTCGTTAGTAGTTTAGAATTATTTTTTTATCTTGTCTGGACTTTTTCATCAGTGCGACTAAGTGAGGATATGCATTGACTCCCAAATGCAAACAAAAAACTTTTCATCTTGTCTAACTACAACACTCAGAGCAACAAACCCATATAATTTATCTCCATCTGGCAAAATGAAAGGTTGTTCTGTTTTCATTCCTTGGACAGGATTATTATTTGATCTGCAGCATCAGACTTTTATAACACTCGAAGTGTTACTGAGTGTTTATATTTATGTTTCTATCACTTCATTATTGTTTACCTCCTGTCTTTATCCATGCCTCCTTGACTCTCTCTTCCTGGATCTGCAGAGTACGTGGTTGAGTTTGAAGACCAGGATTATAAGGAGAGGGGCTGGGAAGAGCTGAAGAGAGTCGCAGGAAACAAGAAGCGCGCTACCCTCCCTCTGTGGCCCTACATGTCCTACCTTTTCCGGGTCATTGCCATCAATGATGTGGGCAACAGCGACCCCAGCATGTCATCTGAAATCCACAGCACACCTGCTGAAGGTTAGAGTCACTGTTATGTAACCACGTGTTTTCATTCTGAAGGGTTCTCAACCTTTTCGAGTCACAACTCCCCAGAGTAATCAGGTGGTTAAATTAATTAAATAAAATTTCTTCTATGACAAAATATATCACTGGTACAGGTGATGTAATGTAAAAAACATTCCCCAGTATGTTAGTTATTTTGAGCTGGTTTATAATTGTAAAGTTCCCATGACGTCAAAATCAAAAGTGTCACTGCCAGTATCTAGTCCAACAACAACAAAAAAATTGTGTTCTAGACGTTCTTGGGTATTATTTCAGAGTTTGCCTTTTCCTGGAAAACAATTTGAAACTGTTGATGACTCATCCTGCAGTCGGGGGCGTTATTAAATTTGCGTCAAATGAAATGTTTTCTCGCTTATGATGCAGCAGAGCAAGCACACTGCAGGGACTGGGCCTCACTCTACAAAAGCACAACTTTCTAACTCTTTTCACTGATTTGGGTGAAACTGGATCATATTTTATTGATGAAATATTTTCTGGTTTACCCATTGACATTCTGTGGCTGCTCAGGTTCAACTCTCAGTCAGAGGGAGTACAAGTTAATTACAGAGTTTACTGATGGAGAGATGAAGTAAGCTTTAGCAGCTTACTTGTTGCTAAAGTAGCCAACTGTAACTGTTAGCTGTTATCTTCTTTGCGGGCAATAGAACCAGCCTCTGCAGCCTCCCAGTGAACAGAACAGCTCACCAGAACAAGCACAGCCTCCAAGACTGACAGGAAATACAGCACAAGGTCCTACTGAGGTGGTGGCACCGATGGCGAGCTGAACTAACGACAGTAAGCTCGGTTAGCACAGCGCTATCAGCTACTGTAAATGCCAGTTAATGTCTATGACAGCTGCTTCTCTACCCGCCTGTTTTACAGGAAACACATTGGCAGTAAGCACTCTGTTGGCTGTTTCATTGGAACTTGTTGGGGCGGTGACTGTTACGTTTGTTGAGACCAGCTGTATTTTTCACACTGGGTGTTTGTCCCATATGTTCAATGTCATTAAGGGGGTGACGTCAGTGAGAGCTGATTTCTTACTCTCATCCTATATTTTTTTCTATTCCCGACAACCATCTGGAAACCCCTGAAATTATCTTGCGTCCCCCAGGTTGAGAACCACTGCTCTTAATGAACCACAAATGACACCATACTGAACTTGTTTCCAATCACAGTTCCAGACAACAACCCTGAAGATGTGAGGAGTGAGTCCACAGACCCAGACACACTGGTCATTGCCTGGAAGGTACATCTGTTTCCTGAAAATATCTGAAGCAGCATCAATTTCTTTTTCTTCTTTTTTTAAGGGTTGACTGCTGTTCTTGTCACTGCAGGAAATGGACAAACGTAACTTCAATGGCCCTGACTTCAAGTACCAGGTGCTGTGGCGGCGAGTGGTGGGCAGCGGGCCTACCTGGCACACCAACTACACAACAGCACCACCATTTATAGTCAGTGACGTTGGCAGCTACTCTGCCTTTGAGATCAAAGTTCAGGCTGTCAATGAGTATGGAGAGGGACCTGAGCCAGACCCTGTCATTGGCTACTCAGGAGAAGATTGTAAGACATAAAAATGTACCTTTTCTTTTAATGGGAATATTTCTACTTTGTATTCTTTCTCACATATCACCCTCCTGCCTATCGTTGTGTCTCAGTTCCCTTAGAGGCTCCGATGGATGTGGGAGTTGCACTGATGAACAGTACGACCATCACAGTGACCTGGGCTGCAATAGACAGAGAGTCGGTCAGAGGACGCCTGCTGGGATACAGGGTACTGATTCTGTATCTCCTCTGTTGTTTGGTCTAACATATTCAGCCCCTGTCCTCATGAATAATACATACGTTGGGTTTACAGCGGAGGCAGATAGATCTCAGCTCTGCAAGGGCCTCAGAGTTCTCTTTAGTTTCAAGGTTGTGAAGACTAGAGTCTTTTTCATTTTAGATGATCTCACCTTCAAAATGAATCACACTCCAGCCGCACTGCTGCTTCTCTTTCTCTGGGTTGGCTCTTTGATGCATGTTCCATTCAACACCCGAGCCATACTCTGTATTTTTTTCAAAGTGCTTTTAGAAAACCAAGTTTTAATGCTGCCATAAAAATGTATCTTCAGTTGTGATCACTCGATACCGTCATGATATGAAACAAAATAAAGGGACAATTCTGCCCTTTTCATGTGCATGTCCACTATGTGTTGATGTAGGTATAATGAACTAAAGCAATAATGTCCTCAGTGCTGCTATATTGACAGAGAAAGCAGAGCTCTCCAGTGCTGTTGATGTTAAATATGAACTATTTCAGCTTGGGTTTCTAGTTTCTTTCTCGGTAGACAGGGGAAGTGCTAGATGAGTATTTTGGTAACCTAACATTATATTTTAGCCAACAAAGTGATAGCTTTGTTGGCTAAAATATAATATCTGTGTGAGCTGAGTGCTGTGAGTTATCCCCTTACTCCCCTGATGTGTTTTTCAGAGCAGCAGCTTGTGAAGACTGTTAAATTAGCCATATAAAAATAAAATGATGCAATTCGGCCAAAAAAAGTGCCCAAAAAAACCAACCACCAATGGACCCCTGATCGCTGATGTATTCGTTCAGTCGTCCAACCTTAGTAGCCGCTGCCAGAACAGCTCTGCAAGCAGGTGAACTCAGCTTTCTTGGTCAATGAAGCACACACCAAGGGATTTATTGCAGGACTGGACATCCTCATCAAAAATGCTGAATTTTCCCCTAACTATAAGAAGTATATGAAAGGTTTCAAATTATGTTTGGGGTCCAGATCTACTTGACCAGAACTGGATCCAGGGGCCACCACCGAGGCCGGAGGTCCAGGGAG
Organism: Lutjanus erythropterus; assembly: GCF_056507025.1. Lineage (NCBI taxonomy): Eukaryota > Metazoa > Chordata > Actinopteri > Lutjaniformes > Lutjanidae > Lutjanus > Lutjanus erythropterus. The sequence goes on from NC_139322.1 coordinate 24,044,464, forward strand.
CCGGAGAGTACTGTGATGGTGGAGACGGTCGCCAATGAGGAGATGAAGGTGATCAGTGATCTCAGACCGTACTCCCATTACGACCTGGCCGTCACTGTGTTCAACAGCAAGGGAGAAGGACCCCCCTCTGAGATGGTGTCCTTCAAGACTGATGAGGGAGGTGAGAATGAAAAAGAAGGGGGGGAAATCAGGGATGGAAGAGGGATGTTGGCAACAAGACTGGAATGAGGGGAGGAGATGAATAAAGTGGGTAAAGAGATTTAATTACAGACAGGGAAAGACAAAGATGGAGCAACATAGGAGGAAAGGAGGGGTGGATAGTGGGTTACAACAGAGGAAATGATACTGATAGCCAGACAATGGCTGGGTGGAGGGCAGATGGCGACATGGAAGAGGAGGAAGGTGAAATTGATGCATGGATAGATGTTATTGACCAGGCAGGTGTTGGGGGATAAAGGTGACAGTGGATCAAAAGAGTATCCAGCAATAATGCATTTTAAGCTGAGTGGATTTTAATCAGGCCTTTTGTTGCTGCTAGTTCCTGGTCCTCCCTCCTCCCTGATGTTGGACAGTCCGTCAGAGACAGAAATGACTCTTCACTGGACCCCTCCTAGTCAGCCTAACGGAAACCTCATCGGATATCTACTGCAGTATCAGCAGAGTGAGCATCGTTTACACCCTCATCCCTCAAAATAACCACTGGTCTGTACTCTGTACTGTACTCAAGTAGAAGTACTGTCACTTTACTGAAATATTACTCAACTACAAGTCAAACTACCAGTGTTAAAGAAGCATTTAAATAAAAGTGGTATTAAATGCATTATCAGTAGCAAGCATTTAATAAAAAGGGTCTCCAAAGTTGGATCTTACTTCAGTTTTACTCAGTACTTCATTATTTTTTAAGAGTAACTAAGTAGATTACCAAGGATGAGAAGAATCAGATTACATGTATTTAGATTACAAAAAATACCTTTAATCAACACAAATTACGGTTGAAATTCTGAGTATTTAGATTTTAATTACATTGTCAAAGATTACTTGAATACATTTTGACTACATCTTGAAGTACAGCAAATTTAAAATCATGAAAAAAATCATGATATCCTCTGCCCTATGAAGTCATGAAAAATCTGATTTACAGACAATGGAGTTTTCATTCTTTTTTAGTTACATTCAAAATGGAGGATGAACATGCTGAATAAGTGCTGCTCTTGCTCTGTAAAAGCAAAGTCTTACATGTGGCAAATTTCAAAACAGCAACAGAACAACATCCTACATGATGGGCAATACACACAATATACCTTGTTCCATTATTCCTGTGAATATTCTCATTCATCCAGGTCATAGTTATCTTAAGGGATTAAATCGATCGCAACTGGACTGGTAAAATTGTCTTAGAAGACGTTTCGCCTCTCATCCGAGCAGGCTTCATCAGTTCATGCTCATCAGACTAGATAGGACAGCTCTAGTCTGATGATTGTTCATTATTGTTTTTGTTTTAGTAATTAGATTTGACCAGTGATGCCTCTTTATGAGCTACATAAGCATCCATCCACTATGCAGTTATTCTTAATGCCTGTTCCCAGGTCAGATTCAAAGTTATGTTAGCCTGTTCGAAAGAAGCAGCAGGAAATCTTTCTGTAGATCATTTTATCTTTGACTTTATATTTTGTGGTTATGGTGGTGGACACACTACCACTTTTGTCCATGAAGGCCTCTAAAATCAACACAATGTGAAAGTTCTCTGTAGAAGACTAAAATTACAGTTTTGAATAGGAATTTAATAATACGAAAAACTCAAGGTGCAATAAAAAGTCCATAATATGATATTTATTGTGATATTAAAAAAACAAAGAAAAATGACAACTTGAAAAAATACCCTTTGTTAGCTAATGAATCTGATGTACAGCATTTGTTGTTCATAAAAATTCATTTTTATTTTTAAGTTGAAGTGCCTCTGCTTTCCTTTTTTTAACGAAATAAAATTCAAGTAGCCAGCCATGGCAATGAATGTTTAAATTATGCATGAACAATTGAAAAACAAAAACAATGCAGCAGCCAGTAGCAGTCCTTTTACAAAATAAATTAATTAACCATGAAATATCACAATAGATATGTCCAGTACAATATTGAGACATTGTTTTTACTGCACCATATCAGTATAATGTTGTTTCCCTAGTATTGAAAAAAATGCTCATAAAAGTACCTAAAATTAATTCTTTCATAAGTGCTTCTCTGCTGCATCAAACACATCAGTAAAAACATCAGTAGTATGAATGACATCACACACAATACATTTCTAGATAAATCAATAACACTAGAAAAGTGTCAACAGCAGAGCCTCCTAATGAAGCTCATCAGTCAGTCACATGTCACCCATAACGATGTGTTGAAGATCAAGCAGTGATTGAATGTTTTTCTGGTTTTGTTGTGGTCAGTCGTGGAGAGTGATGACAGCCCCATGCAGGTGGTGACAATCGACGACCCCACAGTCACCCACCTCCCCCTGAAGGGCCTGGACCGCCACAGCCACTACCGCTTCTACCTGAGGGGGCGCACTGCTGCAGGAGATGGACAGCCCATCATGAAGGAGGGTGCCACCACGCTGGATGGAGGTACAAAGCTGCACCATCACACTTCTTTTCTCCTTAATGGCATAATATGCATAACAAACAATGTATAGACTCATATAAACATCCCTTTCAATCATCACTTACGACCCACAAGAAGAGTGTGGTGGCTATATCTGCAGAAACCCCTGTTTCAAGAAGGAATCCAACAAAACTGATAATAACATAAAGTTATATGACAGCTTATTTCAGGGACCTGTTGAGGTTAGACTAACTGTTGAAAGGTGATTAATAATGAATGAAATGTCTGTTCAGAAGCCATTCAAGATGATATCTTCTTCCAACAAGTAATTTATTTATTGTTGATTTCATGACATATTAAAGTATTTCAGCTATAGGTAGAAACTAGACTGTGACGGTAATGTTGTAGCCTACCTCGCTAATATGAAGCAGGCTTAATGACATAACTAGCCTTCCCATCTAGACTATAATCTAATGTGCTATAAAAGAAATCATTTTTGACATAATTTATTCCATACATTATTCATTTATCCCCATAAACGCCGCCATGTTACAGTTACGATCAAGTCAGAGTTACCTAAATCTGGACTCAGACTACACAAGTTTTGGGCTGGTTTACCTCAGATTTACCCTGCCCGAGAATCGGAGGAGAAATCAGGTCCAAGCTGATGTTTGTTCCAGATTATTTACGTAAAAATCTGGATGTTTATGTGAGAACATTACAAGCGGGACCACAATAGCTAATGAAAGAGACAAATCGACATGGAGATGGGGGCAGCTGAACAGCTGACGGTGTTGCAAAGCAACGGTAAACATTATAGCCCTTGAGGCTAACTAACATGCTACTGTTGACAGATATTAAACCTGACAGTTAAAATCTCACCTCCAGTTCTTGCTGAAAAAATGACAAGCTGTGTTGACTGCGTATCCCCAGCATTTTCTCATCCAGACTCTTTCATCCATCTGCTTTTGTTTTTCTCATTGCAAAAGCATTACCAGAGCAAGTTGTTGAACCAGGTCAGTCTCCATTTTGTGTACATCTGCTTCCCCATGAGATCACGTGAGATCGTGCTCCTTCTGGCATGATAATCTTAATAATATCCTTCAGTGTGTGATGCACCATTATTTTCAGATCTTGTAGTATGTGCATGTTTTAAATTAGAGAGAACACAATTTGTGAAGTTTCTCCTTATGTGCATGATGCAACCAGATTTCAAAAGTGGATAGGATTTTAACATTTCTGTAGTCTGAGCCCAGCATTACATTTTTCCTTACTTTGGTTGCTAAGGTCTTTCATGCAATGCTTTAAACAACTTTCCTTTAAGGGATTCCTTAAGACAAAATAAGAAGAAAACCTTAATTACATGAGTGAACATCTTAAGGAAACCTTAAAGAAAAGACTAAAGGGTGTTTAATGCAATCGATTTTATTTTGAAGAAACCTTGGGCTGTAAGGAGCTCCAAAGGTGAAAAACTGTCAGGAGGAGGTTTAAGAGTTTCTCAAGCTAAGGAGAAAGTGGATTAGAGGTTAGAGAAATATTGTCCAAATTCTGAATAATGAAATTCTACAGATTAGATTGTGATTGATTGTGGTTATTCTCATTAGCGATGCGTTCACATGACAATAATGATCAAGGTTATTTATATAGTACTTATATTAACAACATTATAACAGCAGAAATTAAAGTGATCAAAAAATATTAGATATTTGTGAAAATGCAATAGTGATGACTTGGATCTGTCTTAACCTTCATCAGCACTGTGATCACACAAACAATCACAGCACTTTCACTGTCCCATTTTGTGCCGCAGTTCATTTCATTTCCACTGGATGTCCACGCACACTGGGCTTCCCCCATTAATAACAAATATATTAAGTACTGAAATTACCAGCAAGGTAAATACACATTAGCAAATAAATCTAACAACAATCAGAATGTGAACAGGCTGCTCCACAAGTTAGCCTCTATTTTCAAACATTTTTTAGGCTACTTTTAAAATGTGGCTTACAATTTATTCAACAGAGATGTCCTGTAATATTATTCATAATTACACCATGTCTTAATAGAGACCAATTCTTTTATCTATCATCATCTATATTTTACAGTCCATTCTATGCCCATTATCACTGTTTCGTTTTTTTTTTTTTCTTTTTGCACCAGTCTCATTCTTTAAAAGCATGACTCATACCCAGCAACGGGGTCAACACACCTCTTCACTAAGATAAATGTTTTTCTTCTTTCCTTGCTCACAGAGTTTTCCAAAATCACTCCTAAGCTAGGACAACTTGCTATTTTTTTAGGCAAAGTTAAGAGCTACCTGAGAAAGAATGTTTGTGAATAAGGCCCCTTAAATGGATAGTTCACCCAAAAATGAAAATTCAGTCATTATCTACTCACCCTCATACCGACTGAGGGTTTAGTTTTTTAGTCCACAAAACGCTGCTGGAGTTTCATAGGAAAACAGTATGTCAGGGCTTTTAAGAAACTTTAGGAAGCTTTAGCAGACATGGATTAAACCACACAGTATGGAGGGATTGTATGTTTTGGGAGGTTTTTTTGTTTGTGGGTTGTTTTTTTTTTCGTTTGAAAACTGGTCACCATTCAGTTAAACTTTTAAAACCCAACCTTCGATCAGCATGAGGGTGAATAGACAATGACTGAATTTTCATTTTTGGGTGAACAATCTCTTTAACTTGGGCTTTTGTCGTACTTGATTAAGAATTTGATTCCTGTGTCTGAATGTCTCGCAGCACCTCCTGCCAACATCAGCCTGTCTGTGGGGGAAAACTCAGTGAACATCAGTTGGGTGGCCAAGAAGAGACACAGGAATGTTAGCTTCCAGATCCACTACCTCAACAAAAATGGTAAGGTATCTACACTAATGAGCGCACAAAGAAAACCTCATCGCATTCAAGCAGTAGTCCATCGTGGGAATAGGTTCACAATCCTAAACAATGTTCATGCGGTGTCTCTGCAGATGGCAGTAAATGGAGGAAGACGGAGAAGGTGAACTCCTCTCAGTCCTTCTACCAGCTTCAGGGCCTGACTCCAGGCTCTCATTATCACCTACGCTTCACCTACAGCAACACCACCTTCTGGGAGACTGACATCAAGACAGAAGGAAGAAGTAAGAGTGTTGTGGCTTCATTCATCCTTGTTCCTTTCATCTTCTCTGCTCTCTCCTCTGGGCTTCCCATTTCTAAATATAAAGCCTGATCCTGCTGAGGGTGTCTTGCAGTTCCCTCCACTGCCTGTGAAGTGCTTTCAAAGACGTGTGTGAAAAGAGAGCTTGGTTAGCCATATGAAATGATCCATTACTCATGTTTGTTTGGCGTATTGTGCTGTGTTCTTTGGTTCCCGAGCGTAATGCCACCCTGCCAGAATGCATAATGCCCTGTCTCTTTTGCTCCAGATTCGTCTCCGTCTTTTATCCTGTTTCTCCAACCTTTTTCATCCTTTTTACTCCTCTTGTACTTTCATCCTGTTCTCACATAACAAAAAACATCCTCTCTCTATTTTCCTTCTCCCTCTTTTTTTCCCACTGAAGGAGTGACGGTGGTGCAGCCAAGCTTTGCCACACAGGGCTGGTTCATCGGTGTTGTGAGCGCCATCGTGCTGCTGCTGCTGATACTGCTCATCCTCTGCTTCATCAAGAGGAGTAAAGGGGGGAAGTATTCAGGCAAGTGCAGTCTACCATGATGAGTGTTAAATGGATAGTTTGGATTTTTGAAGTGGGGTTGTATGAGGTCATTATTGAGGCTGAAGAATGCCATTTTAACATTAATCAACATTATAACATCAACATATTATAAACTGCACATGCTAGATGCAGCTTGACCAGCTGTGAGTATAATATGAGAAGTTTATTGCCTGTGTCTATCACTGTCTGACAGAAAGTAATATGGTGTTTTCAAAGTCATTCTACTTAAGTGAGACAGATCCCATATTGTGTTTGCGTTAAGAGGCTGCTGCTGTGACTGTGGCTGGCACGGTGCGCACCGCTATGTTGGAAACAGTTGGCCGAACACGTTTAATAATCACTCAGTTTAAAAAAAACTCTCTTACTCACTTGTTGTGAGATTTTGGAAGTATTCTTCAAGAACATTTGGCCATCTTTCTACAGTGGGGGATGCATCTTGCTGCCGCCAACTGTTGGAGGTAAATCCACCATATGCTGCCATGTCTGCCAGTATTTTACCCAGAAGAGTTTTGAATACAGTATGAATCCAGTGTTCTTGAAGCTTTGGGCTTTCACTTCGAATTTTGTCTGAGATTCCAAATGTCACAGCAAACCTCAGTCCAGGGCATTTGATCCCTCGTTAAAGCGCAACACACACTTTAATTTACTTTAATTTAAAAGGTAGAGCCACAAGTTACTGTACTAACTGCACTATTTTGTGCTCAGTGTGCTCAGACCTTAACACACAACATGCACACTTCTCCTTATCATGTCAATATATGAAGCATAATATAGCATATGCTATGACTTTATTAGTGGTCTTTTCAAGTGCCAATGACATTTTTAAGTATATGGCAATTTCACAGCTGCTTTTTCTGTTTGGAAACCCCATCTTGAACTTTGGCGAGGCATAAAACCCAATTCCCCCACGTAGCTGTTGCACATGTATAAGCTAAATATTGCTCTCTCCAAAGGCACCAGACTCCATTGACAAAAACGTTGCTAGTCGATGTGTGTCCAGTGTGACTTTGGTGTTTCAAAAGGTTAGTTCGGATTCACCAAAGTCACACAAACAAACAACTGAGGCGGTGGTAAACCAGCAATTCCTGTGTTCTGCAAGATCAAATCACTGTTTTTGCTAATGGAGTCTGGTGGCTATGGAGAGAGCAAAATTTGGCTAACATAACGGTGGTTTTCCATCAGCTATCTGACTACAAAGTAAAGTGATGAAAATATTCTAAATATGGTGTACACTTAAAACTACACTTTGGCTAAAATACATTTTGCTGCTGACCCTGTCTACAGCAGTACATTACTTAGCTTCCTACACAGGTACTGTAAGTAAGACACTGACCATGGATAAGTAGAATGTGCTATATTTGGTTGTCCCTCTAAGCCTGCATATAAGAACAATGCGGTGTTAGACTACTGCTGAGTCACTCTACACAACGCTTGTGGGTAACACAGGGCAGTCTGGAGCCATAAAGCTGTCTGATAATGAAAATGACACTGCAGTAAAAAAAATAAGCCAAGGAGTTACAGGAATGCACTGCAGTAAACAAGATCATTATTACTGGAAAGACATAAAATAAGATTGCACCACGTTTAAAAATCTCCCCAAATTGCTCCTGGTGTGATACACATAGTGGGTACAACCCTAAATAATAGGCCAGTGTTCACTTGGACAACTTTCTCCCTTGCAGCCTTCACATCAAACATGTAGTGAAACATACCTCTAAGCATACTTTTCCTTACTGTGATAGTAAGAACGAGGCCTCTGCCCTGAAAGGACTGTGAAATAATAATCACAGACCACAAGAGGAACTGCAGGCTGCAGGCCACCGTCTCACTGGTCAGAGAAAAACACCAGCCTTTCATCCTTTCCTCATGAGGGAGAAACACGCTGCTTGTCCCTTTTAAAGTAGACTTAATTGTCTGTGCTAAAAGCAAGGACTAATTGAATAATAAATACGACAATTTTGAGCAATTAATTATTTAAATTGTTTTGAATTTTAACAGTAATTAATGGCGGTAGTTATTACACTGATGAGACATTACATCAAACATCAAAGTATAAGCTGCATAAGTAAACACTTCACTCTGCAGATCAGTCCAAATCTTTTTGCTCCACATGCACAAACATCTTTTTTTCCACTTGGTGTTATCTTGCTGCGCGACAGAATGTCATTATTGATGTCTAAGACAGAGGCTTAGAGAGGAACATGGTTGAGATCTTCCTGATAATGAAATCCAACAATCTCCTCCTTAGTGAAAGATAAAGAAGAGGGTCCGATGGACTCAGAAGTACGGCCGATGAAGGATGAGACGTTTGGAGAGTACAGGTTTGTCATCTGAATGTTAGATTATGTTTATTTAAATTATAATTCCCATCATAGCCCTGACTCCCTCAGCACTGTTTGGCTTTCTTAACCCTTTGTGTTCCTTTCATTGTCCCTTTTCTCCCTGCTGCCTGCCCCTGCTATGCAGATCTCTAGAAAGGTATGCTGCGATGTGATTTGCCATCCCAAACCCAGTTATTTTTTTATCCCCTGCCAATGCCTTACCTGCCTACTGACTTCCTTGTAATATTTGGTATAATCATGGCGTTATCTACTATTTACAATTAATCTTACTTAATTAATTTATCTTCTTGTCTGTATTAATGATTTGATCTATGAAACATATGAAAACAGTGAAACATGGTCAACAAAAGTCTTGGTTTGTCCCACCATTAGTCCAAAGTCCAATAATACCCCATTTACTATAATATAAAACCAAGAAAAGTTGAAAATTTGCACATTTTAGAACCTGGAATTATCACATTTTTGGCATTTTTGCTTGAAATTTTACTTAAGACAAGGTACTACAGGTGAATAGGATAGTTTTTAACTAATATTTATCACCATTAAACTTCCCTAGTAGAAGATTACTGACATTAGGACAGTTATTTTTTGCATTACAATTATTCTGAAATGTTATCTCTTTTATCATTGCATAAATTAAAAAGTACTCACAACAAAAAATAAAAACAGACATAAAAAATGGTCATGTTTTTTTGGAATAAAATGTTATATAAATCAGACTTTGAGTAACATATGAACAAACTTCAGTGTAAAATTAAAGATATGTACTGTAAAGATATTAAAGATATGTATTGTAAAGTTCCATACATTTTTAGACAAAAAATAACAACAGGTAAACATGGTAAAATATTTTAACTGTTACTTACAATAAGACAATTATATTTTGCATTACACGTTTTGTGAAATTTTATGTTTAAATATGTATTATCTAATTAAATATGCATTGTTTTGAAGAAATTTTCAGGCCAGAAATCTGAACTAAAATAAATGTGTATTTTCTTTCCACTGCTGTGAAAGAACATGTTATAGAAGCAAAATAGGAAAAAAATGTCAATATAGACCCTGAGGATGCTTGATTAGTTGTCACCTCCATGTTCTTCAGACAAGCAAATGGAAGGCAAGATGGCAAAATGTTTTGCCTGTAGTCTCTTGTCTTAAGAGTTGCAGTTCGAATATTAAAAGTAATTGCAGTTCTAGCATTCAAAACACATCTCATTTTCTACATGCCATATGATAATATTCTGTGCTCTCACACGCTGTAGTGACCTTGAAGAGAAGCGCACGGCCAGCCAGCCGTCCCTTGGCGAGGAGAGCAAGCTGTGCAGCGAGGACAACTTGGACTACAACGGCAGCAGCGCCATCACCACAGAGCTCAACCTGGACGAGTCTCTGGCCAGCCAGTTCAGTCGGCCCAGCGAGGGGCCGGAGGCGCTCCACGGCCTGCCAGACAACTCCCCGCTCAACCCCACCACCATCTCCCCGGCCACCAACGGCATGCCCAACTCAGTCACCATCCTCGATTAACTCCCAAACGTCCACCGGGGACCATCAGACCAAAACATGTCAACACATATGTGCCCATACACTCCTGTTCCCTACTGACCTGCTGATCCGTAGTTAAACGACTGATACACAATCAATATATTGACTATTCAGATGTGCTTGGCAGTCATCTGATCGACTGGACTATTTTGACCAAAGGAGTGTCCAAAGTAGTGGACAATGTGATACAAGTGTGACTGACCTGAAGATGTCCTTTGACCCCCCTGTCCCTCCTTTAACTGTGTGGTTTACAACATATCTTAATGACTAACATCCATTTCTCTCCCATTCCTCTCTTTTGTTTCTCTCCGCAGACAGCTCTATAGAAAGATGAAGACAGAATGTTGTACAGGTAGACATATCAGAGGGATTGTAGGTGTGGTCCTAGAGAGATGCAGAGTAGTGCGTTGAAAGAGGAGGATGATAGTGTGGGGAAACAGACGGCACATGCTGCTGTAAAAAGTCTTGAATCTTAGATATTCATCATGCCTTATATTATTTCGCACATGATTTTTTTTTATGTCTAATGCCATTTGATGTCTCAGATTGTACTTGCCAGTGACATTTTTTTATTTAATTTTTTTTTTTTACAAATGTGTTTGAATAGAAAACATCATTTTGTTATCTTTTCTTTACATCATCACTCTTTCATATTGTTTTTTTACACTCATGTCTTCTCTTTATTGACATATTTAATAGATCACGTTGTTTTGATTGAAACTAAAAGTGAAGCCAAGTTTCTTACTATAAATAACATTGGATGCATAAAGGGGAACTTGCTGTGAAAATGCTGAGTAGCATCTGGTGTATATAGCTGCATCTACATTTATCTATTTAGCCATAATACAGTATTATAGATATGTACATGCTCCTTATAAGTTCCTGTGCCTGCTGGGTCTGCATAGAGCACCAGATTGATGTCATTACTCTCTCGCCTTCCCACCAGAAGTGTAATGTCATTATTGGAAAACGATATTGTAATTTTTTGTGTCGAGACCTACTATGTGTAGCTTTCTGTACCTGTCTTTGTCTCTTTCTACACTGTATTAAAAACATTGTCGTCTCTAATTAACAATCTTTTCATACCTGTCCCATCTCATACAACGGTTTGAGGAGCAGTATTTATGTATATTTACAGATCAGAGAGTGCAGCAGACACTCAAGTTTTATTTTCAGATCCTCATCAATGCAAGTTGATATTGCAGACAAGTGATGTGTAATAAAGGCAAGCAGTTGGTATTTACATCAAACACAGAGAATGTATTCTTTTTAGAGCTGGGCAGACATTATATTTACATGCTACTGATTAAGAAATAATCTGAGCTACAAGATACTGGAGAAAGGAAAGGCAGTTTTTCCCCCCACAGAATGTAAATACAACCCTTACAGATTGTTTTGATGAACCCGACCATGTTTGATATAAAAATGTGAAAAATGTGCAGGTTTGAAACCACTTGACTTAATTTAAAAATGTTGCAAGTTGTCATTTTTCTTCTTTGTACTATTGCTATGAATTCAAACTTTCCATTTTTTGACTAACGATTGCAGTGAGATTTGGCTGTTTTAGCAAAAAAAAAAAACATAGTTGAGGAAAAAAGAAAATAAAAAAGGGAAAAAAAAAACACATTGTTCTGTAGATATTTGCAAACAAAATTTGAAAATCAAAAAAATGTACATTAGTGTCATTTAGTGATAGTAGTAGTTACATTATTACAATGAAAGCTAAAATTGCGTTCATGCCCATTGACCATCCAGCAATGCATTGCAGCGTCGCAGTGAATATCTGTGGAGTTTTTGTCTGATGTAGTCAGGAGAGGCAGAGATGCAGCCCGCCAGTTTGTGCAAACCACAGGGAGTACCTATATGCAACGTTGCTGCCTCAGTTCTCTCTATTCAAATAAAAGCTTGACACTGGCCAAACATCAGCTGACAGTCCCTGAGGTAAAGTATACGGGATGTCTGAAAAGGCTGGTGCCACTCAAGGACGTGTGTGTAAGATCCCTGTTGTTGGTTATTCAGACACACTCAGGACAAATAAAGCTTTTAAAAGAATCTATTTTCATACAGGAGCGGTGAATGACTCAAAAATATGCCAATATTCTAACTTGACTATCTGCTGCTAAACATCTGTGTTTGTCAGTGTTGGAGGCAAATGTTAGCTTTGAATGAGGAATGAGTGTACACACACAGATACTCACTCGACTGCCACTCACTCTTTGCTTTTCACGTGTCGAGGGGAAAGCTGAGGACGCCAGCCTTTGCTTTTCCTGTTGCTGTTTTTCTCCCCCTTTTTTCATAGTCAAAAGATAAAAACCTCTTAAAAAGGTGAATTGGCTTGTTTAGGGAAGCTTCTTCAGAACTCAGACGAGCAGATTTTAAACAACAATGCCTGAGTGGGAGGGGAGGGGTGAGAGAAATTAGGGGAGGAAGGAGGGGTAGGGAGTGACTGTCACTGCCGGAGTGCAGACGTGCCTCTTTATGGAGTGTGGGGTGCACAATTAGCACAATGAGACTGATGGTATCTACATGTGTCAGGAGTTGGGTGGACTTGTACCACTAATGGGGCCAATATAACTGTATCTGCATTATGAATCTACCACTGTAACTGGATATATGACTGAAAAATAAAGTACGTGGAACAATCTGTATCAAAAACAAAGGTTCCCTTTTTTGTCATCAGTATCAGAAAATAAAATCAAGCTCACACCTTTTTTACAACACAGTGATGAGTTGTAACAAGCTGTAATTTGTACTAAATTAGACAAAAACTAAAGACATTACAGTGGAGCTGTACTGTAGGCTAAAGTTTATTGTTCGCTAATGTTAGACCCATATTAGACTTGACTAGAAAGTAATTACAGACACATTACAGTAGATTTCTACTCTAAACTTAAGTGGTATCACATATCTGCTACTTCCCTATTTAAAAACAACATGTGAACCAGATCTACCAAATTAAGTCTAAAATTATAGAGGTAGAGGTATAAGGACCCCAAATAAGGGTCCAACACCAGGAAATAATACACTTTAGTTCACAGTACAGTTATTTTGTAATGTGTCACTAATTACCCTCTAATAAAGTCTAATAAGGGTCTAATACTGTTGAATAAGGATCATATGTTTAATTTTGTCCAATTTGATACAAAGTACGGCTTGTTATGTCGTATTAGTGAATTGTAAAATAAAGTGCAACCAAAATCAATGCGTTTGTGTCACTTAGAAATAAGCAGCAAGTATTGATCACTCAGGATTCAATTCACATTAAGTGTGAGTATATTAATCAATAGACTTTATTAGCACACTGTCACCAGCCTGTGTCAGGTGTGTTGTGGTCAGCGGGAGCTGGTGTTGAATTGATAAAAGTAGTCCTTGGTGGGTTTGTTGGTGTAGAGCTTCTTGTTCAGGTACTCCTGACTGGGGCAGACAGAGACACAAATGAACACATGGTGAGTCACTGTTTCCAAAAAATGCTTATTTAAATCTGAATTCTACCCTTGAGTACTTTATCATCCACGCCCAAAATACATCTGCTGACTGCCTGAACAGTCGGTGTGTGTATCAATGTGTGTGCAGTGCTCACTATGCCTGCTGCTCTCGGGCCAGCTGCGTGTTGTACTGGTCTGTCAGGATCCTCTTCTCTCTCCTCAGCTCTGCTGCTCTCCTCTCCTCCTCCTCTGCTTCTCTGGACAGCTTCAGGAGCTGGAGATCCCAAGCTGCATCCCGAACCTTCTCAGCATCATGCTGTCTCTAAGGATGGCAAGAAATAAAGGTCTAAATGCTAAACCTGAGTGGAACTGTTATGTGGGATAGCGGGTTTAAAATTCTCTAGAAGCGTTCCTATGAAGCTCTGGTCCCCAACCTGGGAGTTAGGACCTGACCAAAGAGGTAACCTGAACGTCAGGGATAAAAACCTTGTAAACCTGGCTGGTAAGGTGATAGGTGCCCCTCAGACCCCCGTGGCGGCTATTTTCAGACCAGCAGGCTCACCACAAAGCCAGGTCTAACCTTCATTATAAGTTTGAAACTCTTCTTTCAGGCTGTAGATTCAGAGCACCCGGCTTTAAGTGCAATAAGACTAAATACTCCTTCATCCCACGTGAAATAACCTTGAATGATCTACAAAAAAGTGGTGGTTTGTGTTTTATTGTATGCTATACATTATATGTATAGGAACCACTTCTGTTCTTCTTGTATTAGTCCTTTTGTTCTTTTTTTTAGCCCTAAACTCCAGTTAAGCTAAATCTGAGAGGTTCCAACATGAGTAATAAGATAAGAAAGCAGAAAAGAACATATTTCTGCTGCACAAAATTAGGGTTTTATGAGCCGGTATAATATCCCTTTGCTCACAACCATTAGACATAAGCAGCCTGTGAAGAAAGATGTACAAAAACAAAGGCATAGACATGGGCGACAAATGAAAGGAAAAAACCTGAATAAATTAGTGGAGAAACATAATGAATTCAGATCCATACAGGACACAAAAGGTCACTGAATAGTGTGTTGGTGTTTGGACATTTTAGACTAGCATGTTAAAGCTGTAATGTAAGATTTCCATATAAAAATGCTACACATGAGTTATATATTTTGTTGAGTTCTGTTCTTACATCATCCCAAATGTTGCCAACAATAGTCAAACCCAGAGAAACCAGTATTATTAAAGGTAACAGTGTGTTTCTTGCTAGCCATTGCTAGCTAGTTGCTAGTTGCTTTAACTTCTGAGAAAACATGAGTTTTGTTGAATACAGCGGGAAATGAAGAAGGAAGACATGGAACATAACTAAGCAATACAAGAGTAAAACTTTGATATTACCTCATCCATGAGCACGATTTCTCATTTATTGTTTTAATGGGAGAGATACCCCTATTTACATTTACATATTGTGCAGTTATACACTGAGAATTTCTTTTGGAAGAATGGTGTTCATCCCTCCAGAACAGTTTAATAGATTTTATGTCAAAATCCATTGAAGTTGTTCTGGAGGCTTGTGGTGGCTCATGACCTTACTGAGACATTGTATGTTAGTCCGTCCTTTAATGTGTCACCCACTAATCTTAAAGTGTCACAATTCAAAAAGTAACTTCAAGGTATGTTCAAAAGGCACAGCATGAGACTTGACCGTGTGTGTGTGTGTGTGTGTGTGTGTGTGTGTGTGTGTGTGTGTGTGTGTGTGTGTGTGTGTGTGTGTACTTGACATGACTCCTGTACCTGTCTCTGAAGTCGTTGTTCTTCTCTCTCCCTGTGGATGGCGCTCAGCTGCTCAGGCCTCATCCCCTTCCACTTGTCTACCAGAACCCGGGGCGGCCTCCCTCCTCCCACCTCTCTCTCCGCTGCCTCTGCAGACTCTGTCATCATGTCGGACGTCAGTATGTGCAACATCTCTGCAAGATTCTCCCTCTCGTCTCTCCTGTGTTGCTCCTTCAGCTTCTCTGCCCGCTCTGCAGCCTGTGAAGGAGGAAAGACGACGTGGTGGATGTGGCCTTACCACTGTCTGTCAGTTGATTGATCATTCCCTGGGTGATTATAACAGCAAGAGCTTTTTCAAAACCGACCATCTAACATGTGGTTACTAGCATAGAGGCAAGACTAAGCCATATGGTGAACGTTCTCCTGAGATACCCACTCAGTCAGTTGTATTTGCTTGTGCATTGTGCATGTGAGTGGTTATTAGAGAAACCACATAATTGTCATGAAAAACACCACGACCTGAAGGATTTATAATGATGCCTCCCAGTGGAGGATTCAGCTGAGTGCATTCAGGCAGATGAGGGGAGAGCAACTAAATGACGACTTTGAAAAACAGACAGAGCCCACGCATACATCAACACAGTTTAACCATCCATGTTCCTCAGTGCCTACTACACCCTGTGAAATAAGGGTTCCAAAAGGGTTCTTCTTGAAGGTCTGAGGTTCTACCCACAACCATCTTCAGAATCAGGAATACTTTATTGAACCTTGGGGTGAAATTGGCTATGATACAGATGCTCCCAGTCAAGAACAGAAAAAAACTGAAAGAAAATAGAAGATAAGAATATATACGAATATATATATAAGAATATTCTACATTCTACTATAATATTCAACAGAGGTAATATAAGAATGATATAACAAAAAAATTACAATAAGAAGTATGTAAAAAAAATATATGTGCCTTATTCTACAATATACAACAGAAATATATACATATAAAAAAATGAGAAGAAATAGAAATAACAAAATATGAAACCTAAGAATTATGCTTCTGAAGAACCCTTTTTTGAAGAAAGGGTTATTCAAGGGTTCTCTAGTAAGACTAAGGGTTTCATTAAGAACCCTTTTCATCCAAAGAAGCCTTTGTGCAAGAAAGAATTCTTCAAGGACTGCTGAAATCCTTGAAGAACTCATCCATCATTACTTATTTGTACCATAATATAATAACAAAGGGTTTTCAGTAGATTCCTCTGGGTGGGTTCTTGATAAAACTTTGGTCAGGTCCACTGGCTGGGTTGTAGATGAAACCCTTGGAAAATAAAAGTGTTCTCAGTAGAACCCTCTGGATGGTTTCTAAATGAAGCCCTTGGAATTCTTCATAGACCCCATTAGGTGGGTTGTAGGTGTAGCTCATATATTTTTCCACCAACATGGAACTGAGCACCCTTGATTACAATGGTTCCACTCAAAACTGGTGGAAACCTGAGCTGGTTTACTAGGTAGCACTAAGGTTCCAAGAATCTTGAAAGGAACCAGTTGAAGAATCAGAACTAATCTGGTGGTAAAGGGCCATCATAGCAGATTCCGAGTGTAACCTTTTACAGATGGTTCTAGATATAACCTGTTATGTTGGGCTCTAGGTTAGAACTCTCTGAAAGGTTTCCAAATGGAACCTTTGTAAAAGGTTCTACCAGGAACCAAAATGGGTTTTCCCATGTGGACAAGCTGGAGAACCTTTATGATTCTAGTTTGCACCTTCATTTCTAACAGTGTAATATAATGGCCACCCTCCTGCAGCAAGCGTGTCTGTGTCCATATGCATCACTTAACATTCTCAATTAGCAATTTTAATTTCACGTTCCCACCTGAGAACATGATGTCAGAGCTCAATACTCCATGGATTTCGCTTTGAGCACCCACATCAGCAGGTGGTGTGTGTGCATCTGTGTGTCCATCTGTGTGTGCACATGCATGTACTGTACCAGAGCTTGGTTGTAGTTGTCGAGTGTGATGCGGGCAGCTTTCCTACACTCCTCCTCTAGTGCACACTGCTGAACCCCTTGAAGGTCGTGGTACATCAGCTCTTTGCTCACAAGCATTTCTAAAGTGGTGGTAGAAGCAAACACATTCTTTACTCAAGTAAAAGTAGATATATCTGTGTAAAAGTAGAAGTACTGATTACTTCTTTACTCAAGTAAAAATGAAAAGGTACAGGTTCTGAGATGCACTCAAAGTATGAAAGTAAAAAGGACATTTCTAGCAGCTGTTTTTGGGCCAAGCTGACTGAAGCTGACCGTCTCTCCTCACTCGAGTCTCCCTCACTGTTTCATCTTTTGTCGTTCATCGGTTTGCAAATTTTGTGCATGTTCCTTAACTGATTATTAAACATTATTAATTATTCATGACATAAAAAATATGCACCTTTTCCCAGTTTAAGTTTTATTTCAACAATTCTAGCGGAACATGAGAAGTGAAACATTAATTCACGAAGCACAAACAATTTAAACAAACAGCATAATTAAAAAATAAGGCTCTCGCGACAAACAGCTGCTCTTGTCTGTTGTCTTTATTTAACAATTGGTTCTGTAAAGCAAAACGTCAAATGAGATACAGATACTGCCATTTCTAGACAAACATGGCAGACCAAACCTAACCATGGGAAAACCTGTGAGCATTATTGTTTAATACATATATAATCCGTTAAATTCTTAATGGTGATTAATCAAATTATAATGCATGAATTTTGGTAATAATTGATTAAGACAGGCACTACTTATTACAACAAATCTAAATTTCTACACAAACTTCAAAAAATCAGCTGTACATCCTACAGAGCTGAAATTTTTTCATTTGATACTGTTTTATGTTTTTCTTATGTCTCCAACTGTGTTATCTGTACTGCTGACTGCCTTGGCCAGGACACTCTTGAAAAAAGAGTCTTAATCTCAATGGGTCTTGTTTATTTAACTTGCTCCTGGTTAAATAAAAAAGCAAAGTTAAATACAGTAACAAAGTACTTGTACTTCATTAGAAATTAGTGAGTTAGAAATCACCTACTGTGTATGTTTTCACACCTGCATTATCCACTGTACAAAACTCCTCAGCATCACCCTCACACATGTGTAACAGCTCTCTGGGATGTGCATCCATCAATGCCACCTGACACTAAGGGCTGTGTGTAGGAGTGTGTGATTGTTTGTGCAGGAAGGCATGAAGCATGTGTGTGATTTAGAGAGGCTATAACATCCAGCATGTTGGCTCATCAGTGATTACAGTGCGTGTGCTTGTGTTTGTCTCTTTTCACCTCTGTGCTTGTCTCTCATGCGCCTTCTCTCGTTGTCCTCCTTCTGTACTCGCAGATCTCTCTCTGTCTTGCTCATTTGTTCTCTCTTCTTTTGCTTCTCTCCAACTCCCTCACCCTGGACGTGAAACAAGGACACACAGAGCTCACAGGGGGGAATGTGGTTATTTATTAAATCACTCACTAGATTTTGTAACACCAAGCACGTGCCTGTTAGAGCCTACCTGAAAGAGTTGCATACTGGCAGGCCCCAGCTCAGCCTCTGGAATGGTGATGATGGACGCCCCCTTCAGGCCACACTTGAGATCAGCATCTCGAGAGTCCTCCATACGCTGATGAGTGGCCCAGTAATGAGTCAGGTCAGTGTGCAAAGCTGCCCGTTTCTCTCTTTCATCATTGTCTTGCTGCAGCAGCACGTCATCATGATAGTTTCTCAGTTTATCTGCAATGTAATGAAAATAAATACATTTGTGATCAAAGCGATACAATAATATCCACATACAGGAATTCCTAATTATGAATGAATAGATAAATACTGTTCAAATTATTTAATTCTGACCCCTCCTCGGCTTTCATCATGGCCATAGTTTACCAAAAGCTTTGTCCCGTTGCATCTCCATGTTTTGCTGATGCCTCTTCTCCTGGACCTGTTGGTTGAGAGCATCAACATCAACGCCCATCACACGGAGCCGAGTGTTGAAGATCCGAGCCTTGCGTGCTGTCTCTGCAGACCTTCGCCTCTCCACAGCCTTTTCTATGGACTGGTCTACAGGTAAATCCACTTTGTACATTTTCTCAGTTTCTAATGAGCCTGGAGGGAGGAGACACATAATTACAACAGTGATTATTATGGCTGATGTCCCTGCTGGAAAGAAGTTGCTAAATTAACTGTCACAGGGTTTCCCAATCTTTCAAGGACTCCTTGGTGGCTGCACCCACCCACCCCCTTTTTTTTTTTTTTTTTTTTTTTTTTAAACCAAAGCGTCTTTAAAACCCAAAAGTGACAGATTTCGTTTCAAGTGACGCTGAAGTTTAAACAATTTAAAACATTAATTTGAGAAGATGCAGAGAACACATCTGGGGCACTCATAGACATTCTTGCATGTGGCAATAAATCCATATGCTGCATCTTGCAAATGTTTTACGGCTGAGCTTTGGTCAGTGGGGCTTTTTGTTTGCTTGTCAGGTCCTTTCCTTTCCAAAAAAAATGTCAGTTTTTGTGAGCTGGCACCAAATTTCAGGAGGCAGCAGTCCAGGTCAAAACTGACAGTTTATGACAGAATTAATGATGTTTTGACTGGCAGGCAATTAGAAAGATAGGCACAGCAAATGAGATTTACATACAATGTTCACAGATCTAAAGTAGCACTTACCTCTGACGTTACAGATGCAGCCAAATATTAATATTATTACAGTTACTTTTTAGACTTTAGACCCACGTATCACCTCAGTGAATGAAGTTGTCTCGCTGCTTGAGTGCTGTTGTGTTTGGATCCCGTTGGTAACCATGGTAACATCTCAATTTGCAACTGCACACAAATTGAAAGAAATTATTTGTGAGACATGAATCACAATAGTGAGAGGCGCGTCTGTACAAAAGATTAAGGCTCTGTAAAATTTACGTAATCAATTATATAGTATACACACTTTAACGGTAATGGAGGGGGCACATTCCAGGGGTCGCAAGCACAACTCCATACAGAAGGAAACCCTGGATTTGCGAAACTCTCGCGAGATTCGTATGCATTTTCGCGTGCATGTCGTTTAAATTAATTATAATACATAATGTGACGACGCTGTAGTTTAGATATGCATACTTTTGTGGAAAAACACTCTGTTTGCGTTAGAAAATGTCATGTTTTGGGTTAATATATTCTCCCTCGCGAGAGATTTCGCGGGTCTGGGGTTCCCATCTAGACCATTGGGCACAAACACTTCAAATCTCTATGTAGTCTCGCGATAAGTTGCAGGGTTTCGTGTCTCGCGCGCTCGGAGGTCTTCCTGTTGGATTGTAAAATGGCGCATTGTTGTCACAACCGCATCGCGTTCATCTGATTTAACTTATGAAGATGTTTAGATTATTAAACTAAATATGCACTTCATAATGTGACTCGTGCATAGGCCAGCAACACATTGAACAGAGACGTTCATTCGTTTGCGTGCATGCTTCGTCTTTGAGATAGCTTGTCCGCTAAACGTTGGTTGTTAGCATTAGCTGGCTAACATTTTACTAGCTAATATTCATTGCAGTTTTTTTCAGAACAGCGGCACAAATATAACGAAATGGGTTATTTAAAGCTGATAGAGATCGAAAACTTCAAGTCGTATAAAGGAAGACAGATCATTGGACCATTTCACAAGTTTACTGCAATCATCGGACCCAATGGATCTGGTATGTTATGGTTGCATCTCGCGGCAAATGCTAAATGCAGACTGTTTGCTAGCATTGGCTAGCGGTAAATACGGAGCAGTAATGTCCAGCAGGCTTTAAATATCATAACTTGTTGATTATGTATAGAATTAATGACTGCATCGCTTCTGACCTATAACATTCTGACTACCTACTAGTTTGACTATACAACATTACCACCCTGCACTCTGTTGTTTAGTCAGGTGTAATTTGTGTTATGATTTGTGACCATCAACTTGTACAGTGTTGTATGTGTGCATACATCTCAATGAGTTTATTATGCACATGCGAGAACTATGCTGTGTTTTTTTTTTCAGTGTAAACGTTCAGAATTACTTTTTCTGCATTATCTCTTGCAAAGTAGGTTATCTTCCCTGTAAACACAGATAGGTTATGTCTAATGTGCTGTGTAGTGCAACCTAACAGCTGACTACAGACTTTAAAATTAATATTATAACAAATAAAATCCAAGAAGTCTTGCTAAATATTAAGTCTTGTAGATGAGCATAGATAAAAACCAATGTACTCCATCCTCTGGTAAAATAATACTATAAATCACCTGAAGATTAAGTGCCATGTTGTTTTCCCACGTTTTCTGCACTGCCTATTATTAAGCAAGGCGCCTTGGATTTTGTATTTTCATCACCTACCCCAGCAAAGAGCACCTATCAGATCAGCTATCATTATGAACACCTCTTAAATAAATAGTAAACTGAACGAGCACTGACTTTAACAGGAGTCAATACATTACAGTGGTCATGAAGATAAACATAGGTTTTAGAGTGTACCTAATGAACTGCTAACTCATGTTTGTATACTATGCTTAGATTTTGTGTAGTTACTAAAATCTGTATGCTGTTGTTGTAGGCAAGTCCAACCTTATGGATGCCATCAGCTTCGTGTTGGCAGAGAAGACCAGTAACCTGCGTGTAAAAACTCTAAAGGATCTAATCCATGGAGCACCCGTAGGGAAGCCAGCTGCCAATAGAGCCTTTGTCAGTATGGTCTACCAGGAGGATAACGGAGAGGAGCGCTCCTTCACAAGGGTCATCATTGGTATGAACTGCCATTGACAGTCATGTTGGAATGTATGATTTAGTTATTTTATGAATGCATATCTGTGTGAAATGAAAAATATTAGTCTAATCACTTTTTTTTTCTGACACCTGAGCCAGAAATTACACATGAACTCTTTGAAAATGTGGCTGTTTTACATGCATTCAGCAAGAGACACTGTCATACATCTAATTTGAATCTATCCTAAATCCTAAATCAAATCAAATCAAATCAATGTGGATCAGGGAGCCCATGATATTATGCAAATATGATATGCATATGCATTTCATTGTGCAATGTTGGATAATGTCAATAAAAACTCAAACTTTGAAACACAAGGATATTTCGTATGTGCTTTTGATAAACTACAGTTTCTGATGTTTCATCTCCTTTAACGTGCATGTGGTGTGTGTTTCAGGTTCCTCTTCTGAGTACCGCATTAACAACAAGGTGGTGAGCTTGCCTGAATACAGTGAAGAGCTTGAAAAACTTGGTATTCTGATCAAGGCCAGGAACTTCTTGGTCTTCCAGGTGAGACTGAAAAAATAAAAATCATTTATAAGAGAAATGTATCCGTTGGTGTTCTTTCATAATGCTCCTGTTAATATTATGCCGCAGGTTTTCTGTCAGACAGTTGTGCTTTGTGGTGATCTCCGTGCCGTTAAGAAGTTATTCATCATGATTTGATATTGCTTATTGCATTTGTTTATAATTGAAAATGTGAATCATTGAAAAATTAAAAGTAATTCTCATGCCAAACAGCACCAGAAGCGGGCTAGCTTTATTTTCTGTTTATGCCAGTAGTACTCTTTGGGGTGTGATAATGTAGCCACTCATCTGCCTTATTGGGTATCACAGATTTGTATGTGGCCTAGTCAATTTGATAAGAGAAGATAAATGAATATCTGGTAGCATGGTGTTTGCAGTTGCTGATGTTAACTTCTGCTGTTTTACTTTTCTCTCCAGGGAGCTGTGGAGTCTATTGCCATGAAAAACCCGAAGGAGCGTACAGCTCTGTTTGAGGAAATCTCGCGTTCTGGAGAGTTGGCCCAAGAGTACGACCGCAGGAAGAAGGAGATGGTGAAAGCAGAGGAGGACACGCAGTTCAATTACCACCGTAAGAAAAACATTGCTGCTGAGCGTAAAGAAGCCAAGCAAGAGAAAGAGGAGGTATGTACTTTATGTTTAATGTATATACAGCATCTCTGGAATTACACTTACTTCTATGTGTTTGTGTTGCGCTTGGATTGGAAATAAAATGCTTTACTTTACTTTTGCCCTTTGAAGGGCCAGTTGTTAAGATGTATTACTGATTAGTTTTATAATTTGATTATGTTGATATGCCACAATGAGTCAGTCATTCATTCAGTCAACCTTTAATTTTATCCCATAAACACACTGAGGCAGAGAACTTATTACATGTAGCCGATTTAAAAAATGAATAAAGGTTCCAAGACACAAAGAACCACCAATGAAAAACTTGGATGAAAGTGGTGATAAAAAGTAAAAGCCATAAAAGTCACAATAAAACCTTAGTAATAAATAAAAAAATAAAACTTAAAGCCATTGATAAATTAAAACAAGAACATCTGGAGGTCAAATGTGATTCAGTTAAAGGTTTAAATTGCCTTAAGACAATTTCTTTTTATATCTGTTGAATGTTATTAGATTAGTTTAGACTTTCATGTCGCTCCAAAGCGTACAAGTACTGAGACAACGAAATGCATTATCTGTCTGTAACCCACTATTATAGCTGCCTATTTTGGCCATGCCACTGTTGATGAAGAGATTCTGATGCTCTCCTGGTTAAATAAAGGCAGTCAGTGTCTAAAACACATAGAATTTACTTCACCACACTTTCTATAATAACTTTCTTCCCTTTATTCCACCAGGCTGAGCGATACCAGCGTCTTAAGGATGAAGTAGCTCGGGCTAGTGTTCAGTTGCAGCTCTTCAAGCTGTACCACAACGAGACTGAGATTGAGAAGCTCAACAAAGAGCTTGGCCAGCGGAACAAGGAGATTGATAAAGACCGTAAAAAGATGGACCATGTGGAGGAGGAGCTGAAGGACAAGAAGAAGGAGCTGGGCAGGCTG
Organism: Lutjanus erythropterus; assembly: GCF_056507025.1. NCBI lineage: Eukaryota > Metazoa > Chordata > Actinopteri > Lutjaniformes > Lutjanidae > Lutjanus > Lutjanus erythropterus. The sequence goes on from NC_139322.1 coordinate 24,068,691, forward strand.
ATGAGGGAGCAGCAGACCATCGAGAAAGAAATCAAGTAAGTGACGATTACACAGTCTCACAGCTCACTTACTTACATGCTGTGTAACTAATGCCATTTAAAACCCAGGGCTTTGTTAATCACCTGACTCTGCCTACAGAGAGAAAGACTCTGAGCTGAACCAAAAGAGGCCGCAGTACATCAAGGCCAAAGAGAACACCTCCCACAAGATCAAGAAGCTCGAGGCGGCACGCAAATCACTGCAAAATGCCCAGAAGATGTACAAGAAACGCAAGGCGGACATGGATGAGCTGGATAAAGAGATGAGGGCGGTGGAGTTGGCCAAGCAGGAGTTTGAAGAGCGCATGGAGGAGGAGGCGCAGAGCCAGGGCCAGGACCTCACCCTGGAGGAAAACCAGGTCTGACGTTAGAATGTTTACTTGATTTCATTTTGAATAATTTATTATTTACAAGATTTTATTTGGTTCATAAAAACTGAAGTATTGGAACTCCCATGTGAACAGAAAATGTAAATTTAATCTATTTGAGTATACTCTTGTAATTCTCGAGGGAGCAGTTTTTACTACCATTAGTAGAGTATAACTATCTGACTTACATACTATACAAAGTATCTATACAAAACCATACTAACGTTATAACTAGGGATGTTCAAAGATCAAGATCAAATTCCATCCAAATCACAGTATTTTAAATAGAGATGCACCGATTTCAATTTTCTTGGCCGTTTCGGATTTCTGATTTTTTGAAGGGTCTGACCTGCCAATCTGATTTTGGCCGATTCCGATTTTCAGTCTTTCTAAGACCTGTAATTGACAGCATTCACAAACATATTTGCAGCTTTTCTTGTAAAAATTAAATTAGATGTTCATAATAAGACACTGACTATTAAATATTCATTAAATACTATTTAAATTTTCTCCAATGTCCTCCAGGTTACAACCAGCCTTATTATAGTTTTATATTAAGATTATGAATCGGTTGAATGTAATCTTGCGAGATCATGGAATCTCGTGGGATTTCGCGGGACGTGATTTCACGTGATCTCCTGTGGAAGCAGATGTAAACAAACTGGAGACTGACGTGATGCAACAGTTTGCTGCAGTAAGACTTTGCCGCAAGAAAAACAGACAGAAGTTAAAGGATTCTGGATTAGAAAATGTTTGAGGAGACTCATCAACACAGGTTGTTTATTCTTCAGCCAGAACAGGAGGTGAGATTTTAACTGTCCCTCTGTGAACAACAGTCTACTGCTGGCTAGCATTAGCCTGAAGAGCTACAAAGCTTATGTCTGTTCTGCGACATTGTCCGCTGCTCTGTCTCATTGTAGACTGTCTGTCCTCTCTTTATCCTGTTCTTTGAATCTGTCGCTGACACCAGCTTCACGCAAGCATGTGTCTGAGTGTGTGTAGCTGTCATCAGCGCTGTGGTGATATCATGGTCAGTTTGCCTGCTGCGCGCATGACGTGACCATCATACAGAACTCGTGTGCGTCAATGATGGGCACAGAATTGGATATGTGATGCTGACTGGCCGGTCACTGGTCAGGGCCCGTCATGCTGAAAACCGTCTGGTTCCAGTCTCTGGTCAGTCAATCGGTGCATCCTTAATTTTAAAGGTGATCTTTGTCACACTTTCCGCCTGGCTGGTTTACCTCAAGGCATTAGAGCCTGTCTGGTGGAGCTGCAGCCCTGGTTAGTGGCGGGTAGCTATGTAACATCTTAGAAACAACAATTAACTGGCTACCACATTAATAAAATATTAATAATTAGTTTAACCAACTAGTATCCCTGGTGCCAGCTAGCGAGGGGAGCAACGTTTAATGAATTTCCTAACTAATCGCGCACATGCCTAGTCCTAACTTACTGCAAAGGGGTCAACATGACTTTGTTTTTACATAGGCAGTGTTGGCTTCTCAAAATCCGTTGAGTGGTTTGGCATGAAGATTTATAATTGGTAAATTAGTCATAGAACATCATAAAATCAAATTAATCTTAAAATATAGATGAGTTTTCTCTCTTCTTCTTCTCCAGGTCAAGCAGTACCATCGTCTGAAGGAGGAGGCCAGTAAACGTGCTGCCACACTGGCTCAGGAGCTGGAAAAATTCAACCGCGACCAGAAGGCCGACCAGGACCGCCTGGACTTGGAGGAGAGGAAAAAAGTGGAGACAGAGGTATTTAGATAATGAGGGCAGATTTTCTCCTGTGCCAGAATAAACCAGTTTTTATTGATTTGAAGGCATATAACCATACATTTTGTTGTCTATTGCTAGGCCAAAATCAAACAGAAGATTCGTGAAATTGAGGAAAACCAGAAACGTATTGAGAAATTAGAGGATTACATTTCCACCAGCAGGTATGCAGCTCTCATTTCTGTACAGTGCTGTGACTGCTCAGCTTATTGATTTCATAGGACTCTTCATTACACTCTTCATTCACCCTCTTCTGTCCTGTTACCCCTCAGGCAGTCACTCGATGAGCAGAAGCGCATGGAGGAGGAGCTGACCGAGGAAGTGGAGATGGCCAAGAGAAGAATTGATGAGATCAACATGGAGCTCAACCAGGTACTCGATACAGACACTCAGGAAGTAAAGCAAATTACTTCACATGGTGCCATTTCAGCTGACAGTGATTGATTTTACTGGGCTGTAGTTGTTAGACACTTCTCTGAAGGACCTCATGTTTGCATGTAGCATATACAGCCAGTAGCAGAAGACATTTCTCCAACAGCATTTCTTCATGTGAATCATAGATGCTTTTCACTGCAAATGATTTCACGAATCAGGGAAAAGCACGTGTGACCCATAAAATAAAGGATGGGTATGCCAGTAATCCATGCCCGTGGGCCAGCATCCACAATACCATGGGCTGACACTGTCACTCTTATTGTTAATGTTATTAGTTACACCTGTGTTTAACAAATGTCAGCTGTGAAATTGTCTATAACGAATCCCATTATTATTGGCTTTTGCTGTAGGTAATGGAGCAGCTGGGAGATGCCAGAATCGACAGGCAGGAGAACAGTCGCCAGCAGCGCAAGGCTGAGATCATGGAGAGCATCAAACGACTCTACCCTGGCTCTGTGGTAAGACGGTTGTGACACTGTTGCAAAGGTTTTTACTTTCCTGCTATATTTAGTCAAAGTGTTAACAACAAAATATGCTGCTCTCTCTTACTTTTTTCAGTACGGTCGTCTGATTGACCTGTGCCAGCCCACTCAGAAGAAGTATCAGATTGCTGTTACTAAAGTGTTGGGCAAGAATATGGACGCTATCATTGTCGACTCAGAGAAGACTGGCAGAGATTGTATTCAGTACATCAAGGAGCAGAGAGGAGAGCCTGAGACCTTCCTGCCTCTCGACTACCTCGAGGTGAATACCAGAAAGCACAGATAAATGGCCCTTCTTTGGAGTGGGTAGATCAAGAGATGAACTAGAAGTATTCCAGTACCATCTCCTTCACCCAAAAGGAATTCTAATATTATTTAGAACTACTTTATTGAATTAGGTGAATACTAGTAATTCCTGTATTATGTGATATGATTGCGACCATTGTTATATGGCTTGGCTCAGGTGAAACCCTTTGTGAAGCATGAACAAATAAGTAAAGAGAATGAATGCCTACAGGATCCTCCTGACCCCACTTTAGGGTTAATAAATTTTGTGGTATCCAATATGTGCATAGACACTGCTCTTGCTGATACCAGCATTTCAGGCAGTGTCGGAGTCAGGTACCGATACTGGAACAACCCTAGTTAGAATATGCACTATTAAAGTGGCAATATTGATTGAAAACTTGAAAATTCCAACAAACTGGTCAATGAAGAGGCTCATGTCTGAAGTGTCTAATCCCAGTGGAACTACACTTGTCAATTAATAAAAAGTTTACCTTTAAGAATCTTTTATCATTCCAGTGCTGCTGCTGATGAGCATCCATGTAATCTGTATTAGTTCATCACAAAGTTACGATTTGGAATATAATTAATTTGGGTGCATAGTTTATAAGTTGTTACAGCCAGCTATTTTTGCCTAATAATTTCTTGCACAATATCATTCATCAGTCTTCCTACTAAAAAGGATGTTATCAAAAAATACAACTCAGTAGGTCATATAAGTACCTGTTTTTATTTAAAAAAACAAAACAAAAAAAACACTATCCTGCCATCTAACCGCCCCTATGTGCTTTTTTCTTGGTTTATCAAAGGTGAAACCTACAGATGAGAAACTGAGAGAACTGCGAGGAGCCAAACTGGTGATTGATGTGATTCGCTATGAGCCTCCCCACATCAAGAAGGCCCTCCAGTATGCCTGTGGTAACGCTCTTGTCTGTGAGAACGTAGAAGATGCACGAAGAATCGCTTTTGGAGGGCCGTACAGACACAAGGTACTTGACTTTATTTAAGTCACTAACAGGTTTTGCATTTATTGTCAACATTTTCTTGTCATGAAGATGAAAGTATTGGAAATTTGGCGGATGTGAAATTTGACTATTCGTTCACCTGACCTCTCCTTGTGTCCCTGTGTCCAGACGGTAGCCCTGGATGGTACTCTGTTCCAGAAGTCTGGTGTCATCTCTGGAGGAGCCAGCGACCTGAAGGCCAAGGCCAGGCGCTGGGATGAGAAGGCAGTGGACAAGCTCAAGGAGAAGAAAGAAAAACTCACAGAGGAGCTCAAGGTAACTTTAAATACTAAAACGTCCATCAAGGAAGTGGTGGACTTTCTTCCTGTGGAGTTTGATGGATTTTCACTTGAAGTAAACTCACATCACTGTTAATTTTGAGAGCACGTTTTTATTTAGTTTTAGTCATAGTCTTTTAACTAAATTGCAATTAAGTTTCAGTCTTATTTTAGGCAGAATTTTTAAGTGGAATAAATCTACAGTAGATTTAGTGTAATTAGTAGATTCTTCACTGATCCAGATAAAGAGAGGGAAAAGAAGAGAGACTGGAGGGAAATAACAGAACCAGAGTCTGAGTGTGCAGTTCAATCAAGAGTCGTCCCTCACAAACATTTTTATCTCGTTTTTATTTGTTGGCAAAAGTGTCAATAGTTGGTAGTAGTTTTTGTCATAAATTTCCTTTTATTTAGTTATTGTCTCGTTTGATCAGTGAAAAAGTGTTGATGAAAACTGATGAATATTATTAGTCATTGAAATTAACACAGACTCAGTACAATTTCCACTCAATGTTTTTCTCTGTAGGAGCAAATGAAGGCCAAGAGGAAGGAGGCGGAGCTGCGTCAGGTGCAGTCTCAGGCTCACGGTCTGCAGATGAGACTGAAGTACTCCCAGAGTGATCTGGAACAGACAAAAACCCGCCACCTCTCCCTGAACATGCAGGTACAGCCTGGTGACACCTCTTTATTTTCCTACTTCCTGTTTGTTTCTTGCTGTAGTGACTGTTGCATTAAAACTTTTTTTCATTTGTGTCCTGCAGGAGAAGTCTAAGCTCGAGAGCGAGTTAGCAAACTTTGGCCCTAGAATCAACGACATCAAGAGAATCATCCAGTCCCGGGAGAGGGAGATCACTGACCTACGAGACCGCATGAACCTAGTGAGACTGACACACAGTGAGCTTCACGAGAAGCCTGTCGATGAATATGCGACATTGCAGTAGTATTTAAATAAATGTTTTTGGGTTTTTTTAGGTGGAGGATGAGGTCTTTGTTGAATTCTGTAAGGAGATTGGAGTGAGGAACATCCGAGAGTTTGAGGAGGAGAAGGTGAAGAGGCAGAACGAGATCGCAAAGAAACGGTGAGTTTAGTAATAACTTAGTTCTTCCCACATTGGTATTTAATCTCTCACAGTTGTCCTGTGTGGTCTAACATGACACAAATCATTCTGCGTCAGTCTCGAGTTTGAGACCCAGAAGACCCGCTTGGGTATCCAGGTCGACTATGAGAAGAACCAGCTGAAGGAGGACCAGGAGAAGGTCATGATGTGGGAGCAGACTGTCAAGAAGGATGAGAATGAAATTGAGCGACTTAAGAAGGTGAAAACATAAAGTGAAGCATGAAAACTTACTTTATAATGTCTGTTTAGACTGATGTCGGCGTGTACGTTTTCTAATATGTGCCAATATGAAAACGTTAGGTTCAAAACATAATGCAGGTGTTTATGGGTAGTATTTTATGTTTTTTTTTCTTAAATTCAAGTTTATTATATGCATATTTTTAAATACTTTATCATTTATAGTTATTTAGTTATTATTTATTTTTTATTTATTATTTAGTTTATTTTATTATTAGTAGTTATAATAATAAAACACTACCAGTGAAAGTTTATCGTTTCAGTGTCCTGATGTCATTTTGAACAATGAAGGTTATTGTTAAACTGTAAAATATTCTGCTTGCATTACACATGTTTGTCGCAGGTGTTTGGTAAGAATATTTGAGGGATCATTGCAGTATTAGTTGATATATCGATACTGGAATTGTTTTACTCCCTAATATTGTTATTGGCATCAGGGCCAAAAATCCAGGCCCCAGTTTTCACTGTTTGGAAATTTACTGGGGGATTTTTGGTTTGTTTGTTTTTTAACTGTTATTTTAGATAAAATGTGTATATTGAGATATTTATTGTCTATCCTGGAATAGCTTAAAAATATCAAGTTATTAGGTTTAAGCCATATCGCCCAGCCCCAATTTTGACATCAAGTTTATTCTAACTTGTGTATTTTTGTCATCTTTATGTCCTTGTAGGAGGAGCACAGACACATGAAGATCATTGATGAAACAATGGCCCAACTGCAGGACCTCAAGAACCAGCACCTCACCAAGAAATCTGAAGTCAACGATAAGAACCACGAGATGGAGGAGATCCGCAAAAAACTGGGCGGTGCCAACAAGTCAGTAGCTACAAATGCAATCAGAAACGTCAATATTTCTTGTGTCATATAAATATAATGTTTGAGTTGGTTTGTGTGAACATCAGTGTGTGTGTTTTTTTTTTTAATCTTCCAGGGAGTTGACTCAGCTCCAGAAGGAGGTGACGGCCATCGAGACCAAACTGGAGCAGAAGCGCAGTGACCGTCACAACCTGCTGCAAGCCTGCAAAATGCAGGACATCAGGTTGCCTCTTCGTTCAGGAACAATGGATGATATCAGCCAGGGCGAGGTACACACAAACACATGCAGGTTCTAACTTTTATACCATTGGGATTGAAACTGAAAATGTCATCCTTCTTTTGTTTTGCTTTTCTAGGGAAGCTCCCAGAACGATGAGTCCAGCAGCCAGAGGACGTCCAGCAGTGTTCTCGCTAAAGAAGCTCTGATAGAGATCGACTACAGCAACCTGTCTGAAGACCTGAAGGTAGTTAGACCACATCAGATCAATGTCTTACATTGAAACAGTCCAAATTGACCTCCCGTCCTTGTATTTACAAAGTGCAAAAGAGAAAAAATAGCCATTTGCAGAAAAGACAGAATGTCCATAATATGAAGTGCATTTAAATGCATTTAATCCTGCTTGACTTCCTACAGGATGCGCTGTCAGAGGAAGAGATCAAGGCAGAGACAAACACACTGCAGCAGCGTCTGAACGAGCAGCAGAGTATCCTTCAGAGAATCAGCGCACCCAACATGAAGGCCATGGAGAAGCTCGAGAGTGTCAGAGACAAGTTCCAAGAGACCAGTGACGGTAAGATGGCTGAATAATGGTAGAGACCAGGATCGAATAGGAGAGAGAAATGATGGGGTGCGGGTTTATGGTATCTTTCTAGCATGCTTGATATTGATCTCTGTGTGATCTCATGGTTTTGTTTTTGTCGTTCTCGCAGAGTTTGAGGCCGCTCGTAAGAGAGCCAAGAAGGCCAAGCAGGCCTTTGAACAGATCAAGAAGGAAAGATTTGATCGTTTCAATAACTGTTTTGAGTCTGTGGCCACCAACATCGATGAGATCTACAAAGCTCTCTCACGCAACAGCAGTGCCCAGGTATGCTTCCTCAAGCACATTCAGCACAGTCACTGATTTTGTAGAAACTTTTACTTTTGTATGTAATGTATCAGAGCAAAACCTTTTAAAATGAGTGCGTCACCCTCTTGTAGGCTTTCCTCGGCCCAGAAAACCCAGAGGAGCCATATCTGGATGGCATCAACTATAACTGTGTAGCTCCAGGGAAGAGGTTCAGACCCATGGACAACTTGTCTGGAGGAGAGAAGACTGTTGCTGCCCTGGCTCTGCTCTTTGCTATTCACAGGTAAAGCCTCAAAAGAGTCTTTGCACAAAATATTTTGTTTGTGGTGCTGTAAATGACTTTTCTCCTGCTCGTCTCCAGCTACAAACCCGCCCCTTTCTTTGTCCTGGATGAGATTGACGCTGCTCTGGACAACACTAACATTGGCAAGGTCTGTTGACCAATGATGTTTGATTCAATGACTTAACTTTAATATGCTGCTTGTGATATAAACAGTTCTTTCATGCTGCACATCACATTAATTGCAAAGTACAAGTCATCATTTCTCTCTGTACCTACAAGGTGGCTAATTACATCAAAGACCAGTCGGTGCAAAACTTCCAGGCCATCGTCATTTCTTTGAAGGAGGAATTCTACACCAAGGCAGACTCCCTCATCGGCGTTTATCCAGAGGTGAGTTTCTCAGTATTGTTTTTACAAAACACCGTGCAAAATACTATATAATAAAATACTGCTTGTAAATTTCCATAAATGTGGCATTTTCACCAGCTGGCTCATTTTAAACTATTTTTCAACTGTTTCAACAATTTTTTTGTTCTTGTCTGCTGTAGACGGTAACATTAGTTACAGGTGATGTTCTGCATCTTGGAATTCAAGTTTTTATTGGTTTTTAAAAAGGCTTGTTACATGGCATACACATATTGTTTTTTCTGCATACAAGAACACAAGGCATTTTTTTATATTACGGAGGTAGACTTCAGATCATAGAGAAAAATGAACAAATCCATAAGTCGAGAAGGACAAGAAAAATAAACATGTCACACACATATCCTCGTACAACACTCTACAGAATCACATAATCACAGAGCAAATTCATATTTATGTAGATCTATTTTCCATTTTGATGTGAGCCCAGAACCCGTCCCGAGGAGAGACTCCTTCCTCCTGATTGCCGCTTACTCTACAAAGCATACATTCATAAGATACTATTTCCACCACTGCATTAACCCATTCTTTCAATATGAGGGCCTTTGGTGTCTTCTAGCGTCTTAAAATAACTCAACAGTTGGTTATTAGACCCACATTAATCAATGCTCTGAATTTATAACTACATTACAACTACAGGATTGTACTGCAGGTTGTTAAATCCTTTTTGAGTTCAGTTAGCACCATCAGATGTGTAGTAAACACTGTCACTGCTACAGCAGCTATGAAGCTCATCAACTCTTTATGGTCTTTATGGTTTTTTTAATTCATCCTTCAAATTCCTGTCGTTTCTTTGGGTACAGGTTGATTAATTATATAACTAGAAATTCTTGTGACATACCACTGTGAATTAATGACAATGATAATTGTGATTTAAATGGTAATAAAGTATACTTAATGTAATGATTCATAGGCCTCATTGTGCCTTTTATTTCTCTGACTTCTTTTACAGATAAGACCTTGAATAAGCTACTAAATTGAATTCCATGTGGCATTAAAAAGTTTTAAAATATAACTTGGCAAGTACTGCAGAAAACTTGTATAATAGATTTGTAATTAGTCATTGTAGTAAGTCATATTTGGAAGATCAAGGATCAGATAAGAATCCAGCAGCATCCTGCCAATAATAAAACATCTTGAGCTGTTGTTAAATTAATGCAGATTGGAAACATCCGCTGTAAATATGATTAAAATATTAACTGATTTTTCTTCTCTTTCACAGCAAGGAGACTGTGTCATCAGCAAAGTGCTCACATTTGACCTCTCTCAATATCCTGATGCCAACCCAAATCCGAATGAATAGGACGAGCACGTCCAACCTCCCAACACTGGCAAGTTGGACATCTGTAGTCACAGATCATGTATCCACTAGGTCCCACATGTTATTTCCTATTGTTTTTTATGTTTATGTACTTTTTGGATATGCTAGAGTTTAGTGGATTAGTGAGGTTTTTTAGTTGTGGGGGGTCGTTCTTTGTAGACAGCGACAACCAGGATGTATGTACATTTATATAAGCCAGCCCTTTCTCAATTTGGCCATACCAGAGTGATTATAATAATCAGTGAAAATGAATTATAATCATGTGAAAGTGAGATGTAATCCAACCTTTTTAACAGACTGTAGAATTTGTATCACATGGTAAAGTGTGTTGAATTTACCTGAAGCGAGTATTTGTTCTCAGAGCTTTTATACTGTTTATTTCCCTCTCCGCGTGTGCTTTAAGCTTCTGCCTGTCCTCCATTGTGTGTATCTGCAATTCTCATGTGCTACTTTTTTTTAAAGCTTAACCAGGAAACTGTTGTTACAGTATGGTGGATACATTCCCATGTTTGATGGCTAAATAAAAAAACACTTGTTAGCTGCAGCTGGCCGTGCTATAATGAGATCATGGAGCTTTGTCAAACCCGTCATCAGAAAATGAATTCAAAGGAAATGTGCTGAGGTTGTACAGCCGTATGAATAACGACAGTCTCTTAATATTCCTTGAGTGCGATTCTGAATCAGCTTTAGGTGAATTGAAAACTCAACTATTCTGTCAAGTCTGTTTTATTGATTGCTTTGCTTCAATAAATAAAATTTGAGTTATTTAAGCTCCTTTATTTTGGTAACTTTTACTTTATTATACAAGCATGTGTTTCTTTTTATTTTCTGATTTCAGGTGCTGCTTTTGACAGCTTTGTGCATCAGTTATAAGGGACCTTATTCCCTTCATTTGAACCTATAATACAACATGCATGTTGCTACATTAGTTTCCATTCCATAAGGGGAGTCTGTGCTTTGCTAGGCAAGACTAATTATAGAGGCTCTCAGTTTTCACACTGTAACTTCTGCAGAGGGGAGCATCTAAAGCATGCACCTATCTTCTCAGGGCTCCGTCCGCACAAACTGACACATTTCAAGACGTTCCTATCATTAGTTCTGACTGTTTACTGGGGTATATTCACCTGCTAAGGCATTTCCATCCTCTAGAACACAACCAGTGATGGTATCACAGGGTGCCCATCTTTGGTTTGCGTAAAGAAAACTTTAACACAGAAATGAATGTTTGGATGATTTATTTCTTTTGCTATGTAACATCAGCCGTAATGGCACAGATCCAGAAGTGAAGGAGACTCAAGGTTAGAGGTTGAGCCATAAAGTTCACTCAAACCATCTCCAAAACCTTGCAACAAATAACGTATGTATGACAGCAAAACAGGCTGATCAGAAGATATTGTAAAAAAAAAAAAAGTTCCTCAGAAGGCCTGTCACTGTTTGCATTCAGGCACAAAACATGAAACAAGTGCAATAAATTATGCCCATGCAATTATGAACGAAATTTTTTTTATAAGCCCTGGCGACCTATAAAGCTAAATCCACCATACTCCAGGTATGCTGAAGATAAATTATTTGTATGGATCAAACAGTGTCCCAAACCCAAAGGCCTGACATAATTATGTAAATGCAAAACATAAAACCTGTAGTAGAGTGACTTGGAAAAAGATCAAATACACTGCTTGACTACAGTAACGATTTAAAATTGAACAAATACTTTAATGCAGCTAAATCTTTGGATCATCATTTCATGGGTTAAAACGTACCTCCTCATCCAAAATAAAAAAAAAAAAGTGTTTCGTCTTTAAAATCTGCTGGTACCAGCTGCATGAGAACAGTGGTGAGAAGGAGAAAACTCACTAAACTTCAGTAATAAAAGACAGCAAGTCCAAACTGATCAGAGGACACTGCTGTACCAACGAAGAAAAAAGTACTTGCATCATCATCGTTGCCCCAGAGCCCTTGAAAGTGTGTGAACTGAATACTCAGTTTAACTTCACTGGGCCTGGATGCACAAAAACTCAGTTGTTGTCTTCAAAAAAAGACAGTGGAGTCCTTTCTCCTCACTGAACTGCAGCACAGTAAAGAGTACTGCCTGCTCTGTGTTCAGTGAGTCATTTCAGTCACTTTCCTCCCTCCCTCAGTGAGGCTTCAGTAAGACACTCAGCTCTCTTACATGGTTGTCCCATAAGTCCTATGGAATGGATAACCTCAACAAACACTACAAAGAAAGAAGTGCGTCAATCTGTTCGCTCTGAGATAAGTTCTTATTTTTATTAGTTTCAATAAATCTGAAGATTTAAGATGTTTTATCATCAGATATATTGTTTGTCCTTGGTTAAGTTTCTTCCACACTTGACAATATATTAAACCTGAGCCAACCTGCCTGACTCGTAAATATTGTCACAGGGGGCAACAAGCTTGGTAAAGTGAGGTGAGGTGGAGCCATCTGTAGGTGTTAAAATCATAAGTTAACCACATACACTCAAGTGACAGCCTTTAAACGCTGGAGTCGGCCTCAGATGGCTCCTGTGAGGAGGGAATCTTGGGGATTGGACGTCTCTTTCTCCTCACAGCTGGATCTGGCTGGACTGTTTCCTGTGCTGCCACAGCAGCAGCAATAGGAGGAGGGACGGGGATGGGACGTCTCTTTTTCACAGAGGCGGAGCTGCCGGTGCGTTCGCTGAGGATGCCCTGTGCCACGCTCTCCATGTCGTCTACAGTTGTGTGCATCACACCGGCCATCTCCTCCCTCGCCACAGAGACAAAGCCGGGGTCTCTGGCCAGGGAGGCCAGACCGCCAGTCACTAGAGCCTGGAGATGAAAACAACATGCAGAGCCCCTGATTACAAACTAACATTTTCTTATTGTTATTACTGGTAAAGCATCAAACTTAATCACACAGGTCCTGTTGTATTGGGTTATATTGTCTGACTGACATTTTGAGACATTCAGTGTGTCCATCTGCTGTTTTTTGCAGCTGGTAATGATCAGAATCGAAAAATCTGCTGTATTGACCAAATTTGTGTCCACATACAAGCAATTTGACTTTTCACAGATGTCATAAGAGTAGAACAGGCTTGACAGCTAAAATCAAAGCTTAACAATTAAAAGTTAAGTTGGAATAAATGGGATCATTGAAACTTGAATATATGGACTGAAATGTATTGATAGAGATTTTTAAAATATTTAATAAAATCTTGAAAATCCATAATCTGTCAAAGTAATAACCTTTTGAATTCCTTGGCTTTACAAAACTGTACAGTACATACAGTATGTAAGATTTATATTGAGTTATGTAGCATTCCCAAATAAATTTAAACAAAATCATAACTGTCTACTTTTAATAAATAAATAAATACATGTGGTTCAATCCAGGACTCGCAACCAGAAAGCATTTCCTGCAGATAGAGATAGAGGAAGTAATTCATTAAAGTGTGAAAAAAAAAAGGCGGACAGTCCGAGATCCTTCACTTACCTCCTGGACGAGTTGGTCAGCTGCAGTACGGGAGATCAGACTGTCACCATAGTCAGGCTCATAAGGGAACTGCAAAGAAATTAAATGTATCTGTACGTTGTCTATTCAAGCTGTTTATCATAATTTATACCGGATGAGTCAATACAACATTACCTGTGTTCTGTCTGTTCTCACTGTGAAATTCCAGGAGTGCATGTTATCTAAGTAAGAGTGAATAAAGAAAACAATAATAAGTACAGAGAAATCATTCTTTTCCTCAGTCTGCATGTTCCTATTTGTTTATTCAAACGTTATTTGCTGATCTGTAATTCTATATTTTGAATTTGTTAAAAAAAAAACACATCAGCAGAAAAAGCGGGGTAATATACCAAGATTAAAATGGTCAGTTTACAAGAAAAAAACTTGGGTTTTCTCTCAGATTAAAATGTTAAATTTTCAAGAAAGAAATCTCACAAATTTATGAGAAGAAACATAAAAATATTCTGAGATTCAAAAGTCATAAATTTGCCAGACAAAAAGTGAGTAGTGAGTTTTTTTGTTACAACCATGATAAACTTATATCTAATAATAGTTTGAGAGCATCAAAATTGAACATAGTAAGTAGCCACAGTAACTACATGTCAACAACATGGAACTAATGCATCAGTAAGTTTACAGTTTATAATAATACAGAACAGCAGGTTTCATAGAGGAGACAGTGCAGACCTGTCTGTCACTGTTAACAGACTCCAGACTGCAGTGTACAGTTCACTGGTAAACCACAAAACAATTTTTTCTCACAAATTTATGACTATAGTGTCAGAAGTTTTTTCTCAGCATATCACCCCTCTTCCATGTCTGTTATTTATTTATGTTTTTAACTTACAATGACCCTAATACGCCATTGTAATAACCTGTATGAAAAGTGTTCAACAAATAAAGTTTAACTGAATGATTAACATACCTGGCTCTGCAGCCTCATTGGGATTATAAAACTCTACAGGACTGCCCTCTCTCTCGAAGGAAAAGCTGAAAGACAACAAAAATTGTCATGTTCACCCACATCACCTGGTCTCCTTGATTAAATAGCAGATATTTTGCACTCACTCTGCAAAGGCGTTGTTGTTAGTGTTGCTTTTTGGTTCTGTTGAGGGGAAAAATTGGGTGGTAGGAGACAAGTCAGAGGAGTTTGGCGGGGAATCGGGCTGACTCTCAGCGAAACTGAGCGGCCGCTGTTTGGTAATCTGCTGGGGCTGAGAGTTGGCGGGCTCGGCCGTGAATGAGTCCACCCGGTTACCAAACAGACCATGTGTACGCTAGAAACATGGAGCAAGACAAGCACACAGGCAGGCAGAATTACACAAGAGCAACTAACAAAATGAATGTGGAATAATTACATGATGCACAGCATTTTGTCTGTATGTCTGCTCTTTTTAAGTTGCAGACAGTGTTCCTCACATGGAAAATGGCTTCCTCTCCAGCCTCCTCCATTGCTCTGTCCATCTCTTCCTCATTCTGCAGGTCTCCTGAAATGGCCCTGTGCATCTCTGGAGCCGCCTCTTCATCGATACTCCTCAGGCCCGCCTAGAAAAATATGAAAAGATTTGGAAAATGGAAAAGCAAAGGCACAAAGCAGCTTGTTCACTTCGGGAGGATGAATAGAAAAGATGAAGCTGAGTACTGACAACAGAAAAGCAAGAGGTGTACAAGGTTTAATGCATCTGAAACAGTGTAGTAAACAACAAAACTTGCTGATAAAAAAATAAAATGCACCGATATTTTTGCATAAAATGCTGTTCTGAGTGTTCTTCAGCTTGCATATTGTAATTCCCTGTCTGACATCTTTAACATTCTAATGATGTCATTTTGACCTCATATCGGCTGCTCACCTGAATCTCCGGGCCTGATGCGCTCTTCTTCGTGGGCCGGTAGCCGTAATACTCCTCCTGACGCTTCAAGAACTTACGGAAATGGTCCTGGAGCAGGAAGGTGGAGTAGAATTTCCCCACAGTCACCTCGTCATCTAAAACCAGACAAAGCACAGTGCAGTCAGTATGAGGAAGACTGCGTAACGTCACTGCGTAACGTCACTGCGTAACGTCACTGCGTAACGTCACTGCGTAACGTCACTGTGTAATGGTGAAACTGAACTAATTCTATTTATGTGAAAAAACTCACCTCCTATAGGGGGGATGACCTGGTCCAACAGTTTCATACTGGTGCGTTTCCAGATTTGCTTTATAATGGCTCTCAGCTCCTCGTTTGCCTGCTCAAAGTTACCTTTTCAGAATAATAGAAAAAAAAAAGTTTAATGGAATTAACTTTGTACATCAAGTAGCTAAAACTGTAATCCATTAACAATGATGCATTTTGATGCTCTGTACCTTCTGTTTTGATCTTGAGTGCAGTCCTGACCAGAGCAAACAGTGTGGCATTGAAGGTGACGGTGCCGTCGCTGTTGAGAGGCATGTTCATCCCGACCAAACGCTGCGGACAGGAAGGTGAGAGAATTTAGCCAACAGAAAGGAATAGAGCAATCAAATGCAATACACCTTTTAAAGTATTTTTTTTTCTTTTTATAGTTTTATCAACTCATGTTTTCATCATCATCATCATCAGTATTTTTATAATATATATATAATAATATTTTGTATTTACAGGTGTTAGTATAAAGTATAAAGCAGCAGAAAATGTGAATACTCAAATACAGTGCAAACACCTCAAAACTGTACATAAATACAGTACTTGAGTGAATGTATTTAGTTACTTTCCACCATCTGCATCCACCAGATGGCCATTGACCCTGTTTACGTACCTTGCATGCTGCACGATGAGGACAGAACTTGCCGAAGCCCAGTGGAGGCTGGATGCGTCGCAGCAGCGTCACCACATCCAGATGTTTAATCCTCCCCCTGTTGGATCAGCGAAACATCTTATACTCATATACTCATAATATGTCTGTAGGACACCCACTTAAATCTCCTGTGTGTTCTGAGCGCGTTCAGGCTTACGTGGCTTCAGGGTCATATTCAGCCCAGATCTTCTTAAACTCATCCAGATGGTGTGGACCAAGGAGAGACCAATCACGGGTCAGATAGTCAAAGTTGTCCATGATGACAGCTACGAACAGGTTGAGGATCTGAAATAAAGAAGGAAAAGTGACCCTTATCGACACAGTTTTAGTATTTCCATCATATGATGATGTTTAAAATATAACGACAGATACTAATGCAGCTAAAAAAAGATAAGTGTTGACTTTGTGCTGCTGCTCACCAGGAAGGCACAGACACAGTAGAAGGTCAGGAAGTAGAAGACAGCGAAGTTGGACCCGCAGGTGTATTCCTCTCCTGGCAGGAAGTCAGACTTGGGGTCGCACTTCTTCCCATACATCGAAGCCATCATGACCTCCTGCCAAGCCTCTCCAGTAGCACATCTGGACACAAAAAGCACAGTGAGAGTTTGGCTCAGTTTTTGCAAACAGTGATTTTTTTTTTTTTTTTACCTATGATCGTGGCTCTGAGACTCACCGGAATAACATCAGGACAGCCTGAGGGAATGTCTGGAAGTTGTTGTTGCGGTTGATTTGGGTACCGTCCACTAACGCTACCTTTCCAAAGATCTAAGGGGTTGTTACAATCACAGTAAAAAAATCCAAATAACATAAACGTATTACAGCAGCACATTACCTACATTATCTACAGAGACTTACAATGTTTTCATCCAGAAAACAAATACTGGGGACTGTACCTGCATCCCGATGACAGCGTAGATGAAGAAGAGCATCACAATGAGCAGAGCTACATGAGGGAGAGCCTGTTGACACAAACCACACAGTCAGCTCAATGAACATGTATTTAAAAAAATGGAGATTAGGGATACGCAAACTTTTAAATTTGGATATGGTACTGATAATTTTTGTTACAGTTTTAAGGATAGCACACTGGTCAATTCTTGACTTTTCAAAATAATGGCCAAGGCTGTGCTAATAAGTGTAAAAGACAGTATTTTCCAGAAACACTATGATAAAATGATAATTATAAATAATTATCTTATTGCTTTTTTCAGTGTGTTCTTAGTTTTTACTGCTGTGTGGCACTTTCTTGTCACAAATAGTGCATCTTCCTGTATTTTTACCTACAGGTTTCTACAAGTTTGATGTAGTTGTAGTTGTTTTGATTAATTGATTTATTATTTTATTAGCCATGTTCTTTAAAGAAACTGATATCAAATGAGTAGTTTGTGAGTGTCCTCCAAAGAATTGATCTTGCAGGATCGATCGGCCCAGCCCTAATGGAGATTAAGAAATGGAAAAATGATGATGACCACAGTGTGACAGACCTGGAAGGACTTGATGAAGGTCCACAGCAGGTTACGGATGCCCTCCGAACGGTTCAGCAGTTTGACCAGACGCATGACACGGAAGAGTCGGAAGAACGTGATGGAGACTGAGGCATTTTCAGATGCCTACAGACACAAAGAATAAGACAATTTGAGGGAAAAAAAACCCCAGACAGAAGTAAAAAAATTCTGGTTTTAATACTGGCAATGTATAGACTTACCGCAATTGCCTGCATAGGATTTGTCTCCTGCACAGAGTAGATGACGAGATGACACAACGTAGTTACATTATATAGTTTTATATATAGTATATTGAGTTATATTTGATAGAAGTTATGGTAGCACTTTACATCACAGCTCATTCCATGTAATTACCAGGTAATAGCTTGGAACATTTGGGAGGATGAGTTTCAGCATTATGATATGGTAATTATGACCTTTCCTAAGTCCTGCCCCTTTCTGCCCCTTTAGCTGATATTAGTGATGTTAACTACCTAGTTAATTATTTACGCAGATTATCTAGCTAGTTAGCTAGCATTTGGCTAACACTGGCAACCAGATGTAACTAGCTATCTTACAACTGATTTAGATTAGCTAGGTAATGAGAACTGTTATTGGAGCACAGAGCAAAAAGGGGCAGGACTTAACAAGCATTAATTTTGACTTCCAAGAATTTGCATGTGATTTTGTAGGTAATACACTGATAGTAGCCTGTACTACTGCAAACCACATTAATGTCATCATATGACCGTATTATACTAATAAAACCATACTGGTACCAAAATGTTCCTGTATGATTAATAGTTGCCTTGCTGCTCTCTTTAAATGCATCTCCATTATTACCAGTCATTTTTGGCCCCTTATGACTTTATCATTGTCATAAATTTCAGTCTATAGCACCTAGATATACCCCTTTGTTAATACCAAGCTGTTATCTTGGTATTACTTACTTACATACTTACATAGTAGTACTTAAAGCTACGAGGAACTTCCATATTTTATTGATTTTGGAAGCCCCTGTGGACAAAAGTGTGAGTAGTGTTTCAGATGTAATAACCACAAAATACAACATCCAAAATAAAATTATCTAAATCAAAATCCCCCCATTGTTCATTTTAACTAGCTAAAGTTCTACTCACTATAACTTTGGCAGAGAAAATGTGAACACAGACAGGTTCATTTGATTTCAAGTAAAAACTGACCCGCATTAAGAATAACTAGAAATAGCCAGTCTTCTCACTGATGGTCTTGTTATAGGTCACATAGGTTACATAGGTCAAACAGAGGCACCAGTATTGAAATGAGGCTGTTTCATAACCAGTTTAAAAAAATCCTTAGTAGTATGTTAATTATTAGCTCTTCATAATCAAATTATTACCCGACTATTATCTTACCAAGCTGTAATGTGAAGTGCTGGAGAATCATTAATAATGGGCACATAGCAGACAGCATTGATCAGGTGTTAAACATTATTAAGGTTTATTACACAGCTTTGTTATATACTCAAGTCTGGTAAATTACTTTTACTTTTATTTCTGAATTGCACACTGTTGCTATGGTTGTAGTTATGATCACAGACTCTGGAGGAGCAATAAATTAATTTTTAAATCAATAAAGTAATTTTCAAATTAATGTTTTGCATTAGCTTCTTGATTTTTTAAAAATATGTAGCCGTGTAATAAGCTGGATAATGTACAGCAAGTCATTATTGCAAAATAATCACCCTGTTGGGGTTTATTTTGCAATAATGACCCCCTCATCGTACATTATCCCTTACATGATTCACAATCACAAAATAGGATTAATATCAGAGAAAATCTTTCCACCTTTGATGAGTTATAAAGCCTCCAGGTCTTAGTTGCTGAAAACTACAACAACTACAATTTGTAACTCATGCGAAATAACAATATAAACACGTTTTCCTGTCAAAATATTAACAGTTTTCAGCCAATCCAGCAACCATTAATACTTGCTATTTTGATATGTTCAGTGTTGAGTTGTAGCCCTGTGTCTATAAACTATTTGAGCCATACTGGAACACGGTATAGCAAACACCCTGAGGTCTTATCTTACACTCGCTCTGTAAGATTAGACAGACAGTAGAAACACGGATGTTTCTCCACTAGTCTGAGCCACACACACAGTTCAGCAGAGTCATGCTACAGTTTAGTAGAGAACAAAGTGCTCACACAGCAAGGCTCATGCAGCAGTGCAGTGCAGATCAGATATTTACAGCACAGCCATGGAGACAGTACAGTCCTCCACTGGCGGCCAGGGCAGTCTGTGGAGGATAGACAGATGAGTGAGGTGCATGGAGGACAGAGGGATTAAGAAGAAGAAAAGGAAGCAAAGGGAGAAAAGAAGAATAGGAGTGAAATAAGCTTTGCATGGAGAAAATTGAATTGTGTTTGTGGGTGAAAAAGATGAGGACAGTGCAGTGCAAAAATGGCAGATTGTGCAGCATCACCACATAAAATAAAATAACACTAAAATTCTCAGTTGATATTGTGCTCTTTCTTAAGTGCTCAAACAACACACAGAAAACATAATATCACTTAAATATTGTTATAGATAATAATAATGAATGGTTTGGTGGTTCACTGATGGAAATGACTTCTGAGGTTGCACAAGGCTCTGAGCTGAAGCATCAGGCTGGGAATGGCCAACAACAGTACTGACCATGTCCTGTGAGCTACCAATCAGCTGCTGGGCCACGATTATATGCTTCTGGATCAGAGCATTGAGTTCAGTCACTTTGATTCAAATCACACTATTGATTCAGGACTTTCATATACAGCACCTGCAATGCAGTAATCTGATATCTGTGGAATTCATTAGGATTGATTTAAAAAAAGAAAAGTTTTATCATATGTACTCACATCGACTTCACTCAGGATGACATCAACAACGCTACCGACGACAATAATGAAGTCAAAGACATTCCAGGGGTCTCCAAAGTAGCCCTGCACAGAGAGATAAAGCATCGCTGCAGCAACAGCACACTAGATTGGGTTGATAAACTTGTGAAGAACAACGATCAGAGTCCGTACTCTCGCTTTGAAGGCCATGAGCTTGAGAATCATCTCCACAGTGAAGAGCACGGTGAAGATCAAGTTCAGCATGTCTGACAGCTTGGTCACATGGTCCGACTGGTTGCAGTGCTGTTCAAAGTGGAAAGTGAATATTAATGTGAACATGTTACAACTATTCATTTGATGTAGGATTATCACAAAAAGTAGCCATAGTGACAATAATTCCATAAGACTTGAAGGAAATGTTAACATCAAAGCAATATATTGACGTAAGGCCCTGAAAACTCAAAGTTTTCCTCTATAATGTTAAATATTAATGACTAAACAAGCGACATCAAAGTAAAAAAAAACATCTTTATATATTATTCATTAAGATTTTAACACTCAAAATCTCAGCTGTGCTTCATCAAGGCTGTGTGGATGTTTTTAGAAGATCTGATTGAAAGTGAACAAACAACTCACCAACTGTCAACAGATTCTGATTCAAATGTTGCTAAAACTTTAAATAAATAAACACAATTAAGAGGATCACTCCAATACTGCGAATAATTTGTTTTACAGTATCAGTACATTTACAAACTGAAATACACTTATGACAGGCAGAGCATACTTAGTTTTATAGAACAAATCTTTTTCTTATGTACAAATCATTTTTTACAGAATGCTCACCACTAACATATAGTCAGGTCACTGTGAGTTTATATGATTAGTTCACACTTACCAGATCATCAGTTAAACAGTATTAATTCACAGTGACTTCATACATCACACTGATATGCGATCACATTAGCTGGATTCCAGTTACATAAAAGTTTCTTTCAGACCCATGCATTTAGGCTCCTTAAAGCAGAACAATACCTGTTCTCATAGAAATATGAAGCTTTGTTTTGAATTAAACAGGCCACTAGATGCAAACAATAATATAATAAACATAAATGCAGTAAAATAATAGACTTTTACATAAATGGAATTGAACTAACTTGATGCATATCAATTAATGTGTGCAGTAACTGTGAATTAACAGTAACTGATGATCTGTTAAACATGAACTACTCTGTAATCACGTTAAGTCATAATAACTTGATCATTTGTTAGTGGTGAGCAACAGGATTTCATGATACAACTTACATTAATTCATCATAAATCATCCATTAGTAAAATATTACTTAAGTGTATGATTTGTACTGTATGGTGTTATGTTTTTTTTTCTAATTATGTGTTCCTCTTGCAGCTGCCAGCACTTTAAGCCCTTAAGTACACACACAAAGGCACAAAAATAAGATCCAAGTTGTAATAAAATAATAAACTAAATCTGGCCCATATTTAAGCTTAAAAAATGGATCTCATCCACTGAGTGTTTTGTCCAGCCCTCTCTTAACATCATTAAATAAAGACATAATAAATTGACAAAGAATTATGTAGGGCACCCTGCATTAATGTGCTCCTAATCTCCACCAAAATTAATTAGTCTGGGATTTTTCTGGAAAGTCATAACGTCCCGTATTTTAAATAAAGTTGCAAAGTTTCCACTTGATCATTAATTAAATGCTGTGACAAACACTAAACTCTCCCTCTTTCTAAAGAGAGTGAATATTGTCTGATGGCAGATTCAATACAATCTCAGTGTTTTTTGGTCACATACCTGCATGCCCAGACACAAGGTGTTGAGCATAATGAGGAAGAACATGAGGTACTCAAAGTAGCAGGAGGTGACGATGTACCAGACTCTGTATTGGTAGGGGTTTTTGGGGATGTAGCACCTCAGAGGACGAGCCTTGAGGGCGTACTGCACACACTGACGCTGCAGGGGAGGCAGAAGATGGGTTAAAAAAAAACAAAACAATGAGTCATTCTACAGTTGAACAACATTTTAGACTCTTTGACTCTTTGACTGTCCCAGTCTTCCTCTCTGAGGGACTTCTCTGGGTCGTACCTGGTTCTTGTCCAGCTCACAATCCTTATACTCCTCTTCGCCCTGCTCCTGGAAAGTGACGATGACGAAGCCCACAAAGATGTTCATCATGAAG
The DNA here is from genome assembly GCF_056507025.1 of Lutjanus erythropterus. NCBI lineage: Eukaryota > Metazoa > Chordata > Actinopteri > Lutjaniformes > Lutjanidae > Lutjanus > Lutjanus erythropterus. The sequence continues at coordinate 24,091,474 of NC_139322.1, forward strand.
AAGGCGATGAGGATGATGTAGATGATAAAGAAGATGGACACATCCACGCGGTTGTTGAAGACAGGACCCATGTCCTCTTGGTCTGAATCTATGGCTCTGTACAACAGCCTGATGTTGAGAGGGGAAATTGGCAGGACAAAGATCAGAGATCATAGATATAATAAGGCTAATTTGTAGATGAAATGTATAATTCACTGGATTAAAAACAATATATCGCTTCTGTTACCATCTCTGGCTTCAGGTAATGGAATTACTTCCCAACTCAATATCAACGTAATAAGATGTTCTGTCTTCTAACTCAATCAAACAGACAGGATCAAAAAAATGCAATTTAGCAAATCAAAATGGATGATTTGCTTACTTGGGCCAGCCCTCAAATGTGGAAACAGTGAACAGAGCCAGCATGCCGTAGAGCACATTGTCAAAGTTGAAGTCACTGTTGAGCCACTCTCTCTTCGCCAACACTGTGTCCTGCAGGGAATTCTCTATGTGCTTCCAGAAGAATCCCCTGAGAGCAGAAACAGGCAGAGTGGTCACTCTAAAACTGCATTTTGATAGAATAAAAACATCTAGGATGTGTCAAAGATGTCTTACTGGCATTCATCCTCAGTCATTTTGGACACATCTGTGCAGCTGTAGAATTTACCCTGTAGGAGGGAAAGGATTGGTGACACATTTGATGAGAAGCAAAGTCCCAATACTTGAGTACACTCATCTGTAAATGTTATAATATCACACAAACATCATCTTTAGTACAGGCAGTATATGGCATGACCCCATACTGATTGCAGCATAAACTCTTTCATCTCAGGAATATGTCATTTATAATGTTTCAAAAGTCTTTAAAAATTAAAGTGGGTGTAGGAAAGTATTGAAAAACTTAATTTCATATTCCTCTGAAAACAAATAAACATATTTTTGATATCAGACCATTTACATTTTTAATTTATAAAGATGAGCCAGACAGCTTCCAATGATGATGACCAGTGATGTTTGAGTTTTACTTTGGTCTAAAAGCTAACATGTTTATGTTTATCACTGCCAGCATTTACTTTATGTTTGCTAGTGCCAATTTGGCAGTCACAAATATTTAAAAGAAATATAAACGTGCTACTTAAGTGATATTTAAAATAATTTGTTTTAAAATTGTGTTAATCACTGTCAAAGTTTATATTGATAAGTGCCTGTTTATGCTGCCTTGTTTACAAGTAAACAAGGTTATGGTTAAGAAACACCTCTGAAAAACAATTTCCACCACTTGGCTCTCTTAGGACATTACAGAGGAGACTTTTACCTTTATCTGGACTAATTTTTAAAAACTCACCTTGAACAGTTGCACTCCTATGCAGGCAAACATGAAATTCAGCAGCATAGTGACCAGGACGATGTTGCCAATGGTTTTGATGGCCACAAACACACACTGGACCACGTGCTGTCAATAAAAGCAAAAATATATTGAGTCACAGGCCATTTTTTTCTGCAGAACAAGTACTTTTGCTTTAAATAAATCTTTCTGACAACACTTCTGTATTTTAAATGTATTTTAAATTACTTGCAATGGAGCATTTTTACATTATAACACTGCTAGTTTTACCAATAAAATATAGGATTACTTCTTCCACCACTGGAAACACCAGGGGGAATTAGTGTCTTCATGCATGTGTTGTACCTTTAACCCCTTGGCTCTATTGATGGCCCTGAGAGGCCTCAGCACCCTCAACACCCTGAGAATCTTCACCACAGAGATGGCACTGGATCTGCACACAACACATGACAAAAAAAAGTCTTAATATGTGCATCTCAGAATACTAAAATATATGATTTAGGGGAAAAAAAAAACAGTAGGGATGTTCTACATCTAACGCAGCAATCTTTAAATGTGTACTCACTCCATTCCCATTGAAAGCAGGGAGACTCCAACCACAATCAGATCCAGGATGTTGAAGGAGTTACGGCAGAAGGAGCCCTCGTGCATGAATGCTCCATATACAGTCATCTGTCAGTCAGATACAGCAGAGTCACACTCTGAATACTTAACTCATTAGATTTGTTGTGTCAATGTCAAATACTGGTAGAACTGAGAAAATCTGTCTTTGTCTTATAAAATATTAAACTGAATATATTTGGGTTTTGAACTGTTGGTCTGGCAAAACATTTTTTTTACTCTTTTCTGACATTTCAGTGAACAAATCAGTTCACAAAGAATATGATGGACAGATTAACTGATGATGAAAATATGTGCTAGTTGCATCCCCAATGTAAAAAATGTCTTTAAATTATATCTAGCCATAGGTAATAACTACTTCATCATCATCATCAGTGCAAAATAAGTAGGCATAGTGATTCTTTATAGTAACTCAGTGGAAACGCGTAAGACCTTCAAAGAAACCTGCCTCATCCTTCTCCAGCATGCTTCTACCCCACAGAAAACAATTGAATTATTATGACTGAAGATTCGAGTGGCCTGCGATACTCATGATGCCGTTTCAGAGGCATTTTTCTCTGCCTAGAATAACATTAGAGACTGAGTTATTAAATTTAAACACAGAATATCACAAAGAAATATTTATCACCAACTTCAGAATAAAGATTTCAATATCTTATCTAGTATCTCGAACTTCAAAGAGCCACATCAGTCAAGCATGTAATGAGTCAGAGCATGAAATATACAGCAGTTTACCTTCAGTACGATCTCAATGGTGAACACAGTTGTGAAGACAATGTCAGCATAGGCCAAGATCTGCAACAAAATCACAAACGGTTTGTTACTGGATTTACACTTCTGCCAACGGTAAATGTCCAATGTCCAGTGTTAGACCTGATTGTCACCTGGTTTCTGTAGGACTTGGGGTCGATGGGGTCCTCAGCTGCCAGGGAGATGGAGGAGAGCAGGATGAACAGGAGGATTAAGTTGGTGAAGGACGTGGCACTGATGATCTTGTAGCACAGCTTACGGAACCTGGACACCAGTGAATATGTAGAGAGAGCCATCAGTGTTGTTTCTTCATAACACAGTATGAGAAAGCACTAAAATAAAACCGCTCTGAGCTCCGTGTCTCTGCTCCCTACTTGTTCTGGGGGCCAAAGATGTAGAAGGAGCTGGCTTCAGGCAGTGGAACAGCTTCTTCCTTCAGCTGCAGGTCGGCCATCGGTCGAGGTCGAGGGCTGATGGGGATTTCAGGCTCTTCCTCCTCATCATCACCTGCCATGTGCAAGAACACAAAGTTCTATAGTGCAAAAACAGATTTACTTATTTGTAGCAGTCATTTTATTGCACAAGAGTTCATCCAAAATATATTTTTTTATTGGTTAATGGATGTTCATTTATTACCTATTTATTATTCTTTCTAAATACATGTATTATTATTATTATTATTATTATTATTATTATTATTGTTGTTGTTGTTGTTGTTGTTCTTTGTTATTGTTGTTATTGTTATTATTATTGTTAATAGTAGTGGTAGTAGTAGTATTAGTATTATAAAAGATCTAAAACGTCAATTTAAATCACAATAATTGCACAATGTTGCTATCATTATTTTAATTATTATGATTATTTCACCCTTTCTTTTGTTTTGTTTTTTACTTTTGTGTTTTGTTTGTTCATTTTGCCATCCTTCCTTTCCCTCTTTGTTTGTCCTTGTGTATTTTGTTCCTGTTTTTAACACTGTTGTATCTGTACAGTCACGACTGTTTTGTTTTTGCACCATTAAAAAAAAAAAACTGTGTACTGAGTTTTTCAAGTGTATTTTTTGTGCTTCAAGCACCTCCTAGTTCCATTATATTAGAGAGAAGGCAGACATATACAGCTGATATCTTCAAAACTTGTAAGTTCACACAAACTAAATCTAAATGAAGAAAAAGCTTTACAAGTAAGAGGAAAAATGCAGATATTTGATTCTGGGGGGCAACTGTCCCTTTAAATAAATGTAAAATGTTTTTTTGAAAAAAAAAAAAAGATTATCTCCCTATGCCGAATTAGGTTGTAGACTTTATATGGTAGTCACCAGAGTAGTGTGAAAACAGCCTAACTTTAGACTCTGCTATAAACTTGGCTCAGGGAATCGGCTGAGTGGGTTACTATACTTACACTGTAACATAGCCAAGACAGCAGCACTGGTATACAGCCAGTGTAATGAATATGAATTCCTGCAATCAGTGACCTCCTTCTGCTACAACTAAGCGTATCCCTGACAAATGTGAGAGGTTTGAGAGCTACAGATGCAAGAAAAGGTGACGTTTAGATGTATTTCGTGTTACCTGGGAAGTCGTCAGGTGGGAATGGATCTTTCACTTCATTGACGTTTGATTCAAATTCATCAATTTTGAGCTGAAAAAAAAAGTATTATGACTATTTATGCTCCTGAATAATATATCATTGCAAAGACTGAATATGTGATAAGATACTAGAAAGACTGCTGACCTTGGCTGTGGTGGGCATGCCCTCCATCTTGGCTCTCTGCTCTGCCAGTTTCTTAGCTATCCTCTCCTTCTCCTCATCAGTCTTTTCAGGCATTTTGGACCTGTGAGGAAAAACAGGGAAGGGAGTAGATTTTAGCAATGAGAAGACAGAGCAGATCATCTCACGTTAACTTCTGGTATACTTTGATTCACCTTAGTAACTTTCTCCTCAGCTTCTCCTCTGCCTTTTCTTTCTGAGCTGAAGTCAAACTCTCAGCCTCTGCCAGGTTGTCAACGGCGATGGCCAAGAAGACATTGAGGAGGATATCTTATGGGTGAGCTAAGGAAAACAAAAATGTTGTCTTTAAAAATATTACTGCCATGTATACAATTTTGTCTATAGATTTTAGCATAGTTCTGTTGGTCAGTAAGTTGACCCACACCTCTGATCCCCCTACAACTATTACATCAATTGCCATTGAATTTTCTGGCAAGATTCATGTGACCCAGCTGTTGTATCCAAATTTGGTGACTTTTTCATCTTGCGTCGTCATCAGCTGAAAACACCCAACTTCTAATAATCATTTTACCACCAAATACCTGAAAAACAAATGACTTTCCCATCAGCTTCAGCTCTACATTATATTGCACTAATTAGCAAATGTTAGCATGTTGACAAGTTAAACATTGTAAACATGTTTAACATTATACCTGCTAAACATTTGCATGTTACTATTAGGTATGGGTGATACCAAACTTTTTAAATTTGTTACCACACGGATGCTTTCTGTCACAGTTAGCTAGTTAGTTGGCTAAAATCCATTTTGCTGCTGACCCTGTCCACAGCAGTACGTTAGTATTTAGCCTCCTATACTGATGTTCTTGCTGTTTCTCCATCCACTGTAGGTAATACGCTGACTGTGGATAAGTACCTCATACAACCACACTTCAAAAAACACAAACTATGCCTTTAAGTGAAATTACAGCGGTGCCTAAGTGCAGCTTCACAGTGCAGCTAACATGGCTGTAGACTTTTTGTCTTATTAAATCCTCGATGACATTGTGAGCATATGTGGAGGATACAGTTTCCACAGACAAAGAGAACGATGAAGTAGATGGCGACCAGGATGCCAGGGAAGACAGGCCCTCCATAGGCCATGATGCCGTTGTACATGATGGTCGTCCAGTCCTCTCCTGTTAGGATCTGAGAATTGACAGATGATGATTCATTAGTGTCAGATCTCAAAGGATGGGGTAGATGATGCTACCGTAAATGCACTTCAGTCACACCCTGGATAACTGAATTCAAAGCAGACATTGCTAACCTCACCTGAAACACACTGATGAGGGCCTGAGGAAAGTTGTCAAAGTTACTGCGTCTGGGTCTGTGGTCGGAAAAGTTGAATTTCCCTCCGAACACCTGCATGCCCAGGAGTGAGAAAATGACGATGAAGAGGAAGAGAAGAAGAAGCAGGGAGGCGATGGAGCGTACAGAATTAAGGAGGGAGGCCACAAGATTACTCAAAGAGGTCCAGTACCTGCAAAACAGTTACAAGAAGAGAGATTTTGAATAATATTAAATCAAAATACAACTAATTTAATGCAACATGACCTTTTTTGAGGGAAACATCACAACTCACTTTGTTACTTTAAGGATCCTCAGCAGGCGGATACACCTGAGCACAGAGAAACCCAGGGGGGCCACGGCTCCTGCAGACAACATGATCATTTCCAGGATGCCGCAGATCACCACAAAGAAGTCAAAGCGGTTAAACAGAGACATGAAATATGCTCTGGGACCCAGAGCATACATCTTCACAAACATCTCGATGACAAACAGCACCAGCAGCACACGACTGGCCACATCTGTTGAGATAAAAAAGAAGAGAGATGAACGGATGAAGGTGGGAGCGATATCATTTGTGTAAAAAATGTTTGCAATAACATATAAATGGCTAACCCTGTAGGGAAGTGAGCCAGTCAGGCTGGTGGTGGTACTCTGTTGCTATGGTCAGGGTGTTGAGGAAGACGAGGAACATCACCAGCCAGTAAAAGCCCTTTGTTTTCACATACACCAGACACTTCATCCTGAAGAAACGGTTCCAGCGCCGGGCCAGGCGGCTAAAGGCAAAAATAACCCTGACTTACTGTGCCAAGTCACTATGAATATTGCATGTAAACATTTACAGATTTACAGGAGACTCACTAGTAGTAGACGATTCGACTCTTGCCTTCCAGGTCATATAGGCTGTCTGTGTCTGAGTCTCCGCTGGTTAAAGGCAGGAGTCCTGACAAGACAATAAAAGCTGTAATTCATCAATATCTACATTGGATCAGTGCTGAGGAGGGTCACAGTGCTTACCTTTGCCCTCTCGGTCAGCATCCAGGACTTCAGCGTGAGTGATCCACTCCATGTAGCCATGCAGGTCTTCATCCAGCTGCTGACGCTCTCGCAACTTCTGGAACTCTCCACGCGACCTGGCCTTCTCTCGCTCTTTGGTAAACTCTCTGATGAGAAAAAATAAAACCCATCAAGTGACTATTTTTTTAAAGTTTGTTCATGTGTTTAGGCAAAATGCAGCTAGTAGAAAAGATACAAGAAAATAGGTGTCTTACCCACTGAGCACACCCAGAACCAGATTGAGCACAAAGAAGGAGCCAATCAGAATGAGAGGAACAAAGTAGAGCCAGGGCCATTCATTTCCTATGGCATCATTAACCTGAAAGACAACGATGGGTCAGCAACAGACAGTAAATTCTGTTAGGTATACAGCAGATGTTTTCAAAGTGGGAGGTGGGCCTGCCCAGGGGGCTCCACACAGTTTCAGGGGAATCTCAGTGAATGGAAGTGAAAAAATTAGCCCTGCGCTAGTTATTACATTAGTTATCAAAAGGAGATCACATAGAATAGCCTAAATGTGTGTGATTTCACTGAAGAGATAGTTCAGAGATACAGTTTTGGGGAATTGGCTTGACTTCCTGAATCCCACCCCTTTTTGTCAATGCTCCTAGAGCAGCTCTAACTAGCTAATCAATCTAAATCAGCCATTAGTAAGCTAGCTACAACTGATAGCAAACTCAAGCTAACTAACTGGCTAATCTACATTAATCATTAGCCATTTTGCTAAAATTAGCTAACTCAAGAGGTGACTATATGTACTTTTACATGTCCCTCAGAAACAGCTTTTAACCATGTTCAAAATTTTCTTTTCTTTTCGGCATAGACAAGTCTAGCACATTGCACATATAAATACAGCAAGCAGGAAAATAACTACTTATGACTTAGAATGGGTCAATTTTACAGGTCCTACTTTCCCAGAGTCACAAACTAATAAATGTCTTTGGACAGACCATTTTGTATGTACATGATGTGGTCTGATATTTATGAGGGGGGCCCACACTGTCAGACTTTGAAAACCCCTGGTATACCGTATATTTAACACAGCAAATATCTAAAATGTACACAACTGTAAAGGTTTTGATGACGAGAGCACAAATTCCCCAACACTGACACTAAAAGACAGCTGAGAGGATGCTGAAGCAGTCACTGACCCAGTAGAGCACTTTGGTCCAGCTCTCCATGGTGATACACTGGTAGACCGTAAGCATGGCAAAGCCAATGTTATCAAAGTGAGTGATACCATTGTTGGGACCTTCCCAGCCTGGACGACACTCAGAGCCATTGATGATGCAGCGACGTCCATTACCAGCCTGAGCACAGGGTGCAGGCAGCTCACCTTCTGCTGTGGCATAGATATCTGTGGGCCGAAAGGAACAGATAAAAATCATATTTGAATGTACCTTCATAAAGTTATAACTTATGAGGTATGACTACAAATGACAACATATATCAAACCCCAAGTGCAACAGTGTGTTATTGTGTCCCTTATACACACTTGTGCTAGTGTAATAGCAGGTCTTGTGCATTTTGCATTTGAAGAGCTCTAGTCCCATGATGGCATAGATGGTGACCAGCAAAAAGACGAGCAAGGCGATGTGCAGCAGAGGCAGCATGGCTTTGAGGATGGAGTTCATCACCACCTGCAGGCCTGAATGTGAACAGTAAAACCAAAACATTACAGCAGCACAAACTCTCAGTTATGTTTCCAGAAAGCCTTCTTCACATATTTCCAAATTAATCAAACATAAAGACAGGGGTTTTAGGCTCTTACTGGGGACTCCAGAAACGAGACGTAAGGGCCGCAGCACCCTGAAGGCTCTCAGCGCCTTCATGTCAAACCCTCCACCCTTCTCCATTGGCACACCTGCTATCTTATTGATGGTATCCAAGGCGAAAGTGAAGAGACTGTAGAACAAGATTTTACAAACAACTCTTACAGTAAGCAATACAAAATGCACATTCAGCAGAACAATAACCAGTTTTGATGTTAATATAAGAATAAAATGTGAGTGGTAGTTTCTTAACAGTGTGTGGGATTTAGTGGCATCTAGTGGTGAGCTTGTAGATTGCAAACACCCTCCCCTTTTCAAGTGTATAGAGGAATCCATAGACTGTATATATTCTATACAGGACAGAGCTTCTGGGTCTGAAAAGTGAAGTCAATGTGAAGTCAAAGTGTCTTAAAACTGCATTCTTTCTAACGGCCAGCCGGGTGGCGACTCCACGGGCTGCAAAAATCAGGTCTGACTGTGTGTAATCTTATGAAAAAATGACCCTATTTCTCACTTGATGTATGACCTCAGTTAACAGTTTCCTAATGAGTTTATGCTCTCAGTTGCTAGTTTCAAGTCTTCCTCTATACAGCATGATGTTCATTTTGAAAATTATAGTTTAGAGTGAAAAAGACAATAAAGCAGGGTATGCCTTAGGGTGGGGCTACCTTGTGATTGACAAGTCATTCTCAGTGGGTCCATCCAGTGCAACACACAGGGCTCATCAAACTCAGATCAAATTGTAGAACTAGGCAGTGCTGATCATTAACATTAATCAATATTTTTGTTACTACATTGCCTATTCCTCATCTAAAATGTTTTCAGAAACATATTTTGATGTACTCTTTAGCTGTAATATGAGAAACTTTGTGGCCATGCAGGCCACCATTACTTCCTGCTGCACGGATGAGACAAGCCGCAGTACATCACCCACCAATTCTACGCTCTCATCAGTAGTATGCATGTTCTTGTTACAAAAAAACAAGATGTCAACCCCAATAATACCAGACTCAAGGCTTCAAAACGGTAGTCCAGTGGTGCCACGGTTGGTTCAGTAATTACAGTGGCCATGAAACAGTGTTTGGTTTGTCAATTACGGGCTACTATGGGCAGTGCAATGTGATGGCCTCCCCGGAAGATGACCTACATCCTCTGTAGCTGTAAACGACTCAATCTAAGGTAACAAAACACAACTATTCTTATTTTCAGGTGATTATATACTAATGAAAACATACTTATGAATATTGTATTCCATTTCTGTCATATTCTGCCAATAAATCCACCTAAATCTTACACACTGGACTTTTAAATGTGGCAAAAGGGCAGCTGTGTCCTTTGCTGGTGGAGATATCCACCTGAGCTCAGAGCTCATCTTACCCCATGAAGACGATGACAAAGTCCAATATGTTCCAACAGTTCCGTAAATAGGCGCCTTCATGGAACACGAACCCATACGCCACTATCTTCAGAAAGCACTCTAACGTGAATATGATCAGGAAGATGTACTCCAAACTCTCCTGCAGTGAGACAAACACAAAAACCAGGAAATTACATTTCATAAAGCTCACAACCTTCAGGTTAATTTCTCTAATAAAATATGGACTGATTGGAGTAAATGACAACGTTGGCATTTAAGCACCTGCTGTGGGGGGACAGCAATAGATGTTGCTGTTATTAGATGAACTCATTAGCTTTTATAACCTCCCGCAGATTAAACATGACCTCAGAAGTTTGAAACAGATGGGCAGCAAATGATGAGTCACATTATGATTAATGAAATGAGCTGAGCCACAATTTAACAAGTAAGAGCTTTGTCAGACAGTGTGAAGCAAGCCGTTTGCAGAAAATGTAAACAGTTCAGAAATGGTTAACAGATGAACATGAGGGTGGCTAAATAAAATCATCTGTTTGAGCCTGTATCTGTGTTTTTATAATGAGTGTTCAGTGGTATTTTTAGGGAATAAAGGAGGTCACCGTGCAGCAGATGTGCTACCTAAACACAAATCTGCTTACAAAAGCAGCTTGAAATTGTCATCATTAAATATGGTACTTTATTTAAGCCCATTTTCATATATTGCTTTATTTAAAACAGGAACAGTGTGCCATAAATATATTGCAACAAATATAGCATGTTAATTTTCATCTTTTGTCCCTGGGCACATGTACAATGAACAGACACATAAATACATCTATAGGAAAGACTAGTATACGTTTAGAGAGGCATAATCAGACATTAATGATGGCATACTTGTTTGTCTAACTAATGCACTTTCTGTTTGTTGGGATAGTACTCCACTGTTTTGTTGCTGTTTCTCAGAAAGCAGTTTGACCAAATTTTGTTGGGGGTCCTAGACTATGTAGTACCTTATAAAATAAACAAGCATCGGTCCTTTTCATTGACTCTTTGTTGCTCCCATCGATACAAATGTTGCAGGAGAAGAAGCTATAATATGAGAACAGTACAACAGAGCTCTCTGGGAATCCAGAGAGAGTTCATTCAAGGTATAGTATGCTATAAATGATGTACGATAGGCTGTTTATTTTCTGTTCTGATCCTTTTAAACAAATCAGGTCAATAATGTTTGGCTGAACCATCCAGAAGCAGTCCCCAAGCCCCTCATCAATTACAACCTCTAAGGCCAAACTTGCATACATTAATGATAATATGTGCTAAAAGAGAAATGTGTTTCAGATGAAACAAAGTGGGACAACAAGTAGAGCAGTGCTGGTAGGTTTCACTGTATCATAATATTTTATGAGTATATGAGTATGAATGTGGTTACATGAGGCAACGTTTGTGGACTCTCCTGTATCCACCTGCGTCAGCGGGGTGACGCTGTTTGGGCCGACCTACTTCTAACAGCAGCCGGGGGGGTGAAGCTGACCAGCTCTTCTTACATCGCTCACCACTGAGGAATGGCACAGTGAGGAGTAAGAAGGATTTGGGAGGAGGCTGGCGAGTGAGCCAAAGCAAAGATATTAAAGAAATGGGGTCAGTTTCAGGTCCAGATACCTGATGACTGGATGAGATTCTCCAGGGTGTAGGAGGTCAATCAGATGGATACAAACAAGATTGATAGCTTTAACCCAGTCATGTGTGCAGGTTATTGACTGAATGGTGGAAAGAAGCTGGCTGTGGGTGTTATATATTGACATCTGAGCTGGATGTCCACATATCAAATCTCTCACAACGAGCCTCCTCAATATCATAACACCAGTGTCAATACAACATCAAATATCTAGACATGGGCAAGATCTGTACACTGTGTATGAGCAAACATATATATTTTGATCACTACATCACAGATACAATGTCTGATCATCCCTGGGTTGTATATTTCAAGCCCCAAACTATAACACACTATCCACATCCTCACAGCAGTGTAAACACACACTTATGAGGTTGAAATATAATAACACCTGGAAACACACCAGCAGCACCTGCCACCAGCTAGTTTACACAACTTTAACATGAAGGAGACTGTAAATCACAGGCTGTCTAGAGAGGACGGAGTCCTAAAACCACCCTTTTGGGCAGAATACATTACAAATGTTTTCATAATTGCTTGTGAAGCAAAATGTTCTGCAGACCCTGAAAAATCATCCACTCACTTGTGATGAGTTCAGTTTAAAAGGATTGCATATTTCAACTAGCTTGAGAGGCATTTTAACCAAAGTAAAGACATTGACTTGACTTGGACTTTACTAAAGTGTGCCACACATCAATTCATTTCCCTTCATTTCCTTAGTTAATTAATTTCCACAACTAATGTTAACACTATTCGTTCTTGAACCAATCTGACAGCATCTGAACAAGTTGCAGGAGAGAACCATTAAGAACTAACATCACGTTACTAAGCTCCAGCTGGAAATAATGATACTGAAGATAAATTTATTTGCATACAAAAACTACGAGGATTTGCAGTGTGCAAAACATGCAGGTTGGAAATTACAGACAATCAACAACTTACAGCTTTGTTTGACAACTGAAGTTAGACAAAGAACAGTGAGTCAAGGCTCTGATGTTAAATTGGTGTTACATTCGGTGAAGAGTGCATTATCACTTGTTTAGGGCTCGAATCTCAAAGTATAGGACATGGAACTTGACTTTGCCTGTCTTGACTTCATACTTGAGTGCAAAGACTCTCAAAACAACGACTTGTTATTATTGTTTGTTGTTATAAAGATATTTCTGCACTTCACTTCTTTGTATTCTGTAAATTTATCCATGCAGGGGAAAATTCTACACACATCATATCCAGCATATTTGAAGATAATTCTCAGGCATTTGTACTCCTGTCTTCTTTAACAGTCGGTTTCTGGTCAAAGCAGGATAATCTAATCACAGTTGGAGGATAAACTAATAGACCAGTTGTTTGATGGCACATTCTTCTGCAGACACAGATGGGACTCCAAATAAAGAACTGAGTTGTGTCGAAAGCATTTAAATGGGGCTTGGCACTCAGACTAGCTGACCATCTGAAACACTTCGCTATGAAGTGTTTAACTTTGTTGGCTCGAAGTCGTATTAATTTGTTGGACACGTGCAGCTGTGTCATCTTCTGTTCATAGGTTAGTGTTATTGGGCAATACTGGATCCTTTCTAAACAAAAGACCATGAGTTTCTTTTCCATATCTATGACAAACAAATGCCAATACCACAAACTGAGTCATGCATCAAAGAGCTCATGTGCTCATACTCACCAAGCTTGAGTTGGTGTTATTCGTGTCTTCTTCAGGCATAGGCAGGAACACAGCCAACGCAATACAGTTTGCAAAGATGGTCAATAAGATGATGATCTCAAAGGTTCTGGATGGGAAAACTCAGGATCATAACATCAATACATGAGGAGGAGGACTGGCTAAATCCCATTTATCCTCAAAAGAAATACTGTGTCTGTGTTATGAACACGTAAGTTTCACGATGAGTTAACAAGGCAGGTAAGCTCATCTTGGTGTGGTAAAACAGAGAAACTTGAATTTGGAAGGGATACAGAAGCATTTTTCTGTGTGTGAGAATATTTATGTGACACATTTCTATTTATTAAACTAAAAAAAGCTAAGAAAGCTTGCAGATTGCAGCTAACTTTCTGCTCACATACGACTCTCAGTTGAAAGCACAGGGGACGTCTGTGCTATACTATCAGACTATTGCCTCTTCAGGAACAAAGTGGAAGTATGGGACATTACAGGCCAGGGCTAACTGGTTAGCATGCTAATGTCAGTGGATATCTGTGCTGTCTAACACAGTCATTGTTGACATGTCAGAGCTGTTATTTCCTCACATTACATCAATAATGTTATTTTATTTTCTCAGTGTTTTCAACTAAAATCCTGGCCTTATCTTACACATCGCACCTTTAAGAAAAGGAAGGGATTCATAGTGGTGATATTTGAGTTATCATATACATGATTAGTATACTGTTAACAACAGAAGGCTAAGAAACACTTAAATACTTAGATACTATTTTCTTGTAACTAAAAACAAATCAAAATGTTGGTCAGTGCCTCTAAATGCTGCCTGAAACATCATCCCTACAACAGCCCATCAGGAAACCAGAAAAGCAGTCCCAGTAAATGTGATCCTGTCTGCTGTGCTGCTTCATTCTTGTCTATAGGGGGCTCTGTGAGAGAATTCCCCTGCCAGGTCAGCATCATGTCTCCCTGTGATGCCGTGGGACAGCTGCACAGCCCAAGAATATGACCAAACCTTTTAAACACAGACTACTCATCAGGACTAAAAAGCTGTTTGGTTACTCTTTTCAGTATTTATTTATTCTCAAATCTGTGGGCTTTATAGATTTTTAAGAGAACAATACAAAATATTTAAGAGTCCATTTCTCTGATTTTGCTGTGAATACCTATGCCTTGTGTTACAGAATCACATACCAATGTGATTAAACTGCTGCAGTAAATAACTGGCTGACCTGGCTGAACATATGGTCACAAAATTTGGTGAAAGGTATATTTTCATGATCAATTATTCTGCCAAATATTTTCACAATTAATTGATTAATCATTTAGTCAATAAATTGTCAGAAAATTGAAAAATGCTCATCATAATTCCCCAGAGCCCAAAGTGATGTCTTTAAATTGCTTATTTTGTCCAAACAACAGTCCAAACCCCCCAAGACTCTTCATTTAATGTCATAAATGATAAAGAAAAGCAGCAGATCCTCCCATTCATGAAGCTGGAACCAGCAAATGCTTGATTGAAAAACTGATTATCACAATGGTTGGCATGTAACTTTCTTTTGATGTAATAATCATTGGATAATAAAAAATAAATAAAATTCACATTATTTAACTGTAACCCAATTGTGAAGATAAGTTTGTTGTTAGTAGATAGATATGATTAGTGGATGCTATTTTGGATGTAAAATACATGTAATCCAGGAATGGACATCAGGCTAAAAGCAGGAAACCCCCTATAGGGGCCATAACATCACTCAGCAGCCTGCTGTGTGTTCAGGCCTCACAGAGTGGCAGCATTTCAGAGTGGATATTTCCATATTAAAAGCAAAATGTCTGCTATCAGGACAAGAAGAGGCAGCCCCGATAATTGTTTCTGTCTGTCAGATGTAAATAAGCTTAAGGAGCTCTTCAGGTGAAAATATGAAGGCTACAAACTTGACTTTGACACAGGGCTGCCACATGCATGACAAAAGTCTTAACACTTCAGGGATCGCCTTAACACAGCTCACCACAGGTGAACTACAAAGCTGATAATTCACTGGCCTGCAGACAATTTCCATAACTACCAGTGGTCTTAACCAGAGGCCCACATGCTGACTGTGTAAGACCTTCAGTATCTTACATACTGTATATTTAAGAGTAATATATTTGTTTGAAAGGCAAGTTTTTAAGCCAATATCTACTTAAAGCTGGGGGAAGCAGTTTATTTTTGGTGTCACTGAGCAAAAGTTCCATAATAACCTTAAAGTATAATATAATTCAAGTAGTGTGAGAGAAAACTAGACTTCTGCTCCTCCTCTTGGCTCTGTTTTCAGGCTTTAGAAAGTCTACGCCATGATGGGAGACTTTGGCCAATCACAGGTCGGTAAGATGGTTAATTGTTGAGTCTCATTCCCAAAGCATCAGTATTTGACAACCTGCAAATGAGACTCAACAATCAACCATCTTCAAGCCATCAGTTCAAAGCGTCACATACACACAACAATCAACTATCTCTCTCCAGAATCATTTACTGCACCTTTAATATTACAAATAAAAAGGTCTGTGAGTTGTTTATAGTGTGTGTGTGTGTGTGTGTGTGTGTGTGTGTGTGTGTGTGTGCGCGCGTGTGAAATATAAAGGATACTTCCACTCCACGATGTTGATGCAGGCCTTGCGGAAGGGATTTTTGAGGGTGAAGAAGAAGAGGGATCTGGCTGGTCGAGGGTTGCCCCCTGTGGCCTGTAGCTTCTTCAGCTTCTCCCTCTGCTTCCTCTTCAGCTCTTCTTCATTCATGATGACTGGTTTGGCCTCTGCGTTGGACGCCATCTTGACGCCTCCACCTGAGACAAGCTCCCAGTCCTTTAGAAATGTGTCCTCTCACTGTGTAATCCCAAATTGTGGCACTGTTTTAACTCCACGTTGTGAAGGCCCCCTCTGGGTTCCAGACCTGTTGATCCTGTGTACGCTCCTCCGCCGCCCCGTCTCCCCTCTTCTCCTCTCCCTCTGACTCAGTCTCCCTCACACGGAGCCACAGGCCTCTCCTCCTGGCTGAGGGCCTCTGACAGAAAAAGCCCCCTCGACAGGGAAAAATAACAGGAGCCCAGAGTGGCTGGAGGAGCAGTTGGCCCTGCGGCAGTTTAAATTTAGACTGTGAACCACTGACAGGCCATGCTTGGGGATAGTTAAGAGGGTGGAGGGGGTGGAAGGTGGAAGATGGGAGTAATTGGGATCAAGGGAAGAGGGTGGAGGGGTTGGGGCAGGGCAGCAGTGGCAGACGAGAGCATGAAGAAGGGGAGAGACACAGTTTGGGGGGTCTTGCAGTAGCAGAATGTCACCACTAGCCCCCTGAACCTGCACTTCCCTTCAAAACAGACTCAGTTGCTCTGTTGCTGGACATTGCTGTTGAACCCTAAACTATGACAAAACAGTGAGCAAAGAGGAGAGAAAAGATATTAATGTTTCTGCCGCCAGTGTGACATTTTGCAAGTGGAAATACTTCTTGCAGGAGCAACCTTTCAGAAACAGAGAAGGTGTTCCTGGCACAACTTCACCTGATTCCAAGGTGCATGGAGAGGGGAAAAGGGATCAAAGGTTCAGCAATACTGGTATATAGAAGAGGCCTATTCTATGATTTAGTCGTTAATGACTTAAATCTGGCCCTTTGATCATTTTTAAATGTGGAAATGGGGAAAAGGTATAAATAATTTCTTCAAATGAGAGAGTCTGATTTGTCCATTCATTGGTTGTTGTCTGTTGCACATAGACAATTAGAACTGCAACTCACGATTATTTTCACTGTTGTTTTATCTATTGATTATGTTGTCAAATAATCAATGAGTTGTTTGGTCTATAAACTCAAACCGATAACATGATTACCAAAATAGTTGACAATTAATTTAATAATCGATTAATTGTTGCAGCTCTAGGGACAATTATTTTATGAAAAAGTTTTAACTCAATCTGTTTAAATAGAGGGACTACAGCAGAGTCAAACTGAATGAAAAAAAATGACAAACGACAAACTTCAAATCTAATATAGGATTACAAAGGTGCTTTGTTTTTTTCCTGTACTTTTGGACATATTTTACAACTGTGAAAACTTCAGTGAAGAAAAACATTTTTTTTTTTTTTTAAAGTGAACTGCTTTAAACATTTAAAGTCCGAACTTCACAGGTGAGACATGAGAACTGTAAATATCCAGCCCCCTGACAAATTCATATCTGTCCCTTCTAGAAAAGTAACTGAATAGGCCTGACACAGAGCAAGTTTATTGTTAGACCTACGCATTTTTCTGTGTGGCCTTCATCAGGGTCATCATAAGGCACATTACAAACTAAATTTAAATATACCTACCCTATTTAAACGTTGTTTGGAATATGTTTCATGATGACTGATGAAGGTTGAAACACGTTGGTCTAACAATAAAGATGTTCTATATACAATACGTGTTGACTGAGTTTTGACCTTAGGAGCAAACTTACAGTTTGCATTGTGTTTACATGCGGAGAATTTTTATCCATGTGAGGCTGCATGATGTGGTTCGTGACACTTTGTTCAATAACAGACTATAATGTCGTTGTAAGCAGATGTAAGTGTTTACTGATGTAATTGACTACAGTTCCTCCTGTTGGAGCCCATAAGTGAAGACCTGTGTGTTAGCAGATAATGAATGACAACAGAGTAAAACACTGCTGTAATAATATATTTTCATGTAACTATTAATTGCTGACAAATAATGTACATTAATAAACACTTAAATATGTGCATGTCTGGCAACAGGTATATTAGATTTTTTTTTTAAACCATTTATTACATGTTTATATAGATTTATAAAAGTAAAATAGAAGGTGTTTAAGTGTTTCCAGTGTGGGTCAAAACATCTACAGTATATCAAGAATTCCAACACCATTTTGTCAACTGATGATTAAAATGTGCCCAGAATCATTGATTTGGACCACAGAAATTGGTTAAACAATAGCAGAATAAGCTCATATAATCAATGACACAATGAAAGTTGATAAATGATCCTGTTGAACTGAATTAATGCATTGCCGTATAGTGATTAGCCTGGACAGAGCAACGTGAATTTGCTGATCAAATTTGTGGAACATTTGATGATAACTGTTTCTGAGTAGGCCGCATGCTGTGATCACACATATTGTGTACTCTGTCGCCCCCTAGTGCAAATAATCCATATGAGTGAGTTCCTCGGCAACCAGAGAAAATCCCCAAAGATCCAGAGTAATGAATAAAAAAACATAACCAGAATATATATATATATTTTGTTTTATTTCACATCAAGCTGAATGTATAGATATAAGCAGTGCAAAACTCCAGTTAGGCTGGAGATAAATATAAATACAAAACACTGATACCAGTGATATGAAATTATACTTAAAATCAGTCGCAAACACTTCAGTGATAAAACAAACCATAGAAACAAATAAAAACTTCAGCAGTTTGAATTGTGCATGAGGAAATGTGAGTGAGTGTCTTTCTTTGTCGTATTAAAAACTCCCCCACAGGGAGCTTCACCAGAAGGATGTGAGGGGGAATTCACTGACACACAAGAATTCACACGAGGGCTCTTCAAAGCCATGAGGCATCCTGATTCTGCCACACTTAACGGCATTATCAGCAGCTTTTCTGATTTAGGACATTTTCTAGAGGCAGAGATTTGATTCCACTGAGGAAGGCTTTAAAGCTCTGTTTAATGCCCCGTTCTCCATTTCTCTTTTTGCATGGGACAGTATGTTCCATCAAACTGGAAAATACAGGACACAAATATGTCCTGGTGCCTATCTCATTGAACAAACTGTTTTACACTCAGATTCCACTGGCAAATTCAAGATAAAAGCTTTAATTTGATTTGCATCTACTACTTGGTGGATAAGGAGATACCCGCCAAACTTTATTGGTAGTCCCTTCTGTGTCCCTTCTTCGCACACTGTGAATCACATTTAAGAGCCAAGTGTAGCATTATCGTTTGCTGTAACACATTCACCCACACAAGGAGAGAAACAGAAAAAGGCACATATTGGGGGTATCTTAAAGGTAGCCAATGTCAAAGTTTTAAAGTTAGATCAGGGCTTATTTAGGGCTGTATACTATGACTACATATTGTGTGATGAATGAAAAAAAGTACTGGTTCATATTATGCCCTATCATTTATTTGGTTGTCCTTTAAATCACACTTGCCAGCAATACTTTTCGTCATTTGGACGATGCTTTGCGTTTGTCGCATGGCACAGATGTTGGCAGGAAATTTGCACGAAGGCAGCACAAAAAAACAAAGAGGAAAAAAAACAAGGAGCTTGCTGTCTAAACGAGCGTCTACATCTGTCACACTGACATAGTGGGTATAGCACTACTTCCAAACTATATAAACTATTAATTCATTGAATCTACAGAAAATTATATGTATCATTGTCTGGATATTAAATTACCTATGTTGGAATATGAGATTTTGGACTTATCGCACAGCCCCACTTTAATTACTCTATTAGTGCAAATGATACTAAAACTGTCCACGTTACCATTCACAGCGATGGAGGACAAATAAATAGTTGAAACCTCTTAAACATCAGTCCAGGTCAAGCTGATCATATTATAACAAAGTTTTTCTTCATTCACATACAGAGTACCGTCTAACTGGCATGTGTATATTTACTATATGAATATAAAGTAATGAAACAGACAGCTTTACTATTTACTGAGAGTTACTGTTTTTCCAAAGTACTGCACAAATCAGAACTGTACGGTGTATAACTACAGTCCTACTTACTTTCTTTACCCGTCATGATATCAGTTTGCACACAGCAGCAGCCTCAAGTACCCAGTTGGACGCAGGCGTTTTTTACAGCGAGCCAAAATATCCTGGTAGTACCTTAAATTTAATTTGTCTTCCTGTATTAAAAAACCCAAAATTCACACTGCGACCAAACTACTGGATTACTATGAGCAAATTATTTAAACAGTGTTTGTATAGGAATTATTCTATATAAGATTTTTGATCCACATAAATGTTTGATCATTATAACCTTGATCAGTATAAGCGGTTCCCACTGTAATAATAATTATAATAAAAATAATTACTAATGCTAAAAAAAGGAAATGTGCAATGATTGGCAGAAGGTGGGGTACTATTTTCTAACCAAATAGCTAAATGGACCATTCACAAACATTACGTTCAACTGCTCTGAAAACTGTATGAAGGTAACTTCATAAATTACTTAACTAGAAAAACTGCTTAATATTATACCAATTTAGCAAGTAGCAAACAAGAAAATTTATTATGAGCAAGCTTGAAAGCTATTCACAGTCTGACTAAGTAGACAAAATGGTTCTTATTTTATGAAGGCATTCAGAATTTGTTGCATTGCAACTTGCTTGAAATGATTAACATGATTTTTAGCAGTTAAGAGGTGAAAACATGCAGTTTCCTTCACAACTGCAACTCAGCTGGAAGTGTTACATATAATAAAAAAAAATAAATCTGCTTGTTTGAGTCGTCTTATTAAATAATTCTTAGTGAGGAAATACTTATTCAGAGGGTGCAGCGGTGCACAGCGATGATGGAGAGGTTAGTGAGAGTGCAGCTGGTGACAGTGTAATAACACTAAGCCCAGTGAAGTTACCTACTCTAAACCTGGTTTGAGGTCAGCTGTAGAGTTTAACTAAGCATCTTGTGGCGGTCAAACACAGTCTTTCGCTGTTCCTGGACCTGCTTTTTC
The DNA here is from genome assembly GCF_056507025.1 of Lutjanus erythropterus. Taxonomy (NCBI): domain Eukaryota; kingdom Metazoa; phylum Chordata; class Actinopteri; order Lutjaniformes; family Lutjanidae; genus Lutjanus; species Lutjanus erythropterus. The sequence continues at coordinate 24,112,458 of NC_139322.1, forward strand.
CAGCGCTGCTGTGCTCCCTCAACCCGCTCCAGGACTGTGTTTCCTCTGGCCTGAGCGTTGTCCACCTGCGGGCGCATCTCCTGAACACACACAAAAACCAAGAATAAATTCAATCAAGGACTTCAGATTCAGGTGACATGAAATAAATGCATGCGTGTGAATAGTTACCTCAGAGTCCTCTTCATTGTGCAGTGGCTGCGTGTACGGGTCATGTTTGCGAATTAGAGGATCAACCAGCAGCAGGAACAGCATGTAGAGCAACAGGGCCCCCACAACAGAGAGGTAAATGATGATGGTTACCTGGGACATACAGAACGGAAAACAATTAGAAACACTAACATTGTTGGCCGTAAAACTATTGCAGTTTCAGATATTAAAAATCTTTAAAATGTTGATTAAAAAAGGACATATTCCCATTTCAGCCTAAGTGATGTGTGCAGTAGGCACAGATCTTACATCAGCTCTGCTGAAACACTATTGCACACTTCCCTCACAATTTACTTTTCTTCGCAACTGATTAAGTAGATATAAAAATTTAAGCTTTGTATTTTGCCAAAACTCCAGTGGTACCTTGATGGTGTTGCTACTCCGTTCCTCGTACTTGCACTCACACAACAGGCAGTAAGCTTCCACATCATGGCCGGGTACTGGCATGGGCTCCACAACGTGGAGGCAGTTACTGGACAACACATCAAAGTGTCTGAGTGTTAAACATTTCTACAAAGAACCAGACAGGTGGAAATGTCAGCATGATGACTCTGGATTTTAAAGCCAGGGCCTTTCTGTGAGGAGTTTATAAAACCTGCAGGCCAATTGACTGGTGACTCTAAATTTGACTGGTGACTCTAAAGGTGTGAATGAGGGCATGAATGGGTGTCTGTCCCTGCGTTTCAGTAAGGGCACACCTGGAACAGGTTGCCAAGGCGTACCCCAGTATCAGCCGAGATTGGCTCCAGCCCTCATAACCCTCAATGATAAGTCGGTGTAGCTAATGGATGTATAGTTTTTACATAATACTCTTAATGGAAACGAGATGAGTATGTCATGACTGAAAATCTAAATATGAGATTTCTCTTACCAATCCTTCTGGGAGACGTTTCTGTTATATATGTGGCCCGTGATGTTCCTGTATGGTGGGCAGATGCACTTGCAGCGAACATCCTCGAAGTTCTGTAATTGTCAAATTTATTATTATTATTAACAAAAGAGAGTTGCAAACAAATTTTGGCATGTACACATAGTTCTTGTTAGTAGTTACAGACATAATACAAGAGATGCACCTCACAAAGTTAAACAGATATTAGGGCTGAAAGAATTTGAACATTTGAACTAATATTCTTTTTGACTGACACTGCAGTCATGGAAACATATTAAAATGATTATGGTGTGATATTTGCAGGGATCTGTGCAAAACTACAGCATTGTTTTCTTAAATCTGTAGAATATGATGCGTGTATCTCTGCAGCACCACAATATTTAATTTAAAATAGTATTTTGACACAAATTTTTCCACTAAGCTATATTGCATCTCTTGTGGTTGGAAAACTGTAGTAGGCCATAATGCATTTTTATAAAATCTCAATAAACTGTTCAGTTCTAATAGATATTCTTTAAAATACAACCCATCATTATTTACTGAAACAAAATAAAAACCTCAAGATACCTCTCACAGTGAACTCAAGAGAAATGCTGGTGCATTTGTTGTCATCTTGCTTGTGTAGAAAACTGTGGTAACACACAATTTCTTGCAGATATATCAGCCCTCAATCCCAGTCACATTATTTTGGGAAAATGTATTGTTTTGATACACTAGGAATTCTTGTTTTACCTAGCTTTATATTCATAACTAAAAACTTGAAGAAGAAACTTGAGAAAGAGACAAAACCTTTTAGAGCTGATTATCTGTGTCAAATGATGCATTTCACATATAGCTGATATCTGAGCGTATAAAAAAAAGCTACTAATATATATTTAACACCTAATATATACTAATATTTAACACCTGTAAGCTTTGCAAGGTTTTCATCTCATGCAATGTATGTACAATAGAGAACACGAGTTATGTTGCTGTTAACTTGTTTGCATATTTCTTATTCTGTCTCAATAATGTTAACTGAAGAAAAAGAGAAATAGAGGCACACATAGAAGAATACTGAGCATCTTTACATAAACAAAGTACAATAACAATAACAATAACTGATGAGATCGTACATTACACGATGACATGACAAGATATTTTATTCCACTCTTTCAAGACACTGCAGATGCAGTTAAAAAAAAGAGTACGCTTTTAGTCTCTTTAACAAAGGGATTTGGGCCTCGTTTCAGGAAAAAATGCCCCAAGTAAAGTCACTGACCAAAAATAACATTAAAATTACTACTGAGAGTTTGTGAAAGTATCTAACAGTTGTGGTTCTGCATGTTTTTTTACCTTCGCCTGTGCAAAACCAGCCACATCCAACAGAAACAAGGCCACCACTGCGGCTACAGCAAAGGTCCAGTATCCTTCCCTGACAGACGACATTTTCCCGCAGGAAACAAGGTTTGCACGACGGATGCAGAATCACCTGCAATGATGCTCTGTGAAAACAGACCAAGGCGGTTTAGCAGATAAAACAGTTAGCGGTTAGCTAGCAAGCTAGCAAACAAACCAGCGAAACAAAAATCTTCACTGCGGTAACACCGCATCTTAAAACAACCGTATGATAAAACCAAACAAGCAATACAGTTAACTTACGTAGTAATAGCAGATGAAGGGCTTGTTTTTCCTCTGCATTCAGGATATAACTACACACTTGTTAGCTGTATTGAGAGGAAAGATCGCACAACATAAATTTTGGGACTTCCGCATTTCGGGTGACGTCACATACGAGGCCAGCTGAAACATGTAGCGACAGTGCCCCCTACTGGACACGACATGCAGGAATTTAAATTTAATCAGCTGAAGTTATCCACAATACAATATATCCACAACAATACATAGAGAGAAGAAGTGAAAACATAGCAATAATAAATATGTGAAAAAATATGTATACTATAATAAATATCAACAGTGTATATCAGTAATACTCTTACTTTGCCAGAGGGCACTTTTGCAAATGACATAAAGCTAAGGGTCAGTTAAAAAACAAACATTAATAATAACTTATGTGAAAAATGCTAAACATCAAAAGGCCTATAACCAGGACTGAGTAGTAGGGGATTGTATGTAATCAGATTACAAAAAATAAATAACTATAATCAATCCAGATTACATTTGAAATGTGTTTATAGTAGTAGTAGTTAGTTTATAGTTACATTGCCAAGGATTACTTGATTACATTTTCAATTGTGTCTTTAAAATATGCCAATTAAAAAAAAAATGTCATTGATAATCAATGATCTACTGTATTAACACTCCACTTTGTGGCTGACTTGGCAGGAGATTAAAAAAAAGAATCCAATGCAATATTGCATCGCACTGAAAATGTTTCCAGATGTTCAAAAAGAGTGTGGCTCAGTTTTTTGTGGCTGCATCCATTTTTTAGTATTAGGTGCAATATTTTCACAGTGTTATTTTGAAGTAATTACTTTTCTTGTAATTCAGTGGATTATGGTTGCAAATTACAAAAACTGCCAAGTAATTTGTATTTAGTAATTTGACCCAATCGTGCCTATAACTCATCTTTCTTTGAAGTTGTTTTTTTTTTTTGTTTGTTTTTTTTTTTTTTTTTTTTTAAATAACTGACTTAATAACTTAATTTATTAACTAAATTAATTTGGTGCAAGGATTGACAGATAAATCAGATATTTTTTTCTGTATTAAATATCTGCAATTGCATTTTAGTTGTAAATATGTTGGTAACATTTGATGCATTCACTCAAATGTTGGAATGACTCATAAACATAAACTCTAAATATACAGTAAACTGCTCTGACCAGGGACAGGATGACGAGCATATTTAAGTTATTTTAGTGTGAAATACATATTTATGGGATCATAATATCCTCATTTCTGTGTAATTTTTGCTGCTCTTCAGTTTATAGTTGTCTTTCCCTGTATATCTTGCCATCTGATCCTGCTGCACTTTGCACAGCCTGACAGGCCGTCACACAAACAGCCTTCTGTAACTAACAGCCTCGTTTATCCCATCATACAAAACTGACATGTCTGTCCCTTCATCCTGGTAAAAACAGTCTGAATGAATTTATTTTTTTAATGAATTGGAGGGAGCCTATCAGAGGCCAGATTTGACCCGAGCGCCACATCATCGTATCACAGATGTACATAAACAATAATGCTGAAAAATGTGTTTTGTATGTGTTAAAATTCAAGACATTTGTTGAAGTTAGTTCAAATGTGCAGTGTGAATGCAGCATTGATGCCAGTGTATACCAAAGCATTATACAGTGGACTTATAACATAAAATTATTTTAATATTGGATGAATATTCTGCAGTTGAAGACATGATTTATAAATAAATTATGGGTTATATAGGTGCTGACAGGGGCGAAAACAGTCCAAGGGCCGGTCTATTGACTCTGAATGTCTGATACTCTGAGGGAGAAGCTGAAAAGTTTGATGGTCACAGGCAGGAATGACTTCCTGCACTGTTGTGCTTCTCTGAGGAATAAGTCTTGCACTGATTGTACTCCTTGAGTCTTTGAGTTAAAAATAATTACATTGTTTGTTCACCATGAGCTGTGAACCCCATGTGTCATTATTTGGGTGCCTGAAAATTAAATGATTTTAATTGAAAATATTAAATTATTAACCATAACTCACTTTCACTTCAGTGCATTTACTCAATCATTTTTTAAATAGATTTTCCTGGGGTGTTTCTCAAACTTAAATATTCAACTTTATCTGAAGAAGAAAAGTAAATTATCTTAACAACACAGCACAATGAAATTGTTGTTGCGTCATTCTCAAATGATGCTTGTAGTCACACATGTTCTAACTCTGTTTTCTCTTTTAACATTCAACTTTTGCTCAGTTGTTTTGTAAAGTTGTATTATGTTACTTCTATATATCTTCTGGTAAGTCCAGTATTTTAAAATAACCACACACACTAACAGCACATCATTAACACCCCGAGCACAAAATATCACCTATCTGTCACACCCCACCTTACACTGTATCCTACTGCTGAATACTGGTGCACCTCATTACTCACATGTATATTAATGTTAGTTGTATTTTATACTTTATTTTGCTTCTTTTCTATTTATTCTTTGTAAAAATGTTTGTGAATCTTAATACAAAGCATCATTTGCAGTTGCAGTCTGTTCTTGCTCTTGTGTCACACTAATTTGCCTTAAATCTGTAAATGAAACATGATTTTGTGTAAGTCTGTTGTCTTTTATTAGGAAATATAATAACCATTTTTATATTCGGAGACCAGAAGCCAGAATAAGACCTCCTTTGTTTTATGCCCTGTGTACAATGATAGAAATAGTGTTAAAGCTTTACACAGTAATGACAGTGTGTGGAGAAGAGAGGACTGGAATATGCAGGGATTTCAGATTGTGCAGACGTTATTAATTGTGTTATAAACACTTCATTGCTGATTGCCCTAATAACTACTACAAATACATGTGCTTTCTTACCTTTTCAGTTTTAATGTTAAAAGTGGTAGGCCACTCACTGAGGCTCACGTGTCGCGTCCATATTTTGTGCTATGCTGCTGGTTATAGATTTAACCCAACAATAGGCTATTTAAAATAGTTTGATAGTAACAATCACCTGTATAATGTTTAGTATGATATAATTAATCTGTGATAACATACAATTAGTATCCTTTATTTAAAAAAAAATCACATGACCAGGGCATTAGTGACTCATCAGAATATTTTCCCATATTTTTCAGTCAACACTGTTCTTATGTCAAATCCTGCCTCTCTGGTGGAATTTTAAACGTAAGCCTCAGCGTCTTGATCCAATCAATACCTCTATTTCCAGGTAATCCTGCTTTCACATCTCTCTGTATAGTAAGATACTCATAGCTTTAATAAGCCATAGAAATCAATGGCTCACAAATTCAGCCAGAACCACTTGAGCTGGTGGTCACAGAGATCAATTGAGACCATGTTTATTTCTCTAATGAGCAATGATATCAGTGTGAACAACACAACCCCATCCTCTGTGTAACCTCAATCATTCATCTGACCCTTCATTCAACCATTTAAAACAACCGCAAAGCTGCCAACAGTTTATTTACTGTATATATAGCATGGAAGGTTTGTATCCATGTGAATCTGGAAAGAAAATACTGAGATAATATTGGCAAAATTCAAGATTTGATTTTTTATGGTTTGTTGTAAAAGAAAAATATGGATTCATGTCAAGCTCAGGTGAAGGATTTTGTTTTTACATCTGGAACTAGATGCTTTTTCTTGTGTTATACTATAGGAACCCTCTAGTACAGTGTTGCCTCCAGGTAAGATACCCATATTTGAAGTTTACTACTCTTTTACTTCAAGTAAGTCCCAAGAAGTATTAAAATAGTACACATACAAGTGCTACTAGAACATTGATATTCATATACTTACTTCAGAAAGTATACTTAGGAAATATATTTGAACTTTGCTTATATATAATTAATAAATTGAAGTTGAAGTTTTCTCTTTTTTTAATTTATTTTTTTTTGGTGAGGGGTGTTTGTGACCTTCCTTATGACATGATTCATTGGCGTCATCTCTCTCCATAATGTGGTCTGAAAATGTCCTTTCCTCTCATTTTACAATCTGGAAAAATTGAGTCACATTAACAGATGAGTAAAGTTTAATTTTTAATTATTTTATCTACTTTATTTGATAATTTAAAATGTTGCCTTTAGCACCACCAAGCCATTATGGATTCCCACCATGGCATTTTTTTGCATTGCATATTTATTATTATTATTATTATTATTATTATTATTATTATTATTATTATTATTATTATTATTAGTCAAAATTATATTTTCTTTTATTTTAACTCAAAAGCAGTGAATCAAAGATGGCAGCAACACAACAAACGGTTGCCACATAGTGTGTGTCAGGAAAGACACACACCCAGCAACTGAAAATAAGCATTTAAATGCAACACAAATGATGAAACACATGACATGTGACTCACTGTCTTGCTTTGAAAAGGATTAAGATAACTTTGTTTGCTAGATTGTTGTAAAGTTTGACACAGTTTCACAATGGCACAGTGTTGTCTGAGAGTAATGTCCAGACAAAGAAACTTTTGAAAAGTCTTAATTTTTTAAAGTTTTTCAATTACAACTGTATAGATTGTATTGTATGTATTTTTTTGTCAGTTTGTGGGCTGTATGCTCTTTTTTCCCTATGTGTATGTTATACTGTGTTGGTTTATTAGTTCATTTGGTTTTAATTTGTTTTGAATGTGAGTGCTGACAGTATGTTTAGATGTGAGTGTATAGTACTTTGATGGCTCTGTATGGCATGAAAAAACTGTATTTATTCATCCATGTAATAATCACCATGAATTTTTGCAGCCATAATGCACGTGGTATCATAAACCAGCCCATAAACTCTCTTCAGTTTGTGACTTATGCAAACCCTTTACTTGTATTTCGTCTTTTCAGTCCTGTCATTGTAAGCCACTTAGATTTCTGTCTTTTCTGATGCATGGCTGCCCTTTACACCCTCAGGCCAATTACAGCATAAATGACACTGGCCAGAGCTCAGTGCCTGGTCTCATTATCGGTTCAGAGCTCTCATGAAGAAGAAAAAGGTGATTCAATTCCTTTTAAGGTAGACGTAACCCAAAATCATTCTTTTGAGAGAGAAAAGAAATTTATTACCAAATGTAAAATGGGTTATTAGCTCTAAACAAAGCTGTAATTAATGCAGACGGATACAAATGTTTTGACAAAGTCTGTAGGAAGTCGACTGCTGCACATATACACACTCTGACTGTAAAACAGCCAAGGAAAAATGATCCATAATGGAAACACTGCAGAGAAATCCACCTTATAAACAAGCTCAGAAGATGTCAAGTTCTCTTATTTGTCAAGGTACCTGAAGGTATTGACTGAATCACATTATTCAAGGCATTAATTTTCATGGGACTGAAAACAGCGGGCAGTTTGCCCACTAGGAGATGCTATGAGGCCCAAGGCAAAGCAAACTGAATCCAGTTGCTGACTCTGGAGTGGTCAGCAGGGATGCTGATGCGATGCAGGAGGAAGTGTAATGTAAAACAAGACTGAATATATTGTGAAATCCACAGGTGAAGCTACATAAAAACAGCCTTGATGTTGTTGAAATTATAACTAAATTACATGGCTGGTCTGCAGCATTAAAGTATATAAAAAGGCTGTAAATATATATATTCAGCCAAAATTTGTGTTTTTTAGCATCCAAATAAAGTCATTCTTGTCCTCCTGAAGGAGGATACCCGTGTCTGTCCTTATTCTCCACCCCTCAACCTTTCAGCATTGTTCTTTCTGACCTTTATCACATCATCTGCAGTGTATTTTTGCTCTCCACTCTGCCTGTGTGTTTCATGCTTTTGTAGAGAACACTGTTTGAATAACAAGACTACCTCTGCTAAGTGTTAACTCTCTTCTCCTCTCCTCTCGGCTGAGGTGATGCATTGTGGGCAGCAGGACTATTCTAATAGACACACGTGGTAATTACAGTAGTGGGAGGCAGCAGACAGTGGTGGTCCAGGGACAGCACAAAACTATAAATCACAACTCCTGGTTCCGCCCTCCTGAGCGTAGCCGATCACGCTCAACCAAAAAGCAATTCTGCCAACATGTGTTTGCACATTTGTCTTCATCAGCCACCGGCTTGTTTTGGGCCCCTGCGACTGAATTTTCCTTCCCGCGGTAATCAAACACAGACTCAAGCGTTTGAGTCAAAGTCCGCTATATTAGGCTCGACAATTAGCCACACTTGAGATGTAGCGAGCATAATTATTCTATGTTAGTCAAGAGCAGCAGAACAAAAGGGTGAAGATGGTACACTGTAAAAATGAACTATTTGTTTTAGCTTGAAAAAGTTATTATCCTGGCTGCCTGAAAATTTTAAGTCGGCTGAATTTGAAAAGACAAGTTGAATTAATTTTGTAAAGATTCAAAACAAATAAACTTTTCTTATCAAATAAACTTGATATTAATTCAGATGTACTTAAGAAAATATGTTCAATAAGCTGAAGATATTAAGTTGAGTCAACAACTCTTCAGTCAGTCTGACGATTTCCTTATACATTTTCTCAGTTTGAAGAGTCAACTCAATCAGTTGTGAATGTGAGCATGAATAGTTGCTTGTTGCTTTTAACTAGTTTCATCTAACTAGTTAAAAACTTCTTGTATCAGCTTTGAGTTAATGAAAAAAGTTGATTGATTTTTTACAGTGTATTCTGTGTTTACTCTGAACATTATGAGGTGCTGAAGTAAAAACAAAACAAAACAAAATAATGAAACTGCAAAATAGAGAAAAAACATAACCTGTGTAACCTTCGTTCAAACCTGAGTAAAGAAAAACATCACCTGATGCCACTTTTAGTACATTTTCTTTTTTTTCCCCTATTTTTGGAGGTAGTGTGAGATGCTTCCATGAGAAGTGTCTGAATCAAAGAGGTGGCGATAGCAAAGGTGTTAGAAAAGCAGGCAGTGACGGTGACTGCCTACTACAGTGTGTGTGTCCTCTCCTGCTTTATCCATATGGACAGCTGCCTGTCAGCCAGCTGAGCCCATGCAGAGAAGAGGTGTCTGCTGAGGAGCTGGTGTCAGCAAGGTGAGAGCAGAGCCCAGCTACGCTGAGCTGAGCTGAAATGGATGCAGAGGAGAGAGCGTCTCCTGCCTCTGAGGGACACAGATTTTCAGCGAGGAAACAGAGACTGCTGGAGCAGGAGACTCAGCCAGACAGAACATGAAAGCCAAGAGCGGCCATGACACATGATGGACACAAACGCAGGAAGAGAAGCTGCCTCCTCCTCCTCCTCCTTCTCCTCCCCCCACCCCCCCTGCTTGCTATCCATCTCCTTCAGCAGCGTTGTGCAGAAACAAGACCCCTGAAGAAGAGGGGAAAAGGAGAGATGATGCTTGAATAGCAGTGGCTCCCAGTTGAACTCTGGCCCCCTGTAATGTGTGGTCTTTGATGTTGCCCAAGATGTTTAGAGAGATACAGAAAAGCTTCAAAGAGACCTTCATAGGCCAATCATAGAATCGTGGCATGTTGGTCGGAAAGAAAAAAAAAAACAAGCAAGCTGCCAGGAATCCACATGCTTCTTTCAAGAGAGACCAGAGGTCAGGCAAGAAGACAGCTGAAAACAATAGCGAGAAATGAAAGGTGACATGAATTGAAAGGTAGATAAATAGCTGCAGGGGAGGAAGGAAGTTTGTTGTTGGTATAAAAGGATGCGTTGTATGCTTCGGTCTCGGGGAAAAAAGCTGCCAGTTTAACAAGGCTTGGCAGGCCAGTCAATAGACTGTCAGCCATTCATGTCCATGTTTCAGTGACACCAGTACCCAGTGTAAGACTGATTTATACATCCAGTGATGCATAGAATCCTTGAAGGGATATCTTGGATTATTTGAAATAGGGTGGTATGAAATATTTATTAATAGTCAGTGTATTAGCCACAGTAGATGGCGGTCAACATGCTCCCAGTCAGGGGAAGCAGAGAGGACTATCAGCGTGGAAGCTAAGCAATGAACTGCTGTGGACGGGGTCAGCAACAAAAGGTACTTTCACCTCTTAAAAAATGTTCAACTAACAAATTAAGTTCTGTTGAAGTATATTTAGAATATTTGTGACACCTTACTTTGCTATCAGACAAATCTTTCTAACAGGAAACCTGTTCATATCAGTGCATTGCTTAGCATCCTCCTGCTGCGTCTCCAAACTGGAAGAATGCCAGTTGTCATCTGCTGTAGGTAATATACTGACTATGAATAATAACCTCATACAGCTCCTCTTCAAATAATCCAAACTATTCCTTTAAAGATTAAAATGCTACACACCTGGCTGATAAAGACAGTGAGCAACACAAAACCGATGCATGCTTGTTACGTACCAAAACAGACCCATATAGGCATCATATTGCATGTGACACGTCTTTCTGTGTCAGCTGCCTCACAGAATAAGGGGAAACAAGCAAAACGGTCAGAGGTCACACAGAGTTAGGGGTTTGTCTGACGAAACGATGACAGATCAGAAAATGTTGTCAAGTCGAATCCCTCCGAGAGGGACCTCACCCATGGTTTGTCCTGTCTCTGATGGTGGGGGTGGGGGTCTTCATGTGGGTGAGGGATTCTCCCTTAATGGGATGCTGTTGAGTTGCTGTGATTCCGTCGATGCCACTCCCTTTTCTCTCATCTCCAGTGATTCCCTTGTTGTGGTGGTTTGTGATCCACCTGCCCCAGCTGCAGGCCACATCTGCAGGCATGATGGATTTCGTCTGCAGGGACCTTCTCCTCCAAATGCCACTGTGACTCACCATCCTCTGTTATGGCATTTTCTACAATCTGACCTGGCAGCTCTGTGGTGTGCCACAATGGACTAGCCCCTGGCACTTTTAAAAACACAACTCTTAACAATAGTACATGTGAGACATAGATGATATGGAGTGGGGCATCTTGTCACACAGGTAAGTTGTAACCCTGGTTATACTATCGACACCAGAAGGCGCTATCTAAAAAAATGTAATAGTTGCATGAGCAAATCACTGTTCTGAGCACAAATTTAATATTTGTAAACAATAAAGTAAAATAAATAAACAAAAAAAACAGCAGTATTCATGTAATGGAAATCTGTTCAATTATATTGTTTTTGCATATAATAGAGGAGAGAAAATGTGTGTAATATATATAGGCCTATCCAGCTACAGCCTGGAGGAAGCTGACTTTGTTAGCTGCTATAGTTGACGGTTGCTATGCAATATGTAAACAACAGTTTGTGTGTTGATATAATGCTTCACACAGTATTACCAGCAGTAGTGATTGCTTTTAATTGTTATAAATGATGTGAACACAAAATGGCTGTAATACACAGGAAGATGCACAATAAGCTTTTACACAAACCTACACAAACAGAAAGAAGAAAATAAAGAAGAAAAAAAGATAAAGGGAAGCCTATCCAAATGGTTTTAAATTAAAAACAAAAGACCAATAATAGCAGCACACCACCCAACACAATGCTAAGGGCAGTGAGGCAGGTAAAGCTGGAAAATATTATTAATATTTGAAACATCTGTCTAAGTAAATCAGACTTAAAAATGTTACAGTTTACCCCACAGCAACTGACCCAGTGATGGGGGAGTTTGTCACAAATGCAAATTCTGTACTTAACTATTTACAACTAAAGTTGTAAAAAAAAAAAAAAATCTAAAGATCCTACATTTGTACACTAGAATTTGTTACTCAGCTCAATATGAAAATGAATGACTGTGATGTCCTGAGACTGAAAAACTGAAATGAAAGCAAAAGTGTGATAAAATGCCCCGGTCTCCCCTATAAATGCCTGTACATGCAGGGATATTCTCTTTGTTTTCTTCAGACGAGGGGAATATTGGTGCTTTTTTCTCTTATTCCCTATTGTCTGCCTTTCTCTGAGACCACAAGCGGCTTGCAGAGAATCAGATGTAAACAGGGAGATCTGAGACCAAACTTGTCATCTCACAGCTTCAGAAATCAATAGAGCCCCTCTAATCTTGGCACACGTGTGGAGCGAGTCTGGACTGACTGGGTCTGAAGAGGAGGCAGGGAAGCAGAAAGAGGAGTAAAGGAGGCAGGCTAAGAAAGAAAGAAAGAGAGGAAGAGAGGTGAGGATGGCGGCAGGGGATGTCTGCCCGAGAGATAATGAAGGATGATAACTTCAGATTGGGAAATAAGAGGCTAAAGTTAAGGGATTATTTTACTCCCATTATGTGAAAACAAGAAAAAATACACACACACACACACACACACACACACACACACACACACACACACACACACACATTTTTTTGACTTTCTTCTTTCTTCTTTTTAGTCCTTAGACCACTGAAAAAAAATATCAGTAACATGTCTTCCTAAAAAGTGTTTCCAATACTTTGCATAAATAGTTTTTTCTTGAGATTACTTTACATTAGGGTTGCTTATTGTGAGCACTTTGTAACAAAAGAAAATCACTTATACTTAATAAACATACGCACCAAATGCATTTCTTTCCACAGCAACATATTGCATATTCTCTGAGCACAATGCATAGCCTATGAAACATATTAACATGCAGAAGCGCATGTATTAAACATATATCATTGAATATCAGATAACATACAGAGCATGATCGTTAAAATAATCTCAGCTATATTTCAGAACTTTATTTGATAGTAGGTTGATTTAAAAAAAAAAGATTGATAAAATTCTTAATCGCTGGTTAGTCATTACCATCCCAACATTGTACTGTAAAAGCAGTCCTGGTGAACAGTGAGGTCTGTGGCTACTCCAGAGTAACAGGGACACTAGAGGATTCTGGGAAGACACATGTGCTGTAATTTTTTTTAATGCTGAGAGCACCACAAACTAAATTCCATTCACTTAACATTGTCTTTGGGTCAAAGCAGAAATCTCAAAAATACAGATATTTCAAGACCCGGGTGTATGAAACCAAAACTATATCTGCAAAATACCTCTATGGGCAAATAAAAAAATATATGTTTTTTGGAAACAGGTGATCTGACCCGTTGAAAGTTCTAAAAACTAGAAGAACACCTAGAAGTCACATGATGCAGATATTGGGACTTGACAAAAGACTCAACTTGACTTTGACTTGAGATAGATGACATGAAAAGACTTTTTATTAAATATTTGCTTTTTTCTAGATATTAAAGTGACAGTTCATCCCCAAATTCCCTGGCCTGTAGTGCTGTTTATCCATCTATATTGTTTTGGTGCAAGTTGTGGAGTTTTGGACATACCAGCCATAGAAATGTCTGCCTTCATCCTAATATAATGGCATTAAATGGCACTCTTGAGGTTGAGCTTCTTTCTGTTAGAAAGAAAGCAGCTATCAAGGAGAGCTGTATTCAAGAAATAATGACATTTGGATTCAAGGATTATGTTGTTGATGATGGTAGTAAGAAGAGGACAGCTGTATGCAACGTCTGCAGCTCAAAAATTATCTTTAGCTACAAAACCCAAAAAGAAAGTTACATGAATGTGTCTGATTCGCTAACTTATTGGCTGCTCAGATATTTTCCAGAAAGCTAATATTAAGATTAAACTCTAAAAATGAACCTGAATATAATCAGTCAACTGAGTTTAAAAATAGTAAGTCAACAACAAGCTGTCAAACCCCAGTTTCCTGGGTGGGAGACCTGTGTTAAATCCATTCACCCACCACAACCTGCTCCTAATATAGACTTTGTCGCTCTTTATATGGTGTCACCTGACTTTATAAAGCCTTTCTGCAGGGCTAACTTTTTCCATATGCTGTGAAAAACCTCATGCTTACATTATCCACAATGCAACTTGACAGCTGACAGTTTGGTTGTAGGTTTGGCTGTGTTATGCTAGTAGGCTAGCATAGCCTAAAGCCATTAGTATCAAGCAGAGATGAGGAGCAGGCTACAGCAGGGGTGTGGTAAGCTTGCTTCTTTCTAACCCCACACCTCCAGATTTTTTCATTTTCAGACTTGTAGTCTTCATTCGAAACCTCGCTGGCTCAAATGACATCTTTTGAGGCAATTTATCAGACTTCACACAGCTCCCCCTGGAGCCACAAAGGGCTTTATACAACTTTTTCACATATGCAACAGTATTCCCCAAGACATGTAAACAAGCTTTGATGTGTAAAATCGATGGAGTTCCCCTTTAAGTGAGAATGTGTGGCCTGTGTGCTACAAGGCTGCACAGGGACACAGCTGCAGTGCATTGCAGTGCAATGTGTTAGTGAAGTCAGGGAAATTTTAAATGTATATAATGTATGAAATACAGCACAGACCTTGCATTGCTTTATTGGCCAGTTTCTCTCATTTTCCAACTTCCTATCAGTAATTCATTGCATTTTTCAACAATGTTATCAGAATAATTTCTTTTTGAATCAAAATAATTTCCATCATCTCTCCCACTGCTTTGCACCTACAGCAAAGCCACCCCACCCTGTTTAACACCCTCTATCATATCTTGCTCTGTCTGTCTGTCTGATATTGACTTCAATAGGCTCTCCCTAAAAGAAGGTGTAAAGAGCTTGTTTTACAGACATGAGGAAAGCAAGAAACAGAAATTGTGAAAAGACAAGGAAAACAGAGCAGGAGAGAGGTGGAGGTTTAGAGAGAAACGGAGAAAGAAAAGGGAAAAGACAGAGAACCAGGAGGAGGTGGGGTTAGAGGGAGACGCTCCACTGCCTGGCTGACAAACAGAGGGTCCCTCCAGAGCCGAGGCAGATGAGAAGGAGAGGAGGAGAAAGGGAGAGGGGTGAGAGAAAAGGAGGGGAGTTTGATGTGGGCAGTCAACCCCACCACCCTCCAACAGCCTTCCCGCTCTTCCTCCACCCCCCAGCAGAAAATCTATGCCTACTCTCTTAGTATTCCTCCCATCTCTTGTGAAGGCTCTGCGGAGGGGAGAGCAGACAAGTGGACTGCTAGTGAGGCCCTGGCCAGCAGTGTGTGATGCTAGCTGGGAGTTTTTTTTCCCGTCTTCCTTTTTAGGATGGGGTGTTTGCTCAGGGCTGACAGGACAGACAGAGCGCCCAGCCACTTGAAAACCTCCACCAGGGACCTGGACTGGACATATCCTCCCAGTACACCTCCCTTTCCTCTCCCCTCCCTCTTTTTTTAAACCTGTAGATCAATGGGTCTGCTGTGTGTTTTCAGACTGAACTTGATGACCAGGGAGGGCACTGTGATGAAGAACCAGTGTAATTTCCTTCTTGAGGCTGGAACATTAATTTATTTACTCAATAGTCATGTGTTGACCTAAATATGACCTACATCCTGCTGTTGTGAGTCTTCCGTGACTTGTGAACTGACCAAATGCAAGAAGATGACATGTATGTTTCAGCCCATCAGCAACAAATTGCAAAATTTACACCACGTACCACCTCATAAAATCTTCAAGTACCATTAAGACTGATGTTAAAATACAGTGTATTATAGGCCCATCCCATGCAGCTATGGACAATTTCACACAGGATGCAGGTTTATTCTAATAAAATTATTTGTTGTTGACAGTCACACTGACATCACAGTTTAGCTGTGTATTAGCCAAACTTCAAACTTATTAAGTCTTCTGCCACAAAGAAAGCTTTGTCACTTTTTTTTGACAAAGTTACAAACCCTGATTAAGACAACATTGAGTGAATAAAGCTTTGTGTTCTGGAGAAAACTTGTCCAACATGTTTTAATCTTAAAAGTTGAGTTTTAGCCGAGCTATGTGCAGTGGCTTCAGCAGACATGTAGTGCTATTTGTTCATGTACCGGAGTGCACAGATGAGGTGTGCATGCCTGCATAAGCACGCTTAAATTGTGGCTTCTTTCAGGTCAGGTAACCTCTGTTGCTATGGGGGCACATGCATTAGTAAACTATGACTGACCAAATGATCAAATGTTAGACAGACTTCATGAATACTTTCATTGTGTTCATGTTGTTGCTCACTCGCTTTCTCTCTCTGGTATGAGTCTGTATCACACTTTTCTCATCAATATAGAAAACAAATAGAAAAGATGCGTCTCACTGCAAAAGCAGGACTCTGTCTGATCATGGACATGTGCTTTAGTGATGATTAGATCTTCAAGAGTTTAAAAATTTATTAAACATATGGCAAATGTTCTATTTTCTCATTTGGGGAAAAAAAAAAGTAGCAAAGCATCGCTCTGGTGCGCTCTGGCAGGACTGCACCTATAGCCTTTAGGGCTGAAAGTCTGATGTCTGTCCACCACTTTAGTTTGATAAAATACAAGGATACAAGAAGATTTTTTATCATTTAAAGCAAGGTTGTATGATGATATATTTCAATGTACTTTTCTCTTTAATTGATTGATTGGATAGGCTGAAGAAGTAATAAAAAATTTAAAAAAACTAATTTACATGGAGGGGTGCTGAGGATGAATGACGTAGTCTCACAGCATGAAGAAGCTGTTCTTCATTCTGGTGGTACGGCAGCAGATACTTATGTATCTCTTGTCGGATGGGAGCAGTGTAAACAGGCTGTGGTTGGGTGGATATTATCTTTTAGTGTCCTCTGAACTAACATGAACTTGGTCATTTTGCCTTCCCGAGTTTCCTTAAAAAATATAACAATTTCTAGCCTTTCCTTATCAGGGTGGGGATTTGTGACGTCCATGACAGGCTTTCTGTGATGTTGATACCTAGTTAAATTCCTGTTGAAATGGAAATGTCTCAACCATTAAATAGATTGCATTGACATTTTGCCCAGATATGCATGGTCCCTACAGGAGAATTCGAATGACTGGTGATTTTTCATTGAGTGCCATCAACATTACACCTGTTTTGCACCAGCATGTTAGCATTGCCAGTGTGTGTATGTTAGCATGCTGATATTAGCATTTCGCTCAAAGTACCACTGTGTCTCTGGTCTCACTGTCACTAGCATGGCTGTAAACTCCTTGCATGCAAATAAACTGCTCAACAATGTGTCTGACAAAACAAAAGCTGATAAATAGTCCACAGTGATGGATTTCCTATCTCATGGAAATCTCTAGCTTCACCACATTGATATTTTCATGTAATAATGATATTTATGGAAAACAATGGCTGCTTGGAAAGTATGAGATCAATCCAGAAAATCTTTAGAAAATGGTCAGCAATATTGTAAGCCTGGCTATTAGCATTTGGCAGTCCAGCAAAGACTGAAATGCAAGGTTTCTAAGCCAAAACCCCAGATCACAGTGGAAAATGTAGGTAGTGAATTTAAAACACAAAACCTCTTTTCCTCTGCGACTACTGTCAAGGTACCTTCCAACACACAATTCACAAGCAGCTAATTGGCAAACAGAGAAGGTTTGTGTGTGTATGAATTCCTGTATTACTGGTAATTCGAAGCAAAGCATGTGTGCACATTTGACTTTCCCTGGACAAATAAAGGTTAAAAATGTAAATAATTTTACTTGTATCCCTCACAACTGCCCTCTCTAATTGAGCATATGATCTTTAACTGCATTTACCCACAGGTAACCATTGCTCTCTGAAAAAAATGACAGTGTTATTGATCATGTGTACCTATAATCTCCATTACCACTGCTGCGCCATGACTGCCAAACCACAGACACACAAAGCTTTGTTGTCTTTAACATCCTCTTCCGAAGTAGCCCGTTTTTCTGTCACCTTGAGCCTGGTTCGTCATGCTTGTGTGATCGCTCTAAAGGTCACAGCTTGTAGCTACTGTCATTAGCTGTCACTCTCCCACACTTCCTCCCGCTTGCTGCCTCTCTCCTCCTTCAAGTTGCTCTCTGTCACGCATTTCTTTCTTCAGCTCTGGAACACAGATCTAAGTGCCATCCTTAGTTGGACTTTGAAGGTTAAGAGAAGTGAGAAGCGATCTCAGTGCAGAATGAGCTTGATATGTGTCTGTGTGCATGTGTTGTTATCTGATGTGCAAATGTGCAGTGAGTGCAGACAAGTTGCTCAAGGTGGCTCTGCTGGGAGCACAGTATCTTTACAGCGTATCAGACAGTGTGCTGTTTGCAATTACAGTTGCGTTTGAGTCCGCAACTATCTGAGGATCCACTGCCTGAGGCGAGAAGACGAGAAGAAATGTTTTTCAGCATTTCAGCAGCTAATCAAGGTCTAATATTTGGAATAGCAGTTAGAGCATAGATTAATTGTATTTTTCATCAGGGACATGGTAGAACAATACTGTTTTCTGAATACAAACACAGCATTTAATGAACTGAATTCTGCTTGAGCGCCCCTCTGAATGCACATGAAAGAGAAGAAGAAATTCAGCTTGTTGCTGGAAATCCAACTGACAATATGAAACGGCAACAATGCTGAAGTGTCTCACATTCCAGCACACACACACACAGTGTGACAGCAGCATGCGGTTAATTGAAACATGTTTGAGTGAGAGGAAGGAGAGAAAGGGGAGAATAAGTAAAGAGACAGCAAACACAGGTGTGGCGTTTTATCTGTTGGGGAGGTGAGGGGTAATCACGGCAAATTTTAATCAGTTCAGATCAATTATTCATGGTCAGGGGCCTAGCGAGCTGATTTCTAAAATGCCCCTTCTCTCTCTCACTGACAGCCTTGTATGAATTATTCAGACTGCATTTACACAAAGAACTCCATCTCTGATACCTGATCAGTCAGTTAGAAACATTATGCAACAGGGAATGTCAATTAGAAATGGGGAAATGGGTCTCCTGGTATATGTGCACAGGAAAAAGGAAAACAAAGCCACACAAGGAGAGGCAAGAGGAGAACACACACCATGAAAAGTCTCGAAGAACCCCAAACTTCATGTTCTTGGGAGATTATTATTCAGAGAGAGTGGAGTTCTAAGGTTTAATTGGCTCAAGCAAAGTCAAGATTGTCCCTGTGCCGTGTGTCCACTCATCATCCATCAGTTTATCTGTTCGTTAAGTGAACTCCACCTACAATGAGCAATGCATCAGACGGAGGACTCAACCCAGCTCCATGTTCAAGCTTTAATCATTTCCCTTGCAACTCCCTCCTCCTACTCCCTTCAAAACACTTCTTCCAGCCCCCGCTGCTCATTCAGAATGATGCTGCTGCCTCATTTTCATCCTCACCAAATTACCCTTGCCCCCTCCTTCCTCTGGCAGCCTCTTCGCTGGCTGCCGCAGGCTGTTTGTAGTTAGATTATAAACCTGATGCTGGTCTGAGATTCCACACTTCTGTTCCTCAAGGCCAGAGTTACACACACCGGCCACTGCCAGTCATTTAGCTCTCCTCTCCCTGGTCATCTTTCCACATGGTCACCACTTGTCTTCCTGCTGAGTCCCTGAAGATGGAATGACCTTCCCTCTCTGGTCTGAAAAGCAGAGTGACACCCCGTTGTCCATCATTTACCGAAAACAACTCATGTTTTCAAACATTTTCATATTCCCACCCCACACATCTTTTTTTTTTCCTGATTTCTCAAAAAATAACTGCTCTCATCTCACTTCTTAGCTCTTTGTTGTTGTTTTTTTTTCTGAACAGACTCTTATGATATCTTGTCTCTTCAAGTTAGACAATCTTGCTATGGTCCAAATTCTTGCTTTCCTTGTAATGATGAGGAATTTTGCTCTGGATGGGACGGTCGACCAAACGCCTCACTTGTGAGTGAAAAGAAAACTAGACTAAGAGTTTGCAGCAATGCCTGCGGCTCTGTGATGCTGCTAGTGTTGTAGTTCTAAAGACTGGTCTTGGTCTCATAACCAGTTTCTGAAGGTCTTGGTCTCATAATCAACCACATTTTTATTCTGTGTTGTCTCAGGACTCAGGACCACAACTGCAGGGATATCACTAAATCACCTAGCTGTGCATTGTCTGATCTCTTTGTTAACATTAGCATACTGTGATTGGACTGTGCTTCAGATGCAAACAATAAATTGACTCATTTTTAATTTTAAATTATTTTACTGTCAATGGCTGTCACCTTTCCCTGCCCCTCTTCACACACACTGAATGCAGAAGACACAAGAAGAATGTAATTGTCTGCAAAGAGATGTCAGCCAAATCCTCTGTACAAAAAATTTGGCTCCCTAAACCTAAACAGCATCCAAAAGAAAACACACAGCAGTGTGTAAATTCTGCAATGCATCACTTACTGAGATGTCAAATTTTTATCAGCACTTAGGAACCTTAAAGAAAGGTAGAAAGCCTAAAAATAGCTAAATTGACTTACTGTTCTGCAACATCAAATGTCAAATTAAGTTGGATGTTGTTGTATCTCCATCTGTAATTTTCAACTCGGACCATTTGCAAATCAGATTTGGACATGAGCAAAAGTATATTGGGCATTTGTTTTTCCACCTGGCTCGACATAATGTTTGTTCTTCATGGTTCTCTCCTGCAACTTGATTGGATGATGGTGGATGGGTTCAAATAAAGTGAATCTGGGGAATTAGGTGTTGTGTTGTTGGGAAATGGTCTGACTCACTGGAGAGTTGTAGACTGTGGATACAAGACTGCCATTTGACGACAGTTTCAGTTGGCATTCTCCTCCTATCTGCATGTTCAAAGTTCCCAGTGTTAACGTGGCAACCTACACCCTGACAATGGCAAGTTACCTGAACATATGAGTGTAAACCAGCTAGGACATATTATCTTTTTACTTTTGTGGGGATTTAGCCATTTTAATGCCAAGGCTTTCCTCCCTACATGCAAATGTTCCAGCAAAAGTCTCCATGGCACTATTTTGTAGGGGCATCCTGGGCTATGCATTGCCAGAGACCATTGTAATTGGTTTGAAGAAAGACAAACAAGCCAAAGCAGTTTTTTTTTTTTTACCTTATTGCAGAATGATTGCAAGATGAACTGATTTGTGACACACTGGAGGGAAGGTATGTGAGTATTTTCAATTCAAATGGCTCAAGTCGAAGTGAAGTCTCGCAAATCAATTTGGTGTTGAAGTACAAAATTGAGTTGCAAGTCTTTTTGGACTTTGTCAAGCCGAGTCTGAAGTCAACAAGTTTGTGACTTGAGTCCACACCTCATTACAGTCATCATACCTTCTGCTTAATTACAGTACTTTCGAGGATATGCTGATCCAAAAGTAAGTCTGAGAACTTACTAGTCCAAGGACAGACGAGGTGGAGGGATGAGCGTAGGGTAGAGAAGGGGTGGTCAGGCAGAGTAAGGCAGATAAATAGACAGCAGAGAAATGAGAAAGTGTAATTCTTGCTAGGCACAATTTATCATGCCGTACCTGACAGCCACCAACCATAAGTCACCAAATAATCACTCTCAATAATTCAGAGGGATCTTTTGCGTCCTCCCTTCCCCTCTGCCTGCCCTTGTAATGCATTCCTGTGACACAAGGTCAAACCACATGCCCAGTGACACTCTTCATAAATGCAGTTTGACCAGACCAGGTTTGACTCGACTGACTGTATTGCTGCGGTGCATGACAAGAGGTTAGAGGCATGGGTGGGAGGGAAGAGCGGGACGTGTCGTTCATTCCTCCCAGTGTTTCTTAGCGATCCTGCATCTCAGCGGCTGAACTAATAGGCTATCAGAATTGACATCTCCATGGGAACGTCCCACTGCATCACTAATACACAATTCACTGCTGTTTCCTTACATTCCAATAATATCCTCCTGTACTGTGGAGACACTCAGAGGCAGCCAATGTTGTTTTTATGTCTCTCTGTGTTGGATTTGCTGTTTTATAAAGATCACAGATCAATGTCAGTTTTGACCGTGGATACGAATTCTGCAGAATAAAAAGATGTCACAGTATGGTGTTATATTCAATAAAATTACTTATTAGCTGTAAAAGAGATGTAGTCAGTAACTTCATCCAAGTATCACAGTATTAAAAGTAATGTAACTTGCGTACTGTCCATTACTTTTGGATTACCTCAATACCAAATATGGTGAAACCCTAGTATAATGTTTTTTGTCTGTTTTATGGGTTATTAATTGTTTGTCCAGCTTTTTTTTCCTTTTTTATGTGTGAATGCGTGTTTATATAAATAGCAGTAAATATGCACATTTAAATGCTATTCACACTTCATGCTCAAACTTCAAGTGACTGACATAATTTTATTCTGGTCTGGGACTTGAGTTTTTACCAACACATCATCCTGGTCACCAGCATCACCACTGACAGCCTCCAATTATGTGTCAGTAGTAGTATTAGTCTGACTCTCCAGATGCACACTGTGGGTATAAGCCTGCCATTGGCTGTTTAGCTTTAGTTGGCATTGCGACATCCACTATCTATGTTTTCAAAGTCCCAGGAGAACAACAACAGCCTCTGAGCTGCAACCTACATCCTGAAAATGGCAAATTAGCATCTGGGACACCAATGGTATAAATGTAAACAAGCTAACAGCTGTTACCTTTTGGTTTGCAGTGATTTAGCCATTTTAATGCCAGGGCTCATCTCCCAACTTGTTAATGTTCAACCAACAAAAGTTCCCCCTCGACACAATGTTGCACCAGAACTGTCGCTATATTCTGGGCTTAGCTTTGCCCAAGCTGTTTATGAAAAAAGGCAGGGTGCCTTTTTCACAAACCTGTGGAGACGGGTCTGCCTATGTGAGGCTATAATAGTAATGACAGGTTAGCCAGATAACTGAGTTTCTGTGTAGATGATGTTAGCGGTTGGCCTGTGTCACTACTGTTAGCAGTTGGTCTGAGTAGCTAACATTGGTTGTTGGTCTGTATAGTTAATGTTTGTGGTTGGTTTGTGTAGCTAACATTAGTCGTCTTATCTTTAAATTATTATTTAGATTAGATTTTGAGTCCTTGGATGATGACAGCATTTTCATAACTGAAGACAGAACTTGCACTGTGTGATGTTGTTTCTCATTTAATTTCCACCCATGAAAGCATTTTATCACAATCTGCTAATATTCCCAATTTTTCAAAAATGTATCTGTAATCTGATTGTGTCTTCTTTTTTCTGTAACAGTGATGGAATACAGTTACCTTTTTTGTATCCTAAATATGTAATCCCATTACATGTAATCCTTCACAAGCCTGTGAATATCTACGAGTGACATTACAGATAAGTTCTTGATTGCATGACGTCTGGCCAAAAAAACACGTGTGAAGGAACTGAGGGACTTGATCATGACTGAGAGAAATTATGAGGCAGATAAATGTATCATTTCTCCAGCAGCATGTGTCTTGGTTGGGATAGCTGGCCAGTCCATTCATCCTCGTCATGTTGCTGTCAAAGCCCCGCTGCAGACGAGTGATGACCACTCTTGTCAGACCAAGCGCTGTCTGTCTCCCTCTGAATGATAGAAATGTAGTCTGTGTCTGTACGCAAGGACGGATCAATTTCTTTCACTCTGTCCTCTACGTCTCCGTGCTTTCCCTTGTCATACCTTGAAAATCACTGTAATCTCTCCTCGTCAGAAATGGAGGATTTGGATGTTTTTTTTCCGTCACTATCTGAATCTTAATCCACACCTATCATACATCGGTAGGGTTTTTGCTCTGACATCTGTCCCTGCTGTGTGTCACTTCTTGACCTTTCCTCTGCGTGTGTGTCCATCATCTCTTTTGTCTGTGACTGCTGGCTTGGGTGATCATGTGTGCGGCGTGTGTTTATTTCACAGCGTGGGACAGGAGGGGATCGCCACCAACTTGGGGGTTGCTGTGAAAATGTCATTGTTTGGTTGTGCTCTGCTTTATGACGCAGTTTATACAGTGGCGATGATTTTTGTTCCCCGGCGTGGCCTTCTGCTTTGTCTGCCTGGAATCAGGAACGGTAAATAAGTGGTAATGGGAGTGAATGGGAGGGGAAGTCAGCCAACGTCTTTCTGTCATCACTTTAGAAGGTTGCGACCCTAAAGCACGGTGGCACAGAGCTGCTAAATTATTCAGGCTGTGTCTCAAGCCCCGATCTCAGGAGAAGACGGGCCTGTGATTGCTGGGAGCGGACTGACTGACATTTGCACATGAAAATCGCCTCTGTTTCCCCCAAACACCCGTTCTGCTCAAAGAAAACAGTGGAGGGACCCTGCTTCTGCATGATGGGGGCTGTGGGTTGTGGTGGGTACTGCTGGGTTGTGGGAGGGTTGGTGGCAGAAGCATTAGTTTTTAGATGCGGTGCTGAGCAGTGAACAATCAGACTCATGTTTATAACTCGTAGGCTGGGTTGCACCAGCAAAGATTAATTTTTAAACCCAATTAAAACATGGCTTAATTTAAGATTATGTTGCACCAATCTTTTAAACTATCTTGAAATTAAGAAAGATTAAATCTAAACTTCTCTTTAAACCTCAGTTTAGTTTTTACATTACACCTAAATTAAATTTAATGCCATTGCACCAAAACTTAAACTCTAATTTAAAATGCGATTCAGTAGCCTTGTAAGCTAAAAACTTACACTTGAATATGGGCAGACTTAACCCAGTTAGTTTTATCATGTGTCTATTCTTTCTTCCCCTCCAGTTGATCCATTATAACTGTCTGCCAGTTGCTGCAGTGTCTATTTTCCTTATTGTCCTGTTTTAATAATCTATAATTTGGCCATATAGTTAAATTAATTTGGCAAAAAAAGTTTTGAAAAATTAAAGCTTCTCCGATGAGGCATCATGAGTAGGCTGACTAAGCTAACTAACTTTTTAGCTAGCTTGCAAACAATGTAATATTTTGTTAAGGAATACAGAGCAACTGGAAGTTAATGGCTTCCCCCCATCTTTTATACAAGGGTTCTGTCAGAATTCAAAATTTTCAATTTTAATTTATTTCAATTTGCGTAAGCAAGCATCTCCATGTTGATTTAACTCTTTAATTTTGGTTTACATCAATAAACTTGGATTTACTAAAGAGAGATGAGTTTTTAATTGTGCAACAGAGCTCTGCTTAATTTCAAACCTTGATTTACTCACTTTAAACTTAGTTTTGCTAAACTCTGAGTAGAACTTATCTTAGATTAAATTAATCTTTGCTGTTGAAACCCAGTCTTAGAGATACAAACTAGCAGAAAAGTTCTGCTCTGAGGTGAGATTGTGGTTCACGGTAAATGGATATCCTAAAAGTGTCAATATAATAAGCATAAACACAGTTTGAAAATTGGAGTGGCAGAACAGGACCTAAGGGACTGGCTGACTCATAAATCATCTTTCTGAGTGGGGTCAAGGGCCATTTGACTGAGACATGAGCAGAAATGTGATTTTAGTTATGGGAATATTTTCTCACCAGTAATGTCATAATACAGTGTGCATATCCCAGCATATATATCGATTAAATGTCAGCATTTTGTGTACATAGAAATTTCAGATGGATGGGATTAATGCAAAAAAAGGATCAATGTGTTCCAAAAGGCCACTGCATGCTATTTCAGTAAACATCTCTATAATGATGCATTACATTGTACAAGGTTTATATGTGGTAGAGCATAACTAGTCTGTAATTGCAAATTGAGCTTTGTTTCATTATAATTTATTATAATAAATCTTCAGGAGATTGTTACCAAAACAGTCCACACAGTCCAAGTTTTTAAGTATTATTTGGCCAATTAAAGTTGGAGAGCTTTTTGATTAATCAGACTCCTTCCAGAGTGCAGTTAAAGTGAGCGAGCAGGGGTGTGTGTGTGTGTGTGTGAGCAAGAACATCTTTCCGTATGCTGGACCATGTCTCTGAGCTGAAGGCGAACAGAGCTGGGGTGAGGGGTGGAAGGGGGGAGGTGGGGGGTGGGGAGGTGCAGAGGATAACTGGCCCTGCTGGGAAGGAGGGAGAAGGAGGAGGAGGAGGAGAAGAACACAGCTACAGGGAGGGAGGGTGAGAGAAAGGGAGAAGGAGAGGGTGGAGCATTGGACAGATGACAAATTGTGATTAATAAACGTGGTTCGGGACAGCAGTGTGGAGGGTTGTTATTAATAGAGAGAATTAGAGTGGCTGTGCAACTCAATCTGCACACTGTCACTCTGCATCAGGCCCCATAATCAGAGCCTAATGAAACAGCACAGCACCAGGATGTAGACACATCCACACCCGTGCACTCTGCTTACAAATCTGCACTGTACAGTAAACACACACATGCTCAGGTAAGTCATGGAGAAAATAACGCATTTCATGTCAGAATGCAAGAACAATACAATACAATAAACTTCATATTCATCTTTGAATTATCTTGCCACAAATGTGACATATTTTCTGTGATACAAGACCTCCATTTCTTTTCCTTTTTGCTCCCTGATATATCCCACATCAGCCTTATTTTCAAGGGTCAAAGCAAACACAAGCATCAGATGTATCAGTGATTTACATTTATGTTACTTTTGATGTACAGGCATGTAAATCACCAATTCTTGAGATCTGGGACAAATCATGGCCAAAAAAACCCTTCAAATACTATTATTCTATTATTATCCCTAATGGTCTAATTCCAACTTTTTTTGAAAATGCATTATATATATGCAAAAAAAATGCATTATATATATGTATATATATATATATATATATATTATAATTTATGAAATGTTTTGCTGCTTTTTTTTAAGTTCTGTGCCAGAAAAAATGTCTTGTATTGTCAAAGGCAAGACATTTGCAACTTCGAACTGAAAAAATGTGTTAAAAGCTGTCAAAATCTGAAACTAACACTAACTTATGATAACATAATAAAGACAGGTTATTATAATCAACACTGTTTTAAAATTTATTTTTCATGAAAACTCAGGCTCTTTAAAGTTGTCCCTGATTTTTGTCAACAAAAACATGATTTAATCAGGCATAAAACAGGTTAGCTATACCCTAAGGACCTGTCTAACTTCCTGGTAAAATAAAGGCAGGAATACTGCTCAAGCGCTGTTAAGATTTCTATTTTGCGACAAATTCATGAAATAATATTGCCATCAGATCTGTCTCAACCATAGCATGTCAACTTCATAGCCCTTCTAAATCTAAAGTTAAATAAGAATTATATTTTTAAAATGTGTTCACAGTTTGGATTAGAATTAACAGGACTGTTAACAACTTAAAAAAAAAAAAATACAACTATGATGTGAAATGCAAAAATATAACATTTTGTCAACTCAGTCAGACGTCGGCTCCCTCAGATTTTCCATCTGGCAGAGTCGACGTCTACAATTAGTAATAAAACTTATTCTCTAGGAGGTCGGCCTATTACAAGGTTTGATATTTTAAAATAGATTTTTCCAGCATAAATTAAGACAAACAATCACCCCCCCTCAAAATACCATTTTGTCCCAATCCTCAAGGATGAGTAAAAGCTTTTTCCAGCACCTTTTTCCCCAACAGTACAGTTCTTGTCGATTCCCTGCTTTCAGACTTGCCCCAAATCACCTCTTTACATCCCTAATGACCTCTAAATTGATTTACAAGAGAGTAATCTACACGGCAGAGAATGGGAGCTTGATAGGCGGATTCCTGTCACCGTTAACTGTGGAAGATGTGAGCTGTGGTCCCCGGGGAGTGACGGCCCTCCGGCAGCTATACGCGCCTCATGGGGACGATATGTCATCATCCCTCAGAGCTGATGCTCAGTGCGCACTGGTCACACTCCCTGCTCTGGTGTGGATTGTGTGACTGTGCCACTATCTCAAAACAAAACACAATATGTCACATATACCTGGATATGATATGTGACAAACAGTATTTCACAGACTGAGATAGCTGAGATTGTCCCACACATTACTACTGTGCTTGAAAGAAACTGTGACATGCATTTAATAAAGTAAAAGAATCTAAGAAGATAGGTATACAGTTACTGAAAGGGATAGTTCAGATTTTTTTGAAGCAGGGCTGTATAATACTTATCGATAGTCAGTATATTACTCACAGTAGATGGTGTAGTCAGCACACCACTCAGTCTGAAAAAGCAGTGGGAGTGCCAGTGTAGGACAGGGTCAACAATAAAATGTATATTAGCCACCTAAAAAAATCAATATTAGTTTAAATGTACACTACATTTAGAATACTTTCACTGCTTTACCTTGCCCTCAAACATCTTATCTTGCAGAACATGGGAGGTACTGGTCTACCACTGCTTTCATTTGTTTGTGTTATTTTGAGACTTCAAACTAACACTTTAAAACACAGAAGTCACACAATAAAACTAACTAACAGGTCAAGACAGCAGTAGACCAGCAACTCCTATGTTCTGCAAAGTAAAACTATCGTTTTTTATCAAAGACATCTGGTTATTGAAAAAGGTCTACCTAAAAACATCCATATCAAGTGTAAGTGTATGCTGTATTTAGAATATTTACCTTGCTGTCAGACAGATTTTAATGAGGGGAAACCATCCAAAAAGGTTGTCTGACTGCACCAAGCGAACACCAACCAGGATATCAACATTGATTTCTAGTTGAAAACTGGTTGATATTCAGTCTGAACATCTTTTTGCCATCTTTTCAACTTGGTTAAATGCAGTTACAACATCAACGTCTCATAAAACACAAATTTGCTTAATCACTTTAATCATTTGTATAGTTATAGCTTGAAAGACAGACAATATTGATCAGTCAAATTTCACTGGTAGGCGAAGTTTGGTATACACAAATACATAATTTCAATACATTTAATGTTTCATATAAAATGTCACAAATATGAACTATGTTGGCTGTGTGCTGCCAACGAGAAACTTCCAGGACACACAATGAAACAACTTGCAAATATTTGCGCATAGGTTACAGCTTTGACTATTCTGAAGGTAAACGCACTGGGATGTGTTATAAAGAGAAACAAAGACACTTAAATGAACAGGAAGATGTGGGTTAAACAAAAAACTTACAACAGAGCAACTTGGATTTAAAACCAAGATTGTTTTCTAACTTTCAACTGAGAAATTTTGATGTGGTCTTTTTGTGAGTGCCCAAAGTGACAACTGGCTATTATTAGCGCATTGTAGAGGATGAAAGATGTCACTACTGCTAATCCTGGTGAAAATATCTTTACATAGTTGGTGAAACAAAGTTCACCTGTGAACCTTTTCTGAATGTCTTCTCAAAGGGGACCGTAGTCCGTTATTTTCCGTCTTTTCGATTGAAAAATGGCGAGGTAACCTGGTGAAAATATTGTAAATATAGCATATATGCATAAACTAATATAGATTTTTTTTAGGTACTCTTTTTCTTAGGTGGCTAACATACGTTTTGCTGCTGACCCTGTCCACAGCAGTTCATGACAGGTCCTGCTGCTTCCAGTCTGGGGGTGTGCAGATCACACAGTAATACACTCACTATGGGTAAGTACCTTATACAACCCCACTACAAATAATCCAAATTATCCCTTTAAATGCTGCTGTGAACGGCTGAATTGAAGAATTAGTATGTCTTAAAGAAACAGTGCAGACAAAATAGCGATAGCAGAAGAGAAATACAACATGAGTAATGTAGCCATAAATAAGTTCCTGCTCCTCTCTTGCTTGTTTACACAGTAGAGAAGAGAGAAAAGCTAGAGCTCGAATTATGCAGGCGTGTGCACAAAAGACAGATTTATTCCCGGTGTATCATAATATATGAAATTAATTATTAAACAAACTAATAACTCAAACAGCCCAGCACTGATTCTCCTATGGCTTTTTTCTGCTGGTGACAGTGTGAGTCACAGTGAAGTCAGTGCAAGTGATGCGATGAAGCAACTGCACTGAATAAAATAAAAAAGACACGTTCCATCAACATAATGCATAATGTTGAAATTTTAGGTGACTGTGAATACCAAGGGGAACAAATCAAGAAGAGAATAGGGAGAACGGGAGACAGACAGCTGAAAGACATGCGCATATTTCAATATTAATCATCTCAGTAATATTTTAACAGGCTTTAAAAATCCAATCCTGAGCATATTGCCTCTGACTGTTGGCAATGATTATCTGCCCCGTGCTGCCCAGGACCTCTAAGCACTGTGCTAGCGGGCCAGACTGACTGACCCGCAAACTGGGACTGACACAGCATTTAACTCGTCTCCGCCCTGCTCAGCTATACCAACACCTCCCAATGGAAATACCGCAGGCCGTCGCTCCTCAAACCTTCCACGCCCTCCACCTCAATTTCCCACTAAATCCAACCCATCCTTGGGAAACCACCTTAAAACTGGGTGATTATCCGCCTCTCTCCGTGTCTGGTGGGATCAGGTTGGATGATCCCTACATTGCCAGACAGTGGTCATCATATCTGAGGAGAGAGAGGTCGAAGAGGTGGTGGTTGATGAAAAGAGAGTCATCAATAGTGTATGTAGACCTATTCCCCTTGCTCCCACTGCTTCAGCCATTAAACTTTAAACACGCAGATCTGCGATTGTGCCTGTCAGACAGGTGACATGGGACTCTGAGGAAATGATGATATGAGCTAAAGATGTTTCTCAAATAGATGATGTTAACGAGTGAATGGGATCGGCAGTAGGGCTGTGCAATAAATTTATATTATAACATCATCCACATTACTGATGATTATTTATCAAAAATCTCTTTGTCCTAACAATTTGTAAAGGCACCAATAGTCATCCCTGCAATATTGTTGAAAGACCGATATACAAGTATTTGATCAAAAATATTGTGATAGTTGATTTTGTCCATACTGCCCAGCACTCAGTCTTAGAAATAAGGGTTCCAAAATGGTTCTTCTTGACAGATTGAAGTTCTACCCAGAACCATTTGCCTGTGAAGAACCCATTTTTGAACACAGGGATCATCAAGGGCTCTTTGTAATACTTTGTAAGGGTTCCTTTAAGAAAACTTTTCATCCAAACAACCTCTTTTTCAAGAAAGAGTTCTTCAGTTATTGTTGAATAACCCTTTTGTTTAGGGCTTGTCAAGGGTTACTTTTACCATGAGATATGGGTTCAAGATAAAACCTTTTGAATAGATTCCTGTGGGTGGACTCTAGAGAAAGCCCTCTGTAGGGCTCCCGAGTTGAATTCTAGATATTCTAGAACTCTTGAAATGTAAAATAGTTCTTGGTAGAACTATCTGGGTGGGTTTGAGATATAATCTTTTGAAAATAAAATGATTGGTGGTAGAACTATCTGGATGGGTTCTAGATACAGTAAAATCCCTCAGATATAAAAAAAAGGTTCTCAGTAGAACCCCATGGGTGGATTCTTGCCCCATTTGACAGTGGAGAGGTTCTGGATAGGAAGCCAGAGAGGTTTCCAGGTGGAACCATTTCACCATAGAAGGGTTCTCTGTAGAACCTTTCAAAGGGGGGTCTGGGTGAAACCATTCACAGACGGTTCCAGGTATAACCCTTTATGCTGGGTTCTGCGTAAAAGTCTGACAGAGTTCCAAGGGAACCCTTTTAAAAGGTCCTACCAGGAACCAATACCATATGGGGATGAGCTGAAGAGCCCTTTAACGCATGCACTTTATATTCTGTTGATCTTGATCTTGATCTTAATCTACAACAATGGATCATATTCTATAAGATCATCACTGCTTGAGAATTTGTGGTATGTTATTTTAGAGAACTCTGTATATTAAGATATACATCGTATATTGAAGCACAGCCTAAAAATATTGAGATATGATTTCTAAACTGTATCGTCCAGCCTTATACTTGGCGATAACAAAAACTGTTGTATACTTAAAGCGTAGGCTTATTTTCCCCCCAAATGGCATCACATTATTTCCCTACTGTCAGTGTGACAGTGAGAAAATGTTGATACCAGAATACAAAACATGGCCTTCACATTACTAATGGTGCAAAAACTCTTTGTCTACGTGTACCTGCGTATGCCCATTGTATGTGTGCATGTGTGTTTGTGTGTATAGACCAGAGTACAGACATTGTTATGTGTTTGTGTGTAAGGGTTTTAGGTGGGAAAAAGAGCAGCACAATGTGTGGGGCAGGGTGTCTCACTAATGAGGCTTTATAGCTGTGGGATGCGAGTCACACACACAGACAATGGTCAGGGGAACATTTAGTGTCTCCTCTCCATTCCTCACACATCATGCTGAGGCAGCTTTTACTTAGTCACCCTTCTCTGTCCTCCCTTCGCAGACACACACAAGATGAAAACATCTGCCTTCGTTTTGCGACACTTTATCAAACATTTTTGCTCGCATTGAGTTTGCCTTGAACAACAGGTGAATGTCGGGCTAACAAGACACAGATGGGAGGCATTCAGTGCAGTCTAAGCCCTAATTTGTATCAGTTTACAGTGAAATGCACTTACTACTTGATTTTGGCCGACAGACTGTAATAATGGTTAGTTAAAAACAGGCATGGGAAACTAATGGATTACACTTAATGGGATTACATATTTAGGATACAAAAAGAGTACTGTATTCCATTACAGTTACCGAAAAAGACTCAGATTACAGGCACGTTATAGTAAAAATGGGGATTAGCAGGATTAAAATTTTAAAATTCATGGTTAAGTAAAAATAAACACTGTCATGTGGAATGCACACACATTACAAGACTTGACAACTCTCACAACACCACTCTGGTCTTGACTGAAAACATAGCTAACCTTAATGCTTTCACTAGTGGAAATTTCACAATTATTTTGTCTTTTTATCAGAAAAGAATAAATTCTGACAGCTGTGAATCATCCTTGGATTGGATATCTAATTTAAATAAACATTTACAGGTAAGACCAACTGCACACACAGCAGGTGTTGTGTTATGGGTCCACCCACTTGTACAACTGGCCCATCTTAAAAATGACTCGGAGAACATATATTTTCTTCATTTATACTTTCTTTATTTTTAATTATTAAAATAAGCATTTTCATATACCCTCAAGACAAAAAAAATTTCCATTTGAAAAGAGACAACATTTATTCGGCTATCATCAAATGTGAGGTCTGGACCAATCACAACGGGCCATTATTCATCACCTCAGACATGCACATCACACTATGGCGGTTGTTCTTTCCTGTTAAAATTCGCTGTAGCTCATCCACTATTCGCTCTGTTTCTCCCTCTTCTTGCAATCAATTTAATGAGTAATCTAGCCAGATCAAACGAAAATGCATTAAAAGGAATTAAAATGTCACTTTTCTTAATGAGTTGCTGTATTGATCTACTTGATCCAAACAGAAAATATAAATAAGGAGATATCCTGTGCCACTTGAAATAAATACAAACTGCCGTGGTGAAATAATAAGCTATCTCAACATTGAAAATGTTTTTCTTTTAAAGATTTCAAGTGTCATAATCAACTGGAAGTGCTAGTCACTCTCCACAGCGTGATATCAGTCATTTTTGTTAAAGTGAGACTACGAGTTGGAAACTGTTAACTTTTGTAATTAAAAGGCCAAGCAAAAGTTACTGTGGCTTACCTAAAATTGAGGTCCAGGACCACCAGTAATACAGGGGTCTTCAACCTTTGCTATCAAAAGAGTAATTTTTGGCCCAAAAAAGGGGAAAAAAAACTAAAAACAAAAACCTGCCTGGAGCTTGTACTATTAGATTCTCCAGTTCCTGCTGAGATTTGGCATCCACAGCTGGCCAAAGGAGACTGAAGTCTAGCCACCGGCAAAATTTTGAGGCACTGAACTTGCTATGTGACTCACATTTTAGTTAATGAAATATTAAAAACACATTTTTTTACAGGTGGAAAAATGTAAGAATCACTTAATACCTATGACAAAGATAAATGAAAATTGAAATGCTGAGTAAAGAACTATTCATTCATTGAGATGTAATCATTTGTCAAAGCCGCAGGGCTCCACTGGGGATGGGCAAAAGTGCCACAGGTGGCTGATCCCTGCACTAACATTAGCTTACACAGAACAGCCAATGTTAGCAACACAGATCTGCTGCTAATGTTAGTTATACAGACCAACAGCTATCTTTAGCTACACAGAAATCCAGAGTCCAGCAAATCCTACGTTTTGGGACTGTAGGTGATAATGCTGGTGAACGGGATGGTATTTTGGTAAAAACACAAGTCCCAGACCAGAATGTCAGTTTATTTTAAGTTTAGGTGTGCATACTTAACAAAGTATGATTACTTCTATTCATCTAAACATGCATTCACACATAACACAGGAAGGAAAAGCTGGATAAACAATTAATAAATCTAAAAACAGACATGAAACATAATATCTCGCTAAACAATTTGGTAAATGAGATTATCAAAAAATAAAGGAAAGTAATTAAGTTATATTTAATTTTGTAATACTTGGATTAAGTTGCTGACTACATTTTTAATAGGTAATTAATTGTTTTGGTATACATTTTTAAAGTAACTGATTAAAAATAAGATCAAAATCAGAAGGGGGTGTTATGGAGGCTGTAGATTGAAATTAAATTACAATATCCATAAATTTGGCTGTGGGTTACAGGTTTTTATGATAAATATGTAGGTAGAGAGAGAGAGAGAGAGAGAGAGAGAGAGAGAGAGAGAGAGAGGGAGCTCTAACAGGTGTCGACTGGAGGAGGACTGCCCATGGACCAAACACTGCGATAAGAAGCGCTACAGTGGTCAGCCACTCTGAATGGGAGCGTCAGGCTGCTGTGCGCCTCCCCCCCCACCCCACCATCTGGATTTGCGTCAAAAAAGTGCTGTAGCAGGTATTTTCTGGGCTTCATTTACTCTGAAGTGAAGTTAGCGGCATTTAAACTCCATATTCTACCTGGAGAGGAAACGAGGGGACTAAGCGCTGATTAAGAAACTCTCGTCACTTTCCTGGCTTCTCCTGCGCGCCCGTAGGTCCTCCGGCTCTCTCCATTTGGCACTCCAGCGGTCCAAAGTCCTCCAGTCATTTTGGTGGGACGCGGACTGAACTGATGCACAGAGAATTTTATCCTCCAAAGATAATTTTGGATTATAAAGGGCAGATGGTGAGTTTTTCTTTGTTTATTTCGTGTCAATTTTTAACGGTTTTTAACGGGTTTAAACTGTGCATGGCGCCCTGTAGATAATCACATTTTATGGAATTTACGTTTATCTCCTATGAAAAAAATATAGATTATTCTGCTCATTAAAATGATCACTATTTTGATTTTTTCTTGTCTATTCTTTGTCATTTAATTTTAAACATTTTTAGAATTAATGCAGTGATATTGCATCTAAATGATGTATATAGCCGTGTTGAATGAGGACAGTTACTATTATTTATTTATTTATTGCTGTTTTTGCTATTTTTTTCAGATCCAGATATAAAGAGGAGGAATCTATCAAAAGCACACCCAAGTTAACAAAAGTATTTTCTGAAAACCACACCTTTTTAATGTGAACAGTGGAAATAAGATAAAAGTGGAGGTTCCTAAAATGATTATGTTAAGAAAAGAGCTCTGATGAACTTTTGTCACTGTCAGTCATGGCATTAAGTGAGACATCCACATGAAGTGAAATCCTGAGCTTTGTAAGGGGGGGCTTAAAAGAAGATTTTTCTTTGAAAAAAAGACTGTAAATCATACTTCATCCAAGAAAAACAAATAACACCTCCACTCCCTCCTCAATGAGCTGAATTTGGCATCAGCCCTCATTTCAGCGTACTTTTAATAAGCTGCGCTTTCACAACAACTCTCTCAGTGCC
This sequence comes from Lutjanus erythropterus, assembly GCF_056507025.1. Lineage (NCBI taxonomy): Eukaryota > Metazoa > Chordata > Actinopteri > Lutjaniformes > Lutjanidae > Lutjanus > Lutjanus erythropterus. The sequence goes on from NC_139322.1 coordinate 24,148,485, forward strand.
AGTCATGGTTTCTGTTTGATGCTGAAAATTACACTGAACTGGAGGACAACAGGGGGAGTCAAAAAACAGACTTCATCAGATAAATTATGTTTTTTGTAGTGTGTCAACACAAATCTGAGCAATCCAGATTTTTGTGTTTATTTCCTTAAACACTGTGGGGTGTACAGGCTTCATCTTAAAGGCTTTTAAATATCTTGTTCCTGGTCCACTGGACATCTTTATAATTTCTCTCCTCCGGGCTGTCTGCCATTTTGCGTTCTCTCTCATACTTAGCCCAGTGATCCATTGGTTTTCCTTCAGTCCTCTCCACATTCACATTTTCTTACCACACTGGTTCTCTGAGAGGTTTCATCCTGGCCGGCACTATTCCAGCTAAGGGGGAAGAGGACTTCCTGACGCTGGCCGCCTCGCGGCTCAGCCGCAGGAAACGTGTCATTGGGGCCGCTGTAGGTGTGGCCATGGTTCTAATACTGTTGGTGGCTATTCCCCTGTTGGTCCACACAACCAAAGGGAGGAACACCGGAAACACAGGGAGCCATTATGAAATGCTTGGGAGCTGCAGGATGGTATGTGACCCCTACGCTACATCTCAGCCTGGCCAGGAGCTGACGGCTGTATCTCCACCGCCCCAGGATTATTCTGGGAAGAAGATAAAGTCCGGGCTTCGTGGGCCTCCAGGGATCCCTGGCCCTCCAGGAGCACGTGGACCCCCTGGAGAGCCAGGCAAACCAGGGCCACAGGGGCCCCCAGGTCCAGGTCCTGGTGGCTATTCTCCCTCACTCTACACTCCCAAAATCGCCTTTTACGCAGGGCTACGCAAGCAGCACGAGGGAAGTGAGATACTGAAATTTGATGATGTGGTGACCAATGTAGGTAACTACTACGAGCCCAGCACCGGCAAGTTCACCTGTCCTCTGCCTGGCATCTACTTCTTCACCTACCATGTTCTAATGAGAGGTGGTGATGGGACCAGCATGTGGGCAGACCTGAAGAAGAATGGACTGGTTAGTAAACCTGTGTGTGTGTTAGTGTGTGCATGCATGAGGGTACGCTCAACAAAAATATAAATGCAACACTTTTGTTTTTGCTCACAATTTTCATGGGTTGAAGTAAAAAAAATCTCAGAGTTTGTAGTTGCACACAAAAGGGTTTTTTTCCTCAAATTTTGTTTGCATTTTTTTTTTTCCAAACCTGTGTTAGTACGCACTTCCCCTTTTCTGAGATAATCCATCCACCTAACACAGGTGTGCCTTGGATTGGTCACAATAAAAGACCACTCTAAAATATGCAGTTTGATCTTTGAAGAAAGACATTTACTAGGCACTTAACAATGTCTACTTCATATAGGTCTACATACTATTTTTTTTTCCAGGAGGGCAAAGTCGTATCTCACCCTCCTCTGCCTCTGATTGGTTTACCCTGATAATCTAGACTTATGTAACCAACTCAATCAACAAAGGCAATGACTACCAGTCAGTCAGAAGCAGAGTTGGGTGGGTCATGACTTTGCCCTTCTGGGAAAAAAATTTGGGATCTGTAGTCCTATGTAAAACAGCCATATTTTAGTGCCTAATAACTGTCTTTTTTCAAGATCAAGCTGCAGATTTTGGAGCAACTATTAAAAAAATAGACACTGAACTATGGCTATACCACTTTTTTTAGATAAGTTTTTTTTTTCCCAAGGAGGGCAAAGTGATGACCTGCCCTTCTCTGCCTCTTAATGGCTTACCCTGACACTCCTACCCCTCACTCCTCATTCCGAACCCTAACCAACCTCACCAACGAAGGCAACGAGTACTAGCCAATCAGAGTAGGGCAGGTCATGCCTTTGCCCTCCTTGGAAAAAAAAAATCTGTTGCCCTATGTGAAATAGCCAGTGCCTAATAAATGTCTTTTTGCCTTGGACCAGTCCAAAGCACACCTGTGCAATGACCATGTTGTTTAATCAGACCGATACTATATTTTTGAGGCAGATGTCGATAAAGATATTGAGGAGTAAAAAAAATTATGATGTTGATACATTTGCCAATATTCTTCATACAGATTATAATATACAGAATATAGAATATGAAAATAAACACATTTTTCCATTGATCCATCAAAAGTGGCTGACACTTGTGTAATGGAAGAGATATATTTCACAATTTAACAATAAACATTATTGTTCAAAATGATATCAGGGTAATGAAACATTAAACTGGTATTTTTTTTAATGATTATATATGTTAGTAACTACAAATAAATAAAATATATGTATATATTAAACCTGAATAAACAAAATGGTCCAATATACATGGAGAGCTGCCTATAGAGCTAACAAATAAAAACAATATTCATTATGTTATGTTAAAAGAAAAAGGTTTTCGTAGGTTTATGCATTTTGATCCATATTAGACAATGTATAAAACGATACAGATACAGACCAATATAGGTGTGATAGGCCAATCACTGCCAGGTGAATGGATTATCTTGATAAAGGGATGTGCTCCTCAGCAGAGATTTTAACAAATCTGTGAACAAAATCTGATATAAATAAACCTTTTGTATGTATAGGAGTCAGTTATTTATATTTTTTTAATTCAATTTGTGAAAAACAAGCGTTGTGCTTATATTTTAGTTGAGTATACAATAGAGGGAGAGTCTGTATGTACTGTATATGTTTGTATGTATGCACACACACGACCATGCAACAGATTCTTTCTCACTGTTGACCATCCTGTGTTACCATTGACTCACATTCACCTCTCTCACATTGAGCTCTTCAGATTCAGAGCACATTCCACTTAGCAGGTGGCAACATGACAGCCAAAGAATGAAACAGCAATCTTTCTCCTCATTAAGGGGAATTCATGCTATACAGTCTAAAATCACAGCTACAGATATTTGCATTCCCACATGTGCTGTGGCTAAATGACAAGTGGCAGAATGCAGCCGCCGCCGCTGCTGCTGCCGCCACCAAAAGGAACAGTCTAATTAGTAAGTATCATACACAGAGCTTGATTATCGCCTAAACAGAAGTGCAAAAGAGCACCGGAGAAATGTCTGTCAGGACGTGGACCAGTCAGTTTACACCTCAGCTAAATAAATAATGAATGTAAAATTGACAGTCCACTCATCCACTCCCTCATTCCCCAGACACTAATTAAAGACAGAGGGGCTGATGGGGGGAAGAGGAGAGGAGAGGTGGGATAAATCACTGGGATTTCATCAGAGGACTCCAAATTCAGGAAACATTCTTCAAGTTGCTTTTTACATTCATTCATTCATCAAGGACTTGAAATGCAAATGTTGTCTGCTCAGCCAAGGACTGTTTAAACAAGTGCATGCAGGGTAACCTAGGCGGTTCATCACACCAGCTGTAAATAAGGTTGATTTAGGCTCATTTAGACTTGATTTGGTGCGATGTAAAACTAAATTTTTTAAAATCATCCATCATTAACGATATATGCTTGAGACCACGAAGGTGAATATGTGTTTAAGGCTGCCTGCCTAATCTTCTATATTGTCATTCAAGTCATCTTAGCCTGCTAAATAATTTATACATCTTAGATTAGATCCCTGTGCACCCGCTATACTTTCCTCTCCTAACCCCTCCCTGGCTTGTCCATTGATTCTCCATTAATTATCTTTTCACTCAACTCAATCATTTAACTGCACCCAGGTCCATCCATTTGCGCCCGTCAGGTGGCCTCCTCCTTAGAAAAGTTCTGTTAAATAGAGCCCTCACCTAACAGGGATTTACTCAGACAGAGCTGCAGCTAGATGAAAGTGGTGTGTAAATGAAGTGCTGCAGAATGCCTGATCATGTTTGGAGTTATTGAGGCCCTGAGGCAGGTGGGTACTCTGTCTGTCAGTCAGTGGCGAGGGTTTACAAAATGGGCACTACATCTGACAAGTTGCATCCCTGACTGTGGAATCAAACCTGTTTTAACATTGCCGTAGGTGCTGAGGCTTTATTGGGTGGTTTGTCTGCCCATTTGGGTTTTTTTAAACCTAAAAAAGCTGCAGCCACAAATTTGCCCTGTTCCTTTCACAATTGCGTTGTAACTTTTACACCTTAACAGATAAGGTCATTTGTAACCCTGGCTTTGTTAGGCTGCCAGTCCAAAGAGATTCAGGACTCCAGCGAGAATGAATGAAAAACAAGAGACTCGACATGACAGGGGCATACTGAGACGTCCACTAGGAGACAGTGAAAGTGGGGGGAGCAAAACAAGACAAGTGAGTTGATGGGAAGATCAGGGGTGGAGCAGCAGAGGAAGATAGATGACTTAATGGAGGTGTGGAGACAGTGGGCTGGTAGACGAGGCATCAGGGAGGCTGGTGGTGAAGGCCAGGATGAGATCAGGCGCGATGACCAATGGACACCCACTCAACATGTCTCAGCTTGACAAGTGATCAAGGACGGGCAGAAAGACAGACGAAACTGGTCTGCAAACTGCACCAATTACAGATAGAAACAGTCTGAAAGTAAATGAATTAATTCTGGACATCAGATTTTCCTCTTGGAATGTTTGATGTATAACTCCTGTATTTCTGCTAATGATGTCTAAATAGGCATGCTGCATTGGCTGTTTGACTGGGACTTGTGTCATGTGACATGAGAGTGGTGTGATGTGATGCCAGGATCTCAGGAGGATGTGCTGACTGTGGCAGGGCTTCCATGGGATTCCTATAGATCTGATACCTATTACCTTCAGTAAATCCCCACTCTGTAAAGCCTACCTGCTCACACCTCAATCTAACTTTCACAAATCATTGCAGCACGACATGACAGGGCTTCGGAGTCAGGGGATTTGTGATTGAAGGGGGTCACACTTGAGCTGCTTCCATGTTTGTAATGCCACGGTAATTGACTTATAGCACAATTACAATGTACTGGTGCAAATGTTTGCTCAATGCTGTTACATACTATTCTATAACAGAAACCCCTTTTGACTTAAAGCCTGCTATCAATAATGCTTTAATCATCAATGGTTAAAAAGTAACTAATAGTCTTTTTTTTTTAAGAGTATGTTGTACTTATGGTTAAGAATGGATTTATGAAAAAAAAAAAAACAAGTACATTTTTCTATCATAACTTTAAGGACCAGTGTGTAAGATTTAGTGCCATCTAGCCATGAGCTGTCAGACAGCAAAAACTTTGTCTCACCCTACCCGTCCAAGCATGTAAGAGAACTTACGATGGTCATGGTCATGGCGGTAAAACATGGCAGCCTCTGTGGAGGGAGACCTGCACACTCGGTAGATATAAAGAGCTCGTTCTAACGTAACAGAAACACAACAGTTCTAATTTGCAGGTGATTACACCAGATGAAAACAAAGTATTCTTCCTTATGCTGCCTATAAATTTCCATAAATCTTATACACTGGAAATGTGCATTGCACAAGCACCGTAACCTCCCAAAATCTTAAATAAACCCTCTTTGCTTTATGGTAACTGTTAAGCTGTCCTCATTTTCCCTTTTCCACCTGTAGTAGTAGAAGCTAACTTACTAACTAGCTAATGTTAGTTAATGGTAGTGTTTGCCACCAGTATAACAGTTTTTTTAACAGTCACTAACAGTAGTGTTCACCAACAGTTGCTAATGGAAGTATTAGCTAACTTGTTTAATCTGTATGGCTTCTCTTGTATTGCTTTTACACAATTAATGCCAGATATGGTGGAGATGTGTGTCCTATCTTAGCCCACTCTTTATTTCTCAAGATAACATTGTTTTAAATTTACCATAAAGAGCATCTTTGGATCTCCCTACAAATGTTACTGGAACCTCTAAATCAATTGTCTGTTTGCCAGTGGCTATTTGTGCTCCATTTTTTGTATGTTTCAATTATGTGTATATGATAAGGAACTAGATAGTGTTTGCAAAGACGGCACCCAGGCAGTCCTTGCGCATAAGCCAAAAAAGTTTTCTACCTTTCGGCGTTACTGTCTGGTTATACGGACCACTGAATATGTGCGGTGGTGTTTTTTGGGCTTGTGGGGAATTTGTTGCTGCAATACTGCACATGGCCACTGGGAAAAATTGGCGGCAAGGCTGAGCAACATTTACCTGTCTAGTTCTATAATGAATCAGTGGTTTCAATGTGTATTTCAGTAGGCCTAGACCTGTGTTTCAAAAAGCAACATTTACAAAGTGGTTCAGCTCGGTGAGATGATAAAGATAATGTTTGTTGCCAGATGACATAAAAGTTGATAAGCAATGTTGGATTGTGTATTTAGGAAATTTGATAACCCAGTTTGGGAAGATGATGGATTCATATTATATCTTTATGACACTTAATTATTAAGTTTTTGTTTTTAAATAAACAATTACTTCTCATCTGTGCCACTGCCGTTATAAACATGTTTAATCACACTATGCATAATTCACTGTTATGGATATATAAGTTGCATGCTACTAATATTCTAGCTTGGTAGCAGAAGTTAACACAGTCTATGCTAATGTTGGCATGCTTTATGTTGTGAGGAGTGGTAATATGTCATGCAAACCTTCTCAATCGAACTTCTCCCTTCCCCCTCATTAACTGCTATGTGAGCTGTTCAACTACTCATTTACATTCCCATAAAGCACCACATATATTTATATTAAATATTCTTAATACAAAGTGCATGTAGACAAATAGATACATGCCTGACTCCTATTTAATATCTCCCTTGTTTTTTCACCTGTCATGGACTTTTTTAATAGCTCAGTTAAAGGTCAAGTTATTTCACACTGTAGTGTTAAAATGTCATCACTCGCTGTAATGGCCGGTACCTGTATTAACTTCTCCAGTACAGAGACATAGATATGGTACAGGTGAAATATAATTAGCCTCAGAGAGCGAGGGGCAAGAAAGAGTTAGATACAAAGCAGAATTTGTTCCATGAGGACAAGTCAGATGTTATCTTTTCAGTCTGTGAGAGATCTCTATTTTATTTAGATGATGTTTATAGGCGGTTTAGGTTTATTGTTTGTAGATAGAGAAATACTATTGAACGAGCTATTCTTCTCTGGACATGAAATATCAGCAAATTGCAGCATACATTCCTTCAGAAAATATACATAAATACAGTATTTTTTTAAATAAAATTTGCTTTTATTTCAATTATATTCAGTTTAAGAGTAGTTAAAACTTGTATGAAACAATAAGAAAAAAGTAATAATAATAATAAAAAATGTGGGCCACATTCTATTATGTTATTGACATCATGTTGTGGGCTGGATGGAGGGGGAGTGGGGGCCAGAAATGGCCCCTGTGCTGGTCCTTTAAGGCCCCTGATGTAAGGTATTATAATCATCAGCTGCAACTTCATAATAGTTATCAAACTAATTTCCAAACTAATTACTAAATAACCGGTCCATCTCTTTGTCATGATTTCTTCAAGGTTTACAATGAAATAACTATTAACTCTAGTTTGATTAACTATCAACCATTTATTAATGATGGTTGTTGAAAAGTGTTATCAATCCCTTATACACTGTGTGCAGGTTTGACCATTATAGTGCAGCACACTACAGAGTGTAATACTGAATGGCAGGTAATAGCAATCTAAGGTATGGTTCAATGCTACAGTCGCTTGTCACCATGTAATCCCTGGGCTCCCAGAGGAGAGGGAAAAGCTATTCAATAAATATTCTATTTCCACAACCCCCCCATCCCCAACCCTCCTGCCCCCCGCCCCCGTCCCCAACCCTCCTGCCATGTGCTGGAGTCCCTTAGGTAAGTTTAACAGCTACTTTTCTATTGTCTCCGCTCTAAGAGGTCAGTATATCACAGTGAATGAATCCTGTCAGTTTTATTACCAGTGGAGCACAGCACCACAGATAAAAACAAGACTTCATATACCACCACCACATCTCCCTGGCCTCACAAAATAGCCTTGCTTGTTCAGTCTGTTACTCTAGGCCCCCCTTCTCTCCTTTCCTCACCCCTCTGCTCCTTGTTTTTGTTTTTTCTTCCCTCTCCTTTCTTTTGTCCATCCTTGTCTGTCTTCTGCACTGTGACTCCACTTGTATAGAAAATGACACTGCAGCTGCTCCCACCCCACCACCTTCGCCATCACCACAACCACCCACCCGTCCCACCTCCTTCCTCCTTGCCTGTGGCCCCCTCTGTTCCCAGGCGTGTTTACTGGAGGCCCTATAATGAAAGGGCTAGGCGGAGACAGAGACAGCCACAGGCAAGCCCCGGGGGCCCCTGCCTCACGGCTCACAACCCTTCCAGCTCGAGGATCAGCGCAGTGTGCTGCCTGGTTCACACGGATCAGTCTGTGTCCTCCAGCCGTATCCATCTCCTCTGTCCGCTTCCTGTCCTAATCCCACCACGGCTCCCTCATGGCTCCCTGTCTGCTATCTGCATTAATGGATGGCCTGCATTATATTCCTTCATGCACAGAAACGTCAGCCAAAGTACCCATTCATATATCACATATTGGCAAAATGATCTCTCCGTTGAGTGATGAACATTATCCTGCTGTACAGAATTCAACTGCACTTCCAATTCATGAAGTCATGAGAACTGTAGAGGGCCTGAGGGTTGAAAGATCTCCCTACATCTCCCTCCGTTACACTGTTTGGCCAAAATAATGAGCAAGATGACATATGCCCAGTGTCGATAGGCAGTCACAACAACAGCATCACTGTCAGCTGCAGCCAAAGATGCAAATGTGATATTGGCTGTCACTGCACATGTCAAGCAGAACAACAATATAACCTTTACAGATGACAATGGATCGCTGTCGTTATTTGAGAGATGGTCTTATGAGGGCCTAAGAAAGAGTGGATTATATTTATTGTTTAATTATACTAATTGGGCAGCAAGGGTACGCAATTAAAAAAAAAAAAAAAAAAAACTGAATCTGATTTAGGGCTGGGCAATATGGCTCATAAATAATATCTTGATATTTTTAGTGTTGGTAATATGGACAAAATCAAATTACAACAATATTTTTGACTAAATGCCTCAATATTGCAACAATATTCTAAGGATGACTATTGGTGCTTTCACAAAATATTAGTACTATGATTTTTTTTCCCTTTTTCTCTCATTTCAATCTGCAGAAATGTGGATAAAATGAAGTAGATAAAAGCAAATAATGGAAGTTCAGAAAATTACACCATTTTACTGTAATGCAGCCTTTAAAACCAGGAAAAGACAACACTTACGCCATGTCACGATATAATGAGACATAAGATGATATCTAGTCTCATTTTTAAAAAGCTAAATATAGATTTTGCACAAGCAGTAAATCTTACATATGTATTGATATGTAACTACTCACATTCTATAAGCACCTGCCAACTATGGACTGTTATAAAAGAAATTCATTTAGTCTTTTTTGGAAAATTAGTTAGCTAATTTACTTGTAACCACAGGAGAATGTAATATATTATAGAGTGCTTACAGACAGGGTAATTCTTGATTATTATGGTGCTCCAGGTCAGATTACCACTGGCACCTCTCTGATCTTTTCAAAGCCAAATAATTGATGATATTTTACTTTTGATGTAGCAAATTAGTAGTATGTAACCATAATTTCCATGAGACAGGAATGCATTTAGGGCTGCAACAAAATATTCACAATGTCAATTAATCTTTTAGTCTAATAAATGTCATAAAATTGTCAAAAATGTCCTCAAATTGCTTCTTTTATCCAAACAACAGGTCAAACCCCAAAGACACTTAATTTACTACCATAAAGGACAAAAAAGCCGCAAATCCTCTCATTTAAGAATCTGAAACTAGCAAATGTTTGACACTTTTGCTTAAAAATGGACTGAAACGATTTATCAAATATCAAATTTGTCTTTCAACCAGCTAATCATTGCAGCCCTAATGAGTGCGTTTTATTCAGTACATGATGTTTACAACAAACATACAGCTAACTGGTTATTGGGGGGGTGGGGGGGTGGGGGGGATTCAAGTGTTACAAATACACAGATAGTGAAAAAAAGAGAGTTTAAATTAAATAAATCAAAATAAAATGAGAAATAGAAGAAATTAGTGAGAAGGCATTACAAAGCTGTATACAATATATACTTTACAATGCGTTGGACTACACTGAATTACATTTGTGAGTTTAATGTACAGATTTCTGGTTGTCTGTGTAGACATCTTTCACTTCTTCATGTCCCAGACAGTGTTTGTCATATTTAGACAGACTGAGGAACAGGTATTCCTGTATCAGACTTTCACATCCTCACCATTTTCCTCCTGCTGAGCCAGTGTTTCTTTTCATTCTATTTTTGTTTAACTTTTCCTACAGATTGCAGTTTAGAGTGCACACTTATCCTATGTTAAAATGAGAAAAGCTCTGCAGTGAGAAATATAGCCATTTTAAACACACCCCTGAGGACTACAGAATTTGAAATCTAATGGAACAAGACTGGTGTAGTAGTGTAGCAATAGATGTGGTTGGTTTTACTGTGTGGCTGTTGAGCTATTAGGCCTCAGGAGATACACTTCTCTGCTCCCTTAATCAATCTGGTTTAGACTGGACAGGGGACATGCGTTTCACTGGTCACCAACATTCTGTATGTTGGATGCAGCATCCATGACCTGCATCTCATTTAAGGAGACCCACAGTACAGATAGCGTCTGGGAAATTTAACACAACTGCAGACTTGATAGATGGTGGACAATATGCTCAGACGAGGGGAAAATGGATTGGTGCAGGGGGAAAAGAGCATATTTTTTTAGTTACAGTAATTCAGGCTCTGTTGCTTGGCGATTGACTGTTTTCAAATTGATGCATGCTCGTTGGGGAGAACGGGGCCCCAGTGATGGGAATGACATGATGGTAGTTGAGTTGCAGATCATATTCTGTGGCTGTCATGGAGATGTGCGTGGCCTGTCTGGCTGCTGACACAGATTGAGTGCTCCCAGCGTAGATGGACACTGAGCCAGACATAAGGCCACTGATGGCTGACATATGCCTGATGATTGGAGCTGCTACACTGGAATTATTGATACATCCTACTTAGGAGGATTTTAGGAATGCAACCTTGTGTATTAATATACTTTTCTGTGTTTCTATCTATCTATCTATCTATCTATCTATCTATCTATCTATCTATCTATCTATCTATCTATCTATCTATCTATCTATCTATCTATCTATCTTTTTCTATTTGTTAAAATGTTGCACATTATGTATTATTTCAGATCATATTGTTGTTCAATTATACTAGATGAAGACTTTTTATATCACAATATTGCAATATCACAAATTACAATTATGTTAGTGGGCTTTACAATCTGTACAGTGTGCAACGTCCTCTGTCCTCCTCCCCAAAAACCCTCTAACAGAAAAAAAATGGAAAAAAATCTTTGGGGAGAGCCACAGAGGAGGGATCCATCTCTAAGGATGGACAACAGGGCCTCATGAATCGTTTGCATTACCCACATATACTTTAAACCATTTACATGCACATGCCAATTAAAAAAAACAAACACTTTACAGTAGTAACAGTCAGACGAGAATCTAAATGGGTTTTACAATATTTTGCATATATGTATTATTTTAGATCAAATTGTTCAATCACACTATGGATGAAGTCAGATTTTATTTATGTAGAACAATATCACACATCACAATGTGCCTCAGGGGGCTTTATAATTTTCACAGTGTGCAACACCCTCTGTCCTTTAGATCCTTGATCCAGAAAGGAAAAACTCCCCCCAAAAACCCTTTAACATTGAAAAATGGAAGAAATCTCAGGAAGAGCCACAGAGGAGGAGGAGCCCCTTCTGAGAATGGACAAATATCCCTCGTGAATCTTTTGAAAGACCTACATATATGCGTACTATTTAGTTTGAACCCCTCTACATGCACATGCCAATAAAGAAACATATACACTATATAGTTAGTATGTTACTTACATATGATTAAAAGTACAATAAATCCTGAAACTGTAACTCAAGGCAGGCATGTGTATTTAAATGTCTACAATGAGTAAACCCAATTAAATGTGTTAACAAACAAGTAAAGATCCACTGCTGCTCGGTCAATAAGACCGAACTCACACACAGCATGCAAATGTGAAACTGTCTGGCTTCAGCATAGCCACTCAATATCATGCATATTGAGCTGGCCTGGGATCATAAGCAACAGGTCAATAGCTGGTGTGGATAGTGATGCTGTTCCTTGGCTGAGCCGGCTTCCCCATAGACAACCTGTTGTCCCCAGTGTGTCCGCTTATCTCCACAACCCAATCAGATCTCCATCCTTTGCACCTTTGCTCTGAGCTCCAGCCCCGGCTGATCAATAAGAGGCAGAGTGGCTGTGTTCTCAGTCCACCTCTGGGGTCACAGGTCACAGTCCCATCCATCTGTTTATCCTGCATGAAAGTGGAAGAGTGAGTGAATGAGTGACTCATTTGAAGGCTGTTAATAATTTATCATGACCCAACCTGGAAAAAAAATGCGATAAAGGAATAGATACAGTAGTTGTAGTTTCAGTTTCAAAGAACAGAAGAGTTCCTGGAGCTGGGAATGTATTACAGAAATTTCCTAACTTGCAGGTCCTGTTTGGTTAACATAATAAATAAAGTAAGGACCTGATTTAGGAAAAAAAAAGCCCTTTCAGATTAACAATTCCTAAATCAATGTACTAATTCTAAACTGAGATAGGAAATGTGTATTACATGAGCATCCTAACTTCACAAAATTAAAATAAACTCCTCTAACTTTAGATTAACTGTTTAACTGTCCAAACTTGCACTTTTTCACCTACAGTAGTAGCTAACTTACTTACGAGCTAACAGTAGTGTTAGCTAACAGAAGTTAATGGTGGTGTTCATTAACAGTAGTTAACAGTAGTGTTAACTAACAGTAGTTAATGCTAGTGTTCATTAACAGTAGTTAAGGCTAATATTAGCTAACAGCAGTTAACAGTAGTGTTAGCTTAACGATAGTGTCATCTAACTTGTTAATCTGTACAGGTGCTTTTTTTTTTTTTGTTTTTTTTTACTGCTTTTACATACTGGATTCCAGATACGTCAAAGACTGTATCTGCTATTTTAGCTCTCTCTTGTACTCTTATCTCCCAAGTTAGCATTGTTCATAGCCAAGTTTCTAGCTAACAGTAGTTGATGGTAGTATTTACTAACAGTAGCTAAAAGTGGTGCTAAATTGTGGCTGCTCTTTTATTACCTTTTCACAATGGATGATGGATACAACTCTTTGATATCTTAGACCCTCTCTCTTTCTTTTATCTCCCAACTTAGCATTGTTGTAAATTTCCCAAAAAAGAATATATTTGGATTTTTTTTTTTTCAGATGTTACCAAATCTCTAATGCATCTGTCTTTATGTGTCTTTATGTTTGCTCCATTTTTTGTACGCTTCAATGTATGTTTCAGTATGTTGTAAAAAAGTTGAGCTTAGTGAGATGAGAAAAATAGTGTAAGTCGCTGGGTAACAGACATAAAAGTTGATAAGCAATGTTGGATTGAGTATTTAGGTTAGGATTCCTAACGTTAGAATTTGTAATACCAAAAAAATCTGTCTTAGACTCTTCCTATCTTAAGACTTAAGACAGGGAGTTTGTGTAATACAACCTCTGTTGAGTAAGTGGCGGTGACATTTGCAAGTGTTTGTTTAGTTTCGTCCATGTTCTAATTGTCAATGCGTATGTCCTCTGTGGGTGACAGGTAAGAGCCAGCGCCATCGCTCAGGACGCTGATCAGAATTACGACTACGCCTCCAACAGTGTGATCCTGCATTTGGACGTGGGCGATGAGGTGTGTGTGCAGCTGGACGGAGGGAAGGTCCATGGAGGGAACACAAACAAGTACAGCACCTTCTCCGGCTTCCTCATCTACCCAGACTGAATCTCATCCTCACTCACAGGAGAACGGACACCAACACACACACACACACACACACACACACAGACATACTCACACTTACACAAACATGTACGTATGCAAATTAACACACAAACACAGACAAACAGACACACAAATGCAAGCAAACACACACACCGTGAGATTATGACAGACTTACAGAAGTGTGAGTGAAAATCAGAGATAAGTGGAATTAAGTGGAGTTGTGTGATTTTGAGCCAAGCATCATGAGCATTTACTGGCACCCTTTATGTGCAAATATGAATTTCTGAAGATGTACAGTATAGGTGCACATAACAATTGCACGTCGTGGCTCTGAAATATCTAAAATACTTTGATGTGTTCCATATTATCTGACATTGTGAGAACTAGAATATAACAAACACCATCAGTCTAATTGTTTTTTACTGCAATAATGGTGTTGAGGGTGCCATTAATCAAGATGACCAAGCTGAGGCAAATGCACACTTACTGTATTCCAATCTTTACCTTAGTCATTTCTGCTCTCCATTTCAGTGACCTCTGATCGAACGGCCTGCCGATATTTTGCAACTCATCTTTGTAACATATTTTTTTCCTCTAGTGAATTACGCCAGCTGAATTGAATTAAATCCCTGTTGTGATTCACCCTGCATTGGGGCAGTACTGATTAAAATGAGGCCATCTGAATAAACACAGATGTTCGACCTTTATTTCCTGTTTCTGTCATGACGAAGGATATCGCACCGCAAGATGAAACAAAACATACTGAAAACATAAACAATATTACAGCAAATTTAATGGATGGCACTTGTGTGTAATGAAGTTTTAATTGCCAAGTGCATTATTGATGATACTGTGTGTGTGTGTGTGTGTGTGTGTGTGTGTGTGTGTGTGTGTGTGTGTGTGTGTGTGTGTGTGTGTGTGTGTATGTCAGAATGTATGAGTGAATACATACTCAACAAAAATATAAACACAACACTTTTGCTTTTGCTCCAATTTTTCAAGAGTTGAAGTACAAAATCCAGGACTTCCGCCACGCAGACAAAAGGTTATTTCTCTCAAATTTTGTTCACAAATTTGTTGTGAGAACTTTGCCGAGATAATCCACCTGCCTGACAGTTGTGGCTCGTAGAGATGCTGCTTAAACAGCAGGATTATGGCACAGGTATGTCCTGGACTGGTCACAATAAAAGTTTATTAGGCAATGAAATATGGCTATTTCACACAGGGCTTCAGATATCTTTTTTTTTTTTCCCCAGGAAAGCAAAGTCATGACCTGCGCTACTCTGCCTCTGATTGGCTAGTGCTTGTTGCCTTCATTGGTTTGGTTTAGGGGTGTCCCAATTTCAATATTAAATCAAATCAATTGAAATGAGCTTTTAATTCCAGTAATCAAATCGAAAAGGCAGAATCTGCAATTTTTCCTGTATTTTTTTTTCTCTCCACCCCCACATAATTGTGGTGTCCAGCGCATGTCTGAAGAAAGAAAACAACACTTCAAAGACAACACAGCGTAGCCATTATGTCACACTTGATACCATATACACTATATTTTTACAGGAGAATTTGAAAATGAAAATGACAGTTATCGAGGCTTAAACCACCGAGCTGTTGATCTTTACAATGGCATAACCATCGGTGCAAAACAAATGTTTGAATGCAAATTTTATCCAATCATGACCTCGAAATCAATAGTGAAATCGAATCATGGATTTGGAGAATCGTTACACCCCTTTTTGGAGTAGGTTAGATGTAGGCGTGAGGAGTGACTGGTTAGGGTTATCACGGCAAGCCAATCAGAGGCATAGCAGGGCGGGTCATGACTTTGCCCTCCTGGGAAAAAATGTGGAATCTGTGGCCCTATGTGACTAATAGATGTATTTTTTCATGGTTAAAACCACTATATTTACATTGGCCTGTTACTGTAACCAAGGCATACCTGTAGAGAGACACCTGAAGAAAGAACCTTCATCATCAGGTAAAACCTTAATGAAGGTCTGTGGGCCAAAACTGTGCATCTGTAAATAAAATTATAGTCAAGTAAAGGACAGTGTGCAGGAATTCTCTCTTCTCTTTCCTCCTACACACTTACTGTCTACAAGAAGCTGAAGGTGTACGTGACAGTATTTTTGACAAACAAATTTTGAGAGAAATAAACCTGTTGTGTGCATAAAAGAAGTCTTAGATTTTTTTTTTTTTTACTTCAACTCATGAAAAACAGGAGCAAAAACAAGTGTTCTGTTTATATGTTGATACTGTAAGATTGTGAGGTAGTGAAAATTGACAGCTGCAGTGTTTTATTTACATTAAATGTTGTATAAGTAAATTACAGACATGTTGCTGTAATTACACTGCCATACCTACTTTATTTTTGAAAGAGATCCTGTCAAAGTATCATCATATGTATAAACAGTAATCCTGGGATGGGCTATCTGGTATGTTGAATAGGTCGAGTAGACAGTTGCTATTAAAGTATCTATACCTACTATGTCTATGTTGTTGTTTTGGGGTGGTGAAGGTCAGGGCTGAATAAAGGCATGTATATTCAACAGTCTTAAACACACAGAGATCCTTGTTCAGTTTTAATTTGGAGTGATCTTTTGGACTGACTGTGGAGAATTGGATGTATGACATGGCTGCGTGGACTTACAGCTGAGATCGAAGCAACAGTGGCAGACCGCAGCCACTGCCTGCTACAACATGGATTTCCAATATGTCTTAAGACACTGTCTAAGACACAAACATTAATACCGCTGTATTGATCTGAGCTTATAATACACCCAGGATCTACAAAATCCAGCCATTTTAAATGTAACAATATAGTGATCAATTGTACAAACAAACCAAATTGGTTCGGTGCTCGATAAGGCTTGACATTGTTTATCAGGGTTTGGAACCAAGATCATTTGTAGGAGAGACCACGAGTAACACGTCCATGGAAATGGTGAAATTTTCCTTAAATAACATTTGTACATGTCTCTCAAATTATTTATAATCCTACAGTGACAGTGCTATGCTCTTTGTCTCTCACAAACCATCCACTTATCCAACCACTTTGACTGAATTTCTACATCTGAATAGACACCGTATATTTACTCTTCTCTGGGAAATAGAATTCTAACTTGGATTAATGAAACTAGGGTAGCCACTAATGACTATTTTTGTTTTTGATTCTAATTGTTCAGTCTGGGACTGTCACATCAGATTTTCAAATGATGGGCAAAAAAAAAAAAAAAAAAATCACGATAATGATACTATTACAATCTCTATTGAAATTTTTAAAAACAAAATAATGCTTTCAGTCAAGTTAATCTTTAACGTTCTTTATGGTACATTTTGTCTTTTTTGGCAAATTAATTACACCCAAAATAGTGGAGATTCTGTAACCATAACTGATGGGTCAAAAACATTTAAAAAATGCAAGTACATGTAATATATGGTGAAAAGACAACCAGATGAAACAACAAAAAAGCACATAGTATGTTTATGAGGACCTGGATTATTTACACAATATTATAAATATAATACACATATGCATATTATTTACACAATATGAAAATGTATTTTTTGAAATAACACTGTTATCATCAATACTGGTATATCACAACAACCCAAAAAGTAAAGCATGCCCATCACAATTTCCAACTTGTTTTGTGAGACCAACCCCAAACCCTTAAACATTCAGTTTCATATCATATAGAACAAAGAAAATAACTAAATACTTACATTTGAGAGGCTGAGAGCAGTGGATTTCTGGTATTTTTGCATGAAAATGTGTGTTTACAATCAGTATCATCCCTAACACTATGTTAAAAAAAAACAAATAAGAAAGCTAATTGGAATTCGAGATTACTTTTGCTAAGTAATTAGCACACTATTACCTTGAAAACAAAGATCTGTCTCTTGCACTTTGTTTAAAATAAATATTTCTGATGTATTTATAGCCTTAAGGTTAATAAATGATCTATAATTTGTACCTTATTTTACAGATGGCATAAAACTGATGACACAAATTATTTTGAATATGTTGGTGTTGTTTCATTTATATAAAATCATGTAGAAACAATCACACTCAGGCTGAACAATTAATTGCAATATTATCAAAAGCGCAGTATGGAAAAGGAAGGAATGAAAAATGTGTGATGAGACAGCATTATGATGAAGTACTGTGGCGCTGCAGAGATGCCTCGGCCTACAAATCCTCTCCAGCTATAAGAAAATGTTTTTTGTGCAGACCAAAAGATGTAACATCACCATTTTATTTATTTATTTTTTTGTGAAAATTAAAATTGTGATGCAAAAATGATAATTCCGACTTACGTTAGTGGGCATTATCATGGTTTAGTGGTTTTAGTAGTTACAATAGGACTTTGTTTTTTTACCATATCGTGCAGCTCTGAATCATACCCAACAGAGTTGGGCAATATATCAATATTAAATCAATATCGTGATATGATTCTAGATATTGTCTTAGATTTTGGATATCATTATATGATATGGGAAAAATGTTGTCTTTTCCTGGTTTTAAAGGCTACATTACAGTAAAGTGATGTACTAAACTTAAGGGATGATTCTAGCTGCTTTATTTATTTTTTGTTTTTTATATCCACATTACTGATGATTTTGTGTGAAAGCACCAGTCATCCCAACAGTAATGTTACAATATTGAGGTATTTGATAAAAAATAGTGTGATATTTGATTTGGTCCATATCGCTCAGCCCTACAGTTGGGTAGTTTAATCTACAGCATTACATCGTAATGTAAGGTCATTGTATATTTGCACTGTTTGAAAATTTATGGTATGTTAATTTTGAGAAATGAGCACATCCAGATGTATATTGCAAATTGCAGCAGTACCTAATACTATCCATAGATTATTTATAAGCCATATCGCCTAGCCTAATAATCAACCATGTTTTAAATAAAAACTGCAGCCAGTATATGAATATTTCCACTGTGTGTAGTTTTCTACAGTTACTAGCACCAGTTTATTCTATATTTTCAATATATCCACTTTAAGAGCTCTTACACCAGGGAGAGAGACATCATCTCCATGTTAAAGAGAATGAATCGTAGATTATTGGCAAAAAGGAAAGCGTCTAATTGGAGTAGAGTGGCTAGCATTCTGGACTTAAAGGATTTGGTGAATCTGTTGCTCCTGAGCGGAGAAAGAGGGATGTAGCCGAGCCATGCCTGGGCCCAGCCCCCGGCTCTCTCTCCTGGCAGATTCCAGTTGAAAGTTAATTGGACGGGGAGAGGTCTGAGACAGGCTGCGCTGAGGCCCATTAGTGATTCCCCTGTCGAATGCAGAGCCACGAGGATCACAGACTCACAAATAGGAGGATTAAAATAATCAATAGCCTTGACTTCCATCGACCACACACATACACACATACACACACACACACACACACACACACACACACACACACACACCGAGTAATTAGTGGACAACCTATTCAGCAGTGGACTATGACACCCTCCTGAACCTTACCCCACACACACATAAGCTCCGCACTCTACTAGCAGTGGTGCCTAATGAGGGGAAATAGTTGTGGCTGCTTGTGAAGGAAATGAAGAAAAGGTCAGGAAGCCACCAAACAGCCTTCTGCCGCTCACATCTTGGTGTTTTGTCACCAAATCGTGTCTCAGAAAATTGACAGCATGGTCAAAAAAATGTTTAAAATCAAATATTTTCTCAAACTTGAATTTCAGTTTGCAATGTCTGCAACCAACAGGAAAAACCTTGAACTGTCTCAGACAGCCAATAATGATTGATACTGACTTGAGCACTCATGATTAAATGCTTCTTTGGCTTAAGAAAGCATAAAGAGAAAATCAAGATATTCCACACTGTATATTTTGGCAGTAAAGGCCCTTTTAACGAAACAGATTATAGCAGCAACACTGCCCTCTTGTGTCGATGGGAAAAATTGATGCATTGTGCAAAGCCTGCTAAGAAAAGGCAGTAGGTCTGCACAGTATGAAAAAAAAAAATCAAACTGGGATTATTTTGACAGATATTGTGATTGTGATATGATTCACAGGTATTATGAATTATAATTTTTGCATCATGATTTTTATTTTAGTACACATACACACAAAAATAATTAATTAAAATCACGATGGTGTGGCATTTGTTGGGATCTATACCAAACAAACATGTTTTCTTGCACAACAGGATTTTTAGGCCAGGGCATCTCTGCAGCATTACAGCACTGGCTCCCACCCTGGGGGTCCAGACACCACTAGATGTTGTCACCAGTGATTCATGGGGAGTCGTGAGGCTTTCTTGATTTTAGGAGGTTCAATAAAAATGTATATACAGTAGGTCTAAAGCTTTCTTTATATTTCTGTAATATATATATAATATACATATATATTTAAAGTTTAAATTGTTATTTAAAATATAAAGCTATAAAAAAATCCCACAGGAAATGGGCACAGTGAAGACCTCAACAAAGGCTACATTTACAGAGCCTTCAGTCACTGCAAAAAAGCCTCGTCCTACTCACAGTACACAGGTAAAATACCCAAAGAGTTAATAAACAATGAGAAGATACAACAAAATTTTACCAAAAGTTCCTAAAAACATCAAGTAATCCCTGATGCAATATTGACAGGAAATAATCAAATTAAAAATCCATCAAAATCACGTTTTACACAAGCTCCCTGTGGTTAAGGTGTTCACTCGTCAGGTTAATTGTATACTTATACTATCAGTTGTTCTTTTCTTCATTGAACATAATATAGAATATCCATAAAATGTTAGATGGTCAGGATTCATCAGTTTTCTCAGTGATAGCAAACAGGTACTTTGAGGGAAAAGGCTGGGAAACACTGCACTATACAGTGCATTCAGAAAGTATTCACAACCCCTTCACTTTGTTCAATTACGTTGCTATAAAGCCCAGATCGGTGGAGGGCTGCAGTGATGGTTGTCCTTCTTGAACTTTGTCCCGATTGCTCAGTTTAGCCGGGTGACATGCTCTTGGCAGAGTCCTGGTTGTGCCAGACTTTTTCCATTTAAGAATTATGGAGGCCACTGGGCTCTTGGGAACTGTCAGTGTAGCAGAATTTTTTTTGTAGCCTTCCCCAGATCTGTGCCTTGTAACAATCCTGTCTCTGACCTCTGCAGGCAGTTCCTCTGACCTCATGGCTTGTACAGTACATTATCTCCTGTGAGGCCTTTTATAAAGAGGTGTGTGCCTTTCCAAATCATGTCCAATCAATCTGATTTGCCACGGGTGGACTCCAGTCAAGGTGTAGAAACATCTCAGTAATGATCACAAGAAATGAAAGGCACCTGAGTGGAATTTCAAGTGCTGGGGTTTCAAGGGTTTGAATACTAAAGTCAATGTGATATTTCAGTTTTTCCTTCTTAGAAAAAAATTACAAAAATTTCTAAAATTCAATATTCACTTTATCATTATGGGGTACTGTCTGTAGATTAATGTGGAAAAAAATATTTAAACAACTGTAGCATCAGGCTGCAACATAAGTGAAAAAAATGAATACTTTCTGCATGCACTGTAGAACTTAAAATACTGTATCGTTACACTTCTTCCTTCATCAAAAATTGCAGCTTCAGTGGTAAAATCTTAAAGGATATTCTATCTAAACAAACACATTTGCTCAAAACAACCAGGTTAAGTTTTCAGGAAAAAACATTTATTTAAATGCAGCAACAGAATCAGGGTGAATGAAAAACAAGGGAACTCATTTGAAATGTCTCTTTCTACCTCATGATAGTATGGCTTTGAATATACCAATTAACCGCATAATCAGAGGAACATGTTCCTGAGCCAAAACAAGTCTTAGCCAATGATACAGTAGGTTGCTGACAGTTACTACATGTGTGTATATGTATACACACATATATATGTATATACATTAATGTCCCATCCAACATTGAGACAGCAGTATTAATAGTTACAGTATATCATCAATTTATGTCGTCTTATGTTCTGCATCTTGGAATGTTATTGCAAACAATGCGCGCATTAAGACTTCTGAATGCATACAAGTTGGTCACACAAGTGAATGGACCTGGCAGCAATAACCAGGGTCATTTGTGGTCTGTTATTTTAGGGAATGTAAAGGCACTTCTTAAATTAAATGTGTAAAACTAATCCATGGAAAAGAGGGCTAAGCTAACTGCAAAAAGAGGGTATATGTGACTGGATAAAAAAAAAGTAGGATGCTCGTTGTCTTCACCCGTTCATGACCATCCTGACGAGTTCTGTAAAAGAGATGAGAAAAAGACAAATATGAGATTCATCGTCAAGCTCTTGGCAGAGATCCCCTCCACAATTACAGCATGTGGTGCTGCATACGGAGGCAGATCCCCCCGTATTCTGTTCACCCAGAGAAAAAAGAAGGGTTGTAGAGGGTACTGAGAGAAAGAGGTGAGGTAATCATCTCTATCTCCTATAGGTTCATCCAAAGCATTTGGCCATGTCTATGATCCAAGAGGAGCTGGTTAGAGAAGCCATCCTCGCCGTTTGCGTTCCTCTAGTTGAGAAGCAGAGAAAAGGGGTAGAAGGATCAGGGGAGCTAGAGTCCAGTCAGAGCATGGCCAGCTGAAAATTCAGCGTCCATCAGTACAGAGGAGAAAAAAAATCAGCACAGGAGCAACTCATTGCAATTCTCTGGTTAGTAGAAAAAGGGACTGGTCCACTCTCCCAAAGCTGGTGTCTATACTTCAATGTAAAACATTTCTACCATTTTCCTCTTAAGCCTGGAGGTCACGATGTCCATGATTTATGAAAACAATCTGAAATGTGGACTTGTCAGACCACAGCACACTTTGCATCAGACCATCTCAGATGAGTTTGAGCCAAAAGAAGTCGACAAAGCAACAAACTGTGGTTTTCCAAAGTGCTCCAGAGCCTATGCAGTATCATTTATACAATTATGTGGGTTTTTAACACAGTGCCACCTAAAGCATCGAAGTTCACAGGTATACAGTGTTGGTTTTTGGATCTGCCCTTGCATGCATAGATTTCTCCTGATTCTCTGAATCTTTTAATGCTATCAGAAATAGTAGATGACAAAACTGCATGCAGTTTTGTTTTGAGAAACGTTGCTCTTAAACTAGACTATGGTTCCTAAACATGTTGCAAGCATCAAATTCAGAGTGTATATTTACAAAAAGCATTTATCTGTTTGAACATGAAACAGCTTGTTTTAAATACAAATTTAAAAAAAAATACAGATTCTGCTTTTATTTACAGTTTACACAACATCCCAACTTTTTTTAAAGAACTGGGATTGTATTTTATGTCTATGAAAAAAGCAGCACCTCTAACAACAAAAGAACAAGAAAAATAGCCTATTTTAATAGCACCACTGACATGCAAATGAGATTAATACAGCTGGCTTGTGACCTCTACACTAATCAGGTCAAACAACTGGACAGTGGCCACCAGGCTTTCCCTGAATGAGACCAGTCTCTTCCCTGTGTGTCCACCATGGCCCCCTCTAAATCGAGGGGTGTCCCAGACACATGCAGAGGGGCATGCTGCAGCCAGGGGCCAAGACAGAGGGCTGCAGGAGAGACAGACAGAACAGCAAGAGGCTACACATGGGTCAGTGCCTCAGGACTAAAAATGAGAGGGACCACCAGGCTTTCCCACAGGTACCTATGGGTCAAATCTACTTTACAACAAGCCCATTGTTCCTGTTTGCCAATATGAAGGGAACAACTACAGCTGATTAGTGTTAGGGTGGCCTAATGGGAGTGGATTATCTAACAACTAAAATGTAAGAAAGCCTGGAGGTGCCGTCTCATGGTATACCCATTGCCCGTACCGGCCCTCAGCCTGACAGGATGTGGCGGACAAAAACTGTGGATGAAGAACAGTTAACATACTGTCAGCAGTTCACATTTACACATGGTCACAATCAAGCACAAGTGGAAAAAACACATAATAGAGTGCTGCAGGGATCAGAGTTATTATAGTTTTGTTTTTATTTTTTGTTTCTATTTCACTTGATTTTCTTTTTTTGTCTTTAAGTCTTTAAGTTTTTATTTTATTTCAGCAAACTAAAGTGTAGTTTCACACTTAATTTTAGGTAACTATAACAGCCTTGGCAGGGATGACATTTTTGTAGGCCAACCTGGGAGTTCGCATCGCTCTGGTTTCCCTGAGAAAAAGTCAATGGGATTTTCCCATTGGATTTTGGAATGAAAATAAGCTCTGCAGAAAACATAAGTTTACAATACTTAGATGTTTTGTTCAGGAAGATAATCTTCGCCAGTGAAAACTATTTTTATGATTTCTGAAGCATAAATGCAATCACCAGTCACAACACGTCAACATCACCATCACTAAGTAGCGTTCAGTGTGATGATATTTAATGTCCATGACAACCTCTGTTGTCTCATTTAACCACTTGTTAGCAACTGCCTTTTTTAAGACATATTTTATGCTGTAGAACAAAACAAGAAAATATCTTTTGCTTGTCTTAACCACAGAGCTTATTTGGGGGAAAAAATCCATTAAAAAGCCGACTGACATCAAGATGAGGGGACCAGTAGAACAAAAACACAAACTCATTTCCAGGTTTTAGTGACTCATTCCTGCAGCACTCCATAGACAGTAGACAGTAACATGAATAGACACCTACCTCATCCTAACACTAAATTAAGAATTTCTTTAGTGACAATTTAGTTAAAAAGTTGCTTCCAGTGATTACCTTTAGATAAGATTTACAGAAAACTGAACATCTGGAACATTTACAGAACTTCTCTTACCAATTAAACAATATTTCACATGTTGACACAGCACACATTTGTAAAGTGTAGTTCATCGCTGAGGTCTCATTATCACATTGTCAAGACTGGGTATGATGGTTACACTGAATAGTTTGTCAGTTTGTGGCAATAGCATGGTCTCATACACCATCTTGTTTGTTGTTTCATTCTCACCTTCATAATTGATGCAGCCATTTGCATCTTCGTGTCCCGCCAAGAGAGTCTCCACTTCCTCCTCTGTCATTTTCTCACCTGAAAATTGAACATTTTCATATTACATGGGTGGCATTACCATGTCTTTTTTTAAAAAAAAGATTTTAAATACCAAAAAATTAATAAAGGAAATGAAAAAGTTCAAACAAGAGAATACTAATATAAAAAGTACATTTGCACATGACATGATGCCAAATAAATTTCCAAACACGCAGTTACTTAACTTTTCATGCCAAGCTTTCAGTTTTGTTTTTGTTTTTTTTGTTTTTTTTAAACAATGCTACTAGCCATTGTGGGGATTAAGAGTATTTTGCTGGCAGTGACAAAATGCTGTAATCAACACAAATCAGTCCTTCTATCCAGAAATCTATTTATGGGTGATAAAAAACAAAACGAAATTTAACTTGCCTAACGTGGTGAGGACATGACGAAGCTCTGCTCCCATTACTGTGCCGTTGCCCTCCTTGTCGAAGACACGCAGTCCCTCCACGAAATCCTCCATGGAGCCCTGATCTTTATTCTTAGCAATGGCCTGGAACATGGGCAGGAACTGCTCAAAGTCTAGTGTCTTGGTGCTCATCTCTGCAAAAAGAAAAACAGAATATATACGAGGTGAGTCTCTGAGCATCCAGCTACAACACACAGCAACATTTCAACTGAAAGATTACAATTTAGGAGAAAAGTTTGTGGGGTGACAATCTACTATTGTATGCATATTAAAAGACATATGACTCTCAAAGTTTTTTTCTTCTTCTCACCCTCAGGCTTGGGGTTGCCCAGGACCTTAAGCACCTCACTGTTGACAGGGTTCTGTCCCATGGCTCGCATGACGTCCCCACACTGGCAGTAGGAGATCCTCCCCTCTCCTGTCTTGTCATACAGCTGGAATGCCTCCTTGAACTCTGCAGGATACACAGACACATAATCAATTAAAGTATGGATACGACTTATTGTAGAAATGAAGAGATAAGTAGATATGTATTGGGGAATGAGATGTAGAGAACAAATGAACTGAAAAAAGATAAAAAACAGAACAGACAGACAAATTGTGAAGAAAATGAGAACAAGCAGACGAGAGAAAGCACAGATCATGACAAGTGGTTAAGCTGGTTTTCTGTTGGTAGGCCTAAATTTAATGTGAACAGGCAGGGCACACAGTACCACACTGACACACCTGTGCAAGTCTCAAATGCCAGTCAAGGCAAGATATCTCTAGCCGGTCTGTTCAGGATTATAAATTGTTCGCCTCTATGGGCAACCCCAAATTCACGTCACATGAACATGCTTTGTTCGCATGCTCAAAACTTACAATTTAGAGGTGCATTATTTTAACTAATGTTTCAATCTTTTTTCCATCCACTAAACAGCTTGCTCTCTGAATTCTGCAGGCTGACATTGAAAACGCCACTCTAACTTTCCCATTTCAGCCAACACTATATATTTGTGTAAGTCATGTGATCAGTCTTTGACTTTTTCACCACACATCAACAAAAACAAGGTAAAACAACTTCACCAGTGCAACACCACATGCAAACACAAATGGATTAGGTTTCTAAAGATATCAAACTTATCTAAATAACAGAGAAATGTCTTAAAGTGTGGCAGTAAATATGCAGGTCATAGCTTTAATAATGCACCAGAACAAACAGATATGGACATAATATGTTTGAAAAACTGTATATATAGGGGAAAAGTAAGTAAAAATGTAGCTAGGGTTAAACTGTTTGAAGCAATTCAGTACCTAGAGAAAAATAGCATAGAGAGACTTAGCAAAGACCATCTTAAATACTGTACATCTAAACAGAAATAAACAAATTTCCAAGATGAGATCAGTAGATAAAAGCTTCAAATAATCTTCAAGTGACCAAGAGAAAATTATTCCAGTAAACACCTGTATTTTAAACTTCTGGGTTACACTTTGACAGTCAAAGTAATAAAAAAATATATATTTTGATCTTGTCATACAAAGTGTAGAAAAGCAGACAAATCTCAAATGAAAAAATGTAAGCAGGATCCCAAATTAACGTTTTTTTCAACAGCCACATGACTTGAGAATGTTCAAATTTTAACCAGCCACTCAAAAGATTACCCTTATTCTTTTTTGACTGGTGAGTCAAGCAAATCTATCAGTCATTTGCATGTTTTACCAGCACTTGGCTAGTGCTAAATGTTAAACAACAAAAATGTTCTGAATCAACAAATTGTTTTAGCTATGTTAATTGTC
Organism: Lutjanus erythropterus; assembly: GCF_056507025.1. Taxonomy (NCBI): domain Eukaryota; kingdom Metazoa; phylum Chordata; class Actinopteri; order Lutjaniformes; family Lutjanidae; genus Lutjanus; species Lutjanus erythropterus. The sequence goes on from NC_139322.1 coordinate 24,175,498, forward strand.
AAGAGGCTTTAAAATGATAAATACCATAGAAAATACACCACTCAAGCAACCTGCAAAAACATCAAACAAAAAAACTAATTTGACTAAACAATGTCAAAGGTACACTGTTATGCAACTTGTCTGTCTCAGTTCATACTCATGACAAACAAGGTTTATCTCTAAGAACGTGCAACTTTATGACAGCAAACAAAAGATTAATGTTTTTTAGTTCGTACCAGATTCAGCATCTCCTAGAGTCTATCTGGCAGAACAGTCTTGCAGGTGGCTTGGAACATTTTCTTTCCACAATTTAAAAAAGCTTCATCTGACACCCTTACTGTTTGCCACCTTTACATCTTTGACATCAATATTTTACAATCCTGCTGAAAAGTCAACAAAGCTGTGAGCTACCTGGGCCTGCTAAAAGATTCACATCACCACCCCCTGTATTGAGTATTTTGGTTGTTGTTTAAGTGGAATTACCTTGGCTTTATCAAGTGTCAGCAGTGATGCAATCTTGTCATTGATCACAGGGCTGATTAATTGAGCTTTGTTCTCACATCAACCATTCTTGTAAGGCTCAAACAAAGAGCTTAGCTAAGATATAGCAATCAGGGAGACATGGAGCTGGATTACACAATATCCGGGCAGTGGTCTGCTCTTAATGTTATGGGACTAGCTATTCTCCAAAAAAGCTCAGGCACTGTTGTGGAGTTTTTCCTGTTCTGAGGAATGTGCCTCTTCCCTTCTGGCGTGCGAGCACTTTTCCCAGCACCATATTTGGTATTAGAGGAGTGGAGGAAAGTAGGAGGAGAATGAGAGCGGCTATAGCCTATTATGTCAACGGTGATTAAACAAACCAGCCCCGGGACAAAAACCATCCAGCAGTGCATCCAGCACCAAAAAAGGACACACTGGGCTGTTGGAGATGAACTGCTTGTAAGATAACAGGCAAAGTTTACGGCAAACTGACACATCCAGGTATGACCACTGTCTAACAGGACAAGACTTATGCGGAGGGATATGAGCTTTGACTTTACAAGTACGGCTAATGCATGGTTTGCCACATACAAAAACACCGCAACACACGGGCAAAGCTGTAAAGTATATCAAAAATATGGCTGACAAAACAACTGTGAAAAAGCGACTCTCGTTTACATTTAAAACAGATTTGGTTTATCCAAAACCAACGACATGCAGATCACACCCTAAACACGAGAAAGCCATCAGTTTTTTTTGTACTAATGCCATCCCCTTTTTACTGACTTACCATGGATTTGATCCAGGTTAAATTCAATCTGGAAAGGACAAGTAAGTAGCAAGTGGAAAGTGGTGAAACAGTACGGAAATAAGGAAGGAAATACCTAGCCTAAAACCACGACTAACTAACTACAGCAGCAGGCGAGCAAAGAGCAGTGTGATGGTGCAGAGATACAGGGCAAAGTGTCATTTCAGCCAAGCAAGAATGAGAAAATGCAAAACAAGCGAGATCTGGAAAAATGTCACAACGCAGAATCAAAACTCACCAAGGATTTGATCCTCCGAAAACATCTCAGTCTGTTCAAAGAGAAATGAGGTTGACATGAAAATGGTTCCCTTTGCAGCGCACTGTGAAGCTAGTTTAGATCAACTTAAAACGCTTTTTGGAAACATTTTTCAGTTAGTTAGATACACTCAAACCACATAATCCATAATTATAGCAAATTCATAAATGGCTGCTATACTCACTCAAACTTCAGTGAAATTAATCAGGTTACCGTGTGATTATTAACTTTATCTACCGTGCAAGTTAGCTTAACGTTAGCTTCTCAAAACCTGCACTTCCGCTAGCTACCAGCGAGCCAATTCTGATAATCAAAATCAATTTAACATCTTTGAAAAGCTAAATGATTTTCTTCTTCAGGACAGTAATTATACAGAAATGATGGTAATGCTATTTAAGTCGAGTGGAATAAAAAACCCACCATGGTTGTATCAGCTGAGGTGTGTCCTAGGCGTAGGCAAACCAAAGAATGTGTGACGGCTTTTGCAGACGGGCAGGGTGAGAAAACCCTACCAGCTGTGCGTCATGACGTAAAGCACGCACGACGTCCTGGCGGGCGAACAGCCACGCTCCATATATAGGAATGTATGGTTTTTGATTTACAGTACGTGAATTATGTCTTAAAATTCCTTTAACTATTCGTTTTAGGACTGAGATGACAGTGATAGGCACACAGAATAAGTCACTTTAAATAAATGACCTGGTTTACTCAATTCCTGGATGCTTTTGGGACCACGATTGTTTGATCCCCTCATATAGACACTCAAAACTTGAGCCAAGATAGCTTAATATGACTATTGCTGTTTAACATAACCTTAGACTATACCAAATACATTAAAAAAGGTCTGTCCTAAGGCATTCATTAATTTCTGACTCGGGGAAAGAGGAAAAATTGTAAAAATCCCTCAAATCACTGGATCTGTGAACAATTTCTGTAACCAAATCACATGCTATGTGATAACTTATGCAGCATGTTTTCACTTCCACTGACTGAGCCTTTCCTGAAACTGTTTGGAGCCTCCCTGGGGAGGCCTCTCTCACTTTGAAAACCTCTGGATTGCAGAATGACTGCAGGAAACATTTTGTGTAAAGAAGTTTGATTCGAAATAACAATGTTTGCATATGAATGTATTCTACTTTTGAATGAGATAACTGAATGTTTTTTGTTTCTGACATATTATCATTATTTTCTCTGCCAGGTGTTTGTCTGCAGCTAATCTCGTATACTACTGGATCCAGCAGCCTAAAGGTTTTTGTACACATTTATGACTGTATGCTCAGGGACCCATGGTTGTGGTTATTTACAATTTTTGAAAAACCTTTATAAAACATATATATAACCTACACTGACTGCTGACTCCTCACTTCTCTTAACAAGTGCTTAAACAAGGCTTATCTACTTGCAGTGTTGGGAGTAACTAGTTACATGTAATTGAATTACATAATAAATGTAATTGCAATCCATTACAGTCAACAGAAAAAAACACGTAATTAAATTACAGTTAGTCATCAGTTATAAGTTACTATACAAGGATTACATTCGAATATTCTTTTCAGGTTGCCTGGCGGAGATCTGCACTTCACAGTATTTTAATTTTATTGATTAATATTCTAAGCACAGCAGAATATTTTATGTATTAACATGTTTGGAGGGGATCTTTAATATAAGCCACATTTAAGCATCCTGTAATCAGTGAGTCAGTGGCTCCTACTGTATGTTTTGTGTGTTTAGATTAATTAACATGATTTTTAAGAAGATGTTAGTGATGTGTGTTGGTGTGTCACCCTTTAGGGTAAATGAACGCATGATTGCAGTGAATGACACTGCTAAGCTTTGCATTAAGGATGTCTGGCTGTTCAGGAATGATGGATTACTTTAGGACTGATGCCACATCTCTTAACAGCCTGACTAAAGTGTTGTCTTTAGGAGCTCTGGCCTCCTGTTGTGTTTGTGGTCCCACTGTGAGCAGAAGCGGGTGTCTTCACATGGCCCAGATTTCCTCGCAGGCTAAATGGGACAGTCTGATGCTATAAAATCATGCAAAGTGATGCACAGTGTGACACTTAAAGCACATGAGGATGGCAGCAAAGCTAAAGCACCAACAAAGCTAAAGCACATCAATACAAAGTCTAATGTGGGCATCAGTAAAGTTTGAGATACTGAGTTTCTTTAACACATCTCTACATGAAAATATTTTGTCTGATTGACCTGTGCCTGACTTTAAACTAAGAACACAGTGGTTTGGACTTACGTAATGTTAACATGTTTTCAATGCTCAAGGTATCTCGTTAGTTTACTAAATTCTAGGGATGTAACAATATGTTGAATAATGCGATAAAAAATGTGTTGAACTGTGTTGATATCTACAGAGATATTACATGGTTAATTATTTTTATATGTATTTTATAAAAGAACTGCACTGACTGCTGCATTGTTTTGTAATTGTAAATACATAATTCAAACGTTACCACAGAAAATTTATACCAATTTTTGCACAAAATAAAAATAATTCTTTTAAAAATCATGATGATGTGATATTTGTTGGGATCTGTGCCAAACAAACATGTTTCTTACACCTGGAGAATCAGATTTGTAGGCCAGGTCATCTCTACGGCACTACAGTACTTCATTGTAGTAATTATAATGCTGTTTTGTCACATTTTATCTTTATAAAAAAATGCAGTTCCCTCAATTTGGATATTGCATTTGGCCATATTGTGATTTCAATAATATTTCGATGAATTATGCAGCCCTAGGTCTATTCCCTGTGCAGCCAGTTTTTAGGTTTGGAAAATGGGTCAAGTAAAATCTCTATAAATTTTTAATCAAGTGAAAAAAAATCCCACTTTGCGCTTTGCACTAGATTTTGTTATTTTGCTTGGGGTAATAATCACGTAATCTAACTGTATATCACAAGAAGATGGCTATTAATTTGTAAGATCGCCCCGATCCCTGATCAGAAATAGTACATACTGTGACAGGAAACAGACTCTTTGTCCCTAAGGAGGTCAATGACTGACTGACAGCCTCACTTTCAGCCCCATTTCTCTGCTTAGCTTAGATTCTCCTACATTCCAGATGCTGGCAGCTTATTTGCACCAGTATCATAGAAATCTACTTTGCAAATCAGTAACAGTATGTGATGTTTTTACAGAATCAACTGACATCTGACAACTAATTACTATTGTCTATCTCAAGCTAAGATTACTAAACACTATATTGTAAAGAAAACAAGATTAGCCCTGATTTATAAATGGCCCACATTAGCTTTGTCATAAAAAGTAGTTCTTCCACTCACCTCCAAAGTACTGGGGTCAAATGGTGAATCAGATGGACGCAGCATCCTTGGTTTCAACTCTGGAGCCGATTTTGGAGCTGCAGGAGCCGTAGGGAGGCAGGGGTATGGAGGACCCAGTCTGGGTTGGGTCACCGGTGAAGGAGACTTTTTAATGGAGGGTTCTCTTTTAGGAGCCATTTCTAATGTCCTTGACAGCTAAAATTTAGCGTTAGATCTGTGCACAAGCTGCTGCTGTTGCTGCTGAGAGGAGATACCAAGCTATGAAGTAAAGTGTGTCAGTTGTGGAGGGGGGGGGGGGGTGAGGAGGAGAGAAGCAGGTTGATGATGCTGATGATGCTCAGGGACCGGCAGGTGGATGCATGAGGCAGAGGTGGATGTATGGAGAAGCATGTGAGTCAATTTGTGAAGCAAAGCGTAGGAGGAGTGGAGATGAAAGCTGGAGTATAGAATAAAGAGGGGGGGGGGGGGTAGATATAGAAAGAACCAGTCTCTGCTGTATGACTCCGACCACATATTTTTATTTGGGTCAGGATGTGTGTTTGTGGGGGAGGGAAGCAGCAACATGAAGGGTTTCGGTGTCACGCTCAAAACTGACATCATCTTATGTTTGTGAAGATGAGCTATAAGGGGTCTCATAAATACTGTCTCATTAACAATCTGCAGTCCCATCATGCAGCTAATTATAGGTTGTTCTAAAATAAATACATTTTTTCTTTGTCGCTCCTCCCTGGATACTCACTGTCTTCCTCCTGTTTCCTGCAGAAGTGCTGACACTGATGCCACAGACTCAGAAACGGAGCACAACGGGAAGCAAGGTGTGAAACAGTTCAACACGATTAGAGCTGGATTTAGACAAGAAAGACATTCCTAAAAAACATATGTAAACAGTTTGAGCTCCTCTCTCACTGGAGTGGAGGTGTCCTGAGAGTGGAGCCTCCTGACTTTTACCATATCATTACATCATCGTAACTGCTTTGTATCACTGGGTGTATGTCCATTATTTCTGTCTTGTTAATGCATATTGTTGGTTGATCTTTCTCACAAATGAAGAACATTTAAAAAGTCACAAGTCATTGTCCTCATAGCGATGTACTTTCATTGAAGAAGAAGATGGATACATATTGAGTTTTTTGTTATCTGAATATTCACCTGTGTCAAGTGAGTCAGGTAAGCAGGCAAACAAAACATTGAGAGAAACCAACTGAGACATTTCAAAAGTTACTGTATTGAAATACAAGCAATGTAAATTTTGTAACTGGATTTATTAACAATATACAACGTGCATTCCAGCAGAGATAAACATGCAGATTATTTACAGATTATCATGTAATGTTTATCATAGACAGACTGCTATTAATGGTATGTTTATAATATGTTGTTTTGGATAATTGAGACTAATGTTAGTTACAGCAAGAATAACTACATATATGTAAAGTGGATACAAATAGGAAAATATAAAATAATTAAACAAAACATTAAATTAGAATTTATTTAATGAAATATATGGATATACAATATAAAGCAATGTGTAATGTTCCCATATGAGCTACAAACTTAGATTTTTGACTTTCATTGAAGGGGCGAGGTTAGGACGGTCGTGGCTCGGGCAGCGCCTCCTGTGTCTGGCCTGCGTCTGATGGGTGCCCGATGACAAATGGCGCTGTCATGACGGCACAGCAAAGGTCAATGTTTCGCCAAAACGTAGTAAGTTTTACTTTAACTTTAACTTCCATTTACTTGATCAAATCTGCCTGAAACTTAACATGTTCAATAGTAGTCCAGGCCTTGGCCATTTTTGATGTTGTGGTCAAGTTTGGTGTTTTACATGGAATTGGACTCCACCTACAGAAGTAATCTGATTGACTCCAAAATCAGTTTGCACCATCTAGACTACTTTGTGATCAAAAGTTATTAAAAGATTTGGTCAGTGTTAAACAGTGTGGCCGTGGCGGGGCGTCAAATTTTGATGTCTCACCATAAAACATGAAATTGCTATAACTTTGGTTTAGATGATGCACTGGGCACCAAATTTCACGTTTGGTAACAGTCCAACCCTGACCACATCTGCACGACAATCAGGATGTAGTCATAACGCCATCTAGTGGAGACAGGCAGCGACATCAAATTCCTTCCTGCTGTGTCTGAAGCATGTGAATATTCAGCACCTCGTAGACCTGTTGGCGTCTGGTGACATGGTCGCAGTCGTGGCAGACCCTGATAGGCGTGGGGATGCGTAGGTCTATACAATGCTGCTTATAGTTTTAATCATTTTTATTTTATTTTAATTGGAGCCGGCTGGTGGCTGTTGAGCACCCGACCTCACTGCGACCATTGCAACTCAGCTAGCGCCTCCTATTTTTCAAGTAGTAGCCAAAAAAGTCAAAGGTCAAAACTCAAAAGTCAACTTCACTGTGACATAACAATGTTCAGCTCTGTCTTGCAGACCCCTTGTTGAAGATTATAGCTCCCTCAATGTGGCAATGTCTGTGTTTTGTGTGTCTTATCAATACTTGTTTTCTTACAAGCAGTACTTGCAATCTGCTCGGAGCCCAGTGGACAATGTTGTGGTAGCAGGTGGCCTGTGAATTCCCCCCGCTGTGTAGGCATATATGTCACTCACTGACCTCAAGGTATTTTAGCAACTACCTCAAAAACGGCATAGAGCCAAAATTTTTCAGAATTTTAAATTATCAGTATCTTCTGCTTTCAATATCAACCAGCACAACGTGACCTTTCTTTGTCATGACAACTTGACATTATCAATCTTACACAAACTGTTTAGCTTTATGTGTTAACATGACATTAAACTGTCATATGTGGTTGATTTTGTCACTGGCCATCATGAGACCATTATTTGTGTGTAATAAATATTTTCCTTGACCTCAAATAAAATGGTACATTTTAGACTTGATACCCATTAAAGAAATCCATTATGTGAGACGAGCAAACAGTAACTTAGGCATGAGAGAATAATATTTTCTGGTTATGTTGAAACATACATAATTTCACTCATGTTCTCAGTAGCCCTCAATATACAACACAAAGGACCAATCTATAGGATGATACAGACACACAGCTACACAAAGATAACAAGCCAAGTAAATAAATACAAGTAAACTTAAACATACAGCTGCAGGCAGATTTGTGGTGCCCACAGTGCAAGCATGCATGATAGTGCAGAGAAGACTGGAATAAATACTGTATGGTTAAGTTATTCACTATGCAGAAGTGGGTTAATGTGCATATTTTAAATTTATATGTAGAGCATGTGAACTATAAAATGCAATTGATGTCAGTCTTCAGTCCCTAAAAGATATAAATTATACCGGGTAAGGGATGGGGGGAGAGCATAGTATCACAATATTTTGGATGGCAGTATTGTATTGATACACGGATGCCTTTAATAAAATAAACGATTAATATTAGAAATAAAAATGAAACCTTTTGGTATAGAATAATAAAGTCAGTTGCTTTTGCAGTCCACTAGATGGAGCTGAGTTTTTTTATTCTCCAGCACCTCACTGGGATTGTTTGGTCACTCTGTTCAGTTTGACAATCCCGTTTTGCTGCAGTAAAAATGAAAGTGAAGTGAAATGAACAGACTGAAAAATTTGTCTTATTATATAAAACAGATGTTGACAAAGTTTTTCTCTGGGGACATGATTTGCATTTGACAAAATTCAAAAGGAATAATGATAGCACAAAATGTTTAATATCGTTCTGTATAGGGCATAGTGATTCTCACCCCCAGTAAGTGCTATACATGTAGAGTATTAAAGTTCTTCCACTTTGACTGTCTACACAGGCCTATTCAATTGGTGGCTCGTGGGCCAAATCCGACCCTTTAACAACCTCAGTCCAGCCCTTTGATCATTTACAATTATGAAAAAGTACATCATAGTGATCTTATTTAAATAACTTGCTAACATTCTAAATTTATAGGTGTTTATAACATTAGAAGTTCATAATTTCATTAGCAGGCCAATTAGCGCCATTCATTTGTTATATCAATTGTTACGCACAGAAACACTCATTATTATTATTATTTTAAAAAAGCTCTTAAGGTTAATTGTTTTTTCCTGTACTTTTGTATATGAAGTTTGAAAAAAACTAAAAAAAAAAAAGTGCATTGTTTTACACATTTTAAATTCCTAACTTTAAAGGTCAGATATATGTGTAAACATTCGGTCCCTTGACATTTTACTTTTTTTTTTAATCTGGTCCTTCTAAAAAAGTAATTGAATCATCCCGATCTACAACATTAAATGTTCCTTACATGCATTACATTAGTGATAATAAAACAATAACAAAATATATTTATGTCTTTACTCACTCATTTATATGTTAATTTATACTCTAACAGAAGCCATAATGCATAATGAGTACTTTCACTTTTATATTTAATTAAGTAAGATGTAATATAACTAAGTAGGGGAGACTGGGGGCAATTGAAACACAATCAATTGCTCCAATCAGAAACAAGCTAGAGTAATGTTTATTTTTCCATATGAAATTAAAGTTAATTCTATTAATTTCTTTTATAATCCTTGGTGGGATTGCTAGGGAGAATGCTGGATAGTTTAACATGGATAATGATTCAATTTTGTTTCCGCAACATGTTCTGATATTGAATTTGTTACCAACCAATAATCAATACGAGATCTAATTTGACCATTGGGTTTGTGCCAAGTGAATTGTTTAACATCTTTGTTCAAGGTTCTCCAGATGTCAATTATTTTATTATTGTTCATGAAATTTTCCATTAATGGGTTTTTGTATTTCCCTAAAAGTCTTGAGGGCCATCTATCCATCCACTCATCAGGAGTTAAATTGAAATCACCTCCAATCACTCAGTGGGCAATTTTACCTGTAGTTCTTTTATAACCAAAGAAATTTGATGCAACAAGCTCCTATTTTTTGATCAGTGTTGTAACCATAAATGTTGACCAGGATAATAACAATGTTGTCAATATTCAAAGCACAAGTAACCCAATGTCCATCTTCATCAGCTTTGTTACACAAAATCTTACCAGGACATCTATTAAAACATATGGCAACTCCAGCCGAACAATTTGTCTCTTGACTGAAAAGGATTTTGTCCCCCCATTGCTGTGACCAAAACTTAACATCAGAGTAGTTGGAGTGGGTTTCCTGAAGGAAGATGCAATGTGCTTGTTGTCCCTTGCAAAACAGAAAAACAGCTTTGCACTTGATTGAGTCTTTAAGTCCCCTTGTATTAAAAGAAACAAAAGAAATGTCAGTTTTTAACTGGAACATTCGTAGCTCCACTCTGTTCACTTGTTGACTTGTTCACTTGTCCCAGTCAGCCATGACTGTGTGACTGTTGTCTCACAAACTTTATTGAACTCTGAAAGTGAAAGTTTATACAATCAAAAAGTCAGAGCTCAACATTACAGAACATAACAGATAAATACTAATACCAAACTAAACAGAATGCTAAATAAATAATCAAAATGTGACATTAAATAAATTCAGAATACTGCACATTTTTGTTTGCATATATATGTAAAAATGGAACATAAAGTTAAAGTTGGTATAAAAGAAGGTGAACATTTGAAAAGTCTAGCTTGTGCATATAATATTTTGCCAAACTGCGCACTTTTAAACTTAAATTATGCATTCTTTATCCTTCAACATAAATCCTAATTTCAGCTTTTTTTTAGGGGAAATTTAGAGCGAAGTAGGTCAGACCAGAGGCATGATCATTTCAGCTCGAGAAAGTTTTCAGCAAAAACCTAGATTCTGAAGACTGAATAGTATTTTTTGGATGTGCAGTGTGGTTCTTCTGCTGTCTAAAGTTAGATAACCGTGAATTTAAATTTACATAAACTTCATCTCTAGATTACTGGTTAAAAATTAACTTGAAGAAACTATGCAAATATGCAGTACATGTTGCTAGCTACCAATGAGATTTCATCATGGTGGCAAGATCGGGGGTAATTATAACATTACTGAGTTACAATAGACCCTGAGCCACATGGCCCAAGCACCTTGTTTGTCTGTGTTGACACACCTTTCAGTTCGAAAGTAAACACATCTTACTAAATTTAAATGTGAAATTAATTTTATTTAATTTCAAGTTATTAAAATCCAATCACCACTTGAATAATTGCCTCATCCTCTGAAAAACAAAAAACATAAACAACATAAACATATATCAGTTACTATGGCAGTAACATTTTTTAAATTGAAGATAGTGTTGCAGTTGCCCCCACCAAGGCGTCCTCTGACTTCTTGCATTTAATGTAATATTGTAGTGTTGTCCTTATGAATAAAAATGTATTGGTTATAGAATTAATTAGTCACATATCATATAGTATGATATAGTATAGTATCATATGGTGTAAAAATATGCACGAACATAACATGCATCATTCCACTTCAACAGAGACTCAAACATACTAATTATTGAAACACTCACCACTTTCACCACTTTCACCACTGTCCTGACGCGGTCATGTCTAGAAGTAACCCAAGATTTACGAATCTCTCGCGAGATTTATTTCTTTATGGTGCACTTTGTACAAACGTATTGTTTTGGGGTTTTTTTGTTTGTTTGTTTTTTGTTTTTGTTTTTTGTGGCGTAACAACGCTGTGGTTAAAATCTGTCTGTCTGTGGACAAAAACACTTGGTTAGGGTTAGAGAAAGATCATGATTTGGGTTAAAATGATCACTCTCGCGAGGTCTTTCGCGGATCTGGGGTTCCCTTCTAGACCGACCACCCTGCGGCGCCCCCCTCTCCACGCCCTAACGTCAGTGATCACGTGTCACGTACTACGATTCGCTGAAGTTGAAGAAAAGTTTGACAAGCCCGAAGAGCCCCGAAAGAGCCTGAAAAGATCCAGGAAAAGCAGGAACATTATCGATACTAACGGCCGTTTTCTCCGGACAGACGATGGAATCCGTCGCCCAGGTAACGGCGCTGAGAGAAAGAGTTTAAAAGCCATAATGTCCGGACACTTTTTTCTTTTAGCAAACACACCTATTAGTTAGCGTGTGACTTCTTTCGCAGTATAACGGCTCCTTTCTCATATTGTGTCTTTATTTTTCATCAGAAAGTGCTGACTTCGGGGTTCAGTCTTGACTTGGGACCTCTGAAAGAGCCGTTGGCATTCATCCGTTTGCTAGAATGGGTAAGTTTCTTCAAATCTTATTATGTTTTTTTTTTTTTTTTTCACCATATGGCCTATGGCGGGGTGTCTTCTACATGAGCTCCTCATCCCTGGTGACAGAAATACCTTACAAATTGATTATGTTGTTTGTCTTGTGACCCACCGCACGCTTGGAGAAGCTATGCAACTCATCCTTTGAGCTGTGACACCGTTTCAAATATGGTATGCACAGGGGGACGTCTACAGCCTACCACTGTATATCTATTAGCACATCAGCAGTGCACGTTAACATACATAAAGTGATAGCTAGCTCTGTGTTGGTATATTCGAAGTAGCACCTGTAGCTAATGCTGTGTCGTATTATGTAGAAAAATACTTTATTTGGTTAATAACTGTTAGGGTTGATATTAAGCTTAGCAAAATAATATAATCTATTAGCTTTCACTCGCTAGTAGCTGTTACTATGGGCGCTTCCGGATAAAATATTGCATTCTCAGTATTACTGTTTGTTATGTTGCAACGCCATTCATACTTTTCAGATTGAGCTTGGACTTATTTTACAATTGCTAGCAAATAATTATTATTTATCATTTATATATTCAACTGTGCAGCTAAAGAATATTTATGTTGTTGATTAATCTGGTGATTATTCTCCTAATTAATCAATTCCTTGTTTGGTCGAAAAAATGTCCCCCATCTTTCAACATATTGTTGATACTGTTGTATACATATTTATTTCTAAACCATATCTCTCATTTCTCTACATAGCGTAATTTTCCTTGGGGATTAATAAAGTATTTCTGATTCTGATTCTAAGACAGTATCTAGTCATATATCACAATATCGATATCACATCTTTATATTGCCCTGCTCTAAATAACAAATTGAATTGAACTGTATGTTCGCTTCTAGTCTTTGCAACTTCTCTATACTTTGAGAATTTTATTCTGCTGTGAACTCTGCACACAATTCACAGTGATGGCATCCTGTGATTAACACAAGGATTTCCTGCCAGAAGTGTGTTGCATAAAATAAAGGGAAGTGTGTGTGTGTGTATGTGTGAGAGAGAGAGTGAGAGATAGAGTGAGTGACGGTTTGACCAGCGCTCTGTCCTGAACATCCCCCTCTGCCAATGTGTCTCCTCTTATCGTGTGTCTGTGGCTGCAGGTGTTCTCCATATTTGCCTTTGCTACAACTGGAGGTTACAGTGGCACCACCAGTATCAACATCCAGTGCCAGGGCTCCACTGACAATAAAGAAATACATGCATCCTTTAACTACCCATTCAGGTGCGTGTGTGCATGAGCAAACACAAACTCTCTTACAACGCTTTCCAGAGTGGAGCCAGTTCACTGGGAAATGTGTGTTTACTTTTAGGATTGTCATAGTAAATAATAAGAACTTATTTGTGTTTACACAGGTTGATGCAGAATCCCTATTATGTTCCTGACTGTAAAGTCAATTCATCATCCGACATTACTACCTACCTGACTGGAGACCACGCATCCTCTGCACAGTTTTACGTCTGTATTGGAGTGTTCGCCTTTCTCTACTGCACTGCCACACTGGTCCTCTACTTGGGCTACCAGCATGTATATAGAGAATCTAGTCGTGGACCCATTGTGGTATGTTTATCTGGATTCTGTTTTTCCGTTGTTCCAGTGAAATACTTTTGCTTAGCCAGGTCCTCCTCTCCATCTATAAATATTGTAGCGTAACAAAGGAGCAGTGTGGACTTCATTAAGACTCTATTTAAATCTGGAGTGTTGCATGAGTTTTCTTTGAGCTGCTTCAGTAGTTATACCACACAAATCTGGATGGATAAATTAAGTTTTATCTATGCAGGCTGTCTTTTTTTGTGTTAAGTTTTGCATCTGACGCCAGCTGTCCACCTCATCCTGGAATCCAACTGGAGGTCAGAGAAAGTGCATGTAACATAGTTGTGTAAATGAAACAGTGGGGTGGGTGTGGTTCCCAAGCAACTAAGGAACTTATTGCACTAGGTAGTCTCTGTCCAAGAAAGCTCCTGGAGTGGGTGGGGTGGGGGGGGCACATGTGAACTGGGACATTTAGGTGTCCTGCATCAGACACATGTACCCATTTTTTATGCATCAATTAGTGCCTTTTCTGCATTTGTGTATGGTGGAAATGTCTTTGTATAAAGAAAACACAAAATGTAGCAACAGGTGACAATTCATAATTTATGTAATATAATGTAGTAAGATTCCCAGACATTCTGTATTGCTTTCAGATATTTATTCTCCTGTAGATGAACTTCTGACATCTGTGATTTAAAGGAGAAATCTGTATTTTAAATAGAATTTAAACATACCAACTTGCTAGTTGGACTGCAGTACTCATTTTTGCACATGCAGTTGCTAAATATTGCTAATGTAACACTGTCATATGAATCTACAGGCCATATATAAATTCCAGTTGATGAAATTCATATTTAAAAAATCCCAAGCTGTCAGCAAATCACAATGGCATTCTTTTGACTGTCTTGGGACAGCTGCTGCATAGCTAATGCTAACTTAGCTTGTCTCCTGCAAACCTAGCTAGCTAGCTAGCAAGCTTTAATAATGCAATAGTATGATCTTAAAATTAGCAACCTAGCTGCTGTCACAACTTATTGGTTTTGAGCCTTTTTGAGAAGGAAATTCTTAATATCTGATGTCCTCTTTTTCCCTTCTAGCTACTACATGGTTACCACCTGTTCATAATTTCCTCCTCTTTATGTTTTATGGTAGATTGCAAGCATTGCTTTTGAAGTTGCTGCCACCACCTACTTTACTTGAGACATTGTTCTGTCTATGCACATTCCTAGTAGTTTGTCAAAATAAAAGACCTCTCTTACTGTAAAGTTTGTGTAAGGGGAAGTTTTCTTCTGAACACATTATACATTAGAAAATAGTTGCTAAAAACATGTGAAAAGATCAAAAAGAGAACTCTGTAGTACTGAAATTAGACCGTTAAACTGTTGTTCATGATTTCTGTGTGCTGGAGCCGGCAGCTACGGCTCACTTAAGTTCAACAACCTGGTGCAGAAGAAAAATCCTGTTGCAGATTAAGAGGAACGAGTTGATATTCCATTGCGTTAATAGGTCATTGTCCTCTGGTTCTGGTGGCTCAAACATAACTGCATAAGTCCAATAAAGTTGCCAGATGGAAGTGTACATGTGTCAGGTTGTAGTAGTGTTTGACACTGGAGACAGCTGAGTGGACACGCCCCAGCATTTCAGAGCAGAGAGAATCTCTTTTTTTAAAAAATGATTTTGAGACCCAGTTTTATAGACATTTTTTTTTTTAAATCTTTCAACTTTGGCTGGGTGGTTAAGAACATGTTTCTGTGGCATGACAAACTCAGAACACACATTTATTGTAGATTTACGCAGACTTAAATGTTTTTATTTGGGGTGACGTGTCCCCAGTGTCCCCTTTGAAATCTACACCTATGTGTGAGTGATGCTATCGTTGTGGCCAGTTTTATAGTTTCATACTGATCATGTTTTCTTCCCTAAGGACCTGTTGGTGACGGCGGCCTTTGCCTTCATGTGGTTGGCATCATCCTCTGCTTGGGCTAAAGGCTTGACTGATGTGAAGTGGGCCACCAGCCCTTCAACCATTGTAAGCCTTCTTGATATTTGCAAGGGCGGCATGAACAAGTGCAGTGCAGGTGCTACGCCTCACATGGGCCGATTAAACGCCTCCGTGGTGAGTTGGCTAATGCAAATTTCCAGACTTGCTTAAACTTGTGTGAACAACAGCCTGGGGTATTTGACCTGTGTCGTATGTTTTGGCAGATCTTTGGTTTTCTAAACCTCATCCTCTGGGGCGGCAACTGCTGGTTCATTTACAAGGAAACACCTTTCCACAAAGCCAACCAGCCAGCAAACGTGGAAGGGGGAGTTGGGCCATCGTAACTGCACAGTTTCCTCATTTCAAAATTGTCTAACATGTAGTGTTATTGAATGAGTCATTTTGGTACTAATTAAAAATACTGTCAATTAGAAGGCATACATTTTCAATACTGACTGCTTCATTTTTGCAGTGTATTAATTTTATAAATAGGATTGTATCCTCCCCAGTATATTTCAGGCACTAAAATTTATTCATAGTGAAATTATCCATTTAGCATTTTTCTGTTGAAAAGATATTAAAAATGACTATGCTCACTTACGAAAAGATGTTCAGAATAGGTTCAAAGTCTTTTCATCAACTTTTTGAAGACAATGATTGCATGATCACATTGAGACTATAATTCACTGGGATTTGCAGGAGTGACATTTTTCAACCTGTACAATGTGCAAATAATAGCCTATCGTCACTTTGGACCCTCACTAACAACCTACATTCAGCTTTCTCAGTTGAAAGCCAGCATTTTTTTTTACCATGCACAGGACTCAAGCCACAGTTGCCTTGATAAGACTCCTGCGTTTAACCCACTTGTCCACCATGTGCTCCTGTTCAGTTGGACTTCTTTGTCGCTCTTTATTCTATGTCCTGCTGCATAGATCCACAGTAGTTGAAGCTGTAAACAATATGCCTAATTGTACAAGCATGTTAGGCTACAGCAAGAAGCGCAATTTCTTCATTTTAGCAGCACACAACCTAAATACTTTGTAATTATTACATTTTATATGAAACATTAAATGCACTAAAATTACATCTTAGTTTAGACCACATTTCACCTACCAGTAAAATATGACCAGAATTACCTTCACAATAATCAATTTTGTCTCTCTTTCAACCAACAACTGAACTGAAGTATTAAAACGATTAAACGAATTTGTGTTTTGTGACACGTTGATGTTATAACCACATTTTATCTGGTTGAAAAGATGGTGAAAAGCATTCTTGGATGATCAGACCAAATAACCAGTTTTGAACTAGGAAATCCTGTTTGGTGCTCACTGGGAAATACAATCAATAGATCGTAGCAGTCAGAAATGTTGTTTTCATAGATGCTCAGATGAGTATCCAAAACTAAGAGAACCTTATTTTAAATGGTACTGCAGATGTGGAAAGTACAGCCTTGCTGGTAATATATCGTATTGAAGCATCAATTTCTCAACCTGTTACCTGCCAGATGTATTTCTGTACCATACAGTACATTATTTTCTTAAAGAAAAACTCAGGGCTGTTACGTGTACAAATTAAAAAATACCTAATATTAAATACTTGAATGCATTTATTAACACAAGTCTAGACTGTAGACAAAACCAAATTTCAGTCCAATCCTAAAACGTACAAAAGGCATCAAAAAATGTTGTTACATTAATGTTGTGTACGTAATGTTGAATAGTTCCTCATTGGAAAAATAATTCAGTTGCCAATATGAGATTTTTTATGGATGAAAGCAATTTTACCGAATCATTTTGTTGTTAAGCTGTGCCTTATCTTCTCACTAATTAAGGCTAGATTCACTGTTTTAGCCTAGCAGCTGATTATTATGTTGATTATATGGGGATATATCTGTTGAGAGCATTTAAAACTGTCACACTTGTATGGTAGAATTTGTGTTCTTTACCCTTAAAGGATATGCTTTTTATTTGTCCTGCTTTTTTTTTAGTAGTGTTTAATCTAAGGAATGTCTAAGAAAACATTCTAGAAAGGTCCTATGATATTTCAAAGTGTACTATCAGTTTTTTTTTAGACTTAGTTGATTGTTGATTGTTTTTCATTAAAAAAAATATGGATCTTTAACCTGATCTCTAACTAATTAACTGCATACTTTTTTTTCTTGCTTATGCCTGGCTTCTACCTCCACTTCAATGGAAGACGAGCTGTTTTTCTGTTTTACTGCCATCATTGTGGTTTCTTATTTTGATGTAACTTTGCCTGATACACAGTTTCTAGCTTGATCCACCACTGAGTTGGGCCACTCATTGTTGCACAGGTGAAGCTGGAGTTTTGTTACAGTCCAGGAAGATACAATGTGGACATGAAATGCTGTGCATCATTAAAACAAAGAACTGGATTTGTTGTTTCTTGTCTGTTTCATGTCTGACTGTGTCACAGGTATTAGCACGCTCACTGTATGTAATGTTTTCATCATACATATGAACAAGATCTGACACATTGCACACACTGAGCATAATGTTCACAAAGTGGACTGTAATCAGGAATCTGAATTTAACTAATGGGAACTCAGCAAGCAAGGCCAGGTAACATGCAGTACAGTTTGAGACTCGCTAGGTGGCAAACATGTTGCTTCTGACACACAAAAATGTCTACACACACACACATACACAAGCCTTCAAATGACCTCTCTGACCCTCATCAGTCCAGTCAAGTTTTAGGTTACATACACAATGCTCGGGTCTGTCAGTGAATCTGATGTGAAAGCATCAGTGTCTGATTCATTAGTGCCAATAAGTCTCCAAAACTGTAACCGAAAAAACCTTTGGGCCTTAGTTAGCCTATAATCTAGAAACTGTACAGAAGTTGCCCATTATTGTTTAACTCATTTTACATAAGCCTAACATAAATTTGTTCAGTATGCATATATGCCCAGCATATTTCATGTTTATTTGGTTTAGATTATAGTGTTCTATTAGATCAATAGAACAAACAAATGATTTGCTGCTCAACAACAATAAAAAACAATCAACAATTTTTATAGCCTTATATAAATCCTTTTTATATAAATCCTTTTTCAAACAAAAATGCAAACATTCTCCAGCCTCTTAAATGTAACGGATTCAAAGATTTTCTCTTTAATACAATTGTAATATATTTTTTGCCAGTTGGTTGGACAAAATAAGCAATTAGATCACATTGACATTTACGAAATGTGATATTTTTTTCACTTATCTTTTAACATTAATAGATTAATTAGTTTTTTTAAAAATGAAAATAATCATGATTTCCATCTTCAATGATTATAAGGTTTATCAAAAATAAATTCAAAATGCAGTTCAACTAAGAAAACATGCAGCAGGGTACACATAGCATCACAAATATGAAGGCCCTTTGTGTGTTTATATCTGCACAAAATATGTCTGTGTATACACTCTATTATATTTTAATCAAAGACACATTTAATGGTTGTTGTGATGCATGTTAGTATAAATATGTGTATAAATTAATGGTCCCCTGACATCTCAACAATCACACTCAGTTTATTGTATTGTTTATATTTAATCTTCTTATTATAAAACAGTTTATTAGCTATTCTGCTGGTAACATTTGCTGGGGACCATCACTGTAAAATCAGTATAATAACTTTTTTTTTTGCTACCTCCATTAGTCTTAAATGAATAACACACATGGCCCAAATTATTATAAATTTGGGCTACATTGTCTATTTCAGACCATGCTGACACTGCTGCAGACAGGGGCCTGCTCAGGTTCTGGTGAATACAGGACAATGATAACACTTTATAATAAACATCATTAATAAATGTGAAAATTGATAATTAGTTAAACTAAATATTTGAGTAAATCTTGTCTAAAATGATATCAGGGCCCTAAAAACAGGAAACTGTCACCAGTATTTTAAGCACATAGAGTGCAAAATATATGTATATATTAAGACTGAATTATTATTATTATTCAGTTTATGTAAAATAAAATAAAAATTATATTCTGCAACATAGCCAATAGACAAAAACAACCATTCTTATTAAAGATGTTAACTATTTTATTGTTGCACACATAAATTACAACATTACTTATCATTAATCAACAAATTATTAACGATGGTTATTATAAAGTGCTACCAGTACAATTTTGTAAATCTATACCCACAGTCGTTACGGTGAGCCTATGGTGATATCGACCACACGGTGGTGTCTAGAAGGCAACCCTAGATTAGTGAAACTCTCGCGAGATTTCAGTTGTACTAATTAGCCACGATGTACACACTAATTATGTTTAATAATGTGATAACGTTGCTAAAATCTGGATAGTTCTAGGGGCAGTAAACATTTGGTTAGGGTTAAGATAAGATCATGCTTTGGATTAAAATGATCAATCTCGCAAGATTTATCGCAGGTCTGGGGTTGCCTTCTAGACGCGACCCAGCCACACCGGTTTAGCACGGCCGCGAGCTTTGTGACGCGGTGTTATGCGCGTGAACTGACGGTGTCACCTCGTGGACGCGCAAGAGCAGCAATGGCCGTTTTGGATCGGCGAAATCCTAATCTCGACGATTTTGTGGGATTAAACTGGAGTTGTTGGGTAGATAGGGTGAATATTTTTCCATCTGACGGTGAGTTTCGCTCCCTGTCGCAGACCTGGTGTCCATCATTTCACAGTGTCAGTGTCCTGTGATTTATTTTATCTCTTACATATACACGTACAGCGACATACAGCCAGGGCGACCCAAACAAAAGACCCGCTGGGTCCTAGCGCAGGGTACTTTACTGAGGATGTTAACTGACAACAAACACACAAAGACACATTTAAATAATAGTCTTTTAGTGACACAGTAATAAAACTTCAGTAAATATAACATGAAGGCTTTACCTGTGGACAGGTAGAGGGGCACCGTAGCGTCAGTTGCTGTCACACCAAACACAAGAACACTGCGTTACTTAAGAAGGATTTGTCCCGTTTGCTAACAGGAAAATTGACTAGCTAACAGCTTCGACTGGGCCACAGTTCAGGGGTATGTGGCAGTGCATATATTATAGGGGAAGTTTAAATAAGCAAGTTTTATCTGGATAACTTTTAATTCCATGAGTAAAACCCGGTTAAATACCCTCAAATCTGGAGCACGGATTGATGTAAACGATCTGTTCCGGGTTGTACTCCGCAAAGTTATTCAGATATTTCATGGAGGAGAGGCTGTGGGAATGTCCCTTGACAATGCTAACTGTTTTTGCCTTCATGCAGCTGGCTCTAATGTTGAAGACAGCAGCAAGTATGGGAGGAACTGCACTGAGACCATGACCCTCAGGAAAGAAGGTGAAGACAACTCTGAGTGCATTCAGTGCCACCAAGATATTTATTTCATAGGGATGTCATAATATACCTAATATCACAATAAAAGAAATGCCTCAATACCATATCGGACTGTGACGATATCTACCACAATATTACATGGTCAGCTATTGTGTTTTTCTGTTTTGTTTTGTTTTATTTTTTAAAAGGACTGCTAATGACTGTTTCATTGTTTTTTGCAATAGTACATACTTAAGTCAAGTATTTATTGCCAAATACAGTTCAATTTTGCACAAGCTTTAAAAAAAAACAATGTATAGACTCATAAAAGAGAACAGAAAGAGTTTCACACACATGTACTCACACACACACTGGCAGAGGAGACTGCCAGCTGCATCAACACAAATTGTAGGTTAATAATTGTGCTTTAGAACATAGCTACTTTGAAACGAACAAGAAATAATGTTTGTGTGTCTTTGATTTCCTGCTTTGTTCCCACAACTGACAGTCCCTCATTCTAGTCAGACAATAAATGTCATGGCCTTTTTTATCATGTTATTATCGTACCTTGATTTCTTTGGTATTGTTACATCCCTAGTATTTTACTTTAACTCTGTGTTTTCCTCTCCTCTACAGATATGCACATATACGGCCACTGCCCTGCACATGATGAGATCTATCTGGTGGTGTGCAGCCACTGTGGGCAGGTAGTTAAGCCTCAAGCCTTCGAGAAGCACTGCGAGAGGCGGCATGGTCCTCTCACTAAGATTTGTGGCCAGTCATCTACATTGGCTCCTCAGCAGCATCCTCGCCCTGGCCGCCATGCTTCAAGTCTTTCCTCTCGAGAGAAGCAGAAGGATGGCAGGTGTCTTGAAGCCAGTGCCCCCTCCTCAGCTGCAGTGCTTGTTCACCAGAACAGGCTTACCAAGGCCCAGAAGGAGGCATCAAGGTACTGTTTAAGATTGTTTGTGTCATAACAAAACAGGAAGTGCAAACATCAAAGATACTCAACTTGTCAATTGGTTTGTCTTGGAGAAGGTGGTCCTGTTTGCATTCTGTTTGCTCTGTTAATTTTTGCTTTGTTTAAAACAGTAACCTGAACTGTAAGAGTACAGATGTGGTGGTACAGCAAAATCTTTGTTAGTATCATAGAAAAAAGGGGAGGAAAAATAACAAAATGTGTTTAAATTTAGAGTTGACATTAAATGCATTAACTCTTTGTTTATTTATTTATAAGTTCATGATTATTTTATTTAATATTGAGATCAGAAATATTAAACACAATTACTCCTAGACCCCTGAAACATCAGACATTTATTGAATGTATCTTTTGTCCTTTTAATGGTGGATTTCCTTCAACTGTTTACTAACTAACTTATAATAATATATAATAATGGCATTATATATTCTAATAATATAAAGACTTATTAAAAATATGTATTATAATGTTGTTTTTATTTGGTACATATACAAATTTGAGAAAGGATTACTTTGTCCGAGTACTGGTACCACAACAGTATGGATAGACACACATCTGAATCCAAGGAGTGGCTGCCTTGACTGAGTTTTTGCAAACTGATTGATTTTGGGCTTTTAGGGGCAAAAGCACACAACTAGAAAGGAAAGGTGTGTGTTGGATTTATGACATCATTGCAAATAAAATGCAGCACAATAATTGTTTTATGGAAGCCAAAATCAGGGTTACAAATAAAATAGATTAATCACCCAGCCCTACTATTTTACATAAAGAACATACAAAATGCTGTACAATCCGGTACCAGTTAGAAACTTCATTTTTATTTAATTTGGGACTTAAACAAACCTGAGTTCTGTCACTTATTGTATCTAAATTCCAAGCCTGTTAATTCTAAAATTTACTTCCCTGACTTCCTCCACAGTGTTCCTTCAGTAGAGAAGTTCCCTCAGCAGAACCCTCCCCTCCCACAGCACAGCTCCTCCACACCTCGCCCCAGGGTTCCTCCATGGCACTCAGGACCCCTGCCCCCTGGCCACTGCTCTTCCTCCACGTCTCCATCAGAGAAACCCTCTGCACAGAGGCCCACATCTGCACAGAAGCCCACATCTGCGCAGAAGCCCACAGCTGGACAGTCCAGCGAGTCTCACAGTCTCCTGCGGGGAGTGAGAACTTACAGCCGGATCCACAAAAACATCAACAGTAAGCCTGCTGCTTTTTTGTCACATGTCTCTTAACTCTTAGGGACCCTTAATCATTTAGTGTATTAGCCTCTGTATGGTATGTTGTATATAGTATTTGCTTTGCTGTATAATTAGATTGTATGCAGAATTGTTGCCTATTCTTTTGTCTTAGAAAAACAACCATCTGGGTGTCTGTATTCTCTCCACCAGCATGGATCATGTTGACTGTCTGTGTCCTGCTGCTGCTCACTGACTTCTGGGTTTGCTTTCTTTCCCATAGAGAAAGAATGTGAGCTGAACAAACACTGTGGATTTCTGGATCCAGAAAGGAAGAAGCTGTACAGCCAGGAGCTTTTATGCAATGTAAACTCACAGTATTATCATTATCTTTACTGCTGTATCTTTATTGTCATTCATTATTATGGAGATATGAGTCTATTGTCTTGCATTTGTTATTTAGTACAGAAACATGGAAGATTTTTATCATTTCTTTGAGATGGGATGTAATGGCTCTTTTTTTCTCCCTTGTGCTGTTTTCTCTACATACACTGATTCCATACAACAGCAGCAGAAAGCAATGGGGAGGACTAAGACTTTTGATCAGTTGGCAGCGGAGCAGAGAACAGCCCCAGCAGGTCGAGATACAGAGCAGCTTCTTGTCAAATCAAAAGAAAAAGAGCAACACTTGGAGGCTTTTGAAGAGAAAACACCAACTCAGGGCAGTAAATACAACTTCAACAGCAAATGTCACATTTTCAGGTATGAAATATGATTTCTTTAAATATTGTCTAAGTTAATTTGATTCACCAGAATACCTCAAATTGTCACAGGAGATGAAATTGTAATTTGCTGAATTGTGTACAATTGGTACAATGACTAGAAGACCAAAATACATAATTACCTACATAAAGTGTTGTACAGTGATGCAGAGTGTAGTGTTGTAGATTGTTTTGATTTGTTTTGGTGTTTTGTAAACCCAATTGGGCACTTAGGGCACATTACATGAAAATAAGAGTTGTAGTGTTCAAATATTTTTGTACATTTCCTTTCAGTACAAAATTACAAGCTTTTACAGCTTAGTCATAAACAAAACATTATGCCTTTTCTCTTAAGTTTGGCAAGTAAAGTCCACTGCAAAAAGGTTCCCTTCCTGAAGCACAGCTCAAGTTGTTCATGATCATCTGGCTAAAAAAAAAAAACAACAGAAATGGAGGACATTTTCCTAAAAAGTACATCCTTTATGATGTTGTAGACAGGACAGCAAAGTGAAAAATGAACCTCATTCTCAATTTGTGTGTACACTGTGCACAAAGGGATTTTTGTCTTTTGTTTAAATTATATTTCACAAATAGTTCTATACTATTGCTATTCTTTATGAAACATTAAGTTTGTATTTTTCTTGATACAGAAACATTTTGCTTTGAATCTCCTGAATATCACAAAGTAACCTGTACAGAAAAATGAATGACAAATAAAGATAAAATAAGGATTTCAACTCTGTAGTGCAGGGATGACAATCCAAAATGGCCCAATTAAATATCTGTACATCTGATTACCTGTAGGGCACTGCTAACCTGCCAGCGTTGCAAACAATCTCTTATTATACCTGTACCATTTACAAAGTTTTTTTTTATTTTGCATCTGAATGAGGTGACCACAGAGATAATGAAGGTGGCACACATGACAAGCATACAAAATAAACTTTGACTGTGATGATTAGATAACACAGACAATTAAACAAATACATGTTCTGAATGGTAATGTTGGAGATTATCATCCAGATGGTACCATCTTGATGTTAATGTGTTTATAGCTGTGTAATTCTTTTCCACATTGAACCTGCTGCTGTTTGTGCTGGTCTATTCTCTAACAAAATGCATTTTTTTTTTTTTATCTTTTGCCCTGAAAGCAGGTCCAGGGATCCATCGGAAAGCTTCCCAGGGGAGGATGGTGACGGCACTGTGGAAGTGGAGGTGCAGCCTCCCTATCCCTTCAATCAGAGCCTGCTGTCAAGTGAAGAGAGTGAAGACGAGGAGCAGGATGAAGCCACAGACCTGCCTGCCACACCATGGCACCCCAGACCTCTCGGGGTGAGTGCAGTAAACAGAAGCATAAGTATATTTGTATCATAGGTCCACTTCAGATGTATTCAAAAGTATTTTTTATGGAAACTTATTCATTTAAGATAGATTTGATGTTTGAATTTAGAGAGTGAAAAGCTAAATTAGCCTTAGCTAAATTAGCTAAGGCTAATGTTGTTATTCAAAACAAAAACTAGTCGGGGTCACTGAATTTGACTATGAAAACTTCTAAAGGTCACTGTTGTCAGTAGAGTGAGTGAGCTGAGTAGAGCAGTAAGAATTTCCACTCCTCACTCACCGAGGTGATGATGGGATGGAGCGGGAGAAAAGGCAACGCTCCATCCTTTTAAAAAAGCCGCTCCATGCTCCATCCAATCCTCCCCCACTTGCTCCCCCTGCTTTCTCCCGCTCCGCTCACATGCTCTGGTTGTCAGAACACATGTGTGTCTGTATTTGTAAAACTGTGTCTGTTTTGCAGCTATGCACTTTTGGATGCCGCACATTTGGTTGCAGCATCTTCACCTTTGACCGGCGCTGGCACCACCTGCGGTTTGCCTTCAGTGCCATGTTGGAGCACCATGTCAGCACACACTTGTGGAAGTGAGTATAACTACTCTGTACTTAGCAGAAATGTCGGCTATTTGAACACCACAAGGTGAAGAAAAGAGTTGGTCAGAAACTTTTATACAGACAGTGATGTGGAATAAAGGTGCAACATTCCTGCCTTGAAAAGACTATGAAAAAGGGGCTTGTGATTAATTATTTGCGACAGACACAGATACTGACTGGACACTTTTACAGCACTTGTTTTCACCCAAAGGGGTGGTTGTTCTCAAGGCAGGGCTGTGAGGTGTGGCTGTTCTCATCCATTTCCTGCTTCAGGTGTATTAATGGAGTCAGATTTCAGATCAGACTCATTAGGGATGTTAGATAACATTTGGGAGAATCAGCCACTGGATAATCTGCCTCTAAACATAATGAGGCTGCAGCTGATCCACCTGAACAACATCAGGGTGCGAGAAAAAGCTTTGGATGATTTGTTTAATTTCATGTTCATGAAATACAAGAATCCTAATCAGCTTTATGTTTTTCTTTTAATTTACAGGAAAATGCCTCAAGTATCATCAAGTCTCAGGTCACGTCATGTCACACCTCCATCTGTAGGATCACCTGTTAGGACTGGAGCCAGACCCTCCAAATCCACTGCCTCCCTCAGCATAGAGTCTACCTCACTGGGACAACTGGAAACCAAAAGCAGCCAGCACAGCGCTCACACTACCAAACCGCCTTCTTCCACCACCTCTGTGAGCCTTGGACCGGGCCGACGGCGACCCAGCAAGGTTCAGCTGATGGAGGTGGACATTATGCAAGATGGATGCGCAGCACAGAAGGCTGCCAAGCGGTCACATAGCGGCGAGGACAAATCCTCCAAATATATCAGGGACCCCCCTCTCCATGAGAAGGGCCAGCCACATGTCCCCTCCTCTCAAGGATCAGTAAATGGGACCCACTCACACGGAAAGAAGCCATGTCCTCCCCTCCACCGCTCCCCCCGCAGCAGAGGGAGACCCCCAGGGATTCAGCAGAAGGTGTTGGGCTATGACCACAGGGGTGTCCCCCAAAAGCGCGAAGGCAGCAATGAGTCACCGCCCCTCAGCTCCTCACTATCCAAAACCTCCAAGTGTCAACGCTTATCCTCCCCGTCCCGCTCTAGCCTCCTCGCCTGGAAAGGAGGGAACATCGAGGACGTGCTTGCCTGGGGCCTGGAGAAAAGATCCGACCCCTGAAGAGTGAGTAGACTAGCTAACTATAGTGTGCTATATGTTACATACCATTAATGTTTTATGATTTATCTCTTTAAGCCTAAAAAGCCAAAAATGAACATGTGTGTTTTTTGTTTTTAACAACAATTAATGCATCTGTATGTGTCAGTTGTTGATTATTTCTCATCTTCGCAGCCAATACAGAGGCCAGCCTTAAAAAGACCACTTGGAGAAGAGGCTGCTGCAGGCCACAGCTGCTGCCAGCGTAGTATGAGTGTGCAAATGTGATTGGTGTGTGTGTATGTTTCTGTCCACATTTGTTTGTGTCTTCACATTTTTATGCACAGACATCAGGAATAAATATTTGTCTGCATATTACCGTACGTGTGTATTTTTGCAAAATGTCTATTTTTCTATGTGATAATATGTTTCTGTTTATTACCTGTGTAAAGTAAAAATACCTCAACAGACTTGTCATGCTGCTAAAATGAAAAGTCATTTCATGGCAAAACAATAAAAAATTCTTGAATCCTATTGCCTCGTCTTCTGTTATACTCTGTTGCCTCCTATTTTACTGTGGTTCTGTACTAATGAAGCATTGAAAATAGTAAAATGATTTTGGTCAGTTAAGTTGAAATTAAAAAAACTGAAATTAAATTGACAAGTATATTTGAAAGTTTATCATGTTTTTTTTTCTTGTATCCAATTGCTGCTTTGATCATTTTACATTTTCTAACACCAGATGGTGCTATCTGCTACTTTGAAAAATCAGTGAAGTAATTGGACAGAAAACATTATTTTGTTCCGGAGTCATCAGATAGACACTACAAAACAACCTGCACAGCTTCTGGCTTACTGCTTTATTCACAACATTTCTGTATGTCATCTTGAGAATTGGAACAAAAGCATAGTTAGAGGAGGTTCTGATTTTTACTCTTCAATTATGCTGGGAAAATATATTTTGAAAGGTTTGCTATTAAACCTTACAATGTGTCAACCTGCTTGTGATTTCATTGTTATTAAGCAGAATTTTTTGTGAGGTCACGGTGACCTTGACATCGATCAGTTCTATTTGTACCAATTTTGAAGAAATGACATCAAGTCATTCCTGACACATTGTTTTTACAAGAATGGGATGGACACGAGATCACAGTGACTCAGAACTTAAACCTCTGACCACCAAAATCTAATGAGTTCATCCTGGAGTCCAAGTGGAAGTTTGTGCCAAATCTGAAGAAATTCTGTCAAAGCGTTCTTGAGATATTGTGGTCACAAGAATGGCACAGACAGACAGACAGACAACCTGAAAACTGGTGAGAAAAATTTCGCTGCTGCGGCTGCATTAATAGAAATATATCATCTTCCTTATATATAGCAATAAATTGTAATATATTGAATCATAGTGCCTGTATCATGATACATATCAAATTGCCAGATTCTTGCCAATACAAAGTCTTAGTCAGTGTTTTTCCTCACTTTCATACAAGTTGTGTTGACCACTGACACACCTGTCATTTAGCAGCTAGCAAACAACAACAAGTCTTTCAGTTATTATTGTTATTATTATTATTATTATTTTCAGTAATTTGAAAAGTATGAAAAACTATTTTTTACAAATATTTATCCTGTTCATTTTTCCAGTTTAGATTCCTACATCAAAAGTAGTATCATAAGGATATTTTGCAAAACATAAAGATTACTGTGATGTTTTCCTGTGTTCATACAGTTGTATAAAACAGTCAATTATATTATCATTAAAGCTGTAATGGTTTATTACAGCAGTGGCCTGTAAATGTCAATGTTTACATACAGCAGTACACTACCTCATTTCACGACTAGATGGT
Source organism: Lutjanus erythropterus (assembly GCF_056507025.1). Lineage (NCBI taxonomy): Eukaryota > Metazoa > Chordata > Actinopteri > Lutjaniformes > Lutjanidae > Lutjanus > Lutjanus erythropterus. Next base: position 24,204,187 of record NC_139322.1, read on the forward strand.
GCTGCACCCCAGAAAAAGCAGCACAATGAACCTTTAACCACCAAGTTATATAAGTGCACATTGTATATAAATTTAATCTGTTTTATTGTGGTCACGTGACAGAATAAAAAACAACAACCAAGGTATTCTGAATTTGTTTATACACTCTGACACCCTCCATCAATGGAGATTAGAGTTGCCATTCGTCTCTGATGAAATGCAGCTACATTTAGTTACTAATCAAGGAAACAATGGCATCTCTATATCTACTGTCATACATTAGTCATGGTAATTTTGGCAAAATGTCTCAACTCCTGAAAATACTTCATATGAGATCAGCCACAAACATTTCAGGGAAATCACTACAGTAACATGTTCCTGGTCAAGACAGTTTCTGGAAATATCAAGAGACAGACAGCAGTAAAAAAAGGCAACACAAAGTATAAATCTTGATCTTTTATTAAGTCAAATGATATATCAGTATTCTTTATCTTTAATGCCTACTGGGTTGCACCTATCCTGCAGTCAGAGAAGCTCTTAAACAAACCATGCAAAGCCATTCCACTTTAGCTGCGAGACCTTTCAGATTTAATGGCGATGACCAACCAGCTCACCTCTGAAGATGATAAACTTGGTGCTTTTAATGCTGTTAAAAGCTCTTCTCTTTTAGTAGCAAACTGATAAAGCAGCGAGCTTTTAGCAACACCACCTAAAATATGTTTTTCAGTAATTGCTACTACTTAGTCAGATGAATGGACACACATGTATGTCAGGCAGTGAGTGACCACTCCCGTCCCTAATCTGTGAGATCTGATCATTAAGGGAACAGCTGATGCGTCGTTACTGCACATAGCAAAGGGCCTGTACAGATCTCTCAAACCAAAGATTTAGTGTTATTGGTGCTGCAAATGTGAAAACCTTTAAAATGCATTTATTATGTTTTCACATCGCATTACTTTAGAACTTAAAATTGACAAAGTCCTGAGAAGATTTATTTACCCTCTGTCTTCAAATCCATTCAAAACCCATTTCAGGAATTCAGTGGTGTGGGTGGAGAGATCTCTTGATTTTCCTACATCCCTGTGCCTTGTTGCATTCATCCATCCACTTTACGTTTACAACTGGAGTTTCTCCTTTATGTAAAATATTTGCCCAAGCTAAGGGGTTCACTTAAGAGTGTTGCATAAAGCCTCTTAGGTTGTCTCCTTGTCTATGTGTATAGACTATTGCTTTCACGGCAGTTGCTGTCACAATACAGCACGTGTGCACTTCAGTTACCATGGTTAGGCCTCAGCGACATCATTATTTAATCTTACTAGACAGCACTAGACACAGTTAGCCTGTGTTAACTAGCTTCTCTAAATTGGACAACAAAGAAAGGAAAAGAAAGTCAAACTGGACAGAAGACGAGAATGTTGTTTTCTTCAATGAATGTGGAAAGCACAAGCACATAATGTAAAGTAAATTTAACCCAGTCATAACAAGCCAAAGCAGAAGCCAAGGCAAGATGTAGGTAGTATCAACGCAAGAAATCTGCTATGAAATGAACTGAAGTAATGAAGAAATATGACAATATTACTGGGACAGCAAGAGGGAGACGTACATTGACAAAAAATGGTTTCCTAAGGTATCCTTCGATGAAACTTTAAGGGAAACCTTAGCCTAAGTGGTTTTATGCAACCGGGCACCGGCTTTAATTAAAAAAAAATTCTTTGAAAAGTTGCTGCTTTAAGCTGACGTATCTGTTGGAGAACTCACCTACATCACCTGGCATAGCCACCGATATGATAAAGCACCGTCCTTTTCTCCTTGAATTCCTTATGGCTTTATGAGCAAAGTCAAATACTGACTGAAAATAACTGGCGGCTACATACTCACTGCCCATTAGGATGTATCATGCTAAATGATTTCAGAACTTGAACTCCTCCTATGCACTTTTTTTAAATACATGTTCAATATATATTTTTTTTTGTTTAACCAATATTCTTCAGCAGAGTCAAGTGTAAAATACATCCTATATCTCAATAAAAAACTAAATCCCATCCCACTTAAAAAATAAACATTTATGTCAAGACTTGAATGTCGAAACAGCTAACAGGAGCACAGCGGCAGACGAAATGCAAAATGATCAACAACATCAGATTATACAAGAATACAGTCAGTACACTGGTAGAACATAGCAGTACACAACTAATCAATACTGAACACAGAAAAGTGAGTCTTAATACATATATATATTCTGTATATATAGATATATATATAGGAAGGCAGATTTGTTTTGGAGAGAACAAAGCCACTCTTCTCCTCTATGTTAGGACCTTCGCAATAGCACTTAGTTTTTCTCTGTACAGCTTGGATTTTGAGTGACAGCCCAGAGGAGAAGACCACCCATTAGCCACGGCAGATTGAACTGGTTTGACACTGGGCTCCTGCAGGGCAAACACATGCCACATGGTCTGGCAGTTCAAGGGGTATGATTTAAATTTTTAGCCATTTTAGATTCTGGCATTCGTGCTGCTTTGAAATTCGAGGGGTTTTAGATTGATTGCGTGATGAGAAAGCAGGGAACGGCGCCTGTATTTCAATTCTAGGGGGGCCTGGATCCCTAAAAATGGGACAGATTCATCGCCAACTGCAGCCAGTCAGCACTGGTGCTAAATGTGGCTGCATTTGAGTGCGTCTTGTGGTATTTTTGCTGCTCTCTATTTCTCCACCTGGTATTCCTATGTGTGAGGACTGGAATGATTCACACACCACCTCTCTGATAAGTGTGACTTCCTTTTCTCACCCACACACAAGAGATGCTGTGGTGGTGCACACTGCAACTGTGAATATAACATCATTTTTTGCGTAAAAACCTATTGCACCCAGAAATGTGTACATCTTAACATTTGAGAGCTGTACTGACATTTAATTGCAAAATGTGAAGTGATTTTACATTACTGTCTGCTGTTGAACTGGAAAACTAAAAAGCACAGAGCAATAAATTTATACTTTCTAAATTCTTATATTTTCCAACCAGATTACTCAGTGGGAGAGCGACTGTTCAATGAAAGCTCCAGGCCTTTCCCTCATAAACAAATTACAGACTACTTAAAGGGCATCACATTCATCGTCTGGTTGAATGATTGCTTTTGAACTTAAGTAAGGGCAGCCTCGTAATGACAGAGGTTCAAAGCAAACAAAGCAAACACATCTGGGCTGTCAGTGCACAGGGAGCCAGAGAGAATGGCTTTGTGTTGCTGTGACTCATGATAACACACCTATCCCCTCCTGCTCTGAGAGACAAAGACACGGAGGGCAGAGGGACACTGCATCCCATCAAAAGATGCGATTAGCATTCACACCGGGCTAGCCTTGTTGTATTATGACACGTATGCCGCGCAGTGTAATGAAACCGCTCTTTCTTGTTTGAGCCAAACACAGTCTCCTGTTTTAAATCTTGTTAATGAAATTTGCACTGCATACGAGCTGTCTTGCATGGTAAAGAGATCCAATTATAACTGTAGAAAACCAAGCGACCAACCAATCTTCTGAAGGTTACAAGAGGTTTTCTGTCAGTAGCTCTAAAACTAACTCTAAAATCAGCTCTTGCCTCTCATCGCTATTCATAAGCTTCATCTTGTGGAGGAATTCTGCAGGTTTTGTGGTAATTGTCCATCTGAGCTATTGAATACTTAAATATACAACATAATTTATATCATATGAATACACCAATGTTTAAATATTAATTATTTTACTCTTAAATGTAGGGCTTTTTATCCATCTAGGTTGTTTTGGTGTGAGTATCTGAGTTTGGAAGGAGATGGCACTAACCAACTGTACTGCCACATTAGATAGCTCAGTGATGCTAACGTCACAGCTTAGCTGAGGAGGACCCAGTTAATGTCGTCACAAGCCTCTCGTCTAGGGCTGCCCAAGGCTAGAGATTTCTCAAGTTCGCTAGTGGTTGTCAGTTCAAGCCATTCATCAACTAGACACGTTTATGATATTATTTAATTACTTAAAAAAGCATTTTGGGGGCACGAAGAGAGCTGCCTGTTAAATGCTTACAGTAAAAGTTGTAATGATTCTGAATGTGTTGAAAGAACCAGCAGGAAGACTGAACATTTTGGTAATTTACTTCAACACAGTATAACCTCGCAGAAGTGCTTCACAAAAACAAATACTTAAGGACTTATCAACATGATTATACCACAGTACGTTACAAACTCGCTCCTCAACTGTGTCACGCCCTGTCTGCTCCTGCGCCTGCCGTGCCCTCATCGTTTCTAGTGTCAAGAGTTCTGATTGGAGCTCTACTATTAAATCAGCCCGGTACTGTATTTGTCAAACTGGATTCCATCTGTCAAGCATGGATGAAAATGTGGTCACTTAAGAGGTCTAACTACTAGGGGACAGCCCTACTCTCATCCACGTAAAGTAAACGCATGCTTACTTCTGTTCGACGATATGGTCGGCGGGTGTAGTTTGCTAGAGAAAATAGAGAGCAGACATCTCTACGGCCGATATCTCCAAGATTCACACCAAAATAGCATGATGTTAGATGAAAAATCTGTATTTTTCATTTTTCATTCATTGTTTCTGTCACTTTAAAGTATTTCAGAATTTTGTGTATAGTGCACATTTTACATATAGGACAGAATAAAATTAACTTAAACTGGCAGCTTTTACCATCATCTTGGTGTTTAACTGCCTGCTAGCGTGGCTGAGAAAAACACATTCAATAACTTGGCCAAGAGGAGTCGAACTCTGCAGTAAGTGGCACCTCGGATAACAACAAACAGACGTGTATTTGTCCTTGTAAGGACCACGGCACCTGTCTGTATACAGAATTGAGACAATATGTTGATAATCAGTCAAGACAAAATACGTCCCCGCGCCTAATGTGTCTCTACTGGAGGCGTTCCATGCTTTTAATTGAGTAAGGCTTCAAAGCCTTCTTTTGGATTATAGGCCTGCTATTATAACTATTTTGATTCATTTATAAACAATGATCTGCCTCGAGCTGTTCAACTATTTTAAACCATACCTCTATTTGCTGTAAACTGATCCCTTAACATTGCAAAGGAAAAAATAGCTCCCCCCACAGCGCTACACATATGACTATGAATGCAAGTAACGATCGGTCTGATGGACTACATGTGAAGTAGGATGGAAATGACCTGCAATGGCCTCTTAATATAATGTTTACGCACTATCTCGTGTTAAATGACTAAGCCTCTGATGAGTCCACATTTCCTTTGGATCATACAGATTAGTCTGGGTCCTCATATAATGTGGTTTTATGGCATGCTGTTTCTCTATAGATGACTCAAGGCTAATGACGGATGTATTCATAGCCTGGCGATGGTGGTCTGTCTATAAGTCTCAGTCCCTGTGTTGATCGAAAGAGGGGTAAATGTATCTATGTTCTACTGTTTACATAGGATGCAACCTATTCTAGTCCTTTTAATAAATATAATTATGAGCCAGCCATGGTTTCAATACATACTTCCTTTTTTTAAAATCTAATTTCAACCTGTGCATTGTATTATATTTATTCTCCATACTTTAGCAGTTTAATTGATCTCTTCCTGAGTGCTGATATCAACATCACCATGTACTATCTACTCTCTTAAGACTTCAGTAGTTTCCTCTGTTCATATACACTGCCATTCCTTCACAGTATGAATATTAAGTGCTACAGATTAAAATGCTGGAAAAGTTCGACTCATTGTCCTTATCGACAACAAGACAGTTTGTGTTTTACTCCCTTTGAGATCCTTATTTCCTCTTGTCAGCGACTACAGATGAACATCCTTCCTCCGTTTCCTCCCACAAGGTCACAGTCACAGTTTAGACGAACTAAAACATGGCTCACGTTGTACCATATAGTACATCCAGTCATGTGGCATCCACCATCTCTTCTCAGACGACCATGGGAGTGTCTGAGAAGACAGAGCTGATGGACTCTGCTACTGACTTCTTCCTCTTCCCCTTCATAAGAGAACCAGCCTCTGCGTCCATATCATCGTCATCCTCGTCCCCGTTGGGGTTCAGCTTGCCGTTCTGGCCCTGCAAGTCCTTGGAATCTATGAACGCCACATGTCTGTTCAGCTCTGCCTTAAGCGCTGGGTCCTCATGGGTGGGCGTCACACTGAGCATGGACGAGTGGATGCTGTCCTCACCCCGACCCTTACCCTTATTGGGGCAGCAGAAGCAGCGACAGGGCGTCAGGTACAGGTACATGAGAACCAACACCACACTGGCCAGACAACCAACTAAGGTGGTGTACGCCGTATTGAGGGTGTCCCCATTCCCGTGCATGGTGAAGTTGTGAACTTTCAGCACCACATAGATGGTCTCATTGAAGACCTCGCTCATGGCAAAGCAAGTGTAGGTTCCAGAGTCCTCAGACCTCACCGGACTGATCTGAAGACTTCCATCTGGCAAGACTTTGGCTGTCTGGTTGTTTCCGGGTGTCACCACCACGTTGCCAGGCATAATCCAGGTCTTTGACATGTCCCTGTGTTTGGTGTCACAGCCAAGGATCAGTGTTTGTTCCAGAAAAGCCTCCTCGTCCGCCTCCTTGAATGTGCTGCAGTTCATGTTGTCACCACTGAGATCAAAAACCTGCACTTGGGTTTTTTGTGGCCCAGGCAGAATACACGTGTAGTCGTCTTTGAAGTCCACAGCGGAGTTGAGCTTTCGAATATACCAGTGAGCGAGGAGGGTGTAGAGATCACAGTGACAGAGCAGAGGGTTATTGTGGAAGTATAGGCCATTTTTGATCCAGGCCGGCAGCACCTGGAGCTCATCAATAGGTAAGATCTTGATCCTGTTGGAGGACACATCCAGGAGGCTAAGTTTCTCCAAGCGGGACTTCTCCTTGACCAGCTCCACGGGGAAGCGGGAGATATTGTTCTGGCTAAGGTAGAGCTTCTGAAGGTTGATCATGCCAACAAAGGCTGAGCGGTCAATCTGGGAAATGTGGTTATTGTACAGCAAGAGGACCTCCAGGTTGACCAGAGGCTCAAAGATGAACTCGTCCAGTTGTTTCAACTTGTTGGAGGACAGGTCCAAGTAACGCAGGTACTTCACATATACGAACGCCTCTGAAGACAGGAAGTGGAGACCGTTATGGCTCAGGAGGAGGTTATGGAGCTTCAAAAGCTTGACTGGGGTCCACTCAGATCTCAGCCGCGTTATGTTATTATAGCTGAGATCCAGCACAGCAGTGTAGAGCGGCAAACCTGTCGGGACGGTGGTCAGATTCATCTTGGAGCAGCTCACTATGTTCGAGGCGCAGATGCACATTTTGTGGCAGTTTAGGGTTGATCCTGCGGCCCCTGGAAGCCACAGGAGAGCCACACAGAGGGTGAGAGACAGGGCCCATCTTGGATGCTTACTCCAGTGAGGTAATGTTTCCAACAGGCTGTCACCTGTTCTGGTGGAGGGCTGCAACATGCTAGCAGTTGATCTAAATCCCAGAGAGGTTTACTACGGTCCCATTCTCAGAGAACAGCATGGGAGAGCAGCTGGAGGATTCCCAGGCATTGTTGATTGAAGGCTAAAAAAAGCAGAAACAAAGGCAATAAAAAAGATATTATTATTAGACAGTACAGTACAGTACAGTACATTAGATAGATAGATAGATAGATAGATAGATAGATAGATAGATAGATAGATAGATAGATAGAGAATACAATGTTTTGTAAAAAAAAAAAAAACACAACACATACAGACACAGTTGAGAACATGGTGTGGATGGAAAGTATTCAAAATCCTGCATTTAAAAAATTGCTTGACAGACACAATCTCTGGCACAAATGTAAACAAAAGGGCTGCCCCACCACCACAGCTCAAAACACATGAACTCGCTGTCACATCCACATTAAACAAGGCTGTTAATACGGGGACAAACACTTCATAACTGACGCTGATTCTGCTGTTTCAGATGCTGTTAAATGTCCACATCAGTAAGGTCTGTAAACGCAGGTGTAAAACATGCCTGTATACAATTACATGAATGCTTATTTTTTTTTATCTATAGGCAACATTCTTTCAAATATTCCTGCATGGTCATAAATAAACAAAAAGTAACACATAATAGCTGTTATTTGTTTAAATATTCAAAACACTTGTATTCATTGATAAGAATGTGCCCTTTTAACAAGTATTTTAATGTTGTGGCACTTGGTATAACTGCTATACATTGGTGTTTAGTAGTTCTGCAAATAAAAGCTTAATATGCAAGTAAATAAGTGTGCAGCCAGTCTTGAATTTATGTTTTTCTTCTTATTCCTACAGATGGTTGTTTGAGCTTCACTGTGCAAAATAGTGTATGTGCAGCATTTGACACTAGAAGGGTTTTTAAAGTGGAAAGTTCTGCTGTCCTCACTGAAAAATCAGATTTCAAGTGGTGGGCCTACAGGCATCGTTTGCAACATCACAAATAGTTTGGAAGGCAAGCTTGGTCCAATTCACAACTTGTACAAATGTCATGTAGAAACCCATCAGTGAACATATGCTAAAGATGGACTTTGCAGTAAAATAGGAGACATTCTTTGTGCAGCAGGAAAACTTCAAAAATGAACATTTGTATATTTGTAGATTTTAATGTGTAAATTATACATTTTGTAAAGAGAACATATCGAACACGCATAATTGTTTCAAGCAGACTATTTGTATATATGTCTTAATATGTGGAAGAAGTCTAAATAAAGTATCTGTATTGTGCATAGTACACAGTAGGGGAGACTGGTGGCAATTGTAACAAGGGCCAATTGTAACAATTAATTCCTCTAATCAGAAGCACGTGCAGTATTTTTTCTCTGCTGTCTAAAGTTTAGATGACAGCAAATTTAAACTTAAATAACTTTTATCTTGAGTTTATTGGTTAAAAAATAACATGAACTATGATAACATAGATATTGGTACCTAGCACACAAGATTTTATCACAGTGACAAGAGGCAGTTGTTATACTGTTACAACTGCCCCTGAGCCACATTACCCAATGTAAGCACCTTGTTTGCCTTTGTTAACATATTTTTCAGTTTAAAAAAATATACATATTTTATCAATATCATCAACATGACATTTAAATATAATATAGCTTTCAACTTAATTACAATAATTGTAAAATTGTAGTCACCACTTGAATAGTTGACCAGTCTTCTGAAATATTAGAAACAAACTTTAGACAGCAGTACTGTGATTACTCAGAGGTGTCATTTTATTTAAGGTGGAGTGGTTTATTATGACTTTTTTAGTGTAACAATAGCCCTCAACCACTCCTACAACTGCCTCTGCCAGGGTGGCAGTTGTAACACTCTCATTAAATTTGTTATTATAATTGTTCTAACTAATGGAACCATATCAAATGTATTATTAATTAGTACACATATAGGTTTCATATATCAAGAGAAGACTGGTTTACTTCAAGTAGTGAGTTGATTATGAGGAAAAATGTAAAAATGTTACAGTTGCTCCCAGTCTCCCCTATACTTCAGTAAATGTCCTCAGTTACTTCCCACCACTGCAGCCATGTGAACATGCAGTGTTACATGTACAGTAGCCGCTGTCTCTCTGTCCTGCTCACAGCTTCCTCACGCGTATACAGTACAAACTTTCCCCCTTTGCACAATTCGCGTCCCCCGTTAAAACAAACACACACCCGGTACTCACGCTAACCCATGTGCATTCACACTCCTGGAAGACATGCATTGATTTTCTTCCTCTTCCCAATTCTCTCTTTCTCTCTCTCTCTCTATATATATATATATATATATATAAATATATACCCTTCTGACACAATAAATATTGCCTACAGTTTTACAATATAACATAAAAATGACAAATAAATAAATGAAATACATCGAAATGTGAAATCATGCAAATGTTTACGTTATGTCATGTTCTGAAGCGTCCTTGTGTGTGTGTATTAGAGCCGTGCAAACGTTGCATTGCACCATTCTGTTGGAAAACAAACGAGCACAACATGGAAACGTGAGCCGAGAGATGGAGAAGGAAACCGAGAGAAGAGCCGCCTACCTTCAACCGACCGGGCTGCAGCAGCGATGCTGGATCTCATTAAAAACCACTCGTCGCCTATTTACAGTGCTGCAGCATGCAGATAGTCCCCCCTCGATGTCTGAATGAGCGTGTGTCTGCTGTTGAGGACAACAACGGAAGGATGGAAGGATGCAGGGAGGAGGGAGAGCACTACAGATATCCTCGCCAAAATAATCCCGCTCCACGCGGCGTCCAATGCCCGGTGCAAAATTACGCAAAAACGATTACGTAAAGAGCAGACAACACACGTCCTTTTAACTACCGACAACCATCGATAAACACTGACTGTTACCAGCTGCCTTCACTTCCACTAACGTGTATTGCTCTGTATAAACACGACCGCACGTTCGTCCTTTGCAGCAGATAATTGGCGCAGTTTGAGCAGGTCCGGTTCCTGTCGGCTCTCATCAGCAGCCTTGGGGATCATTAAGAAAGAGCAGCCTGTGGTTGACAAGCCTCCCGGTGGCTCCTCGGAGGCCTGCTGCTGTCTACGTGCAGTACTGCCGCTGCTGCCGCTGCTGCTGCTGCAGTGCTTGACGTGTTTTTCGGCAGAGGTAGTGCGCTCAAACCCAGAAGGCGCTGTTTATCGAAAAGATGCGCTGCGGAGACGCACGGCTGAAAACCCCCAGGAGAACTGACATGAAGTGAGATGGACACCCAAGAAAATGTAATGTTACCAGTCAGAGGCGTTTCTGATGTGTGCACTCGCTGTTTGGTTGGAAAATAACTGGTCGCCATGTGGTAGTTTTACATCTACACCATCACCATCATTAATCAATTAATTATGATCAGCTCTCAAAACATTATGGTCAAATTGACAGATTTTTAATGTGCACATTTATGCTCCAAAGAGAACTTGACGTTTCCCGCGCCCCATCATTAGGGGAGACCAGGGACCTGAGTACTTTTTTAATTTTTTTCTTTCATAACTAACAGACTACTTGAAATAAACAAGTCATCTTCTGATATAAGAAACATGTACATGTACACTAATCAATAACACCATTTATATATTTTCCCTAGTAAGAAAAGACTGCCCCCTTGGTGGTTGCAGCTGTAACAGTGGTTGGGGGCAAATGTAACACTGAAAAAAATAAGTCATATAAACCCACTGTATCTCAAACAAAAGCACACCTCAAACTAATCACAATACTGCTGTAGTATAAGATTTTTTTGGATCTGGTCGAAATTCTTTTAGCTGTCAGTCGTTGTATTATTTAAAAGCAAAGGTCTGTTTCTAACTAACTTTTAATTATTTGAACTGAGTTAAAAGTTGGGGTGTAACAATACATTGATCTGGATTGTTATATCGACTCAGTGTTCTACGATCCAAAATGATCGATGCAAAGTGAAAATATAATTCTGGATCGTTATCTTTAAGGTAAATATTTGAACAACTTCTGTTTTACACTAGTCGTTTAGTGAATTATGTTCTTTTTTATAAGTAAGATATGTCAACACAGACAAACAAGGTTGGTGTAAGTTTAAATTCACAGTCTAATAAACTTTAGACAGACACAGGCAAAGATTTTTCTGAATTTCTCTGAATATATTGTGTAACATTTGTTAAGGTGAGGTGAGACAAGCAGGCAGGTGGTTGGATGTTCTTGGACACTTGTAAAATAAGACACAGGTTTCACTTACATGTGGCTGAGTTTGGCCATACTAAGCTGTGACCCAGTCTCATCCTCACAGTACCACCTGACAGCTGAATATGTTAACAGTCACTACATGTTCTGACTACTGACACTGTTTCTTTTTGCCATAGGTTTCTATTCATAAGGAACCTACGGCAAAATAGTTTTTTTTTAATGATTCAATAAAAAAATATTTCTGTGTTTTTTGTGTATTTCTAATTAACCTGTGTAACATACTGGTTTTAATATTTTCATCAGTACTCGTGGATGATTGCTTCAGGTAGGTGTGCGGTCACCAACCTGTCCAGCTTTCCAACAACGATTTCCTCACACAGCTTGTGCCATTCTTTCTCACTGTGTGCAGACTGTGTTTATGTATTTGATTAGGTCTGTTTATGAGCGCCGACTGAGCGGGGAAAACCTTGTCATTTTTTACTCAAGTGAATCCACCCACATGCTGCTTTTTGAGATTTTTTCGGGTTTTCCTCAATTCACAGATCTGCTGCAGCGAGCCTGGCTTTGGCAAAGCTGTGAGAGCCCTGTGCAATGCCAATAAGCTGCTACACCAGCCGAGCCTCCTACTCAGAATGCCACCAGAAATCATTTAATAAATGAACTATAGCAACATTGAATTATAGCAACAGAGGACATAATTATAATGCCACTTGAATTATCACTTCATTATGAAATGATATATGAACAGATGCAGCCCTCTGCTGTTATATCAGATTAAACTCACAGGGTGATCGGCACTGTGACATTTCTATAATTGGAATGATTATATTATTGGTCAGACCCTGAGATTGAGGTAATTTTGAATTGCATCTCTGTAATTTTGCGAAATGATCACAGGTTCAAATTCATTTCACCAAGATGAGAGTTATCTGTAGGAGAAAAGAGCAGATCACATAGGATACTGTGACCTTTGAAGCCTCACTGTGCTTTAAATGTCATTGGTTTTTCACCAATTTAGTAGACATGAGGTTCAAGCTTTGTTGTGTTTGGGTTAGACATAGACATATGTGCATAGTAGAGATGCACAGAAATCTGTATCTGTATCTGTTCAACTAACAAAATTATTTGTCTTTGTATTTGAATAGAAGGTCAGATGTGAGTATGATTTATGCTGGAAGTCATGTTAAATCAGGCAAATGTTGTATTTTCTAACCTAATATTCACTGCCACTACAATTGTTGTGCCTTCAGAGCATCACATTGATTTAACATTGGCATATTATTAATTATGATGTGTATTTCAACATACTCACACTATACTTTTTCACATATCTGTCTTTTTTATTTTATTAAACTAAGTTTTATGAATCCCACTGAACTGAATCCCACCACCATCTCCCCCTTAACTGGGGGATATTAAGCAGTAAGAAACTGAGAAAAAACACATTATACAGCTAAATCAAAAGATTTTCTTTTGCACTGGAAATAGAAACTATATGTATGTAATGTATACACACTTACATACATACTTAATGCAACAACTCACTGAAGTCAGTTGAGCAGTATTATTGTTGTGCTCTTTATCCAGAAAAACTGTTCACAGGCCACTTTGACTGATCCAAAATGGCAGCAACATTGCAGCAACGGGCTGAAGCTGTCAATGCAGTGTTTATGTATGTATGTCTACGGTCCCATCTGTGTGAGACAGAAAAGCCTGGTGGAATAGATATTATTGCAGAAACTCTGACGGAGCTGGAGTTGCCTTGTAAAGCTGAGCTTTGGCAGGTGAAGCAAACAAATTTCAAGCAGGCTGGACTGCAGGCAGATATCCCTTGAGATTTGCTTTAGGGATATTCAGTACCAAATAAATTCTCCAAACACAAGATACATCCTTTGAAACAGGTGTCCCTCTGAAAACAAATCGTTTAGACGGTGAAGTTCCTCATATGCAGGACCCAGACTGGAGTTGAGAAATTAAGTGGTACAAAAATGGACTAATATGATATTAATTCTCAGAAATGTATTCCATTAATTATGTAAATATACCTTCTGGAGACATATCAGTCTCGCCACTATTATGCTAGGAAATACAGGTATGAACCAGAGTGACTGAAACCTCTGTCTGACCGCAGCGTTGTGGCACTGTGACTCTTGTGAGATGGAGCTGAAAGTGATTAATGTTCTGTTCGACTCCACTTCCTGCTGTGATAGGGATAGTGTTGCCTGGCAACTGCCTGCGGCCTTTCGTTGACTGTTTTGGCTCCGTGGCAAATCTGAGGTGGCCTTGCCTTCTCTTGTTTATCTCCGTGTACCTGCTCAGATGGGGTTTCTAGCGCAGATCGATGTCTCGATCTCTCAGTGCCTCTCCATGCATGAACACAGGGACTTTCCCTTCCTGTTCCATAATTCATCAGCATATATTCAAATATTTAAAAATGTGACAGGACTTCTGTCTTTCACTGCAAAACTGTCAGTCGAGGGGACAGAAATCCCTGACTCCACCACTTATTGATCATTAAGTGGTGGCTATTTTGTTAAGTGACTAGGGCTCTTTATGCAGCACTTTAGCAGCCAGGAAGCCATGTCTCTGCCTGAGATGACCCAATCATATTTCACAAATTGTTTCGATATGAAGTTACAACGTACTCAGTGTTCTGAGAGCTATTAACCTCATTCTGTGCCTGCGAGGATTATCAGAGTAATCTTTTCAGTTTTGAAGCCCAATCACACAGATGTAAATGATGTTTACATACAGCAGGCGCTCTCTGTGCTCCACCTGGCTTCTCTGCTGACACGGTAAACACACACTCTTGTCTCCGAGCCGAGTGGTTTACACAACATACACAATTGGATGCAACCAGACATGCCGGCTGCACACATTAGACCTGCAGCTGGATCCACAACACAACAGAAAACATAAAGGTTTATTTCTGACTTCACTTTCAATAACTCTTATTATCGCATCACATAGTGAACATGCTTTTTAAATTTGCCATTTTTTTGGCCACTTGGGAGCAAGTTGTTAACACAGTGTTGACATATTATTACCTTTTTAGTTGATATTATTAACTTTGTTTATTTACACATCCAGGACATACAGATCAACATTAGCATCCATTTGGTATCCTCTTTTATCTCTGTTTTTGGTCTCCACCATCCCCTGCATCCCCTGAGAGAAATATTTAGCCCTTCAGATTCTAAATGCTTTTAGAGCTTTTCTGTTAAAACAGCTGGCCACTGCAGCTGGAGACACTGATGATGAGAGTGGTGAGAGTGAAAAGAAACTGTAACGTTGCAGCCCTGTCTTCTAGAAATTACACTTATATACTAATAATTTACAACAGAAAATACACTTTGAGGGAAATGTAATGTTGATTGAAAGGTTATTAACATAATGAGGAAATGTTGTTAATTAATGTAGGTAGCAATTCACAAAAATATTGATGCTGAACGTATCAGCCAAAATAGTCAATCTTGCAGTACACAATCCAGTCGCAGTGACTAGAGCATTATTCAGAAGTCAGCAATAACATGAGACGTATTGAATAATACCTGACCCAGATGACAATCTTTCCCTAACTCTAACCTTAAGTCCTTTAAGTCCAAACTCTGGACTGTGTGCTGTTAAGTCCTGTACTTTGTAGAGCTGCTATTCAACTCATCTCTGTGATTCCACTGTGCTATATAAATGAATTGATATAATTATTGTAACACAATCCAAGAAGGAATTGCATTGTCACCACAATACATTTATTAACATAAGTTATTAATAAAGCATTGTAATTTCTAGGAGACATGATTTAAAGTTACAGGACAGACAGCTAAACAATGAGCTGAAACACCAGAAGTGAAAAAAAAATTACACATGATCACCTCCACCACTTCTCGGTCATTGCTGTGGGCATGTGAACACTTGCTAGGTAGCAGGTAGCCTAACGTGTGAAAAGCAAACTACAGCGTTTTCCAACACTATAAGTGATTTTGTGCCAAGCAGCCCTTTGTTTTCATTTGTATATGTAATTGTGGTTGCAAGGGACAAACAAACAAAGGTTCTCCTCCTCAGACATCAACAGCAACTTCTGGTTCCATCACTACATCACTTTTTCTTTGCCATTTTTCTTTTTCAGGAAATCACTACAGAGTTTCAAGGGAAATTTGCATAGAGTTAATTTCTTTCTTTTCTTTTTTTTTCTCTATGGGCCCTTGTTGCCTGGATTCAGGATTTGATTTGTCTAGAAGAGCTGCACAGTTAAATTTTATCCCCACTCAAGTTAGCTGGGGGCTAAATCGGAAGTCTCGAGTTTGCTTGTTCTCTGGGCCACACAACAAAGACGCATATGCGTAAGATCCAGGTCATTTTATACCTGGAAGTCAGCTTCATGTGCCACTGAGCAGCTGAGAGGAGCTCATTGTCATTTCATACATTGTTCTTAAAACATATTTGCAAGGTTATAGTCACTTAAATTAGGTGAAATGTAAAATACTGAATGGTTACTGAGCACACACAATGGTGAATCACACTAAACACACACTAAAACCTGTTTCCAGATGAATTTATGGTTCATTTTCTCACTTAAAGGTGCTAATAGGCTGAAGTGTAATTGTTTTACATCTGGTGTTGATCATGCAGTTAAACACTGAGACAGCTTACTCCAAAGACATTGTTAATAATGTATTAGCTCTAAATAAATCAGTCAAACTGTAATGTGTCTGACGCAGGTAACTGTAGCTAAATAGGTGTTTAGCTCATCAGGGGTCATGTTGCCCTTCTTGCAGTATCACCTCCCTCTGGCTCCAAAAGAGACAGATTGCAGGAATGGTCTCAAGAGGAAAGAAAAAAAAAAAAAAAAAAAACATAACCGTAATCTTTGTTAAGCCTACGTCTGGACTGCTCTTGGTTTCCATGGCAACACTTTCAGTTTTGTGTTTGATCAGAAGTGCAGGGATGAAACAAGGTCACTCAACAATCATATCTCGGAGAGAAAAGCCCACATGGATGGCACATGGTTGAATAAAAGCAAAGCTGTTTGTAATCTTGGCACGTCTTATTCTCCCATCGCTTAGCAACAGGCCGTGCTTTAGCCATGTGTGCTGTCGACGGAGACGGAGACCACTACTCTAAATCATGGCAAAAGGGCTGCAGGTGTCAGCCTACACCAAGGCACTGCAAGCATTAACAATGGATGTAATCAGGAGGCAGGGCACACGTTGTTTTCACTCACTAATTAAAGCTGCCACTAAAGCAGTTACAAGCTCTGCTGTAATAACTGGGCATAATTACCTCTGTCAGGTGAAACTGTCAAGCCAAGGACCCATTACAGGTCTATTTAAAGCTGCATCTGGGAAATATTAAATCTGCAATCAACTGTACCATGAAGACAAACAAGACAAAGGATCTAATTTTGTTTTGTTGATAAATCCGTGTTGCACTTTATTTAACAGTCCACTAACAAGACATAACAAGCCATACAAGCCTGTTCAGTATTAGATAGTATTAGACTTTTATTAGACTTCAGTAGTGAGTGATTAGGGACCAATTACAACAGAACTGTACTGTAAACTAAAGTGAAATCACATATCTGCCACTTCCCGATTTAAAAACAATACGTGAAGCAGATCAAATGGTTTCATCAAAGAAGTAGGCATTTGTCTTAGCTGTGCTGCCAATTGTATGAGGCCAGCGAAAGAAGGTATGTCTCAAGTAGCAGATATATGATTTCACTTTAGTTGGCAGTACAGTTCTGCTGTAATGTGTCTCTTATCACCATCTAATGAAGTCCAAATAGGGTCTAACAATGGGATACGATACACTTTAGTTTACAGTACAGCCCTGTTGTAATGTGCCCTTAATTACCCACTAATAAAGTTTGATAAGGATCTTACTGTGGGACATAATATACTTTAGTTTACCGTACAGTTCTGTTGTACTATTTCCCTAATTACCCTCTAATAAAGTCTAATAAGGGTTTAATACTGTCTAATGAGAACATAGTATTTCTAGTATTTGTCTAATTTGATACAAAGTACAGCTTGTTAGGTCTTATTATTGTACTGTAAAATAAAGTACGACCATAATCTGAATAGACAGGGAATGAGAAAGAGACACATTGGAAGACAAGGCATTTCCCAGTCTGTGTCTCTAATACCTGTTAATCCGTTCCTCAGGGCAAAGATAAAGGAGTTGATGCATGCTGGCTGTTCCCAAAGGAAACAGATGATTCCCTCCTAATTAACTATGTGGGAAAACAATGATAATCCTCTGTCTTTGCAATGAGAGTCGTGCCCCTGCACTCGGCCAATAAGACGAGGTCCCCTGGAGAAGGCAGGAAAAGACTTTAAATAGTCCGTGACTCACCGCCTCGAAATTGTTTGGCTTCCTGTGGCAGAAACGAGAATTCAAATATGGCTCGTGATGAGGAGGATGTTAGAAATTACAGCAGCAGGTTTGAGCCTACAGTACATCCTGTATTCAGCAGTTATGCACCATGTGCTGCTGTGTTTTCTCCTCATGTTCAGTTTTTGACTCAGCGTCTCTTATAACTCCCCGCTCTAAATAGAGCCATTTTGGGAGCGTGTCAGAGAGGTGCAGCAGGCAAGCCAGCAGCAGCAGCAGCAGCAGTCAACAAAGAGTCCATTACTTGGCAGAGAGGACTTTGCCGTGCCTCGCAAATGACTGAGACTATCCACAACCTTGTTATCTTTGCTAAGAGCCCATCAAGCCAGAGTGAACAGGTTAAAACGCTGACCTGCAGGGCTTGTTTGCTGAGCACTTGGCTTCTTTTTTTTTTTTCTTTCTCAGTGGCTGTGTCTGTGGCCACTAGTGGCACATCAAGCCTGGATGAAGAGGTCTTTTCTACAGCTCTCCAGTCAAACGGCAATGATTGTGCTCCAGGGGAGACAGAAAATTGCATCTGCGTTTTGGAGTGGAGGCTGTAATGAGGTTGAGAGGAAAGCATGCACGGAAGTAACAGGGTGTAGTCCCGAATGTCTTTTTATACTGGGAGATAGTGGTGCCATGTTGAGGCTTTAAATCAGTAAAAACAGAAACTCAGTAATACAGTTTGAATTGTGAATACACTGCTGCAAATAGGATGGAATGAGGATGCTTTTTCCCAGTGTGTGTGAATAAAATTGCACTCAGTGGCAGATACTTTTTTTTTTCCTTGAAAAGCCCAGCAAGCTAAATATGGAAACGTTACATTATGATGAGGTGAGTGCTACATGATACAGGAAGGGAGTGTAATTGAGAGGTTGAGAGGCTATACCTCTGGAGTCATTACCCAGAAGAGATGAAGGAGCCTGGAAACATAAATATACTGCACCTTCATACGAAATGCTGATGAAGCATCCTCGAAGTGGTTGGATCACAAGCAGGAATGGAGGACGGCGTTTGCCAGGCCTTGATGGAGCAGGGAAGGAGAAGAGATGAGGCACGCAAGGATGAAAAAGGAGATCATTGATGGGTGGAGAAGGGAGCGTGGCAGAGCGAGGAAGAGTTGGACAGAATGTCCCTTGGCTTTTCTAATTCAAGTGTCCCGTTGCATCATTAGATCAGGGGTGTTTACTGTGTGCCTTTATTTATTCAGCTCTAGGCTGTGAATAATGGAGCATGCACACTCACACGGTTCCTTTTCAGCTAAGGTGAAGAGACCAACAGCTGAGGAGAATCAATTCTCAGTCTTAATTTAATAATGATGCCTTTGTATGACTTACATAAGCAAACAAAACCATCATTGAGAAGATGCTCTGCTTTTATATAATTATTCTCAATGCCTACCATCGGCTCAGATTCTCCTTTGAAATCAGATAAAATGAATTACAGCATTTTCACAGGAAAAGTTAACAAGTTCAAAAAAGCAGGAGGAGATTTTTCTTTACATGATTATATTTTTGACATTTTGGCATTTTTGACACATGAAACATGAAAGTTCCTTGTAGTAACTTTAAGTAAATATAGCAATACCACACTATAAAAATACTTTATTACAACTAAAAGTCCTGCATTAGTAATTTTACTTAAGTGACAGAACAGAAATATAAAACATACTTAAAGTAGCAAAAATAAAAGTGCTCATATACAACAATAAACCACCTTCTCATATTGTTATATCATTGGCTTATTAGTGTTATTATTACTTATGCATTAAAGTGCATTTTCATGTTCTTCTAAAGTTGGTAGAGGTAGAGAAAAAAATAAAATATATTTATAATGTTGAGTAGTTTAATCTATAATACAAATACTTGACAATGTATTGTATACAATGTAAAACAATACATTATACATATGACCTAGTCATATGTTTTGTATGTAAAATTTTAAAGGTCCAGTGTGGAAGATTTACGGGCATATATTGGCAGAATACGGCAGAACTGGAATAAAATATTCATAATGTTTTCATTAGTGTATAATCACCTGAAAATAAAAACTGTTATGTTTTTGTTAACTTAGAATGAGCTGTTTATATCTACAGAGGATCCTCTATCACAGAGGCCACTGCATGTTGTGGCAAATGTTTCTACAGAAACCCAGAACAGACAAACTGAACACTGGCTCTAGATGTGGCTTTTCACATTTTGCGTGAGTTTCGTGGGGGAAGAGGACAGTGAGATGAGCTGTTTGCAATTGACAAGCTCACTGCCAGATGTCACTAAATCCTACACACTGGTCCTTTCCTGTAGTAGGTTGGACAGTCAAAAACAAAAAGTTAAATATTTGCCTCTGAAATGTAGTGGAGTAGAGTTAAAAAGTGGCTTTAAGGTACTATGTAAAATTTAATTTAAAAATTCTTTGTCATTAGCTAACAGTGGTGGCCATTAAGTGATATATACAAGACCGAACATGATTGGCTGGCATCATGTTGATAGATGAAGTAAGTTGAGTTTGGCTTGTGTTGTGGTGGGTGCTGGTCATTTGTTGATGGTAGTGGATTTTTAACCTAACGTTAGATTGTGTTACACTCTGTTGGCACTGTAGGGGAGCTGAAGAGATGCAAGGCACACAGGAGTGCACAAACATCACATTCTTTGGGATGTGGATGCCAGAAAAAACACCACTAGTCCTTTATGTAGAAATCAGTCCACAGGCTGTTAAAGACAACCAAGAAAATTGATTGAGCTCTCACTTTTTAAGTTACTTTACAGTCCATTCACATATTGGCAATAGAAAGTGACTAATGCATGGAAATTGCTGCACGTTGTACTTTTAATTTGCTTAAAGGACTAGTCTGCAGGTATCTAGTAGTGAGGTTTCAGATTGCAAGCATGTGGCCTCACTCTCCCCTTCCAAGCGTGTAGGAAAACCTATAATCGCAAAATTTGAAAAATGCAAAAGGCTGTATCTGGACCCTGGAGCCAGTGTTTGGTTTGTTCGTTCCAGGCTGCTGTAGGAACATGGCTTTGCAACATGGTGGACTCCTGGAGGAGGATCTGTGCCCTCTGTCGATAAAAGTCATTCTCAGTTAACAAAAACACAACAATTTACAGGTGATTATACACTAGTGAAAATTATATCACATTCTGACAATAAATCAGTACTTGAGTAAATGTAATTATATTCCACCACAGCAACTCTCTACTCTTGCTTGTGTCTGCGTTCCAGACAGCTCACTTGTGTGTTTGCTAATGTAATTGAGTGTACACCTCTTCGATTAATGGCCACATCGATGCTCTCTGCTGCTTCTAAATTTAGTCATCATTCTCAAAGCGCTCTCAGGCACACCTTCTCAATTCCCTTCATTAGCTGGTTGAGTATCAGATACTGGGATGATGAGGTCATCCCCCCTGAGCTTTGCTTCTTCTCATCCCGCCCCCCCCCCCCCCAAAACTATGGCCTTCACAGAGCCAGCCAAAACAAAACCTGACTGCCCTGATTGCATAAGACACTCGCATGAATGCACTGCAGTGACTCCAGTATGAGTAAGAGGATTTCATAAACAGATTTTAGACTTCTCTCCATCTAATCAACCATCATTCTCAGCTCTATCCTGCCAGCATGTGGTTCGTTCAATCCTGCTACGATGCACGAGTGGGAAGTCAGCCCAAAAAGCCAATTCAGCAGCACCCAGACAGACAGACTGCCCCGTGTTAAGCTGGACCCGGCCTTTGCAGCGGTTATGTAATGGTTGCTGATGCCAATGGCAGTGTATGATGAGCGAGTGAATGAGTCAGTTACTTTGGTGCTGGAGGATGTATCTATTATTCAGGTGCAGGATCACCCTCAGGTGCTCTCCTATGTGCCTGTCTCCAAGCAAAGACTGGACCATCACTCAAAGATACAGGATATTTTAAAGTTTAAAATGCAAACTCTACAGAAAAATATACATTTCTGTCTTTTTCACAGCAGATATTTTCACCTCTTGTCAATGTAGAGAAAGTGCAGGTTGGCTGCACTTCATTCAAGTATAACAGTAGGTCATGAGAGTGTGACATGGAACCAGCATACTAAATGTAATACAGCCATCAGTCACATTTTATTATTTACACCTGTGCACATTTAAAATTTTGTTCCAATAAAAATGCCTATATTGTCAGTTAGTTCAGTATTTAAACAGCCTAACAGTTTTTTCAATTCTACTGAGACCTACAGTATAAAGAATAAAGAATAAAGACAAGCAAAAACACCTATTTTGATCTGTTACTCTCATCTAAAAACTCATTTGAGTGGCTGTTTCTCCAGTTTATTCTCATTTACAACTTCCATACAAGACATGGCAGGTTAAGAAACTGGACACATACTGAACTTGCCTTTGTTTTTTGTTTCTTGCCAGTGGCCAAGAGATTAATAAATACTGACCTTTACACGTCATTGTTGGCTTTAATTCTGAGGTGGTTGAAAGTGATATTGATATTATTAAATTGTGAAATGTGAAATATAGTTGAATGAAATACAAACATCATGGACGCTTTTCTGTGTGATTTAATGTTTTAAAAAGCTGTAAATACAACTACTGCATCTGCAAAACAGTGAGAGTGTGGGTTGTTGTTGTTGTCACTCTAAGGGACAATGTAGTTTTGTATAATGTATTTTTATCCCAGTGCCCTGATTAAGAATTTACACACAAAACATATTATTATTATTATTATTATTATTATTATTATATATAAACATTTTAATGATGATTATTTGTTAAAGGAAAACTGTATATTGCAATATTGTAATACATCAATAATAATGTAATAATAGAGTACATATAACAAATCAGCAATACTCTAGAAACCCAGAATGGACAAGCTAAACACTGGCTCTAGATATGGCCTTTTGCGTTTTATAAAGCAGCTTCAAGGAGACTTTAAGTGGTTATGAAACAGTCTCAGTTTAATACTGATGCCTCCATATGACCAAAATAAGCAAACAAGAGCATAAGCAAGAAGATCAGAAATAGCTGCAAACAGACCAGCAACATATGATCATTCTTTAAGTTGACATGACAAACTTGTCCTAACAGTTGCTAAATTTACGCATCCAACAGAGCAAAAATATCATTAATTTGGATTTGTGTTTCTTAATACCTGACGAGTCCAATATTTAGTCTCCTTTTTGTTTGTTTGTTTCTTTGTTTGTTTTGGTCTCCTCCTGCTCCTGAGGGAATTATCTGACACTTAAGCTGTTAAATTTTGCTGCATGTGTAAACAATGCGAATGAGAGCCAGCAGAGTCAACCAAACCAGTAGTTGTGGATCGTAAGAACAAAACAATGCCACAAGTCTCTGTAGAGCTGAAGAGGGTTTCATAATTCTCTGTCATTGCTAATCTGAATATCAGAATACTAATTTCACCAATTGCTGAACCTTTTGTTCAGCTCTTTTTTTACTTTTCCCAGTGACTAAATTTGCTACAATAACAAGGTTATGTGAGATGTCATTAATAACATTATAAAGCCATTTTATTTGTACTGTATAGGTCTTGTTGTTTTCATGTGTGGCTGTGGCTATTTTTAAAATGTTTTATTTATTTATTTTTACACAGTGCTTACTGTGTGATATCTGAAACACCAATAAACAGACAGTTAAAAAAAGAAAGAGAGAGAGAGAGAAAGCCCTGGCGCTCCAAGGATCACGAGAGGGAGAGCACTACTGTAAATTAAACAGATTTGTTTCATGTCTGTGTCAGTCTGTAATAATCTTCTGCTTTGAGAAGAGTCTTGTGGCAAGCTTTCAGGGATTTAAAAGCTTTCTCTTGCTGTTGGCTCTATTAATCACAGCCCTTTGCTCTCTGTAGTGTGTGGAGGTTTTCTGGGAAACAGGGGTTTAACGCAGGGTCATTATTACAATTCCCTCCTGTTTCTGCCGTCATTATCACGAAGCTGTCTACACTGACATGCGCAAATAAATCTCTTCCTGTTACACAAACATACATATAAAAAAAACACGATTCCCAGAAGCCATAGTTCCATAGTTCAGCCACTTAACTGTCTTATGTATAACCACTTTAATGGATCTCCTCTTCTGAGTTTATTATTTTTTTTACAGTAGATTCAGCTGTAAACAGAGAGACACACCCTTTAGTTGGCTGTAGTTTAAAACATTTGTCTGTTTGACTAATCTCCCTTCTCCCTGATGAACACACAAATCGACGCCAGCACAATATTTATTTTCCAGACACTGAATACTGTATAAAAGTGTTATTATTTTGTAATCTGTGCCCAGGCTCGAGTCAAATTAAAATGTGATTCAAGCTTTGGATTAAGCTCCTTATTTTTTGTTATTTTTAAAAAATATTGAGGATAATACGGATGATGTCCCTGAGGGATTTAACTAATTACAAAGAATCATGTAGCATTTACTGTAAATTATCTTATAGGTCTGACAAACATTTTAGCATTAATGATTGATCACAGATGTAATAACGTATTATCATATTGTGAATCATATGCAGGTCAGTCACTGCATTTATTGGAGAAGAGGTGATGTTGTTGATCGTGTGCGACAGAGGTCAGAAGCCAGAGGGAAGCAGATTTATTTACACAGGTGACACTTTCTTTGTTCCAGGTGTGTTTGAACTGTAGCCATGTACAGCATGGAGGTTATTGTCAGAGACTACAGAGGAAAACAAAAGTGATCCTCATTTTCTTGTCTTTTATTTATATATGATGGTTGGTGGGTTATTATTATTTTTTTAATTAATGTAATGTGAAAACATCATCATGACCATGTAGCACAAAAGAAGAGAACAAGAAAGAAACAAGAAAGCACTGTGAAGGTATTTTTTCCTCATGTTGTGTGGACTGTTGTTGCCCAGCACCTGCAAAGATTTTACCTTATCTTATCTTATCTTATTTCGAATTACTATTACTATTATTACTACTACTGTTTCGCAAAAACAGAACACAGAAAAACTAGGCCATATTTTCAAACCATCAAACCAGGACCCTTATGTATACCATACATTGATTCATGTCCATATGTTTGCTCTTATGCATGCACATGGTGTGTGATGGCCAAGGCCACACAAATGGACAGTTGAGGGTAAAACTGTGCACACACACACCTCACTTCTTTGTTCAATGCACAGGTTAATTTAATTTACAGTCAACCACACCCCAAACAATTCAGGTCCACACTACAGTTTGAGTTATAATTTCTTTATTTTCCTTTAGCTTTACACTGTTTAAATGGAGTGCACACGTTTTCACACTGTACGGTTAAACTTAGTAATTTTCTGTTGTATTAATGATTTTTCTTTGTCTTCTTTTGAGTTACCATGCTGGTGGGGGTGGTTTCCTCCTGGACAGGCAAAAGGTGTGGCCAAAGGGTGCAACCTGTTAAATCCTGTGGCCAGCTCATCAGACCATACCATCTCCTGCCATGTCAGAGGGGGGTTTGGGTTTAGTTAGTTTTTCCTGTGTATTAGTTTTAGTGGATATCCATTTTGTTCTCCCCTTTTGTGTTAGTTGGTTTGGCCAAGCCAGTATATATGTTCCCTCATGTTTCATTTTGTTAGGCCAGTTTGATCAGTTAACACCTTGTTTTGTTGCTGTCATTTTGAGTAGTTATATTCTGTTGACCTCTTGTATAGGCCTAGTTATTAAGTTCCTGGTTTATATTGTTTGGCATTTTTTGGGTAAATAAAAACCCTCTTTTTCAACAAATTCCCGTTCTCCTCTTTGCCTCACTGCTTGGTCCCTGACATGGTGCTTTTATCAGGATGGGGGACATTTATTTCAGTGCTTAGCACACCTACTGAGAGCACCTTTCAACACCAAGAATGCCATGAACACAGCATTGTAATTGCCAAGTGCTTTATGAAGGAAGGAATGAGCCTCCTGGAGCTATTTGGAAAAGACTGACTTTCTCCTTGGCAAGACAGCTAACCGTTCACATACTGACAGCTTCTGTCAGGGAGAGCTGCCCCCCATCATATCTCAGCTATACTATCAAAGGCACAGAAAGAAACAAAAAATAATTTAAGGGTCATAGACATCATCATAGACTATGAACCATTCATGTAAGCTCTGTATAATAAGTCTAATTTTATAATTACACTATCATTTAAATTGTGGTGAAAACTGGGACATTTCAATGTTTTACAGACACCCAGCTTGCTGACTGGGACTTCTGGTCAAAGTAGGTAACGCTCGGTGATGGTAACAAATCCACATTCCAATTGCAACTCATTTCATCTGTCCAAAAAAGTGTAAAAACGACAATTAGCCATGCAAATCACAGTGCTGTTAACTAGATCTTTTCCCTTGTCCTCAGTCTTTGTGCTAAGCTAAGCTAACGGGCTGCTGGCTGTAGCTATGCATTTCATGAACGGATATGAAAGCATTATTGGGCTAATCTTATAACTCTTAGCAAGAAAGCAGATATGCAAATTTTCCAAAATGTTCATCTGTAGTTTTTACTGGTTAAAGTATATTGCACTCAGCAAGCTAAAAGTGTTTATCCAGCAGGTCTAATATGAACATGAGTGTGTGCTGCTGTGGCAGAAGTCAAAATGTGTTTCAGGTTGTTGAACCACTGTGTCTGAGTGCCCAACCAGCTTGAAGGCTTCTTGGCTGATTTCCACTTTCTCACCCTCCTGAATGCTGACAGCTGGCTTGCATTATTAACTGTGCAGCATCTGTCTGGATTTTACAACCTCAACATCCTTCCTCCTCCTCCTCCCTGCCCCGCCTGCAGGACACAGCTCTCTCTGGCTCTAATGAGGTCAGAAGACACGAGCAAGATTGCACTGGGGAAGATGAGGGCTGAGACTTAAAAAAAACACTCTATGGATATACTGCACTGGTGTCTGACTGCAGTCTTTACCTGATGTTTCTCATGTCAGATGCCTCACAGGAGCTGGTTTATGAGGACTGACAGAACTGAACTAATTCCATTTGACAGAGTGAAAAGCTCACAAACTGTACTGAAGACATGGCTAGTTGTTGCATAAAAGTTTCATTTTTGCAGACCTCTGGCATTTGTAATGTTCTCATAAATATGTATGTCATCACAGTTTCTGTCACCTAATGTTCATTCAGACAGAGTGAGTAATGCTTCTTCATCAGCCGTCAAACCACACAGAATAGGTTGTGCAGAGTGAGCAAGTGTGATGTTAACACACAATAACGTTTTATTTTACTAAGCACTCTGTGACCTTTACTGAAACCTGACTCATTAAAGACCCTTGCATGAAAAGATATTACCATATATGTTTTTAACATGTAGTTTAGCCACATTAGTTAGTTTTATTTTCATCTAAGCAACTGAAAAGTGACACTAAAAGTGAAACAGTGCAGCTGCAGTTGTTGCTAATGCAGCCTCTCAGATGTATGCAACAACTGGCTGAGCATTGCAACGGAGATGTTTGAATGACTTTCATAAATGTAATGTTGATTTGATCTTTTTTTTTGTCTCAATGATGGGAACCTCAAGCTCAAAGAAATGATTCACAGACAAAAATGAAAATATCGATAACTTGTCTTCTTTAATTTTACTAAAAGACAGTACCTTTTATTTTCAAGTTCTTATGGCAAAGAAGGCAACAGTCCTTCTCTTTGGTATATGACTACATTTTTGCAAATTACATATAAATTTTTCACTGATCTTCTTCTTCTTCTTTAGCTACAGCTGTAGCTAAATGCAGCCTCACAGAGCCGTAAGCACAGCTGTAGATTCTTTGTTTGCCTCACTGCAGCTACTATTGTAACAATTCAGTCTATTCCAGCTAATTAGATTGTTATATTAGTTTTTCTCACAGAGTTGTCTTATTACTTATGCCAACGAGGTTATGTTTTCATTTAGGTTTGTTTGTCTGTTTTTCAGCAGGATTACGGACAAACTGCCAGCCTGATTGTGATGAATGTTGGTAGAGGGGTGTAGCATGGGCCAAGGATGAACCCATTAACATTTGGAGCAGATCAAAATCACAGGGTGGATGCACAATTTTTTTTCACTTTTTTTAACTGGTGGTTATGCAAAATGAACTGATGTCATTGCACAATGCACAAACCCATGGTGGTGTTCAGTGACTAAACAAGAAAACAAGAAAATATAACACCCACCTCAAACATCACTGTAGAAACAAATGCAGCAGGTATGTAAGACATAAGAAATGTCTAAATTGTCCTTGCTGTTTTTTTTCCAAGTGGTTGCATTTGCGGATTTGTATATCATACTGGTATTGATAGAGATGTGTGGTCTGTGAGTGCCCTTAGTACTTCTACTGTGTTTCTGGAGTAAAATATACCTCTAGTGACATTTTATTAAACATTACATTAAGTACATCAGCCCATAGGAGAGAGCAAACCTTGCAATTCAGGCTAATAACTGGATGTGCTACTTACACATAACATGCTCAGTTCAGTGCAACATGCACCCAATCCAGTCTTCACAATAGCTGTTATGATGCTGCTGGTCCAGTCAGCATTTCATAAATCCCACCTTCATCACTGAACCCACCTGTAGGCTCTGAGCCTCGTGATGTAGGAGGTCAGAGTCCACATGCAAACATCAACCCTGTAAACATTTTTTATCCACAATATAAATTGTTCCATGAATTGGCCGACTGAGACGGATATAACCTTTTTGTTTGAAATAATAACTGAATTAATCTAGGATTTCCATGTTTCTATTTACAGTATGATAAAATAATCTAATAAAAATAAAAGGAAAAAGAATGAGATCATATATTATGTAACGACACATTTTCTCTGAAGAGAGACAGAATAATCCTCTTGTGAAACATAAAAAGTTTACAGATTACACCCACTCCCATAATAACCTCAACATGGATAAACAAAAAGTGAAAGGTGGGCTAAGTGAAGATACATCCAGGCTCCACTGTGCTGCTATGATTCAGGGCAGATGCTCGCTGAGAGGAAATTTATGATGATAGTGATGTTAAGTCTAATACTGCTGAGTCCAGACCTCCTGATGTGAGCGAGGAAGAGAAAGAGGGTCCAGAATTTAAATGCAAATGTACTGTCCTTATCAGTGGAGAAGAGTGATGTATGATGGGTAACCTGCAGTGAGGAGGGGGTGTGATGGCCTCGGCCTTGGTCCTGCTTGATGATACAGCAATTTATCAGCTGACTGACTGCACTGATTGGTTTCTATGAAAATTACACTGCGGCTGTGGGACCTCCTTCCACTTTGCTGTTCATTAATTATATGTCAGTGTTGCAGCAGCATCCAAACACAGAGCCTTTGAAGGATTAACAGTACAATTATAAATTAATGTTACAGATTAATCACAGATCCCCAACTGTGAACCAGTGGTATGAAAGTTTTTCCAATGGAGTGCTTGAGATCAG
Source organism: Lutjanus erythropterus (assembly GCF_056507025.1). Taxonomy (NCBI): domain Eukaryota; kingdom Metazoa; phylum Chordata; class Actinopteri; order Lutjaniformes; family Lutjanidae; genus Lutjanus; species Lutjanus erythropterus. Next base: position 24,233,551 of record NC_139322.1, read on the forward strand.
TCTTTAAAGGGAATGACTCCCATAATGAACAGCAAACATACTGTGCAGGGGGGCGTCGCATTGTGGACTTGTGTCCCTCCTGTACCTCTGTGAATGTCTAATGCTCTCTTCTGGGTACTTCGCTGCTTTTCTTTAGCTGTTTACTCCCTGATCCGTGTAACATATTGACGCTCTGAGATCTCTGTGTAATGTCTCCCTATCTAATGATGTAACATGCATGTTTACATAATATGATGGTTTTCCACAGTTTTTTCTCTTTTTCTGTCCTTTCAGGTCTGTGATTTGCTTGCAATCATCCTAGCTGCCATGTGTGTTTTGTATCTCATTCTGTTGTCAAAAATTCAAATATTGTGTAAAAAAAATTAATTAATAAATGTTAAATGTCCTGCACAGGGCCCAGAGAGATAAGACATTTTCAACATTTAAGGAAATGTGCTTATTTACTTTTTTGCCAAGGGTTTGATGAGAAGACCAATAGTTGATAGACTGGTTTGTTAAATCCGTCCAAAAATTGAAATGTAAAATGTAGTTTTGCAGGGGGTTATATGCTAGAATAGTTGTTACTATGCTTGCCAAGAAATAGTCCAGCACACCAACCTCTCTAGAAAACTGGCATTTTTACTCTTAAGCTGCGTTCCAAATTGCATCTTTTTTCTTCTTATTTTGAGTATGTACTGCAGCTGCTTTTACAAAATATGTACTATGTTTAGACATACTTCATCACCTTGAACTTTGACCGTCTTGCTCATTCATCTGTCATCTGTCTGTGGTGCTCTGTCTGTGACGTATCTTCTGCCTCACAAAGGACTGTCAGAAAATCATGCTGGCTTGTATCCTGCAAAATGTGACTGGATGAAGTCCTGACATCCTGGTATTTTTGGCATACTGTGCACATTTCACATACTATGAATTGGGACACACTAAACCTTTTTCTGGCATACTAAACAGTGTATGTTGTATGGGAATGGAAGGCACTCTTAGTGCTTTAGTCTTTATGCTAAGCTAAGCTAACAGGATGCTGGCTATAGCTTCATAATTACTGTACTGATATGAGAATGATGTAGATCTCCTCAGCTAACTCTCAGCAAGAAAGGGAATATTTCCAAATATGTCAAACTCTTCTTTCAAACATGATACAACTTTTATCATTTCTAATGGGAGTCCACAGATACGTCATTATTTGTATCGCATCTGTTCAATCAATAAAATTATCTGTCTCTGTATTTGACTAGAAGACTGAAGTAGGTGTGGTTTACACTAGAAGTCACATTAAATTGGGCAAATATTTTATTTTCTAACCTAATATTCACTGGCAATGTTGTGCCTTCAAAGCATCAAACTGATTTAATACCTGTATATAATAAATTATATTTCTATAATAATAACTCTACAGTAAAGATATACAAGTATAATAATATCCTTCACTTGAAGTAAATAATCTTGGTGCATTAAATCAGTGATTGATTAAAGAAGAAGGTGACCCCTTTTAACTCTGCCGAGGTAATCATGGAGTTGACTTTTTCCAAATAATAATGAATATTTTTGGATGGAGGAAATATCTGTTTCCCCCCCACAACATTTATGCTTTCCCAAATAAAGTGTTTGGATTCGGGTATCTCTCATAGAAAGTGATGTCTAACTATTCTTTCAAATGTATCACAACACACAATTTCTTAACACTCTAATGAAGCTGTTAAATTAAAACATATTGGTTTCTGTTTCAATAAACTGATTCATACCTGTATATTCAGAGTGCCTGAGATTAATTTTCTGCTTTATTTTCAAGCCTTGAATGTTTATAACAAACCTTGAATGCTTTAATGGCACTGTGTTATTCATGTTTCATGCTTTTGTTTTATAATGTACCAAAAAAATAAGTGTGGGTGATTTTTTTTTTTTTAATAAATGTAGGTGGGTTTAGAGGGTATTTATTTGATGGCTTAGTCCTTACAGGCAGAAGAATTATCATTTTGTTCACCCCATGTACACACAGTATAGAGGATGGACAAAATAACAGAAACACTTTATGTAATGCAACACAAAACAGAGATGAATCCCACTTCTCTGATACAGTTTTAACAAACACAGAAGGGATGTTTTTACCAGGTCTGAATTATACTGTACAGATGCCCCCCCTGCTGTGTCTCTGGTCCACCAGGTCCATTTGTGTGGTTCTGAGCTGTGTGACCTTCTAACAGATGAAGGTTGTAGGATGCTGCAGTAAATCACCAAACCCCCTGTAGGCCATTTGTGACTCAACCAAAGACATCTCACTTCACTGCACGACCAGACAGATGCTACAGAGTGAAACTGAACTTTCTTATTCATGATCCTGCTGTCACCTCTGGACAGTCAGAGTCCTGAAATGTTTTAGGAGAGACGGAGGAAAGAGTTTTACTTGTTAATTGATGTCAACTTTATTTATATAGTTACAGGTTTGCAAAGTGCTTCAAAGGCATAAAAACAGAAAATACATAGTGCATTTACAAATTTAAATCAATTCAATGCAAAAAGACAGTAGATACATTTAGGAATAGATAAATGAATAAAAGTATAAAACAAACAAAAGTCTCAGTAAAAATCATTGTATAAAAAATTGTTTTGTTTCAAATATGTTTTATTGAACCAAAGAAAGTTATAAATAGAGTATACTCTGGTGTGAGAGCTCATTTTCATAAAAGAATTATAAAATTATAATACCGTACATTCATAGATATAAAGCAGATGATATGTGTATACCTTATAAAGGTAAAAAGATTGTACTTTGGATTGGACAGACTGAAAAGGAAAGGAGAAATTTTCAAATACATAAATATTACATAAAAAAACAAAGATAACTAAATGTGTATATACTAAGTAATTAAAGAAAAAAAAGAGTCTGGGTCTTAGAGTTGGAAAATAAGTCAGATAAGGTAGTCTACAAACTGTAGGTGTTTACCTTATCTTCCCTCGTAGTCTAAGCATGAATTTTTAAAAGAGTTTTAAAAGAGGACACTGAGGTAACTTGTCTTGCTCCCAGTGGATGGTTATTGCAGAGTTGAAGAGTCCTCATGGCATGTCTAGCCTTGGGGACTGACGGCAAAGGCTGGTTAGCAGATCTAGGAGTGCAGTCAAGAAAAATTTAGAGCAGACCAGAATTTTGAGCAGTTGTCCCAAAAATGAACAAGCTAAAACAAGAGCTGTCTGTATGCTGTATCAAATGAAACAATAATACTTGCTTTTGGTTATTAAAATGTCCTGTTCATCTTTGTAAAATATGTGATTTCACTTGTCTATTGCACTTGATTGGCCTATCTTAAATAATTGATTGTTGATGTCATTCAGCCTTTTGTAAATAATATGATGGAGCAGCTGCCACTGTGGGAGGCAGTTGTAGTAAAAAAAAAAAAAAAAACTTTTAAGAAGTATTTGCAAGGTTCTACCACTTAATAGACATATTATCTGCTAAAGATATGTTTAAAATGACAGTAACATGTCACCTGTGTGTAATGAGTTAGGACACTGTGCTTTATCCTCAGATTCTCTAACTGATAACTCATAATATTAATAACAAATGATCAGAGTTATACCTATTATTTTGTGTATTTTGACCTCTCTGACATAGAACCAAGGAACACTTTGCACATCTGTTAGATGAGACAGGTGCATAGGAGAGAGACGAGTAGACCAAAAAACGGTCTAACTTGCAAAATAACGTTTATTTGCAACGTTTCGGCACTAGACCTTGATCAAGCAGAATCTTGTGTTCTTGTGTAATGTGCTCATACGTTTGAGTTCTTGTAAGAGCGCCATATTTTGTACAAATTCAAGGCGGTTTAATGATTTCTGGGGGAGTCTGACATATAATGAATTAAAATCACAAAAAAATTGCTGGAGACAAAAGCATGGATGATATATGAAAGCAATGACCTGATCTTGGTGATATTTCTGATTAAGGAAATAGCTAATTTGGTGATATTGCTTAAGTGTTTATGTAAGGCAGATTAGATTCTAAGATTACTCCCACATTTCTGGCTTCATGGATGGACTCCCTCAATGCAATGTTTGGGTCCAAACACCTTCACACTGGTCTTTTCATTATTTAACATTTGAAAGTTACTGTTACTGGAGTTTCACTTTGAAGATGCACTTTTATGGCAACTAGAAATTAATAAAGTCATTATTATGACATGAAATTACTCACAGTCGGTGAGTGAATAAAAAGCCATGACTCTGAGGGGAGTCATGATGTTCTCACAATAAAACGTGTGACACTGAAAAGAGTCATGGAGCATCTGCGCGCCTGAAGCGGTGCGTTGTGTTTTTCCAGTCATGAAAAGTTACATCTTACTTGAATCACCACAAATCTGAATGTGCTGAAAAATATAAATATACAAAATGATTTAACACATTATAGTGGTGATAAAAACATATTACACTGTTATACTAGAATAAGCAGCAAAAACGAGGCCACATTATTCTCAGTTTTTTTTTATTTTTTGACAGTCTTGGCTCCTGTTTTGAGCTTTGGTGTTATTATGCGTCCCCAGGCAGACAGCAGCGTCGGCACGCATCAGTGACTCAGTGTGTGCAGAGGATGACAGTGCCAACCTGGAGCCAACACACAGTGCTAATTGTGTCTATTTGGACGCCAAAGCATGACTCTGGGAAATGAAACCAGTTACCGTCACTGGTTAGTGTGTTCTCTGGCTGCCTACAGAGAGCAGACTGTCCCAGGACTCACAGCAAGCTATTCCAAAATTATTACTTATGATTTTTATTGTTTGAGTCAGCTCTAAAAAAGTGATTTCAGTCCTGCAGTGAATCCATCCAACTCAAAACTTTGCTGTTAAATACTAATTTCCTTAAATAAATTTGTCATGTGTTTGAAATGGTCAGTTGTTGTTTCATCAGCGCTGCAGAATGAATGTTTAGAACCAGGCAGGATAAAATACGTTATGATCTACATGCTCTAATAACTCTGAAGGAGTTAGTGGAGCATGTAGATCAACATTTGGTGACTCTTTCTCTCCGTCTCTGCAGATTTAAAGACTGTGAGACTCGGCACACCCTAAGAAATATTTTGGATCACTGCTCTTTTTCCAAAGTCCTTGCAACTGCACATATTTTAATAAAATTTAGCATAATTTGTGATTAGCAGTAAAGCTGAAGTATGTGAGGGTGCACAATGTCGCTGCAAGGGTACTCACTTTTGTGACATACTGTATATATATACAGACTGTGTGCTGCTGATGCACAAAGTGCACCTCACAGTGAACATGTCCAAATTGTGCCCGAAGTGTCAATACTTTGTGTGAGCACTATTGTTATCGAGCACTGCCTTAATCCTCTTGGGCATGGAATTTACCAGAGCTGCACAGGTTGTTACTGAAATCCTCTTCCACTCCTCCATGATGACATCACGGAGCTGATGGATGTTACATGATGATGACACCTTGCGCTCCTCCACCTTCCGCTTGAGGATGCCCCACAGGTGCTCAATTGGTCTGGAGACATGCTTGGCAAGTCCATCACCTTCACCTTCAGCTTCCTCAGCAAGGCAGTTGTCATCTTGGAGGTGTGTTTGGGGTCGTTATCATGTTGGAAAACTGGCATGCAGCCCAGTTTCTGAAGGGAGGGGATCATGCTCTGCTTCAGAATGTCACAATACATGTTGGAATTCATGTTTCCCTCAATGAACCGCGGCTCCCCAGTGCCAGCAGCATTCATGCAGCCCCGGACCATGACGCTACCACCACCATGCTTGACTGTAGGCAAGAAATTATCTTGGTACTCCTCACCAGGGTGCCGCCACACATGCTGGACACCGTCTGAGCCAAACAAGTTTATCTTAGTCTCATCAGGCCACAGGACATGGTTCCAGGAATTCATGCTCTTCACTGCTTGTCTTCAGCAAACTGTTTGCGGGCTTTCTTGTGAGCCAGCTTCAGAAGAGGCTTCCTTCTGGGACGAGGGGGCCATGCAAACCGACTTCATGAAGTGTGTGGCGTTTGGTCTGAGCACTGACAGGCTGACCTCCCGCTTCTTCAACCTCTGCAGCAATGTGTGCAGCACTCATGTGTCTGTTTTTTGAAGCCAACTTCTGGATATGACACAGAGCACAAGGACTCAGCTTCTTTGGTCGACCCTGGTGAGGCCTGTTCAGAGTGGAACCTGTCTTGGAAAACCGCTATATGACCGTGGCCACCGTGCTGCAGCTCAATTTCAGGGTGTTACTGATCTTTTATAGCCTAGGCCATCTTTGTGGAGAGCAACAGTTCTATTTCTCACATCCTCAGAGAGTTCTTTGCCATGAGAAGCCATATTGAAGATCCAGTGACCAATATGAGATAGTTGTACCCAAAGCACCAAACAGAGAGAGAGAGAGAGAGAGAGAGAGAGAGAGAGAGAGAGAGAGAGAGAGAGAGAGAGAGAGAGAGAGAGAGAGCAAATCCTTCATATGTCCAATTAGGTCTTTCCAAAAATTTCTATCAGTGATTCCCAGGTGTGTCAGAGTCTGCCCTCTAATTTGGACTATTCAATAACTTCATTGCACATCTACAAGAATGATTCAGAAAGGCGGTAGCCAACTTGTGAAAACAATGGGCTTGTTGTGGTGAACAGACATGGGGAAAAATTAAGCGAAGCAACCTGAGCGGTGCTGAAAAATGGTGGAAGCACAAGGGTACTAAAAGACAATACCCACCCCACCCACAGTCTGTTCACCCTGCTGCCATCTGGCAAAAGATACACAAATATCTGCTGCCCTACCACCAGACCACTTCATCCTCTGCACTCCACCATAAATAAAAGCTTATTTTTGACTTATTTATTGGATTGATATGGAGTGCTCCATGTCTATGTTTGCCTTAGGCCCCAAAATGACTAAATATGCCCCTGACAATTATCCTGTGCAATAATATCTAAATCATCCTGTCAATTATCCACTGTACAGGACAATATAATTTATATTTTTGGCTTAATATAATGCTACACACCGTAACCTGTTTGCAATTATCCTGTACACTTATCAGTATATCTGTAGTATATAATTTGTACATATAGTTTTATATCTTGCTCAATATTTTATTCTATTTTTAATATATTTGTATTTTCTATTTATCGCTCATTCTTCTTCTACCTGCACTTTTGATCCTTGTGCTGCTGTAATGAGTGAATAATATGTTTATCTTATCTTATCTTATCTTATCTTATCTTATCTTATCTTATCTTATCTTATCTTATCTTATCTTATCTTCATGTACACACTCAGTTGCTGGTATGAGGTGAATAACACGTTCATCAGTCATGGGCAAAATAAAGCCCTGGGTGAAACAATTCAACTCTGTAATAATGCAAAAGGATTTCTGCAGATCAAGTCAGCCCTCTGGGTTTGACGTCAGCCCAAACATGATCTCTTCCTGCTCTGGCACTGACTTTGTGTGCCTGCATGAGTGTGTGCACACTGCATCCTGCACCGCACTGACAGTTTTCTTTCCTCAGTCTTATATTCCTTTCTACCTCTTTCCTCAAACCTATTTGTCTTAAAAATTAAATGAATTTGCTTGACTATTGATTAACTCAAATCAACCAGACCTTTTGCCTGCTGTTAATATGTGCACTTGATTGAGGACAAACATTTCAGTGTGAGACCATAAATTTAATGGCCATGACGATGACACAGCTGTGCAAACATATAAATAACTAAATGTCATTGTGTGTCCTGTCTCTGTCTGTGGGTATGAATCAGTGGTGATGTGCAGAATAAGATTTTTTCTAGGGTTTGCGGAGCTGCGGTCAATTGTTAAATGTGAGAGCTCCCCCTACTGAAGAGACCTGAGATTGCAGAGGAAAACAATATTAAATCAGCAGCTGTAATTGAGCATGAATCAGCCCACCTGTGTTCAGTTAAACGGGGAGAAAGGGGAAACTGAGAATAACCACAGAGCCAATATGGCTGCAACACACATTAAACACTGTTCCTAATGGCTGGTGATGCATGTGGGGTGTATGAGTGTGTTTTTGCCCTTTCTTATCAGCTGTGGGTGCATAGGACGGGATAGGGGTGGATGGGGTGCAGGTGGAGGGGGGGCAGGGAGACTGAAGTCGGGGTTGCCATGGAAACCATTGTATTTCCCGCCCCTGTGATTGGTGCTGCTGGCGAGAGCAAGTATCTGCTATTTCTGTCATTATTCAACACCTCAGACACGAGCGCATGCAGTCACAGGACATACACACACACACACACACACACACACACACACACACACACACACACACACACACACGCACGCACACACACACGCACACACACACACACACAGAATACATGAAGAGCGGAGTATTAACAAAGACTCTTGTATAGTCTGCACTATTTCTGTCTTCAAATCATCTTCAATCGTTATCACCACATCTTGGATTATTATACATAAAAACTCTCAGGGCATTATTTATCAATTTATGCCCCGGTTCATCATTTCAGAGGAGAACAAATATCTGATAGGGTCTTTTTCTTACAGATCATATGAGCGACCACAGCATCAGCAGCACACAGTCTGTCCCTGTTACAAGATCCACCCCCAAAACAACAACATGCAACACAAAGCAGCAGGTTCATGTCAGGTGACCTTTTCTCATCTGAACAGTAACACAGCACCTGGATCAATAAATTAATATGTGTTCAATCTACAGATTGATTTAGCAGTAAAAAAAACAAACAAAAAAGCAATGACTCGTGAACTAATCATGGTTTGTGGAGCTGCACTTCCACTAATGAATGAATTCTTCAGGAAACACCCTGCATGAAAGAGAGATGTCACATACTGATGTGTGCTCCATTCATGCAGATTCTGAGGGAGGAAGAGACAATTTTCAGAGCATCAATCGAGACAAGAAAACCTAAAAATAAAGCCCACACACTGCATAACAAAGGGGATAGCCACAGTATAATAGAGTAACATGAAAAAATGAGTGGAGTTGACAGATACAACAGCCACCTCCATACATCAAAAGGTTACTTTTTGTGTCCAAAGCAAATTGTTATTAAATCACCTCATTTGGCACTATTATTATGAGGATGATTCACAGAGGCTGCAACAATGGGTCAACCTATTTACAAGGATTTCATCCTAAAACAAGATATAACAGCTAATGAGATATCCACTAAAATGACAAAAATTTAAGAAAAAACACAAAATTATCATCTCAAGATATTCATACATTTCTAGTGTAAAAGCTCCCAAAGTACTTCACACCTTTTCTCTTATTCTCTCTCAAATGGTAGGACTGAGATGAATCCAAATATTATTCAACCTTAAGCCATGTTTCCACCGCATGAACTTACTCGCAGATTCAGAACCATTGTAAGTAGTTTCCAAAAGTGCAGGAACCTTGCTGAACATTTCTGATTGGTCAAGTACTCGGACCATTTTATTTCAACCACCATTTTTAAAAGTTTGCAGCCGCAAACGTTTTTGGTTTTGGTTAATTGTGCATCCACACATCAATGTTGAGTTACAGAAGAAAGCATAAGACAGATGGACCGACAACACAAACGAATAATGTTGGCTCTCCGTTGCTTTATATGGTGTCACTGTTGTTACATGTAAATTTTTCAGATGTCAGCAGACTAATTTGCCAACTCTTTGCAGGTCTATAGGCTGCAGCAAAATGCAGACAGCAATGAGCTGAAGGAACCTTTTAGTTCATGGGATAAAAGGTTCTGGGTACTCTGAGTGGAAATGCAGCTTCATCTGTTTTTTGTCTATGTGAAGAGCAGCCAGTCAATCAGTGTGTATTCTTAAATTCTCAGTGTCATGATTGAGCCTTCTGAAGGACAAGCATGATCAGCATAATTTTTAAAACAAGATGCATGATGTCTCAACATAATTATAAATCAACAAGGCAAATATGCAAAATGGTTTCAAAAGTCTGATATTACTTTTGATGCCAATGTTAAGAAGATTAGGTGTAGTAAGCAGCACAGCTTCAGCCCACACCTTTTTATTCTGTAAAAAATCTTTTATCTCATATTATGGGGTTGTATTTTCTACTGAGTTGTTTTGTTTTAAGTAGTTTCAAATTTTCTTTTTTTGTGCAAAATGTGTCAAATTTCAAGATACTCCATATGCACCGGATTGTGATAATATTCACATTTTAGATTTAATTAACCACAAAACTACTCTCAAGCTTAATTGTTTCAGTTGATTGTGGCACTACAAACTTGCTCACACTGTAAACTATATGAATTCAGTAGCATTCAGAATTATGCAACCTTATGTAACCTTTATTATTTAATCTGATTTATTATCTGACTTGTCAAGGGGCTCCAACTAATTTTAAATGGTGATCATTTTTGATTATTATTAGTCTATAAAATATAAGGTAACATTCTTGTTTTGTGTAACAGACAGAGGATATTCTATGCTGAATAACTGACAAACATTAGCTACTTTGTTTACAGTAAACAATTGCAATGATTCAAATACATTTTCTGTCAATCAACTAATTAATGACTAATTGTTTCAGCTTTCTTGTCCCTGCTTTCATTATTTTCTCTTGGTTTGTTTGTTGTGAGCTTGTTGTTGAACCATAAATGTTTTTTGTTTACAGGTCTCTTGATCTAAATGAGTCTCTGTGATTAAATAACAAACTGAATGCCAATATTTACAAAATGTGAAGTTAAAGGGAAAATCCACCACTCCATCCACCACATCCACCACATTCCTCCCTGTGTGCTATATTGACCAAGAAAGTTGGTTCTCCTGCTCCTGGAGCTGTGCCAACAGTGTCTACAAGTACTAAGATGCTCACAAGCTTCTGATGCCAATACCCATGTCACTGTGTATCACCATCTTAACCTATAGTTATTACTTTATTGGCCAAAACATAATGCCAGGTGAGAAAAAACACTGATGTCACACGACTCCTGGCTTCTTCTTCTTCTGTCTGGGGTTCCCTTCAGGACATGACACTGAAACTTTTTTTTTTCTCAGGATGGCACAGGCATTGGCTTACCCTGATATTCTTACTCTAACCCTTCCCAATCACACTCCCGATGCCTAAACCTTCCCAACCCAAATGACCCAAACCAATTAAAGTAACAAGTACTAGCCAATCAGAGACAACGCGTGTCTTAACACACAGGGAGCAGGCAAACCGGATGAAGCCTAAAATTGTACAGATATCCTATAAATGATGTTGCAGCAGCACCTTCTTTTCTTCCTTTGCAGATGAGTAAGTTAAGCGTCAAACTTATTTATTCATAACTAACACAGTCTTGTCTCTATATAGTTGGGGGACAGTTTTACTTACTTCTAACTCCCAGCAGCTTCCTGATTTCTTTCCAAACCTCACCCTTTTAGGGGGTATTCCTATCAAAAGGCTGCTGTGGATCATAGATCAGTCCAGATGTGTCGCTTCTCAGCCTCATAAATTCATCTCTTGTCCTGTTGACTGCTTTGATGTGGGGAAACAGAAATGACAAGGAAGTCAGCCTTCATTTTGACCAAAACAATAGGTTGGAGGAAAAACAACTGCACAAATATACCTCAAAAATAAAGCCATGGTGAGCGTTTTGTCAAACAAGTGACACGTCCCTCCCCCCCGAAATACTCTGTAGTTCTTCCTGCATCCAGTGACATCACTGGATGCAGGAAAAGCAACAGATGTTGTAGCAGGAGAACTCAGATTTCTCTGTCAGTAAAGCGCATGCTGGGGACTTTATTGCTTCTATTAACTGACTGGACTGCCACATAACATGGTAAATTTTCCCTTTAAGACACTGTAAAGTTCAACATCTAAACTGCACAACCCATTTGATCCTCACACTCTAGTGGTAAACAAACTCATTCCTCTGGGCAGGAAACAGTTCAGTCAGTGTGATATGTATGTCGTGAGGCTTTTGTAAATGTTAATCTGCAGCTCATTAACATTAACCACTGGGATTCTTTTCCTCTCTGCAAATCAATAATCCAGCCCTCGTGAGACGGCTTTTGCCGGATTGTGCATCGAGGGTGATCTTGAGCATGAGAAGACAAAGCATTACAGACAGGCTGATCCAGAGGACAGAGGAGGTGATTTTCTCTCCTTAATTGTTCTGCAGCTGTTAGTGGGACCTGATGTGACCTGATTAGTTGTGAGGGTGAGGAGCAGCAGATCCATCCCTCCACACGATGAAGCCCAGAGGCAGCAAGCCAGGCACTAAGACCCAGTGGAGAGCAGCAGTGGATGCTGGATGCTGCCTTCCAACCCGCCGCCGCCTGCCTGTCTGCTCTGCACAGCTCTGCAGTTTGCCCTGGGCGCGTGCCGGAGCCAGTACATGTGTGTATGAGAGTGTGTGAGAAGGAAGAGTGTGTGTGTGTGTGTGTGTGTGTGTGTGTGTGTGTGTGTGTGTGTGTGTGTGTGTGTGATCACTGAAAGACAGGAACTCCTCTCCTTTTTTTTGCTCCATCTCTTCTGCTCCTGCTCTCCCACCTGGATCGAAGACCTGGCTAGAAGAGAGCTGAGACGAGGAGGAGGAGTGTGTGTGTGTGTTTGAAGCGATGGGGACGGGGGCGGTCAGCTTGGTTGGGTGGGAGTTGATGACGAGATGAAAGGGGCCAGGTGAGGAGGAGACACAGGAGCACCACTCTCGTCTCTCTTCTCCCCCTCCCCTCTATCTCTCTCTGTGACGTGGTGTGTGTGTGTGTGTGTGTGTGTGTGTGTGTGTGTGTGTGTGTGTGTGAGATGAGTGTTTGCTGTGTGTACAGGAGAGGGAGCGAAACAGGTCAGCTCTCCTTCAGTAGACTGTGAACCTGCACAGGAGGAAGCAGCAGCCCTCTCCACACTAACTGACTAAGGTATGTCACCGACTTATCACCACACACGTCTCCACACAGATACCTGCCCTGTTACTAACCAAGTGTGCGTGCATGGCAAAGATGTGTGTGTTTTTTTGAGGTGGAAGTTAAGATGCTTGAAAGATAGGACAAGGGTAAAATCTGACTTTGGAGCCAGTGTATTCTTTTCATCACATCATATATCATGATGTCTTTGTGTAACCATGTAAAAGGGCAACATTGATATTTATTTAAACATCCTGGTTGCATGTTGCTGCTCAGGAGTTTCAGTGTTTTGCACTGAAAGGGACACTTGAACAACAGGCTTGTTTTCTCCTCGCAGTAAACACTGTGTCATGTGCATATTAAACGGTCATATGGTTTCCAGAGAGATTCTGCTGCAACCTTATATTCTGGCTTGTTTGGTTTGTATGACGATTCCATTGAATGGGAGGCTGTGCTGCATGTGAGCACCTTTTTTCCCTTTTATTGTTCAAATAGTTCAGTGTATGCGGTTTTAACTTAATAAAATTGGCAACTTTAAAGGGACAGCTCATTCCAAAATCAAAAATACACAGGAGAGGTTAAAGTAGGGTGATCAGAAAATAGTGTTTGAGCTTCGAGTGCTGCTAGGTTTATGGTGGAATCTGCAGCATTTGGATAGTTCTGGTGTAAAACAATTGCCAGAACTGACATTTTAATTCCACAAAACCTTCATTTGTGCAATATAACCCAGAAATATTGAATATACTAAAGTATAAATGGATCTTTCTGGTATTCATTTGCACAATCCACATATGCATAATCTTATATTTCTTTTACGACCTCAACTATATATCTTAATTTATGTTTATTATTATTATTATATTTAAGGGGGCAGCCTGTAATCAAAAGTACATACTTTTCCTACTTGTAGTGTTATTCTTCCATCTAGATTGTTTTGGTGTGAGTTGTAGAGTTCTGGAGATATTGTTTGTAGAGATGTCTGCCTCCTCTGCACTATAATGGGACTAAATAGCCCTTGGCTTGTGGTGCTCAGAGCACCAAAAAAATACATTTGAAAATTCAAAACCAGTGCCTCTTTCTTGTTCAGAATCTATAAGAACTACTTCCTTTCTTGAGGAAAGTGGCAGACCTCTGTGTGGCTGATATCTCCAAAGCTCTAAAACTTACACCAAAACAATCTCGATCAAGATATAAGAGGGAAAATATGATTTGATTTGAACTCTATTTAAAACAGCTAACAGGCACATTTTTTCCAATTAGGATGCTTTTAATTTTTTTAGTATTACCTTTACAGGACTAAACAATTTCCATGCAGGGACTTCTCGTGATAATGTGTTCCTTTGTGGCAAGAATTTCAATTTTGTTGGTCCTAAGAGTGCCAGAGTGACCCTGGACACCAGAGAGCAATCAAACAATCAATGCTCATTAGACTAAGAATCTCCAGAGGGCTGCTCCACGGTTGTTGCTACATCATCGCTGGAATGTTGTTCATCGGTTATTTCACTGGGCTGAAGGTGACTGTAACCGTTTGACCTAACCAGCAAAGGCCACCTACTTACGCCTGCCTGCGTCAGCCAGGTGATCGTCGTCGTGCTTGATGTGTGTGTGTGCAGCCTCGCAGGGATGAAGCCTGTCACACTTGTGAAATGGAAAACTTGCACATGCAGGTGTGCAGCATATGGAAATGTACCAAAAGCTCAGTGCTCGTTCCACGGCTTTTGCAGTGTGTGGGGTTGTGTTCAGGTGAGGTTGTGACAGTAAACACGGCGCGGGGCCTCTCACCTACTGTAGTCACTGCTGAAGGTGCTCTGAAACCATTTACGTGAAATTTAGATTTTAATTTAACATAGCTACATGGGTTTTATTTAAAAGAGTGCTGATTACATAGATTTGAGTTTGAGTGTGAGTTTGAGTTTCCCTATCATGGCAAGCATAACATTTTATATTTTTCATGTCATGATTGTGTATGAGTATTTATTGATCATTTCCTCCCATCACTTGGGTCGGGGAGTGAGCTCTATAATGCTGAGTTTCGCAGTTCATTCACTCATCCAGTTTCTTGACTCTGTTAAGGGGGACATATGGTCCACTCTGTGCTTTTAGCCTCTCCCTGGAGGCACCAGCTGCCCTGAAAACACACATCTGAGGATGCAGATGTCAAATATGTTGTAAATTACGACCGCGGCTACAAGTGAGCACAGACTGCATCAAGTCTGACGGCTTCACAGCTACTGCACATGAGTAATGCTATCACAGCAAGAGAAATAATGTTTTACAAAGGACTGCAGTTTGATTTCTTGCAGATTAACAGTTTTGACTTGATCTTCGCCTGCTTTAATTTATTTTTCATTAGTGGATATATTGAAAACAAGAATATTAAAAAAATCATACAGGAATTTACTGGAATCAACTCACCTTTTCTCATTAACTTAATGTAAATATAAAAGTTCAGTTTGTTCAAGTTAATTAACCTAAATTTGTTGCTATTTACTTTCAGAACATTTCAGAACATTTAACGAGAGTTCTTCTAACTTGAAGTCTTTTGATGTAGAATAATGAGTTGAATGAATGTGCTGTACAGAGGTCAGCTGTACAGCACATTAAATTAAGTGTCTGAGGAAACACAATCAGCATATTAGCAGACTTCCTAGTTAAAATTCTTTGTGTGAAATGAAGAACTGACTTTTCAAACTTAGAAAATACAAAAGGAAATCAAAATTTTAATGTTGTTGTGTTGTTGTTTAGAAATATTAAGTTAATTTGACTAGAAAAGTTATCGCAAAATTACAACAACTTGTGTTTTCAAATTTGGTCAACTTAAAAATTTAAAGCAAACCTTTTAAAGCTATATTATTTTTTACTGTGTAGAGTAGTAGATTAGGTAGATTTTGGTAGGTTTTGAGAATACAAATCCATCAAGTGGTCATATATCCAGGTACAAACCTTCTACAATATATTTCATCAACATCTTGGTTATAAAATAGCCTTAAAATATCACCTTAATGTAGTTTTCCATCACTTAGTGACCTATATGTGTTATACTCCTTCCAAACTAGTATTAGAAAACTAGTGTAATGAGTCAGTGTTATATTTCAAGAAACACTCTCAAACAACAACTCCTCTTTGTACTTATTTTTAAACATGACTACTTCTTTTGTTTCAGATCTTTCCAGCTGAAGCTCACATTGGAGAGAGGAGGACGCCTTCACTAAAGATACAAGGAATTGAGCAAAACCTGTGATCGTCGGCTGAGCTCCAGGGTCAAGTGTCCTGGGGTCAGGGCCTGCACAGCCTGAGCTGCCATGACAGACAACATCGCCTGAGCTTCTCAGAGACACCCTATGACAGGGGAGGATGGGTGATGGGCCCGTGAAATTCAGCGGACTCTCTCCTCCTTATCCCATCCTCTCATGGAGCACCCTGTCACACCAAGCGCCTCCTGGAACACTTCCCTCTCCGGCCTCTCCACCTTTCCAGCCTCGCTGCACCCGAATATCTCCAACGTGACCCCGCCCGTCGCAAGCGTCCAGGGTGGGGTAGATCTGAATCAGTCCTTGGCGCTGTGTGCAATGCTCATCATGGACGTGCTGGCGGTGGTGGGAAATTTGGCTGTGATGATTGTCATCACTAAAACTCCGCAGCTGCGTAAATTTGCCTTCGTGTTCCACCTGTGTCTGGTGGACCTGCTGGCAGCGCTGGTGTTGATGCCTCTGGGGATACTGTCAGACCGGGTCCTGGTGGACGAGGCGCTGTGTCGGAGCTATCTCTGCTTGAGTGTGTGTCTAGTGAGTGCTGCCATCCTCACCATATGTGCCATCAATGTGGAGCGCTACTACTACATCGTCCACCCCATGCGTCATGAGGTGAAGATGACAGTGGGGGTGGTGGTGATGGTACTAGTGGGAATCTGGATTAAAGCTGTTGTCATGTCAGTGCTGCCTCTCTTGGGGTGGCTCCTCCAGGGGAATCAGGGTCTGGGGACATCTTCTGTCCTTGTCCACGGCCAGAGACACTGCTCTCTCCACTGGGCGGGAGGCAGGTCCACGCGGCTGCTTTTCATGGTCTTCTTTACATTTATCTATTTCTTGTGCCCCATGCTTATCATTCTGGTGGTCTATTGCAATATGTTCAAGGTAGCGAGAGTTGCAGCCATGCAACACGGGCCTCTACCCACTTGGATGGACACACCACGACAACGGTCCGAGTCCACCAGCAGCCACTCCACCATGGCAGCTAGCCTCGGCGGAACTGGTGCCCGCACCACCCCTCAGAGGACCTTCAGTGGCGGGAAGGCCGCGGTGGTCCTGGTGGCAGTGGGAGGCCAGTTCCTCTGCTGCTGGCTGCCATATTTCTCCTTCCATCTCTACTCGGCTGTGGCATCTACCTCTCCCACCTCACTGGCCCAGCTGGAGGATGTGGTCACATGGATTGGCTATTTCTGCTTCACCTCCAACCCCTTCTTCTATGGCTGCCTGAACCGTCAGATTCGTGAGGAGCTGGGCCGCCACTTGGCTTGCCTCTTCAAGCAGGCTGGGCCCGGTGAAGGGGAGCAGCTGCCCAGCCGCGAGGCCTCTATCGAGGAGAACTTTTTGCAGTTCCTTCAGGGCACTGGATGCAATCTGGAGCCCTGCAACTCTCACAGCAGAGCCAGCCCAGAGGAGCCAGAGACTGAGGGTCTTCAGGAATCAGCTGTTCAGCAGCACACGCCAGCTGACTTCCACATCCCAGGGCAGATCCTTGAGGAAACCTCAGAGTTCATACAGCGGCAACATCTGAACAATGAGCTACATGTATCAGAAAACTGCTGCAAAACTGTACCGGAGCTGTAGCTGCCTCTCATGTACTGTCTCTGCCATCTATAACCCAATAAATATACTTAGTTTTATTCACATTTTCTAAAATTTGTTGAATTAATACACCTCTTGTTCATGATACAACAGTGCTTTTAAGCTAAAAATCCAGTGAAACATGGTATCATCTGTGAAGGATTTAAGTTACGTAGGTTTCGTATTTCCAACAGTCCCCAGCAGTCATGACGCTGGGTCATTACATGTTCTGAGAGCCATACAGTGTCAGGCTGTTTTCTTTGTGATGTTAGCAGATGGACACTAAAACCTTGTTGTGTTAATCATGGGTCAACTGAGTGACCAACACCACGTAAACATAAAGAAGTGCTGAAACTCTTCAGGGGGGACACAGTTTTCACAGTTTTTATGGAAAACTATAAGAGCCATTACAAGAAAATACTTTTGAAGAAGTGTAGTTTTGATAAGCAGTTCTTTAAAGATTCATTCATTAATTTCTCATTAACACTGGGTTGCACCAACAAAGATTAATTTAATCCCAGATGAGTTCTGATCAGAGTTTAGCAAAACTAGTTTTGAAATAAGTGAATAAGTTATATTCATGTTATATTCATAAAAAATAAGTTTGAGCGCTGTTGAAAGCTAGTAAGTATGGGGTAATCCTTGCTTGTGCAACCCAGCCTAAAAGTTGGATTCTTCATCACACATTTGAATACAATATACAGGAGTCATATCATCTCAGTTACATATAAAATAATGTATTTTCATTTGTATTTTCCCCTTAACTAGAAGGCAAAATATTCCCAATTTTTGTGTTTTAAGACTTGAAGAGGCCCCTCGACAATCAACTCAAATTGACTTAGTGATACAGCAGGTTCTCTATGACCAAACAGATGTTTTATTGTGAATTTAAACAATTATTTAAACCTAAAAAACATCCTATTGTCCCTCTATAGGCACTCTATGTAAAGTGTTATTTTATAGAGCCGTCTGTTGAAAGACAAACTTGAGGAGGAGGCAGAAGTAAAGGTGTCAGTTATTGTAGCTGTCACTGCTTTGTCTCTGTTTGTTTGAGTTATGACAACGATCTATTTCCATCAAAGGATTGAGCCATTTTTTAAAAACAAATTCTCTTTCCATATAAAATATTCATTGCGTTGAAAAGGATAATTTCACAGCTGGTGTTGCTGCTGCTGCTGGTACTTTTAATAAACAGGCTGACACACCAGTGTATTTTTAACCACTTTTCCAGGGAACATTATTATCATGTTTATCTGTTTTTTGGTCTTGTGATTATCACCTCCTCACCAAAATCATCTCACATTGGAAGACTCGTGATTTCCCTTCCACTCAAAGAAAAACATTGTGACTGGTTTAAATATGTATGACAGTGATGGCGTTAAAGATATCAGCATCACAAAAACATCAGCTACAGCACATTACAACCGACTGATAAGGCTCGATGTGGAGAGAGTCAGATGCCACGACCAGTCGCTGTTAACCCCCGCCCCCCCCCCCCTCCGAGATGTCTGTGCTGTTTACAGGTAAACACGGGAGCAGTGTGAGTGCGCCTGTGTTTGTGCTTTAAACAACCAGGCTTGTTGTGGCTACACAGCACACAGGTGAGACAATGCTTACACATGGCGAGCTTTGCCTTTGGCCTCATTTAGCAACAAAAGGAAGACACTGGTGACACTTTCTCTGATCTCAGGTGGAATACAAACAGTTTGCACAAGTCACACGAGCAGTGACAAATGTTCCAAAGAAAATTACATAAAGGCACAAATCTCTTACTAAACACTTTCTCTTTTTATACTTGCTCCTTCTCTCTTGCTGCCTTCATCTACTTTGGACTGCCTCACACTGGACTGTTGGCGTGATCACAAGATGCTCAACACAAGGCATACAGGGAAGGGTCATATTTTGCTGGGAGTCAGAACAAAAAAAGGTCCCTTTGTCAGGGGGGGAGACATAATGTTCTTAATTTCCTTGTGATGGGACTTTGTTGCTGACTGTTTCTCAGATATGGGGTCATCATGTCATCTTGTTTTAAAATGTTCCTCTCTTGAGTCAAAAGATGGTGCAGTAATGTGAGGCCAAAACTTAGATAAAACAATGAGCACAAGATGATATCACTGCCACAATACGTATGCTTTTTCATTTATTTTTTTTGGTAACATCAAAGGATAAATATGTAATATATTTACTTTCCTAACTCATAAAATGACTATGATATGTCATAAAAGATTAAGGAGACATGCTATGTTGAAATACCTGCTTCTCTGACAACAAAGCTACAGTATGTCCTTCCATTCAAGGCCGGAACAGCTGTTTTTGTTGCCCATTTCACGTTTATTGGAGTTAAAATTAATGCCAAACGAGTTAGTGTCAGTTTATGAGTGGTAAAAAATCATTAAGAATCTTTTAGAAAGAGTTTGTAAAGGCTAAATTGAGTGATATGTTAATGGTTTCTGGCAGGTAGTAAACTCCAGAGTGTGTATTTTCAGTGCAGTGGGCTTTTGTTTTCAGGATAATGGGCTTAGCTTTACATCAACAGGCAATTCGCAGTTATGAACAGCTAATCAACTTACAATGGAGGACCCGTAAGTCATTGTCAAAGTATAATGTTGCCTGCAGGTAACCTGCCTGAGCTTCAAGTTTGTAGAGGAGGGGACAGGGGGGAAACAACTCACTTCAGCCATAGATCACATACTAAATTAAGATTTGACCTATTTAATATACTGTCTAGGACTCTAATTCACTATTTGGACCTCAGTGCTGATTTTCATTAATTGTGTCTTACATATTGCTCTACAAAACACATTATTAAAAGTATTATTAATACATGATTTTATTTAACCAAATAACATAAGCCTAGTTTGATTGATTACACCGGTGTACAGAAACAAGAGTCTTCTCTCCAGACCACGAGCTCTTTCCACAGTCAGCATTACTGATGAATGTTGTAATATATTCAGTGATATTTTGCACATTCTGGGGTCATTTCAAAGCCCCTTATGTTGAGTGTACATCAACCTCCCATTCAATCAGCTGGATTTCCGTTACCGTAGCAGCAAAATTGCCCCAACCAATCTGATTAAATGTTTTAAGCTCTATTCCTGCCACCATCTGTTGATCACAAGGGCGGAGAAATAAGCTGTTCTTAAGGTGAATGGTAGATAATATTCACAACTTAAATGCCACAGTTTTGTCCATGTTGTAAATTCATATGTTCATTTTTCTCTCTGTATCGTTATTTTTTGTACCTGAGCTGAAAAGACTGTTTGGATTCTACATTATTGCAGTTTGTTTTTCCCTTGTTGAGATTTCCCTGTGTATTGGTTACCCATCAGTTGAAATGATTAAAGACACAGCAAGAAGATGAACTCTAGTGTTGTGGTTGTTGTAGTTTTTAGACATTTTCAGATCAATGGCCACATCTATTACAATATCAGTCATGTCAATCATCTCTTTCTCTCCTGCCCCCTAGCTGCTTCCTCCCCTGTGTGTGTGTGTGTGTGTGTGTGTGTGTGTGTGTGTGTGTGTGTGTGTGTGTGTGTGTGTGTGTGTGTTGCTTTTTGTGGTTTACGTGGATATTTGATATGAACACACACTGACTTTTAAAAGGGCATTTTTGATTAGTGGGACAGGGAGAGTGTCCCTCTTATTCTAACAATGTACAGGTGTTTCTTAAGGTGCAGAGAGCTCCGATCCAAACATTTTGTAAAAGTCCCTCGTGTGCACATTTGCCAGACCCTGTGCGTGCGTGTGTGTGTGTGTGTGTGTGTGTGTGTGTGTGTGTGTGTGTGTGTGTGTGTGTGTGTGTGTGTGTGTGTGTGTGGTGCAGGCAGGGGGTGCAGTGTCATAGAGGTGAAATGAAGCACTAAGAACAGGATAAAAGAGGAGTGACATTTGGAGGAAGACAAGATGCTGCAGCTCAGTCAGTGGGGGGATGTTGTGAATGATGCTATAATGTCCGACAACCGAATTCTGGCCCGACTCCCTGGCCGACCTTCGACCACAGCTTCAGGTTCTACATCATGTAAAAACACCCCAACTTCCTACGCTAAAAGTACAAAACATATGGGGACAGTGACTCTTTTCAATAAGTGCATGCATGAGGTGAATCCAAGCCATTATCCCGTAAAGGGACGGTTCAAACCATACTCAAAAACAACATTGTTCTTCTTACCGGTAGGGCTGTTCATCTAGATTTCTAGATTTTAGAGTGATTTGCCAACGGCCATAGAAAAGTTTGCTCTTACTCAAATATAATGGAACTAGATGGCACTTGGCTTGTGGTGCTCAAAGCACCAAAAAAGAATAATAATAAAAAAACAACATCTGAAAAACTCAATAGCAATGTCTCAGAAATTACCCTGTTACTCAAGATAATCCACAGACCTTGTTATGAGCAGTTTCATGGGTGATAAGGGAGGGAAAATAAACAAACAATAGTTCGCTGATACTGTCATGCTAACCTTTTTTTTTTTTTTTTCTCACTAAAATTGACCTTGAATCCATTATCATTTGCTTCCCCAGTTATTGTTAATGATTGATAATAATTGTGGGGGTCGTATAAACTTTTTTCAGCTTCCTGAAACGGGCCGTAAAGACAGATGTGTCATGGGTAACTCAGATGAGCAGCACGTGTCATGTGAACAGTAACTAGTATACGAGTAAGACCTGACAGCAGTTATTAACTATTAATTTAATTTATTTTATGCTCCTGAAAGAAAAACAGACAAGAGCAATATATGCATTTACATTATTTATATGTATTTCATGTTAAATTTTTCAATGGTGCTGACCAATTAAGAATGCTGTTAAAAGTTCTCAGTCATAAAGTTTAAAGAAGCAGAAGAAGAAGCAGCAGTATTGTATGACTTGACTTGACAATAGCTGTCCCTTTTTGTCTTTGATCACATAGGTTTTGTGTGGCATAGTGGTTCTACAAGCAGGTCAGTGAATGTACTTTGTACTTTGTAATTTTGAATACTTAAGTATTCACATAAGTACATAAGTATTTACTTTAACTCGAAAAGTTTAAAGTTTTGACTGAGCAACTTTCACTTGTGGTTGAGTAATATTTGACCAGGAGCATCTTTACTTATCTCAAGTACTGAGGTTGAGTATTTTTCCACCACTGGAGAAAAAGCACTATACAGACCAAAGTAAAAATATATATTTTTTGATTTTAGGGTGAACTGTCCTTAAACATAATGCAGAAAAAAGCAGAATATAAATAAAGTACAGTTGAGGCAATAGAAAGAATAAAAAATAATTTCTATATGGACTATGCAAATTATTAGAAGACCCCCTTAATCTTTTGAATATACAATATTTCTAGGTTATAAGGCACATTTGAGGGGTTTTGGAGGTAAAATATCAGTTTTACACCAGAAATTTTCAAACACAGATTCCAACATCAACCCAACAGCTCACAAGGCTCATCCGCTATTTTCTGATTATCCTAATTTACCCTCTCCTGTGCTGCTCCCCATCGGACAGAGTGACTCATAGCTTTCATGTTGAGCTGTGGAGGGTGCCTCCCGCAGCGCGCAGAAACAGTTCAATCAGCCTGACCTTTGTGACAGGCTACAACATGCCCAGTCAAAGTGCTCGAGGACAGATGCCACCATCGTGTCACTCTAGAGGGCCACTGGGTGCACAGAGCTGCCATTCACTGGGTGTTTCTTATAAACCAAACAACTAAACAGAGAGCTGCGATCATTTGTGATGCCACAAACACACTCGCAGCAACACAACATGTCTATCTGTGAGTGTGGAGGCTGTCTGCAGTGAAACTTCTAGTGAAAATAAAGGTCAGCATGATACCATTACCAAATTCGTGTTTGTTTATTTCCCCCTACATAAATCTTATTCATTTAACTTTAGATCACTTTGTAAGTTTTGGTTTGGTTCTGGTTGGTTTGTAAGTTGTAACTCATTATGTTTTATTTCATTGATAAGTTAAAAGTTATTAACAGGAACAATCCCTGGGATGTGAAAATCCCTTTTGTTGCTGTTAATCCAAAAAAGCTGGGACAGTGTCAGAACATAAAACAGAATGTGCTAATCATTTTTGAGATATACATATATGATATAATAATGCCATATAATAATGTTTTACCTCATCAGCTTAATTGATTTGTGTAAATATATGCTTATTCTGAACAAGTTGGGCAACACCTATTTCGAACAATCCACAGGTAAACAGGTTAATTAATAACAGGTTACAGTACCATGATTGGGTATGAAAGGGGAATCTTCAAAAGGCTCAGACTTTAATAAGCAAGAATGGAGCAAAGTTCACCACACTGTGGAACACATGATTGTATAAAGTATATTATATTTGTAAATGTGGTCATAAAGACAGTTCACTCTACTGTGTCCCAACTTTTTTGGAACATAATGAGGTCATAAATGTTGGTTGGCAATCCATTAAAAAAAAAAAAAAACTTAGCAAGTTGTTAATAAATATATTTTGATCCACAGGGTAATGCCACCCAGTAAGAAATTTTAGATAACCTGGCAGGGAAAATCTGTCCTTGTCTATTCTAAAGTTATTGACAGGAAATTGTTTAATCACTGTCAACTTGTAAACCATTTATAAATGGGATCCTAACAGAAGGCAGTTCCAGTATGACTGATAGCTGTATAATCTTGCAAATGTTACAGATGTCATTCATCATGACCAGAAAGCTGCAATAAACTGTCTAAGACTATAACATGTTTACATAGCCTGCTACAGGCAGATGTAGAGGGTGTGCAGATGTTGAAGGACGATTAAAACAATGAATGCTGTGAATATACAAAGACAATATTAAGAGAAAAAATAAATCCTCAGAACATGTTACCTAAATTTATGTCACCCATCTTTTGTCAGTCTGACATTAACACTGATGAGGTAAATTCAAAGTGTGACACATCACATGAAATCCAAATAATCTTTTCGCAAAATGTCTTTGATATTGGATGTATCATTAAAATAATAGCTGCAATGTAAGTTCTAGGTTTGTAAATGGGAGATCAGAAACAAGAGAGCCTAAGACGCATACCGTAATAAATTGAATTTCCAGAAGAGGAGAAATGTTTCGTTTGTGGCTGTTGTCATTTGTCAAGTGTAAATGTGTCAATCCCACTCCTGCAGTTCAGCTGTGAGTCCACGGATGGCGCTCTCACACCACACAAAACTCCCGCTGCGCGCTGCTGACTGGAAATGACTGTGAACTGCAGAGAAAACACGTGCGCGAGTGTCTTCAGCTTGTTGTAAACTAAACAGTACATCAGTTCACGAAGGCTTGTGAAGAACACATGGATTTGCACCCGACATGAATGAGGGAAGACGGGTAGGATTCTCATATCTGATCGTTTAGGAGCGACTACATTTCCCATCAGCCCCGTGGGGCGCATCAATTTTCCTTTTTCAGTGCCGTTTTCTTGGTTTACAGCTGGATCAGCTGGATGATCGCGCGACTGCGCAGCAGCATTGGTTTTATGGAGAAAATACGGTGATTTTTTTTTACGATTTTTTCTTTAAAAACGGTGGATTATGTGCCTGTTTTTCATACTTTCTACATAAAGTATTTTGTTTTCTTTTCTCATTTTTATGTTCTTTTTTGAGTCTGAACTGCTGATAAGTTAGATAAAATATTTTAAACGTCTATTTTGGTAGTTTTTCCTGCTTGAAATCCTGTATTTAATCACCTGAGCAGACAGGAGTGTGTGGACCGAGGCAGTGTGAGCTCTGCACCAGACTGTGGGTCTTTAGTTGGACAGACGAGCCTCCTGTGCCAACGCCTTTTCCCCTCCACGCTTCACCTCGGCTGGGAAACTTCAGGGCTGTTTGACGGCGTCTCCCGTCAACTCATGAGCTGCTGAAACCGACAATCCGACGAAAAGAAGTTGTTAAGAGAGTGAAAATGGGCTGCACGATCAGCGCCGAGGACAAAGCTGCGGTGGAGAGGAGTAAAATGATTGATAAAAACCTGCGGGAAGACAGAGAGAAGTCCTCCAGAGAAGTGAAACTGCTTCTGCTCGGTATGAACCGTGTTTATGGCTCTTTGTAATATATTTAATCAGTTATAATCTCCATCAGTCTTTCTTCACTTTTCATTTTTCCAGTCTTTAGTTTATGTGACTCCAAACACTTCTCCTCCTGTTGGTTTAATGCAGCTGTGGCTCATCATTTCTGCACTGACACAAGTTGTAGAAGTAAACCAGATGTTGGTGGTTAGGACGCTAATGCGCCCCTTTTGCTGCCTCAGTGCTTTTCTGTCACTTGCAAAGAAAGGAAGACAGTACGTGCTCAGAGGAGACTTGTTGTTGATACGTGTTGACACTGGTCACAAAACAAGTTGTAACTCATGCAGACCTGTTTAACTTCAGCGCCTACAAACAACAAAACCTTAAAGCTGCGGGGAGATGTTGAGAAGTACTTTAACATTTTGTATATCGTGATGCAGAAGTTTAGGGCTGCCACTGACGAGTAATGGTCGATCTGATTAATCATTTCACCATTAGCCGATTAATCATTTGGTCAAAATAACATAAAATCTGTTAAAAACTCAATAATAATCACTGTTTAATCATATTGGACAAAAACACAGCAGAATCTTCATCTGAAAAGCTGTAACCTGTAATGTGTGCCTTGCCCAGTAAATTTTGCCTAAAAATTACTTAATCGATAAATAAATATACCCAAATCATTGACAGTTAATTTTCTATTGAACAAAATTGAATAATCAACTCATCTTTTCTTCTCTTTAGATTATGAAGGGGAAGCCTGATTAACTTATTTTAGAATTAGTTTGCCACCAGATAAAGCTTTGGGCTGTTGGAGTTCACTTTATGCTGTTCAGTCTTACTTGAACAAAAAAATCACTCTGCATGTTATTGGTGATTTCTATGTTCAGTGTCATGGCCACTCCTACACTAATTCCCTGTCTACACACAACACTGAAAACAGAGTTTCTAAATATCTTCACCTTGGCAGGCTGTTTCAAAAATCTGTTTTTAGTGACCTAAAGCGCTGTTTGTGTGTGGACGAAAAAAGCTTTTTCTTTTTTCATTCTTTTTTTTTTTTTTTTTTTTAAATACCCTTGTATAAGGCTTGCATAAGGCTGGGTTGCACCAATGATTAATTTTTAGCTTAAATTAAATAATGGTTTAACTTTAATTTTGCATTGTTCCAAACATACTAATTAGCTTAAAATGAAGAAAGATGCAAATATAAAACTCTCTTTAAGCCTCAGTTCAGTTTTTACTCTAAACCGAGATTATATGTAATTCTCTTACACCATAACTCTAACCTAATTTAATCTGTGATTCAGTATTAACTTTAAGCTTACTCTTGAGGAGGTTAAACTTTTAACATTGCAGCCTTTTGAAATGGAGAAAAAGAATTATCTGCTGAGCCATCATGTGTAGACTAACTAGGCTAACAAACTTTTTACCTAGCAAACAAACAATATAACTTTTACTTTTTTTTTTATTAGTTAGCTAGCAAACAGTATAATGTTTGTTAACGTTTCACTAACTAGAAAACAATGCAATATTTTGTTAACGAAAGCAGAGAAAAAATTAATGATCCCCTTTTTTATTCTTACTAGATCCCAACAGCACTTGACTTTAGTTTTTTGATTAAATTTTCATTGTGCAACAAAGCTCTGCTTAATTTTAAATCTGGATTCACTCTTTTAAACCTACAGTGGTTTTGCTAAACTCTGATTAGAACTTATCTTACATTCGATCAGTCTTCGTTGATGCATCCCAGTGTAGGTGTGAACACTCTGTCATGGCTTTATTAAGCACTGTCTGTGTGTAGCTGCAGTGCCTGCTGGCATAAATAACTGCCACACACTCAGTGACACTGACACTGTGGGTGTGGACTGCACAAACATGCCAAGGGGATTAAATGCCCCCAGACCAGCAGCACTCAACATATTTATGCTCTGCTCCCTCTAGCAGGAAGTTGCCCCTGAGCGTAAATGTCCTGTGCCAGTAATCACGAAGTACTTTAACTCTACATCCCATTTTCTAGCTGTAAATGTGTTTGTATTGTAAATCTTGTATACAAGTGGTCCCCAGTGTTTTTATTTTGTGACCCCTGAAAATGGAGCAGTTTCTACTTTTGACCCCTCATTAAATATATGGCCTTTAAGTGGCTGTTGTTTGTGAGAAGCAGTTTTTCCCATTTGGATTTGTCTCACTTAGAACTTTTAGAGGCCTGGAGAAGTTAACGTTTCCAGTATTTCCCAATAAAACAACTTAGAAATGTAAACAATTGCAACAGCTATCGTTTAATCATGTAACTCCCCCTCAGATTTGTCTGGGAGCTCTTGCAAAGCCCTGATCTCCAGGTTGGGAAGGATATTTTGTGTATAGAGGAACAACTGATCTACAAAACATGAAACATTTCTACCACAATATCACATCTCATCAGAGGAACTGCTGTTTCAGAGAGAACTGCTTATTCATTGTGTGTGAGGCAACTAGTCTGTAACACTTTTTATGCAGCACAGCTATTTAGAAGTAAAAAAAAAAAAAATTATAAGTATATATAACTTATAAACTTATAAACATTTATAAGTAAAAAAAACCAATGGTATATTTCGTCTGACAAACCATAATCAGAGTTGCCACTAATTTACTTTCTAGCAACCAATCAAAGCCCCCATGAGTAGGATTTGAAAGTGTCAGACTTTGGCGTACTGAAAGAATATTTTAAAAATCTCGTTATACAAAGGAAGGAAGGAATAGCTGTGAATGTGGGGAGGGCCCCATAGCATTACGCCCTTGACTGTAGATATTGTCTAGCTGAAAGTTTCAACAGTTTCTGAAGGAAGTACAGTCTTGCATAATGTTGACTTTTTTCCTGTATCAGCATAAATTCACTAACTTGAGGTAATAACCTTTCAACACAGGGAACATTACAGACTTTTGTCTCTTTTGGTCTATTCTTTGTTAGTAACAAGTAAATTATGAACATACCAATACTATCTTATAGTTTTTTCACACTTTCAAAGGGACTATGATGTACATTGAAATCTTGTTGTACAGCCTAGCTGTAAATGATAAATAAACAGCCCTGTATCCTTGTAGGAGTAAGACCTTGAAGATGATGATGCAATTTCAGACTTCACTGTAAATCATCAGAGCAGTTTCGCTTCCTTTGGGAATTCTCATTTAGTGTTAATAAATTGCATATCAAATAATAAATAAAATCTAACTGAACTACGATAACTTAATACTAAGTAACAGTTAAAGTACTAATAACAGTAAAAGAAATAAGAGCAGATTCGAACTTAACCAATTCTTTTGCAGATATATGATAATAATGTCTAAGCTGAGGAAACGCTGCTGTCATCATCCTGCGTCTCCTCATCACAGATAGAAATGTCAAGTCATTACTACACATATTATCTGCTGTCTATGCTTCTCATCACTGGAGTCAGGGACGCCCACACTGCCGGCCGATGAGCTTGGCATGGGGTCACACAAGCAGTAGTCTTACATAGTCAGAATCATCTCCACAGCGCTCACACAATCAGTCAAGCACGGTTCATCTCTCCGCTTACAAGACTGTGTCGTGCGCGGCCAGATACTGTCCACTTTTACACATAATTATTTTGAACCATTTGTTGGACGTCCCGCCCGATGTTGGAATCCGTTTGAATCATATACGGCTGCACTTCGCACTGTTTTGTTAGGCACAGCAAGCGTGTTTACGGTACCTACAAGCTAGTAGAAGGCTACCTGCTGTCAGAGCCGTGTAGCGTTTGTGTTGTGGTTATGTTAACTAGACAGGTTTAATGAAGCATTGGTAATTTCTGCACCAGAGCTGTGATTCAGTCTAGTAGGTGCCGGACATATAGGAACTGGTGCCAGCATGGCATGGTTTCAGGACCCAATGCTACTCAGAAACCTGAAACTGTTCACTCCACTGATGTGGACAGTGGTGTGTGTCTTTTCTCCATTATCTGAAAATCAACAATCAGCTCGTTGGTTTTGCTGACATTGAGCAGCATCTTGTTTTCTGTGCACCACTGGAAAATGCTGTTGATTTCCTGCTGACATGAAGTGTCATCACTGTTTGAAATTTGGCCGATGATGGTTGTGTTGTCAGAGGCTGCACTCATGGATGTACACTGTGAATAGAAGATGGTTGAGCACACAGCCTTGGGGTACTCCAGTTTTGAGCACTGGATTGGAGAATGTGAGCCTGCCAATCAGAACTGTCTGGGGTTTGTTTGTGTGAAAGTCCAGTTTCCAGCTGCAGAGTGTGGTGCTCAGACCCAGAGTGTTCAGTTTGCCCATCAGCATCACTGTGTTGAATGCTGAACTAAAATCAACAAGCAGAATCTGAACCAATGTGATTTTCTTCAGAAGACTGAGTGGAGGGCAGTGGAGGCGTCATCCTCTGTGGATATGTTGGTTCTCAATGCAAACTGGTGTGGGTCCAGACTGGCTGGGATCCTGTTCCTTATGTGCTGGAGAACCAGTTTCTCAAAGCACTTCATCAGAATGGGGGTGAGTGCTACAGGGCAATAGTGATTTACACAGGACACTGACTTTTTAGGAACGGGGATGATGGTGGCTGTCTTGAGGCAGGTGGGATGTTATCAGGTCTGACAGCTTTAGACATTTAGAACGTAAGTCCAATATTCACAGTTTCTTTAAAGTTCAAACAACCATACAAATCGTCCGAACAGCTTGTGCAGCATCAGCTATGTGTTGTGTAAGCTGATTTTATTGATGCACTGTTGTAATACAATGCTGTTGAGACTTGAGACCATGCCTTTTTCACGTGAAATATTGTGCAATTCATCTCAAAGGACTGATATGATGAAGAAGAATCGAAATGCTAAATTTGTATTTGACTGACCAGAACCTTTCAGTAGTATAGCTTTGTCCAGAAATCTGATTAAAATGGCCTGAAACATGTTACAAGAGTGAGCGAGAGTACCAAGGAATTGGTTAAGATGGTGATTCAGATTCAGCTATTAAATTAGCTACTGAAATGAAATAATCACTGTGTTCATACAGCAGGACTTCCTGAAGACATTGCAACATAATACACTTATGGTATATGGTGCAGGGCTGTGTCTCAACAAGTTGCATCATCACTTCTGTACTGTGAAAAAAAAATCTCCACATGACCTGACCTGTTTCCTCACAGGGGAAGGTTGCAAACTCATGTTATTAAAAGAATCAGTCATGGTATGTCAAACGGGCAAATTCACTGGCCGATAATTAGTGAGTCAAGATAGTATCTATGATTTGTCATGGAGGGACAAGTACAACGTGTTAGATTGGCCCCTGAAATAACTGTTTTAGATAAGTGAAATGCAATATTAGCCATTAAAGTGCCATGTTGTAAATCTTCCTACAGCTGAAATTCCATAGAGATTCAAAGGTATTCTTCCAAACAAATCCCACTTAACTGATTCATGTCTCAGCAGGAACTACAGTATGTTACCATGTGTGAGGGGAAAGCTCCAGATGTGATTAGTTTATTTAGTCTTAGCTACTACAAGGAACTTTCACATTGTGTTGGTTTTGGAGGCCCCTGTAGTCAAAAGCAGTGGTGTTTAGATAGTAATAAGAAATAACCAGTCGTCTCATGCATAGTCATGTTTGTTTATGTGGCTTGAATTGAGACTTTTTTGCAACCAGTAAAAAAAACTAAAATGTTTGACCTCTACCACTGACTTGTATCCGTGCAAAGTTTGACACCACAGACATGTTTTCGTACTCCCCTACTGAAGGGGGACATGTCTGAAATCTGACATTCAAACATACGCCTGGCAAGCTAGATGTTCTACATAAAAAATTCAGAGCAAACAAGTCTAATGCAGACAAAGAGACCTGAAAAGTCCAACACAGAGTAGACTTGTCAGTACAGAGTGCAAGACTGCTACATGCTAACAAGCTAACAAGAACATAAACAAATACAGTAAAATATATTAACTACATTTAACGTTGTGATATGTCTGCGAGTCGCCGATTTTGGTGCACAACGGGTCTAAACCAAGCTGAAACATGTATGGCTGAGTCTCTCCAATGTTTCCTTGAACGCTAACACTAGCCATCTTGATGCACACCTTCCTTTCACTGGTCAACCTAGTGCCAGCAGTTTTGATGAGCGGGGCTTGAGGCCAGAACCAGAATTTCTAAAAGAGAGAGACAGAGTAGATGCGCTTCCAGCACTTTTACAGAGTTTTTTTTTGTAATATTATATGTAGGGAAACCATTTTAAAGAAGATAATAATCCTAGAGTACTTTTACAAACTTTAAAGTCTGTTCAAAGGAAGTTTGTCTTCTAAACATATTGCAGATGTTAGAAAATAGTTGTTGCAAGCATGTGAAAAGATTAGTCTTTGTAGCATAGACTGGAGGACTGTTGTTCACAATTTCTATGTTCAGGATTTTTCAGGCTGACCTGTAACATGGCTCTGTGATGCCAGAGCCATGGTCATGGCCATGGGTCTCCTTTTCCCAGTGGAGCGGGGTTCAGAGCAGAGAAAACAGCAAATTTGTCATGATTTTGAGACTTGATTTTATATAATTAGCATTTTTTTAATCATTTAAATTTGGCTGAGTGGCTAATAACACAAGTTGATCTGGTTTGACAAACTCAGAACACACATTTATTGTTGCTTTACAGTATCTTTAAAATATGTCTGGAGGGGAACTTCTTATTTCTTCTCTATCTTATTTCTTATTGTTTGTGTTCTGCATCACATTCCTGACAGTGGCATTATTCTCACAAGGAAAGGTAGCTTTCCCATCAGCGATTTTGCCCTTTATATCAGCAGTGTTTTTTCTTGTACCTTCATAAATAACAAAACCAGGCCAGGATATCTACTTCCTACCATTTCAGAGCCATGTGTACCCACAACTGAGAGGTGATTCTTATCAAACTGTTTCCTCTGTCTTGGTGAAAGGTTACAATTTGATTGCGTTGGTTTGTTTCGTAGAAGATGACCTATTTTTGGGAGTTGAGCCCTGAACCCTGAGGTAAACGCTGAAATAGATCTAACATGACGTCACATAGATGTAGTCAATGGATCAGCAGCTAACTGATCTGTGACAATGACCTTCAGGCTGATTCGTGTGGTGGTGCAGCATTACAATGCAGTGCTAAAATCTCATTGTATGGAAACGTTCATCTTCAAGTTCTGACCACAGAGCTGGGGGGGGGGGGGGGGGGGGGTATTTTTCCAGGCAGTGCCCTCCACTCCCTGTCTGTGCTGGAGCAGGAGAGTTATAGGGGGAAAACAAAGAGGAGTTCAGCTGCTGTTCTTTGTACAAAACCACACAGCTGGAGAGCCAACGCACCCTTCCAATGAAAATGGTCTCCTGTTTGACCACGAATAGTGATTCATAAAAAATCTGCGTTTGAGATTCTTGTGAAATGAGGCTTGGTTTGGAGTCTGACTCCTGTATGGGTTTGGGTGACTCTGTGAATGCCTGTGTAAAATTGGTTTGTGAAATGGAAGGAAGCCACGCTTGATTATCAGCCAAAAATGCTACGAATGAGAGAATTGGTGACTGACAGAACTGAGCAAAGGGATCAACGCAATTTGTCCTGTCTTGCCTGTCTGTGTGAGCGTGCCTAAATCTCTTTTGCTGGTGACAGCTTAACCAAAGAATTCATGGATTTATTTCTTGTTGGCCAGCCATCTGAACACATTGCTTTTCTCTAAGCCTCCTTGACAAAATTCATCTGCTAAGGATTCCTAACTGGCAGTGGGATTGTGTCTCACCACCTTTTTGGGGAACAACACTATTAAGACAATGTATATGCTTATTTTAAAGTGTTTTTGCACTGGGATTTGTTCCTGGCTGTGTTAAAAAAGAAGCCAGTATCCATATTTCAAATTCCAGTGGCTGAAAACCTCTTAATTCTGTGGTTGCAGATAATTATTGCAGTTATATTAAGCAAATAGAGGCTCTGCAGTCAGTATAAACGCACCCCAGATGTTGATGCAAATAATCTCTCACTGGTTGGATGAGTTTGACATCTAATATTTCATCACGTGTTTTTATGCCTCTTTAATTAATCTAGCTATGAAAAATGACTGATTCTAGAGTGAGTCAATAGGTGGCACAGGGGCAAAGAGCTGGTTCGCCACCTCAGAAAACCTGCATTCAGATCCCAGCAGGAACTTGATACTGCATCCATCAGTCTGTTAGAAGGGCCAGAGAAGGCACTATGAATTAATCATGCTGCCAATTTGCCCCAGAGGCCAACAATGGTACTGCAGCCCAGTGTTTATTTTTCCCATAGCCACTAGTCTTTAAAATGTTGACATCTCAGACAACAAACCATGTTATGCATTTTTGCACCATGTAGACTAAAAGGAATAATTTCACATTTTGAGAAATCAACTTATTTGCTTTCTTGCAGAGACAGTTGGTGAGAAAATCAATTCCATATATTTATGGTAAATATGAAGACTGGAAACAGGTGAAAACAACAAACCTGGCTGTGTACAAAAGAAGCAAACTCTACCTACCAGTGTAGTTTTTAAGTGAACATGTTGGGGTTTTACTGTGGATTGGACCAGGCACGGTGACTCCCTCATGTCTCTACATCATATTTGCACTTTGGTGTTTCTACAGATTAAACAAACAAGATATAACATGTTAAGCTTTAGCAGCACTGGTAGTCAAATTTTGTTACCTTTGGACAGAGCCAGGCTAGCCGTTTCCCTTTTTCCGGTCTTCACGCTAAGCTAATCTGAGAGGCTGGTGGCTCCACCTTCAAACTGTAACTTTTGCCAAGAAAGTAAACAAACTTATTTCCTTAAATGAAGAATTAGTCATTTAATTTTGAGAACTTCCAGAAGCTGTGGGAAGTTATTCGTCCTAGTGAAAATGTGACATTTTTCATGTGGATGTCCCGTCAGTGTTGATGGTGGATTTAGTCAGTTGAAGTGATAAAACCCTCAGTGCGTGATATATTGACCAAGAAAGCCTAGTTGCTGTGTTGGTAGTGTTTGCATGTACCATGATGCATTAGGGACAAACCTCTGGTGGACACCCCTGTGTTACTGTGTACCACCACCCTAGCCTAGCTATTACCTTTCAGGCCAAAATATAGCATTAGGTGACAAAAGTGGAGAATAGAAGTTAATTGAAAATGTGTTTGTTAGGTTTATTTCTCCTGTCAGTGTCCTCGACCAGGATGCCCAGGGTGGTGCATGGTGGCAGACCTCCTAATATTTAGGATGGATCAGATGGATATAATTCATTTAAGTATTTACATTGTACTTGTATGACAGTGTATGTGATACTGATATAATCAATAAAGGGTTAAATATGAAATAGAAATGGAGCAGACTCCCTGCGCTCCACTGTACAGCTGGGTTTGGGTCAGAGACCAAGTTGGTGTTTGTTTTTGTGGGGCTTCAGATTGCAGACAGACTCTTTGGATCATATGTGGTGTTTTTATGGCCCCTCTGCTCTCTAACGCCCAGGGCAGCTTGATATCTGGGATTGTCTCTCCAGTGGAAAAACACTAGCTCAGCCAGAAGCGTGACAACTGTTTCCTGTTTGGCTAATTGTTGTAGAAATATACAGTACTGTACAGGTTACTCATGTTAAATCCCTTTTCCTACTCATCGTTGCCATAACGGCCTGTATTGTAACGGAAGCTTACTCAGGCTTTGATATCAATTGTGCCAGTCATCAGTTCATCATTTGTCACTGATTGGCACTCTCACATACTAAAGAGGCGCCCCAGCTCATCACACTACTCGCTATTACCCATGATCCTCTCTGTGCTTCTGCACTTCTTAATCTACAGGCTGTGGTATACACATTTCAGGGTGTGCAGATAGTATCAGACACTGGTGTCTGTGTGTTTCTGTGGCCAATGACAAATCGCTCAGTTCTCAGGGGAGAATTAATGCACTCATACATCTAGATTGCTGACTGGGGCATCAGATAGTTCATCACAGTAGAACGTAAAGGAGCACTTTATGACTCTATACTCTCCCTTAGGCTCCACATAAATGTCTGCCGCTGAAAATTACAATGCTGCTTTTTCGTTTTAACACAAACATGCTGTATGCTTTATGATGCATGATTAAATTAGATCAGATTAAGTCTGGATGGTATGAAAAGCTGGTTTGATCCGTTGTCCATGTGAGAGGGGTCTGAAACCGTGAGATATTATGTTGAGGTGTTTTTTGGCTGCTGTCATTCATGGTATGGCTGCCTTATATAACTACTGTGCCTCTTTTTCAGGTGCTGGGGAATCTGGGAAAAGCACAATAGTGAAGCAGATGAAGTAAGTTACACACTATGAAAACCATTTTGCTCACTCAACCCAAATGTTTATTGTAAAGAGCTTGCACACAACACTCTTAATGTACCTCAGAAGTGAACAAAGTTAACTGAACTTAAGTTGAATAATTAGTTTGAAGTCTTATTAGAATTAATTGAACTTGAGAAAACATGAGCTTAATATATGAAGTTGAACCAACAACTCTTTAGTCACACTGACCAACAGTACAAATTAGATTTGTTTTACATTTTTTACTTTTACAACCATGACTTACCTTAAAATGTATCAGAGACACACAGGACATTTTCATCATATATGCTTTCCTCAAACTATATAAATGAAGGGTTTTAAGAGAGTTTTAACTTTCACTCCATGCATGCTGGGAAGTCTGCTGATATGCTATGTTGCTTTGACTCAGTCATACAAAATTGTGTGAACATGAAATTATTAAGTTGGTAAAAACACTACAGGTCTTGTTTTAATAATATGTTCTGCTGTGTTAAGTGAACACAAATGATGTGTTTTATTGAATAAGACATTGGTGTCATTGCTGGTGTCAACTGAGCAACCAACCAATTTGGACTATTTAATATACTGTTTAAGGCTCCAGTTCACAATTTGGACAGCAGTACTCATGTTTGAACGCTATAGCCTTACATATTTCTCCTTTAATATAAACATTTGCCAATGTCACAAGGGATGAGTGTTAAAGTTTTCATGTAATTTTGACACTTTTGAACATTTGTGTGGATTCTGTGCAAAAAAAGTTGGTGTCATGGGTGAATTGAGGTTTACAGTGCAGCTTGTCCTGATAACACTGACGCACATGACATATTAAACTCCTACATCCCATAATAAACGTCAACGCTATTTTTGTATTATGTTGATGAAAAACAGTCCCACTCCCTCACTCCCACATTCAGCTTGTTGTCAGAGGTTAATAGTGTGGGGAGAGCTGTGAGCAGAAACAGGGTTCATCTTTGTGGATATACAGTATATACTGTGGATGCAAAGCAGGAGCCTCATTTCACTCCAGGCGGAGGAGGAAGCACCCTTTTGCCCAACATGTTAAACAATGGCCTCAGAGGCCAGTCGTAGCCTGGCAGGACCTGAATAGACTTCCCCAGTTCCCACATTAGGCATGCTGCATGCTCACTGAAGCTCAAATTCCAGCACTAATGACAGTGTTGCATGATTTTTTTTTTTCCATCTGTAATTTGTCCCACATTTGCTAAAGCCATTGTTCCCACTGTAAAACATTTATCTGCACTCCTGAAATCCCATTTGGATTTTGTTTCTGTGTCAGAATCATTCATGAAGATGGCTACTCGGAAGAGGAGTGCAAGCAGTACAAAGTGGTGGTGTACAGCAACACCATCCAGTCCATCATGGCCATCATCAGGGCGATGGGCCGGTTAAAGATAGATTTTGATGATGCTGCACGGGCGGTGAGTTAAATACATTCGATCTGCATCAATCATGACTTTCAAAGAGTTTACAATGACAAAAAAATTTACAATGACAACAATTATAATGTCTTTATTACCAGGATGATGCCCGCCAGCTGTTTGCTTTGGCAAGCACAGCAGAGGAAGGGGTGATGTCGACAGAGCTGACTGCTGTGATTCAGAGGCTGTGGAACGATGGCGGAGTTCAAACATGCTTTGATCGATCACGGGAGTATCAGCTCAACGACTCTGCTGCATAGTGAGGACTCACTTCTCCACATATAGACACACACAGACTTAACAAGCACCAACTAAAGCTTATTAAGTAAATTTACACAGTAAAAACCAGTAAAGTCATTTAATCTATATCAAAAATGCATTTATTAGGATAAACCTCTTGAGATGTATAATCTCGTTTTCGAGGGGGTCCTAACATATATCACAATCAATCAATTTATATTCAGCCTTCATTTATTTTATCTTAAAGAAGTTAAACAATCCATCAATAATGTGAGATAATTTCACTTGATGCTAGAGCTGAAAATATTTGCTCAAATCACTGACTAATAATTAATTAGTCACTAGTAACTAACTAGTTATTAACCCTAAATTTGCATTATAAATGACATAAGTGACACCTAATGAGAACATTCCTAAAGACTCCTACATGTTCAGACAGGTGTCATGTCCTGGTCAGAATGGTGTCACCTCAGTCTTGTGCACAACCCTTCAAATAAGTTAAGTTGACCAATTTATCTAGAAAACAATCTGATCAGTGGATAATGAGATCAGTCCGATCTGATTCCAAATAAGGTTTTACTTCCTGATAACACTCATCTTATTAAAGGTTCCTGAAAATGCCCAAAGGAAGTGAAACAGCTCTTATGAATTACAGTAAAGTTTGAAATTGCATCATCCATCTTCAAGGTCATAGTCTTAAAGAAATTTCTTTCAATCTCATTTGGCTTATCACATGAACTTTGACGCAGAGGAGTTTTCCGCCTTCATGTCTGTAACATTTGCAGTGGAACAAAGGAGGCAAGATGTGTCTTGCTCTTCACGGTCTTGTGTCAGCTTGTTGCACAGTTCATTGCATTCCTGCAAAAGGAGAAACTTGAAAGAGAAACTGATGGCTGGAAAATGTTTCTGTCGACTTACAGTCGTTAAGATCATTTGAAAAAATGCTTTCAATTTATTGTGTTAGCTGATTACAACTGTCTGCTGAAGTTGAGTGAAAAATGGAAACAAGGCAGTTTGAGCTAAATATAGTTGAATCCTGCATTACCAATCAGACATGGATAAAGCTCAAGGTTTTCTTTTTCTGCAGAGTTTATATCACACACCCTGAAAGAAAGTAGCTCAGTGTGAAGGACATTCTTTGTTTTGAAAACAGCAGAGGTGTCATAGCTCATGGTGCACTTTATCCACACAACGAGACAAGAGGAACCAGTGGAGTTAGTCTGTTTTTACTCAACCCACAAGGAGCAAGTGTTTATCATGCACCAAAATATGAGCCCATATTTAGTATCATTCTGTGAAGTCCTGTGTGGAGCGAGTCCTCCACGTCTCCAGGCATAAGTCTCCCAAAAGCATTTTGTTGCTTATATTATGTTGTCTTTTTTTTTTGATAAAGTATCAGCGTGGAAACCCCCTGGATAGCCTAAATTTTACCACGTGGTGTTAAAAAAAAAAAGAAAAACACCAGATTTTATGAGCACATCTGTTTTCATGAAATACATACTGGAAGCTGCCTGTACTGCAGATAATGCCACTGTAAATTTAGATTGTACAGTCATGTGCGCATCAGCTCTGGGATCATCTTCATATACCCATGCTTTCTGTCTCTCAGCTACCTGAATGACTTGGACAGGATCTGTCAGCCGAACTACATCCCAACTCAGCAGGATGTGCTACGTACACGTGTGAAGACCACTGGCATCGTGGAAACTCACTTCACCTTCAAAGATCTCTACTTCAAGTTAGTACAGTTGTAATTTATCTGCTCGTGAAGGCCTCAGGTGGGCTGAAGATCTTAATAAGCTTTACAGCCATGGCCTGAGCTAATTTACTGTATTGGTGAGCATTTAAATGTCCTCATTATAAGACTTAACCTAGTGCTCACCAGCATGGGGTTTACTTTTTTGGATTTTTTAAAAAGTTTAAAAAGTTTTTTTTCCCCTTGTGAAATACCTCTTCATATGTGAATTGTAATAAGGGGTTGCAAGAGGACAAGAGTTGCTTTATATTAAAGATTCACAAGAACAAACCTGGGAAACAATGACATAACACAAGAAGTTTATTGTATGAATATTGAAGTTGGTGTCCTGTTCCTTTTCAACTTCACTTTGCTATTTTAACGGTACATAATCAGGATTAAAAATAAGGCACAAGGTGCAAAGGGGTTACATTTAGTGTCTTAATAAGTCATAGGTGTGTCACCTCCCATTCCTTTTAGGAGCCAGGTGTGCCTGCCTCTGGCACATTGCTATTTAAAAATGGTAGATTGGGCAAGTTGGAGAAGCAAACAGGGATGCTAAAATTACCCTTGTGACTTGTAGTGATGTAAACATTGTGCTTAACCCACGGTTTGAGCAGGCCAGATCATAAAAGTTAACTTTATGATTAATAGCTGATCAGTTGCTGGTGGTAGAAATATGCTGAAGCTGTCCCCTATTTAGTGACATGCTGTGTAAATTTACACGAGGCACAACAGCATGACTGCTGTGATATTACTGTGCGCATGGAAATGAAAGCAGATACGAATACAAAAAAGCACTAATTTATCAAGAAGAAACACAATAAAAAGACAGGAAAGAAGAGAGAAGAGTGGAAATCCTCCCAGAGGAAACGGGGAAATATTTTTTTCAACAGCTCTGATTGAAGTTAGGATTTATAGAGCTGCTTTATTCCAAAAAATGTCACTGTATGATCTGTAACTTTGTTTAAGACCTTTTTGAAGTGTAGAAGAACACAGAACATTAATTTACATTAAAATCTGATTGATTCTGTCAGATTTAAACAGTCAGTGAAGTTGCTGGGACCTCATGCATAAATGTGCACAGTGTCTCTCTTAATGCTTCTGCCTTTTTCTTCCACCTGCAACCCATCCGTTATTAACCAGAATGTAAATTTTTATGACCCACAGATTAACTGCAGTGCCCTAGAAACAGAATGTGCGTGTGTTGTGAACCTGCCTATGTAGGCGCATCTTAGCGTTTGAATAATTTGTCTTGTAAAGCGCTGCACCTCTGACTATAGACCAGGTTTTTGTTGGTCAGTGGCGCATTCGCTTTCTGCTGCCTCAAGACAGCAATGCACCAACAACGCACCTGGCTACACATCATCCTAAGATCAACACGGTCATTGGCACACAGACGGACACAAGTACATCTGCTATTTACACAATATGAGCATGAAAATGACAACTGCGTTGGTCAGAAAATCTATGAGAGCTGCGTTGTGTTTATGCCAGGTGGAAGATGGAGTCCCTAGTCTTATAGCTTATGATCACCACAGTCATAGGGTCAAATGTACAATGTGAAATGACTTTGAAGTAACTAAATGCTGATTGTACAGAGGCAGGTCACATTAGTTTGCATGTGCAGTATCTCAACTTTCTTCATTCTGCATCCTATATCTATATCTGTGTAAGATATTCTCCAGCTAGAGAACATATTGTCTTGTGTTTATCATATGTTGTTGTAGTGCTCCACTGATCATTTTGAAGTATTTTCTGACTGATGCACCTGGATTCGACTTGTTTGGAGCTCTCTCTGTCAGTCGCATCATGATGCTTTGAGAGGTGCTGATTTTCCAACCTCTTTCATAACTCACAAAATGCTGCTTACCTGCATTCAGCCTAATATGACCCAGCTTTGTAGCAGTAAATGTAATTACATTGCCTCAGTCCTTTTACATTATTTTGTCCAGTTCCTGTACTTATAAATATTGGTGAAACAATAACTGTAATAGCCTCCCTGGCCTGCCTTTGTAACCCCATTAAAAAAAAAAAAAAACGCTCAGGATTTGGAAAATGTGTAATCACTGAATTGGTGTTACAGCACACAGCGGTCTTTCATTTCATTTCTGTGTCAGTTAAACAGCTCGGTATAAATTCAGTTTGCCACCGAGGGCCTCAGGTGGAGACAGAGGCAGCAAACATAAACACATGTTCTCTTGCCCTGGATTTATGAGGACACTTGTCCTCATAAAACACTAAAATTCAAATGACAGTAGAATTAAAATGAGCACATTCACTGTACATTTGTTTATGCCGTCACTGTGTCTGTATGTCTGCAGGATGTTTGATGTTGGGGGTCAACGTTCAGAGAGGAAGAAGTGGATCCATTGTTTTGAAGGAGTCACAAGTATCATTTTCTGTGTTGCACTCAGTGACTACGACCTCGTCTTGGCTGAGGACGAGGAGATGGTAAGTAAGGATGGTAAGGATATACTGTGGTTTAGGTTCACTGTTGATACTGGATTTTATGTATTCAACTGGAAATTATTGAGATAGGCCTGAAATTTTGACTTGTAATAGTAGGAAAAGCACAGGACAGTCCCAATAAGCCATGACGGTGTGACAGAACTAGCTGCTAACTTGTAAGTGCTGGTACAGACACAACAGCCAGTTTTCCATTTGGTTTCAGACACTATGAGTTATGTTTTTATGCCTCTGCACAGGCAACTGTCATGGCTGGACGCATCACATTTTCAGGTTGTCCATCCCTCCATCAGTCCTATTCTTGGGAAGGTGATATCTAAAGTGATTAAAATTTGATGGTCAAAGGTCAGAGGTCAAAGGTCTGTGATCTCACACCTGTCATTCCCATGAACTTATTATTATTAGAGAAATTCTTAAAATTTGGTACAAATGTCCACTTGGACACAAGGATTTAATTAAGTAGATTTTGGTGGTCAAAAGTCAAAGTCACAAACCTCACAAACAATTGTCCAATAGTAGTGATGTAGAGTAAGTACTTACTTGTAACTAGTTACATATAATTAAATTACAAAATAATGTAGAATGAGAATGAGAAAATATATGTAATTTAATTACAGTTTCTAATCAAAGTGTCGATGATTGGTGAAAGTACACTGAAAGACAATTGCCACCTCACCACAGCCTGTCCACCCTGCTGCTGTCTGCCAAGAGATACAGAAGTATCTGCCCGATAGCACCAGAGTACAGAGCAGCTTCTTCCCTCAGGCTGTGGGACTGCTTAATTCATCCTCATCCACCATGTAAAATAATTGGTTTTATTTTCATTTCTATGACTTACTATTTATTGAACTAATCTACTATAGATTTTTTTTTATATATATATAACATTTTTGTAGCAAAAGAGAACCACAACTGTATAACTTAATCTTGTTATACAACCCTGTGTTATAAAATTATGCAGAAATCTACCTTGTACCTTGATAATATTAACAATGGCTGAGTGCTATTTAAATGAATGACTGTGTGACAAAGAACCAGCTTTTATAGCTTTAAGTGCTGGACGAGACACACCACTCTGCACATTTTCCATTTGGATCCAGCCACTATAAGTCGTGTGAAATATCTTTTTATTAGTCTATGTCATTTATGATGCTATTGTGGTATTTTATTTACGTTCCACACAGAGCCTTTAGTTCAGGTCAGCATGTGCCGTTTTGTGCCTCGAATTCAGGACCTTGAAGACCCTGAAACCAAAGCAGCGATGAAACAATGAAATTCAAACATCATTAATTTAATTATTAATTTAATTATTTACACCTGTGCTTTTCCCACTGTGACATATCAAACTGTCTTTTGTGAAAAAGACATTTTGACCAATTATGGGTAAGTTCCCATTTGTTCTTTCAACAGAACCGGATGCATGAGAGCATGAAGCTTTTTGACTCCATCTGCAACAACAAGTGGTTCACGCTCACCTCCATCATTCTCTTCCTCAACAAGAAGGACTTGTTTGAGGAGAAGATCAGCAGGAGTCCGCTCACTATCTGCTATCCCGAATACTCCGGTGAGACGAAAAATGTGCACCTGCAATTTAATGACGTGATCTTGTCGGATTCATCTGAGGAAATATTTATTCATCTATCTGTTGTATCTCAGCATTGACTTCCTGGAAATGTGTGGTCATGCTCTCAATTTATTTTATCTTAACCTTAATTTTTGACATTTTTACCAAATAGGCAAAGGCTGTGTGTTTTACTGTTGAGCTGCTTTATCACATGTGAACTGAAGCCTTCGTATAATCAACTACATTCTCTGCACAGCAGCATTTTAACTTCTCTGAATAATTCTCAGCTGCCCTTTTTTTTTCCCTTGTCAGTTTTATTAACCCAGGCTGGTGAAATGTCCATGATGGGTTTTGACAGATATAACTATTTATAGATCTGCAACACAAGGGTTTGTGTCACAGTTCATCATTTTTAACTTCTTATTAGAGTCACCAAAGATGTTTTCACACAAATTCAACAGCACTTTGTAGAAAAAATGACCTTGGAAGATCATCAATACCCTGTTTTGTTGACCGTCTTCTCCACTTTTTAATCAAAATTAAATTAAAGCACA
Source organism: Lutjanus erythropterus (assembly GCF_056507025.1). Lineage (NCBI taxonomy): Eukaryota > Metazoa > Chordata > Actinopteri > Lutjaniformes > Lutjanidae > Lutjanus > Lutjanus erythropterus. The sequence goes on from NC_139322.1 coordinate 24,277,470, forward strand.
ATGTATTCCCCCATAGATTGAACAAAAAATATCAAATAAGACCTGCTGTTAATTTGATACAGCAGAAAATAAGCTCCAATTGGTCACAGATTAATGGCATCGTTCTTCTGCTTTTGGTGTGTTTAATCCACAATGTTAAAAATGAGCTGAGTTAGGCTGTTTTCCAGAGATCATCTGGGATTGTTTCATGTAAATAATTAGCAATTTCTGTTTATAACTGACCTTTTGTTTTTTACCGTAGGTGGGAACTCATATGAGGAGGCTGCAGCTTATATCCAGTGCCAGTTTGAAGATTTAAATAAACGAAAGGACACCAAGGAGATCTACACCCACTTCACTTGTGCCACGGACACCAAGAATGTGCAGTTTGTGTTTGATGCCGTCACCGACGTCATCATCAAGATCAACCTGAGGGAGATCGGGCTCTACTAAAGCTTCAGGCCCTGCAGGTCAGCACATTGACTTTCACCTGCACTGCAGTTCCAGCACTGAAGAGATGTGGCAACGTGGTGTTGTTGTTTTCCAACCGACAGATAAAAATGACATAATGACAATTGATTGTTGCACCACCCTCATTACACGTAACCTGTTACATGTAATTACATGAAAAAATAAATGTGATTATAATCTGTTACAGTTACTGAGAAAAAAGTCTGTGTTAACACTTTATTTTAAGACCGTTTATAATGCAAAGTTGACATTTGAGATACATTGAGGTACATTTTGGACTGATCATAAAGATGTCATTAAGTTTCATTACACTGTCAAATACCTTTGTAGCTGTGTCATGAATACTTTCCATTTAAGTAGAGTGGTACCTTGGACTTGTCATAAAGATGTTATTAAATGTTAAATACAGTCAGTTTGATGACAGAGTACAGTAGCAATGTGATTTAGATTGTGTAATTAGCTGATGGACAGACAATGGTTAGCTAGCTTGTTGCGAAAGTAGCCTAACCACTGTCTGCTGTTATCTGGAATTATCTCATTAGCTTGGTTAGCTGTGAAGCTAGCCTCGTAATTAGCTGACTCAGCCCCCCGGTGTGCCAGGAGCCAAACCCGGTCAGCACTGAATACCCCGTCAAACTGTAGGAAGGAGCCGAGGAGTGAACGGTCTTGTTTCCCTCTCATCTCTGTTGAGAAACACACATGCTTAGGACCAATCTATATTTTCCCTCGCCATGCTAGTGTCATCTGCGTCTAGCTGAGTCTGGCTGACCTGGAGATCCCAGCCAGACTGGAACTGAACACAGCCTCCGAGACCTCCATGGCCTGTTTGATGACAAAGGAATACAGTACCGATGTGGCTTCCTTGCTGGGTTTGTATCCCGACACCCCGGGGCTGAGTCAGCTAATTAGGCAGCTAGCAGTGGTAGCTGAGCTAACGAGCTTATGCCACCTACAGATAACAGCAGACAACAGTTAGCCTAATTTAGCAGCAAGGAAACTAGCTAACCATAATCGGCTCAGCTAACTCTTTAAGCTAAATTATCTTGGCATTGTACTCTGTCGTCAAACTGGCCTTGTAACATTTAATGACATCTTTACGATAAGTCCAAATGGTACAACTTTACTTGAAGTCCAGGAAATTATTCATGACACTGTTACAAAAGCATTTGAGAGTTTAATAAAATTCAATGACATCTTAATGACAACTCGAAAATGTACCACTTTACTTGAGGTCAAAGACAATATTTATAACACTCTTATAATGATCTCATGACAGCAAGTGTCAAAACAAACGTAAGACAGTACAGCATAATGTTGAAATGTGAAGCTTATGTCAGTGTCAAGCTGTCATAACAAAGATGTTGACAGGTTATGTTGTCTTGGTTAATGTCAAGCTGTCATAACAAATACATTTTAAACAGTGTCAACCTTGCATTAAAAACCTTTCTTGTCATGACATGGTTATGACAGGGTAATGTATAATGTCTTAAGCTCCACGCTAAATAAATGATCATATCTGTAATTTAATTACAGTTACTCATCAAAATGTTAATTACAAAGGAGTTGCATCCAAATATTCTTTCTGCCTGGTGGAGATCTGCACACTACAGAGTGCACTCTTCTAGTTATAACCAAGCAGCTTATGAATTAAAATGTAAGTTATATCATTAGGGATATCATTAGTGGGACTGAATTCATTATTTCCTGTCACCATAGGAACTAATGATCCTTGTCTCCTTGCAGGTGTCTGGAGGAGAATCAGGACTTCTGGGCTAGTATGTCTTGTCTGCAGAGGGCAAATTGGAAAGTAGGTGTTACTAAGGACTGAGCTGTGGCCACGCTGCATGCAGGACCTAAATTCCACAATTTGGGGACTTGATACTATGATCACTTTTGTCTTAATCGATTTTATGATGCAGAGCATACTGAGAGGAAGTGATGAGTGTGTGTCGAGGGAAGGCTTGTGAAATGATCACTGTGAGTACTGTGGAGTCCAGTCATATTTAAGACCTTAACATCAGCCAGGGGCTGGCAGGTAAAGCCCCTCTGATGCCTCTGACACATTCATAGCTTGTCTGTCATATGTACGAGGACCAAAACAGACTGCCTGTTAATCAAATCCATCACTGCATTTCACAGTTTCACAGCTGACATGTTAAGTTCTGTTTTAATGTTAAGTCTGTATCACATTGCTTTTATGAATATTTGCATTTTTTATATTTTATTTTAAATTTGAGTTGCAATTATATAGTATTTCCACTTTTGGATGCGTGAATGCCATAACTTATGTATGGAGAAACGTTTTGTGTGAGCGGTTTTGATGTATATAATGTAACCTTTTGGGTCTGGGATTAGTTAGCAAGAGTCTAATGAGCTCAGTAGCAACAACAACTGTCTACATACTAATTATTGACTAGACAACATTGTACTGAACAATATTTTTTATACATGAGACACATCACTGCAAACCCATTTGTGATGGGAGATCTTGATTCCCCTGTGTATTTTTTCCCTAGGTTTGAATATGACTAATATTATTCACTCAGTGGAGGTTGATATAGAATATCCTTTTTTTTCAAGGTAATTTTTTAATCCTATGGATATCAGTGAAGATATTTAAACACATTAAACATAAGAAAATAGATAGTTTAGCCAGAGGCTGCATTTGTGTTTGTCCATCACATAATACTGAGGAAGTCTGTTGCTGTTATAAGCCTGTAATGTAGTGGAGCACAGTTTGGGTTAGATCCTTCATTATTTCCCGGTAGAAAACATTAACAATTTCATGTCTGGCTCTCTTTACATTTCTGCAGTTGTATTGGTTCATTTTAACATCAATAAATGATGGCACAAAGTTGTCTTTCTTTTCTTCTATTTTTAAGACTGAGTCAATACCAGAATCTTACCACAGGCAACACCAATCAGATGTTATCCTCTGTGAAAGCCTAGTCTCACCTAAACCATGCTGGGAAGGAGGTCATGTACATTGCAAATAGTATTTTTAGCCTTCAGAGACGCATCTGTGTACTTGAGCTGAGTGCTCATTGTGTTCCAGCTGCTGCACACCACTGCTCGCCAATTTGTCCTTATTGTCCTGCCTTGTAGGCAGTGTTGGGGAACGTTAATTTTATAAATAACTTGTTACATCACAAGATTACCACCCTTAAAAAATTAATTGTTATGTTACAGTGTTACTGCTGAGAAAAGTAACTTGCTAGAAAAATGAAAACCCCTCTGTGATTGTTTGTGCGAGTTGGTTAAACTGTGTTGACGATCTGACATCAGAGTGGACAGAGGCGTATCACACAGCTGCCTCTATGAAAACAATAAAGCATACAGTATATCACTTTCATTATGCAACTAATAAATCATTTAGCCTCTCACAACACACGCCTACATACCAGTGTTCTCTGTGTGTTCTTTCTCTTAGTCTTTTATAACACAAGATAAGTTTTGGACAGTTGGTTCCTCTGACAACACTTTCAGACTGGAACACCTCTCCACACACATGCTAATCTGGATGGTGTTGCAGTATTGACTCCACTCAATTAATTGATTTTTACCCTTGCCCAAACCCATGAATTTATATAAATGTATATATATTTTTTTTTACGTTTCACAACAACTTTGTGGGTCACCTGCCGGGTACCTGCAGGTACCCGACCCCTAGGACTCTGCTCCTTCTTTCATGCCTGTGCTCATCATTGTACGCTTTCTGATTTGATAAACCAGCCGTTACCAGTTTACATAGACAGCTGCATTTGTATATTTTTGTGTACAAAGCCATGCTGGGTAAACTCCTTATATATATGGAATCTCCTGAGGCAGACCTCCAGCGATCTTCAGTTTTGTTACAAAAGGTGGCTACCGGGTAACAAAGGTTTGCACTGATCGGGGGGGAAAAAAATCTCTCTCCCTCTTTGCTCCCCTAACTTGGAATAATCTATAGAGTACGATACATTTCAATAATGTACTCCCCTTGGAAAAAGTTAAGCTACCCAAAAAAAAAAACATGTAACTGAGGAGTGCAACTGCTTTATTTGATGTGGATTTGGTCTCTTCTTTATGTGTTTGATATTTGTGTTTGCTGCCTCTTGTGCTTTTATTTTTATTCTAAGTCTTAACTGCACCCCATGTCTGAGCCTAATTTGAAAAACGCTAAGAAGTGGGCAAGAGGTTGACAGAGGGGGCTGGTGCTGGGAAGCACAGGACTATAGCCGTAGTGGGTATGGTCTCTTGGCTACATAGTATGTCATGACCATAGATGAATAATAAAGAACTGTATTATGAATGCAAAGATGGCACCCATTCAGTCCAGTGAGAGATGCTCGCCTGGCACATAAGCCAAATAAACGTTTCTATCTGAGTTTACCTCCTGGATATACAGTCCACTGAATATGAGCAGTAGTGTTCTTCCCCTTGCCCCACTCAGCCCATAGACTTCACATTGTGGAGACAGCTTTCTTCGGCTCAAGGAAATTTTTAAAAATATAAAAACTCCATGGATCAAAAATTCATCATAGAATGCAGTTTTAGGCTGGCCTGTCGGGAAGAATGCTTGGGCCGTAGGGAAAGTTTTTTGCTGCAATTCCCCCGAGAAATCATGACGTGGGCCCTCAAAATACAGAGAAAATACACAGACCTTGTTGTGAGAAGTTTCATGTAGAAACTACTTTCTTTCTGCTGTAGAATTTACCAGAACACTAAATAAAATGGCTCACAACAAGGACTGTGGATAATGTTTAGTAACCGGATCACGATTTTTGGAGAGAGACACTAATGCTGAATTTCTCATATGTATTTTTAGTGCTTTTAGCACCACAAGCAGTGGCATCTAGTTCCATTATATTCAAAAGAAGGCAGACATCTCTATGGCAGATATCTCCAAAATGCAGCAACTCACACCCAAAAAAAATCTAGATGGATAAACAGCACTACATGCCAGGGGAAAAATATGTATTTATGATTTGGGGGTGAACTGTCCCTTTAAGTCAATAAGAAATGTCAAAATTAAAACCAAAGTTTATGTGTGTCACTACAGTGTTATCATATAATTTAATTTACAGCTCAACAAACATGATGTGTGTAAGTGCGCAGTACCTCTGGTGTGCTGTCGGTCTTTGGACTTTGGTCTACCGCGTGAAATCTCAGAGCACTTCCTGGTTAAATGACGTTTTAAAAACAGCTGTGCGACTGCGCAGCGTCATCGGGGAAATCAAATATTACGTTCCTGTTTTCCGAATTTTCTTTTTAAAACGACGATTTTTCACACAGACATCACATCAAGTATTTTGTTTTCTTCTTTTCTAAACGACGATATTCGCAGTTATAAAAACAAAACATCCACCTGGGGAGTTTTGTCCGGTTGAGATCTTGCACGGGTGTGGACTTGGATTGTTTTCCTCGGCTGGGAAAGTTCAGCTCGCACCGACCCCAAGTACCGTCCGACGGCGTCTCTCATGAGCACAAACCGAAACTATAATCCGACACTGAAGAAGCTGTCAGAGTGAAAATGGGCATCTTGATGAGCGCTGAGGAAAGAGCTGCAAGGAAGAGGAGTAAAATGATCGATGAACAACTTCGAAAAGACGCAAGGAAGGTGGTGAATCTGATTGTATTTGGTATGAACAGTTTTGATCATTATAAATCTGTGCTTTTCGTTTTCACCTTTTCACTGTTTGTCTGACTCCACGCGCTCCTGCTCCTCTTATTTCCGTCAGCTCCTCTTTACTACCTGATGAAGTCTGGTCAGGGGCGTTTTCAGACTTGTTTTTTTTTTTTTTGTTTTTTTGACGGGATTGGTCCAAGTGCGGCACTGACTTATGCAGGGTGGCATGTACACACATGCGCACATTAATGTACCATTTCACATGTTTATGTTCAGAATCAGAATCATTTTATTTACCAAAGGAATTTGATTTTGTGATGCAGCACAGTGGTATGAGAAAGACAAAAAGTTTTTTTTAAAAAAGAAACTAACCTAAAAAGTTAAGTTTAAGTTGAATACAAGAATTATGTACAAACAAGAATATTATATACAAATAAGAATACTATACAAATTGAAAATAAAAGGTACACATAAGATAAGAATAATACAGTACAGTATGAGTTAAGAATAAGTATATATAACAAGATAAGAGAAATAAGTAACACTGCCACACATTATATTCATACATGAATACATACAGTATCTTACAGTTTCTTATTCCTGTGTTTAGAATTTCATTTGTGATTTGATAAAATCTGATTTGTTTTTCAAAGTTAAATAACCCTACTAATCACAACGCAACAGGGTGACGCCTTACATGAAGGTTCCATACTTTAGTCTTTAAATCATCAAAAGGAAATTGTACCGCCATTTTTCATCCATCCTTAGGCTGTGAGACTCCTAAATTCATCCTCTGCCATGAAAAATACTTTTATTTTCATGATTTGTTATTTAAATAATTTATTAATTCATCAAGTATGCTAAATTTACCCTGTAAAAAATTAAAGCAGGTGATATACAAAAGAAAACAATGAACATTGATGAATACTTATTAAACAGTTGGTAGAAACTAAGGTCACGCCTCTCACTGGACAGATAACCAATCATACTTGAGGATGATGAGGGGGTGATGTTTTTGTTTATTTCTCACATAGATTATGTAGATTACTATCTGACTGACATGTGTTTTTGACATTCATTAGACAGCTTCCCCATTTTTCTCTCACCAAGGACCCACTCAAGGGGGAATTATGTGAGTTTTCTGTCTTCATCACTACCAGACTGTTTCTCGTTGTTTTAAGTAGAGGACACATGGAACCATGAGGAACATTATGGTTCTCTGCTGCATCTCGTCAGCTCATTCATGGCAGTTTGTCATAAGCTTCAAAGAGTCTATGTTTTTATTTAGAGAAAATTACTTTCTTGATTTCAGACTGCGTGCAGCTTCAGCCTTAGATAGCCAGCTGGAAGCAGACAGCGAGGCAAAGTATCATGGGAGTTAAGTTAAAAAAGTTTACTCCTCTGTGACAGTAAACTGAATATCTTTGGGTTGGGAACAAAACATGTCATTCATCTTGAGCTTTGGGAAACAGTGATCAACATTTTTCACCATTTTCTGACATTTTGTAGGCCAGACAATTAGTCAAGAAAATAATCGGCCAATTAATCGAGTATGAAAATAATCGTTAGTCGTAGCCCTAAATTGAATTAAATTAAATTAAATTAAATAAGTGGACTACTTGATTACTATTAGCAAATTATTTGAACTAACACCACTAGTATAGGAAAAATTCTGTCCCAAGAAGAGCTTTACACTGTATCATGTAGATAGGCCCACTTGCAACTTGTAGAATTAAACCAGATGTTGGTGGTGAGAGGGCTCATGCACATCCTTTGCTCACTTATGACTTTATTTGAAGGTAGGGAGAGGAGACAGAGCATGTTGTAACTCATGCAGGCCTGTTTAACTTCAGTGCCTGCAAACACAACAAAACTTTACAACTGCAGGGAAATGTTGATCCTTTTCAGACAGCTCTGGGTCAACATTTTCCAGCACTTGAGCACGAAGAAAGTAGAAGCAGGGGAGAGGGGACAGTTGCAACATGGACCTTTTCTCATGTAACGTCGCTATCAGGAACATGCCATGAAGCCCACACTAGGTACACCTTGTCATTCATTGTCATCTCATGGTGGCCATTTTCCTCTGACATCATGCTCAAGGTGGGAAGCACAAATGCTGTAATAAAAAAGATAATGTCATATTGCTGTGTTCCAGGTTGTAAGTTGTATATACATACAAAGTTGATAAATATTAATGTTATAATGTCACCACTTTCCAGTTGATCAGCAAACAGAAAAGACAATGAATGGCAAAGTTTGATTTTCCACTTTTCTTCATTTATTAACATAAAAAAAATGGATTATCTTTAGATTTTAGCCTGACAAAAGATATCATCTCAGATAAATAAAAAAAAAAGTAGTTTCTGGCATTTCATTGATGTTACAGCTTTAGTTTTTGTTGTTGTTTAAGAAGTGTTAATAAAACAAAACAATTTGAACAGGGGGAAGGATTAACGTTTAAAACTGGATAATGAAAATCCAGAGGAATGTGGAGCCATATTTCAGGTTAAAACAGAATATTTTAAAACCCATTAAATACAGCAAACATTAACCACCTCTTAGCTAACATTACTGTTTGGTAGTGCTTCACGATACAACAGGCAAGACATAAATTAATTCTATCTTAATATTTCAGAATTAATTTGCCCCTTTCATATCACAATCAAACGATAATATTAGCGAGGAAGTGCTGCTAACATTAGCTGTTATCGTGGCTGATGAGTTATCAATTATGTTGTTTTACCTTGAAATACAGCTTGATGTCGCTCTGGATTTTCACTGTTCATTTTATTTTCATTTGCTGATCTCGGTGACTTGGTAACGATTTGTCAGATTTTGTAAATTTGTCTTTTTGATAACATCATGAGCTTCCCACCCTGAGGATGACATAGAGCTGGGCAATATAATGATATTATATTGTATTGTGATATGACACTAGATATTGTGATAGATTTTGGATATCATTATATCGTGAAATGTCCGAAATGTTGTCTTTTCCTGGTTTTAAAGGCTGCATTACAGTTAAGTGATGTAAATTTTGAGAATTTACCAGACTGTTCCAGCTGATCTCATATTTGCTTTTACTCATTTAGGCATTATATCCACATTACTGATGATTATTTATAAAATGTCACATTTTGTGAAAGCACCAATAGTCAGTAGTCAATAGTAATATTGTTGCAATATAATACAACAAACCCTCAGCCACAACTTATCATCAGTCACAAATTACACAATCAATAATTAACGATATCAACCTATCGTGATAGGTTTTTCGACTATATCACCCAGGCCTGGGATGACATCAGGGGAAAATGGCCACCATGTGACTATGCTGAATTGAGTTCACAGATGAAAATAAGATGTAATCTGTTCAGATGTACCAGACTTGCTGTAGAAAAACAGATTTTTCTCCTGTAAAGTAAAAATTCCAGGAAGTTTTCTCTTTCCTGTTTGGTTGTGCCTTGTTTGCTCATCTCTCACACGTTTATGTTATTGGCTATCCACAATGGTTGACTGGGAGTTCCTGTGCCTAATTATGCCAGTCTCTATAAAAGCTGCCACCTGCACACCATACCTCCCACACGTCCACTCACTTACAACACTGACTTTACTGTCATCCACATCCCGTCTTTTTTGCAATCTATGCTTTTTGTAATGTGCCACTCCCTTATCCTCCAATGTCCCTTTTGGGTCATAACAGGGTTAGAACTAACAAAAACAGAATAGGAGCAGAGTGCCTTACACTGTACAGCTGGGTTTAGGTCATAAAACAGGTTGGTGCTTGTTTTTTGTGGGGTTTCAGATTGCAGACAGACTGTAAAGCCCAGAGCAGCCTGATATCTGGGATTGTTTCTCCAGTGGAAAAACACTAGCTTCGCCAGGAGTGTGACAACTGTTTCCTGTTTGTCTGATTATTGTAGAAATGTTCCTGATGTGAAGTCCTTTTCCCACTCATCGTTATTACGTTATATCTGGACAGCCCCAGTTCCCCTTTTCCTCTGTATTGTAGTACAGGAGGACAAATTTACCAACTGCAAACTCTCCTTGATATATAGAGACTCTCAAGATCTACTCATCAGGGAAGCTGGCGTAAAGAGCAAGCAAGCAAGTGCTGCCAGCACCGCAGTCAACCAGACAGAATGGTCAGTAAAAACCAGAGGCATCACTGGAAACTCTTGCATTGTAACACAAGGCCTAGCAACTTAACATTTCCAGCAGTGGTTTAAGTCTAAGATGAGGGTCAACCTTAGTTGAAAACTCCAGAAGCAGTACTGTCCACAACACTGAGACCAGATCATCTGGTCTCCTGGAGGCAATAATGTAATCGTGGGAAGAGACCGCTGAAGAAATGACAGAGAGAAAGAGGACTAAGTACCTTTAACTGGTCCAGGATTGCTGGAAAAACAGGTGGATAACATAGCTGTTTACAGTGGAGGTGGGATGTTGTGGATTCCCAGCCCAATCTGTAAGGAATCTGCTGACAAAAGCAGAAATAATATAAGATTAATAAGAGAAAATCAGTTGACATAAATGTCAGGGTGCAAAACTCGCCAGGGTGATCCAGGGAAGATATCTGTGGTGTCATGATAGGGTGTTCAGATCAGATAGTTCATACAACAATGCAATGATCGTGCACGCTCCCCCATGCCACACATAAATGTCTGCCATGAAACTTCATCACAAGGCTGCTTCTTGTAGGGTGTTTTGACACAAACATGCTGCACACTGTGATTTGTGATTAAAGGAGATCAGATTAAGTTTGACCGGTTTGATCCATCATTCTCATGAGAGTGATTTTCTTTTTCAGGTTCTGACAAATCGGGGAAATCCACAATAATAAAGCAGATGAAGTAAGTTACAGCTTGTAACACCGTCCTGATAACACTGATGCATGTATTAATCTCCTACATCCCATAATAAACTTTGATGGTGTTTGCTTATCATTAACGAAAGGCAATCCCACTCACTCACCACCACTTTCATCTTATTGTTAGAGGTTAATAGTGTGGCGAGAGCTGTCAGTACAAACAGGGTTCGTCTTTGTGGAATAACTGTGGGCGCAAAGCAGGACCCTCATTTCACTTTGCTCAGGCAGAGGAGGAAGCACCCATTTGCCTAACGTGTTAAACAATGGCCTCAGAGACCAGTTGTAGCTTGGCAGGACCTGAATAGACTCCCGCAGTTCCCACATTAAGCATGCTGCATGCTCACTGAAGCTCAAATTCCAGCACTAATGACAGCGTTGCATTTTTCACATTTGTTTGTCCCACATTTGCTGAATCCACTGGTCAAATTATTGATAATAAAATAATATGAACATTAATTAGGAAACCAAATAAGTAAACAGCCTTAACTACTGCTACAACTACTATTACTACTACTACTAATAATAGTAATGGTAACAATAATAATAGTGATAATGAAATTAGAAAAAAAAAAAACACATCATGAACATGAAAACATCAAAATTAAATAAATAGAAGGAACATATTACATCCAAAATGCTTTTTTAAGTCTTAACGATGAGCTCCAAAGCTGATGTTTTGGCTTTATATTATTGGGTAATATCTTTAATACTAATTCATAGCCAAGATTACATAGGAATGCACATACAAAAAATGCAGGAATTTCCTCCATATTTTCTAAAAGGTATCAGGCTTTTCTTTTAATTCAAAGGTTTATTTCTCTCGAGCAAAACACTGAGAGAGTTTTTTAAACTAATGACTAATAGATAGAAGGCTTTTATAAAACTCTCTGTTTAGAAAATCCAAGTTTATTGATGTAAACTGAAAATAATCAATATAGAGATCCTTGCGTACTCAAATTAAAACAAATGAATAGGCCAAGATGAATTTGAGTGCTTTTGGGACCTAGTAAGTATTAAAGAGGGTGTGAGACTTCTGGCTGCTTTGTATTTCTTAACAGAATGTCACACTGTTTGCTAGATAGCTAAAAAGTTAGTTTGCCTATTTATAATGGCTCAGCAAATAAGCTTATTTCTAATTTGTCTTCCTTTCAGAAAAACTTGTCGCTAAATTAATGGAGCCGTATGACCAAATAATAAAAGAAAGACCTGTGCAGACTAAACAGGTCATCAGCCATCCTCTGGAAACATCTGGTGGCATAAAATCTCAGGGAAATGAGGAGGAGTTGGAGTATTGTTGGTACAACTGTGACAGTTGGTGCGATTTGCCTGTTCATCCCCATAACGGAATCAAATTGAATCAAGGTTTAGAGTAAAAACTAAAGTGAGGTTTGAAGAGAAGTTTAGATTTAATCTTTCTTAATTTTAAGCTAGTTTTAAAGTTTGGTGCAACAACATTTAGTTAAAGCATGATTTAATCAGGCTTTAAAAATGAATCCTTGTTGGTGAAACTGAAACCTATTTGGATTTTTCTGTGTCAGAATCATTCATCAAGGTGGCTACTCGGAAGAGGAGCGCAAGAGGTACAAAGCGGTGGTGTACAGCAACACCATCCAGTACATCATGGCCATCACCAGGGCGATGCAGAAGTTAAAGATAGATTTTGAGGATGCTGCACGAGCGGTGAGTTAAATACATTCAATCTGCATCAGTCATGACTTTCAAAGAACAACATCCTCATTCGTGAAATAAATCACCACAGGAACGTGTTTACAATGACCGCAGTTATCGTCTTTATTACCAGGACGATGCACGCCAGCTGTTTGACCTGGCGAGATCAACAGATGAAGGAGGAGAAAGGGAGGAAGGGGTGATTCCAGCAGAGCTGGCCGCTGTGCTTCAGAGGCTGTGGAACGATGGCGGAGTTCAGATATGCTGCAAACGATCGCCGGAGTATGAGCTCAATGACTCTGCTGCATAGTGAGGACTCACTTTTCTACATATAGACACACACAGACTTATCAAGTACCAACTCAAGCTTATTAAATCAGTTAATATACAGATGACTGCAACCTGAATCTGCAAAATGTAGATTAACAAGTCATGTAGGCCTGTATTCAGCCTTCATTTATTTTGTCTTAAAAAAAGTTAAACAGTTTCTCAGTGATGTAAAATCATTTCATTTGATTACCTGATTAATCAATTAGCCACCAGAAACTAATAGTCTATTTATCATTTTGGTCATTCATCACACAGAAATGGCCAAATATTTCCTAGTTCCAGCTTCTCTGTTGTGAGGATCAGCACTTGTCTTCATCTTATGAGATAATAAATTTAATATATTTTGGTTTTTGACTGTTGGTTGGATGAAAGAATTTACTTCTTAAGTTTCCTTAGGAAATACAGCAGTTTCTGAGGGTGGAGATGTGTGATGTCCAGGACAGGTTCTCTGTGATATTGATTCCCAGGAAACCTATAACTGCTCATCTTCTCCACCTCAGCTCCCCTGATGTAGACAGGGATGGCCATCTTTTCCTCCTTTCTCCCAAAACAAAGTCAGTTCCTTGCTTTTGCTGACATTGAGCAGTAGGTTGTTTTCTGTGCACTACTTTGCAAGACTGTTGATTTCCTGCTGATATGAAGCTGTGTCGTTGTCTGTAATCTGGCCAGTGATGTTAGTGTTATCCGTGAACTTCACCGTAGAGTTCTCCCCATGCCCGGGGTTGCAGTCATAGGTGTACAGCGTGAACAGGAAGGGGCTGAGCACACAGCCCTGGGCAGCTCCGGACCACTGGGCAGTAGAGTGGAGGAGGTGAGGCTGCCAGTCTGAATGGACTGTGGTCTGTTTGTGACTGCTTTTTGCACAGTTAATTCCTGAAAAAGAGAGACTTGAAGAAAAAATGTTTCTGTTAACTTACCACTGTTTAGATCATCTGACAGAATGGTTTCAGTTTATTGTGATAGTCAACCAGTTTGTGCTAAACATACCAGAATCTTACTTTACCAATCAGACATGGATAAAGGTCAGGGTTTTCTGTCGTTTTGCAGTGTTTATATCACACTCACCCTGAAAGAAAGTAGCTCAGTGTGAAGGACACGTTCTTTGTTTTGAAAACAGCAGAGGTGTCATGGCTCTCAGTGCACTTTATCTACATGACGAAGAGGAACCAGTGGATTTAGTCTGTTTCTACTCAGTCAGTGTTAGTCATGCACCAAAACGTGAGCCCATGTTTATTTAATTGTCTGTCTGCAGAGCAAGTCCTCCACTTCTCCAGATATATTTCACATTTTTTCAAATGTGTCTTTACATTATGTTGAAATACAACATCATGTAAAGACACATTTGTATCAGTGTGGAAAGTGTGGTTACAAAACACAACATTAAAGAAAACAGAGCAACTATTTTATATAACACAGCAACATTTCACAAAACACAGCAACTTTTTATAAAACAGCAATATTACCCACAATGCAACATTTCACTAAACATGTTTCAGAAAACACATTTCAGAAAATACATTTCACAAAGCACAAAAACAATTAATAAAACACTGACTTTAGCACATGCTCAGCATTGGGCATGAATTGTGCTTTGAATGTCTTCAGTCGCCTGACAGCAAAACAGCCAATCACAGCGGTGTAGAGTGTCGAGTGTCCCTCCGTCTCATCAAATGTAGCACCAACCTACCTTAACAAATCCATTGTGTGAAATGTCGTGTTTTGTGAAATGTGTTTTGGCCACGGCTTCCAGGGCCACAGTAGGAAAGCCCTGGATAACCTTATTTGACCATGTTGTGTTTATAAAAAAGAAAGAAAAGCACAGGATTTTTGGATTTGTTTTCATGGAACATATTGGGAGCTGTGTCTACTGCAGATGCTGCTACTGTAAATATAAATAGCACTATGATTTGTGTATGCTCTGCGATCATCTTCATATATCCATGTTTTCTGTCTTTCAGCTTCCTGAATGACTTGGACAGGATCTGTCAGCCGAACGTGCTACGTGCATATGAGAGGACGTTTGGCATGATGGTAGCTCTATTCACCTACAATGATCTCTGCTTCAGGTTTGTATATGTAATTTATCTCCCCACAAGGATGTCAGGTCCTTTTTGTGCTTCACAGTCATGATCTGAGCTGGTTTATTATAGTGGTGAGCATTTAAATGTCTTCATTGCAAAACTTAAAGGGACTCGGATCCACTGAAGAAAAATTCAGACTAACCCTTTAAAACATTAAAGTCACACAACAATGCAAACAAACTAACAGACCAAGGCTGTTATGGTTTGACAAAGTGGAGGACCCAAATGCAGACAACGGGAGGCAGAGGGTGGAGTTCAAAAGATATTTTATCCGGTAGACCAAAAACAAAACTTACAAGCATGATGAGGAAGCATCCAAAAAACAGGCAGGGAGGAAGAAAACCAAAAGTCCATAAATCCAAAAACACAGGAAGACACTGACCAACACGGAGACGAGACGAGAGAATGAACCAACAAAGGAAAAAGGACAAGACACAGGATTAAATACACTAGGGAGGGGGAGGAAAACAAGACACAGGTGAGGGCAGTCAAAGACAGGTGAAACAAATTATTGAACACAAAAGGCGGGAAAACAGACAAAGACAGGAAGCAAAAACAGGACACACGAGGGAGGACCAGACACTACCAAAATAAAACAGTAAATAACCCAACAAAATCCCGAACCATGACAAAGGCAACAGTAGATGATGATGAACCGATGGCATTTTATCTAAGTGAAGACAGCAGGTGTCTCACTGGAAATTGTTCACAGAGAGTCAATGCAGTGATAACTTCCTGCACACACATGAGCTCAATATGACAACACTTGCTTGTTCGAGGGGAAGAGAAGGAGGCTCGTCATGGTTTGGCACACAGGTTTACAAGCAAACATGAGGGTGAATCCACTTTTTAATCCCAAAAGTTTAAAAAACAAATGCTGAGCTCTCCTGGCCGGTCGGCGGCTCCACGATTTCTTCGTTGTTGCCGCAGAAGGTTGAAAAGCAGGAGTGAAAATAAATCCCTTAAGGAGTCTGCATCAGATGACTCTGGTGTTTTTCTCCTCCGGGAGTTCAACTTGTCAGCTCTGTGTCTCAGCTCTGCCCGGGTCCTCTTGGCCCTCGGTAAAGCCCTGGGATAGATGTGACTGAATGCAACTGAAGGTGAAGTAAAAGTAACCAAGTGAGCTGACAAACTCCTGGACTGAGCATGTTACTCATTAGACTCTTTTCTCTTTATTATAATTCCATTTCATAGCAGCTTTTCCTGCAGTACCAAAACAATGTGGCCTACCCTAGCTTTAAACGGCTCACTATAGGTTCAGTTTGCCTCTGAGGGCCCTTTAGATGGAAACAAAGGCAGCTTGTGTGTTTTTTCTCTTGCCCTGGATTTATGAGGAGACTTGTCCTTTTAAATCATTACAATTTAAATGGCATTATAATTATCATGAATGCATTCAGTGTACATTTGTTTATGCCATTACGTGCTGTGTGTGTGTGTGTGTGTGTGTGTGTGTGTGTGTTTCTAGGATGACAGATCCCGGGTCACGGACATGTGAGAAGAGGTGGTTGGCCTTTGCTTTTGACGACCTCTCATTCATCATTTTCTGTGTAGCGCTCAGTGACTACGACTTCATACCTGAGTACGATGACACTGTAAGTGAGGATATACTGGAGGCATTATGTTAGCAGGTTGTCCATGCATTAGTCCATGCCATTCTTGCGAACACAATATCTCAGGAACACCTGGATAAAATTTCTTCAAATTTAGTACAAATGTCCACTCAAGGATGAACTGATTATAATCTGGAGATCAAAGGTCAAAAATGTGTTTTTGGTCCTAACTCAGCAATTCATACACTAATTCTGACAAAATGTAATTCAAATATCTAGGGGTGGCAGTACCTTATTTGGGTACTTGTAATTCTATGAATATTTTTTCCAAGTCTGTAATTTTAATCATATTTAAATAGTCATTACAATGTGTAATCTACCAAGTGACTTTAAAAATCATATTCTGAGTGCAGCGCCACTAGCCAGTTTTTTAGATAAACTGAGATCAGACACCCAAATTCCCTATTAAAGAATCAAAAACATTTCTGATTATTAGGAATTATTTCATATTTGTTAACTAATTTTACTGCAGTTTAATTATATTTATCTGTACAAATGTATCCGCCTACATAATGGTCGTATATTTTCTGTCTAGTCTTGCACAAATATGTTTTCCTATTTTCCTGTGTAAATCTTATAAGAATTTCCAGAAATGTGTGTGTCTGTGTCTTAAATAAAGATATTGAGAAAACTATTGAAATAGACCTTTTTCACAGGCAACATTTTGACTTGTCATAGTAGGTAAATCACTAATTTTACTGACATATATAATATATATATGTCAGTAAAATTAGCGCTAATTTTACTGACATATATATATTATATATATTAACAATGGTTCAGTTTATTCAAAGATTCCAGTCAGTGTGTCAGACAACTGGTTTTTATAGCTTGTAAGTGCTGGCAAAGACACACCACACCTTTTCCATTTGGATTCAGTCATTACAAGTTGTGTAAAATATGTTTTTGTTAGTCTGTGTCATTTACGGTGCTATTGTAGTATTTCACTCATGTGCCAGGCATAGCCTTTAGTTCCAGTTTTGTGTCTCAAATCTAAATGGACTAGACACCGCGCCCAACTGGCACAGTGCAGGTCAGGCTGTGGAGCACACCCCAAGACCCTGAAACCAAAACAGTGAAATGAATTGATCATCATTTGCTATATTATTTACACGTGTGTGTTTGTCATGTCAGACTGAAAGCTATGAAAGCAGCAAATTATGGGTAAGTTCTCATCTACTCTTTTTTTCAGGTCAGGTTGCGCGAAAGTATGTTGCATTTCCAGAACTTCTGCAACAACAGGTGGCTCCGTTGTATCCCCATCATCCTCTTCCTCAACAAGAAGGATTTGTTTGAAGAGAAGATTGCCAGAAATCCACTCACTATCTGCTTCCCTGAATACACTGGTGAGATGAACTTTTGATGGGATATTGTCAGATTGTGTGTAGTCACTCCTCGAGTGTTTTCATCAGAGAAAATATTGATTTATTTATCTGCTGTATTTGAGCATTGACTTCCTAGAAACGTGTGATCGTGCTCTAGATTTATATTACCTTAACTCTGGATCACATGTGTCAAACTCAAGGCCCACAGGTCAAGTAGAGCCCAGATGTGGCCCACATGAGCTTGCAAAGAATATAATTTGCACAATATCATTATGTGCTGTGTTAGAGAATATGGTGTCCATAAAATACATGTCCCAGAATGCATCCAGATTTCATTTTCTCAATGTCATATAGGTTACCTATATTAGCAATTACTAAAGCCAATAATCAAATGTAGAGGCCTTTATGTACAACCCCAATTCCATAAAAGTTAGGATATTGTACATCAATGTATAGAGTCATATGACATAATCCCTTTCAATCATCACTTATGACCCGCCAGTGACCATGCCCTCTGCCTGTATTTCCTTGTGTTTTTTGTCATTGTTTTGTTTTGCTTGAAATGTTTCACCAACCCACAGTGTAGGTATTTAACGTGCTGATGAGTTTAGAAACAACTCGGACAAATCCTACTGAGTGTAACTTTAAGTTTGTGGAAGCAGAGAGGTCCAACTGTTCACAGATTAATGGCATCTTTGTTTCACTTTTGTTTAGCCCACAATGTCAAAAATAAGATGAGTTGAGCCGTATTGTTTCTGAGCACAACTGAGAATTGTTTCATGTAAACTACAACCAATTTCTTTTTATAACTGACTTTTTTCACTGTAGGTGGGAACACATATGAGGAGGCTGCAGCTTATATCCAGCGCCAGTTTGAAGACTTAAATAGAGATACGTACACCAGAGAGATCTACACCCACTTGACTTGTGCCATAGACACCAATTATGTGCAGCTTGTGTTCGATGCCATCATTGACCTCAACCTGAGAAAGAGCCAACTCTACTAAAGCTTCATCCCCTGCAGGTCAGCACACTGACTTTCACCTGCTCTACAGTTCATGCACTGAAGAGATGTGGCAACATGGTGTTGTTGTTTTCAAACCAACAGATAAAAATGACATAATGACAATTAATTGTTGCACTACCGAAGAGACAACAGTCAAGTCTCTTTTGTAATTTTGATCATGTGATGACCGTGTCTGCTTGTTGGGTCGAGTTAAATAGCTAGGTAACTGTTATCATTGTCTCAAGAGAGTCGAACCTTTTTACGCACAAAAGGTTTTATTTACCTCAAACCTGAAAAATGTAAAGCAAAACTTCATACTGAATAAACTGGGCCCATGAAAACAGTCACAAAAATACAACCCCATATCCAAAAAGTCATTGTGTAAAAGGTAAATACAAGCAGAATACATTGATTTGCAAAAAGTTTTTGCCTTAAATTCAGTTGAATACAGTACAAAGACAAGATTTTGAATGTTCAAGCTGATTAATGTTAAACTGTTTTTAGTAAATATGCGCTCAGTATGAATTTGGTATCTGCAACACATTCCAAAGAAGCTGTGACAGAAGCATGTTTACCACTGTGATACATCATGATTTCTTTTAACAACACTCAGTTACTGGGGACTGAAGACACTAAATGTTGTTTTTAAAGTGAAATTCTTTCCCATTCTTTCTTGATATATGACCTCAGGTGCTCAACAGTCCGAGTTCTCTGCTGTTGTATTTTGTACTTCATAATACACCACACATTTTCAGAGATAGACAGACTGCAGGTAGCCCAAATCTAGTACCAGAACTCTTTTACTACAGCCACACTTTTCAACACACTGTTGCAGAATGTGTCTTGGCATTATGTTACTGAAATAAGACATTATCTGGATGGCAGAATATGTTATATGTAATGAACATGTTGCTCCAAACTCTTTATGTACCTGTAAATAAGCAAAGGGAAATCAAGCCAAGAATGTATTTTAGATTCTTACAAAGCAAAATGTATCTCGCTGTCTTCTGCACTTGCAATCAAAGACTCTGTGAGAATCTGTGATTGCAAGTGCAGAAGCCAGTGTGCAGCTGTATTTTTGTTTTTTATTGTTGGCCCATGTGGGCTTTGTCTACACACCCATTGACCAACAAGTGCACCAAAGTTTTTGCTTTTTCATATATGTGTATTTTAATATGTTATACATTTTATTGACCACTTTTATATGCAGCCAAGTTCAGTGTTTTGAAAGAACCCTATTCAAGTTAAATTTCAAATGTGGAGGATGTTAATTTAAAGGCTCACATTTCTGTGGTATACAGTTTTCAGAGGCTCTGTTTATTTTGGTGAACATTTAATTTATTCTCTTTAAATGGGACTACGTTGCTGAACAAGAACAGCTAAATATAACAGTTCTCTTCCCAAGGTATGTTATTTACCCCTTTTTTAATGCGGTATAGCAATGATTTTGCTGAAATAAAACTAAGAGAGACTGACTGATGTGATGTGGATTGTTTTTGGAAATATGGTTCATACAGTCTCTACTGTATGAAGTGTTTGATTCAACTTCTTCCAATGGTCCAGTGTTAAAAAAGCGTACCAATATGTCAGTAAGTATTTATATCAAATCACAGTCTTTGTAGAATTGCAATGCATCATAATCGCTATACATATCGAATCAGCACCCAAATTGTGATAGTATCGATTAGGAGATAGTATACAGTAGTGGAGCTTGTGTTTGAGTTTGGGTCACTCGGTTTGTGGTAGAAAAACAATTTTCAGTCTGGCTGCCTTTACATTTCTGCAGTAATATCAGGTCATTTTAACAACATTACACAATGGCTCAAAGTTGTCTATCTTCTCGTTTTTTTAAAGACTAAACTAATACCAAAATCTTGCCACAGGCAACGCCAATCAGATGTTATCCACTGTTAAGATTTGTAAAGGCCTTTTCTGGGAAGGAGGTCATGTACATTGGAAACAGTATTTTTAGACAGAGACACAACATCTGTGTGCTTGAGCTGAGTGCTCATTGTGTTCCAGCAGCTGCACACACCACTGCTCACCAGTTTGTCCTTATTGTCCTGCCTCGTATGTTATGTCTGTAGTATAATACTCTGTTTACATGTTTATTAGTTTATTAGGCATAAGTCAATGCAACATAAATTCAAACTTTTTATCAATCTTCAAGTCAACATGAGAGCATCAATGACTACTTTATCCAATCCCACTAAAAGTAATCCAAATGTTCCCTTTAAGGTCTGCTGACATTTCTCATAATTTGTTTTAGTAGATTCTTACTTTTCCTTTATATCTAAATGTAATTTCTAAAAGGCCACATTTCTCTGAACGTAATACTGTATCTTTTCACAGCTGAAATCTTGACAGGCAGGTGGAAATTCAATGAAACCACAGTGTGAAGAAGCCTGATGTTACAAAGCTGGGTTCTTACAGAGTGACACTTGACATCCAGGACAGATAAAGGGGATTTTGCGTTGCTTTGGAGTTTGCGTGCAATACAAAGTACCAAAACGGAGAACATGCAGCTTTAAATATAGGAGCAAAAGAAGCTCTACTGCTCACTGAAATCTAGCGATACAGTTCCTCCTGTCAGCTCCACGCACTCATTACACCCTCAGTTTTGTCGTTGCGTAGTGTCTAATCTTTTGAATCCGTCTCTTGCAGTAAATCTCGACTTGCAGATTAATCATGGGCGTAATTTGTTTCCCTCTCTCTCAATAGCTTTATTGTTGGATGAGCATCCATACGCTGCCATTTTCCCTCTGACTAGAAGAGGGAACTTACATAACGGCAGCATTGTGCCCAACAAGTAACAGCCTGAAGCTATCATTCAGTGTTGACAGCGCTGTTTCGCTAATTCGATATATATTATTCAGTGATTTACAGTGTGATTCTGCAGCAAAGAAACAGAGACACAAGTGAAGTTAATGCATCTTTATTTCATGCCTCTACATTTCATAAGAAAGGACATACTCAGTAGATTTTCATTCCCTTTTCATAATAAAGCATCATCTCCTCTAATGTTTCCCGCTCTCTCATATATTTCCATATAGATTTATCTTTCAAAATATATTGAATTATCTACTCTTATGTACAAAGTTCCTCTACCATGTTTGACCTTCTGAAATTTATTCATCACATTAAAATGTTAAGTGAATTGAATACATTAACACTATTTAGATTAGATACATGTACAATTTGGTTTGTAATCTGGATATACTGCAAGCACTGGGAATATCTGCGATATTTGCTCAGCAACTTTTTACAGTTTAAATATCAAGACCACAGAGACTACTGTACTCAAAAACAAAAACAAGGTTGCCATGTTGCTATTCAAAATATTAATATTTTCCCCCTGATTTTAATTGTTGTATTTATTTTACAGAGCATGGATTTAATAGTAAATATAACTCACAACACAGTAGTCAAAAGAAAGCAACGAGGATCGATTTGAGCAACTATTTCATCTTCATACCTTCAAACCAGCAGCTTCTGGCATGAGACAAATACTGTACTTTAGAAAAACTGAAGGATCTTGTCGAAAGATGTTTGTCCACAACATTACGGTGACTTGATAGTTGTTTCAGCCCAGCTGGGCGTGCACTGTGTTGCAGAGATGTACTGTGGGAGATGGTGATGTGCTAGGAGCAGTCAAGGACCAGGACTTGGCATGGAAATGATGGCATGAACACGACAAACTGAGGATCCGCTGAGCTCCATCAGTACACTTCTCAGTTAATGCCAATATGTGAGGGGTTAAGGTAGGAAAGGAAGTTCTGCAAAGTAGAGAAAAATAAAGAAAAAACACTCTCAAACATGTTGAAATCACTTGAAACACAATGTATAAGTTTTGCTGTTATGGGGTTTGGTACTCTGGTACTGGTACTGATGAAAATCTATTGGACATGATGAAGGCAAAAATCATGTTCATGGATGAGGTGATATTGACGTTAGGTTTAGTCACTTCCTTCCTCACTCTCTGTCGTATAATGTTTTGCAAGAGCAAAACTAGAGCAACTAGCAACTTCAAGGCGGCTTACTATGGTAGATTTTTGAGTTTTGAACCAACTCTTAAGTTTTGAAATAAATTTGCTGACTTATAATCTTTAGTTGAGATAATTACCCTTTTTCCTTGGATTAAGTTTAAGTTTTAGAAACTCAAAAGCTGTAAACCTTATTTATCCTTATCTTTACAACTAAAAATTAAATGATTTTATTTGGAACTATAAAAATATTAAATAACTTTTTTAAAACTTACAAGTTTGATTTGGGCTGAAAACTCAAAAAATCTACTCCAGTAAGTGGCCTTGAAATTTTGAGTTTCCTTGACTTTTTAATTTTTTCAGTGCAACAGCAGGAAAGACAGTTACCTTGAATAAATCACAAGTTTCTGTGGTTTGATTATTGTAGGAAGCATTTAGGACAATGTAAACACGACAAAATATATAACATATGTCTAGCATTTTTAGACATATTAATGTGGAAATGTTACATAGCATAGCTTTAAATCATGTATAAATCTTTTGGCTGCTTTTTATAAAGGTGAACATTTTGCTATATTCATGGGTGCAGAGCTTCATAATCTGTCTGTAATCAAAGACATGTAATTGAAAGTTAGCATGTTCTGCAGCTTTGGGAGGAACTGATTTTAAATCACAAATCACCACAGGGTTGTTTTTTTGTTTCTCATTATCTTCCTCGTTCTCAGCAGTCCCAAACGGTCTCAACTGTCTGTGTGGTTTGACTTTATGTGAGCTCATGTTATGGTCAGAAGTTGTTGCTTGGCAACGCATGATGGCCAGATATGATTCGCTGTGTGAGGGTTAAATTGAATTGTCAGGGGTCTGTCTCATCTGGACCCTATTACTCTGAATCAACAAAGTCCCCAGGAGTGACATGTTGTGGTCACCGCGCACCTCTTTTCACTCTGGAGCTGCTTAGAAAAGACCGCAATCTTTAAGGTTTTCTTTGATGATGATGTCCGTCACAGCGTTGAACACAATCTCGACGTTCTTTGTGTCTGTGGCACAGGTCAAATGGGAGTAGATTTCTTTCACACCCTTCTTCATGTTCAGGTCCAAGAACTGCGTCTTGATGTAGTTGCTGGCGTCATCGTATGTGTTGGGGCCTAAAAGGAATCAAATGTGTGAAGAGAGGAGCAGATTTACGAGAAGGTTTATGAGTTTTGTTGTAAAAACAAAGTACTCTGATCCTTACATCAACCCCTGTGCATGTGCATCACTTTGTCGGCCAGCTGACATGATGTAATATAATCACTTGCATCACATAATTTAATTAAGGGAGCAACGCTGAGGCTCCCACTGTCTGTAGTTTGATCCCAGTATTCCTTACTTGATCTGTTTATTCTTCCTTTATCATTTTCTCTCCACAGTTTTGCTCACAATGACTCTCATATCAGTCAAAGCTGAAACATGACTTGTTAGCAGCTGTTCATGATCCACTCTCACTACCTGACAGATGTTTCCTCACCACCTTCCTGTCCATGCACCTAGCCTGATATTCTCACTGCGACAACAAATCTGCTTCAACAAATTTAGTCTTGGTGGAGTGATTATCAGCCTGGCTCTGATATTCAGCAACTGGGGTTTTTTTTTTGTTGTTGTTGTTGTTTGTTTTTTAAAATCCAGTTGCCGATAAAATAAATAAATTCAAACATGCGCCACTTTGGCTCTGATGCAGTCGCTTCTCTCTGTCTAATTTAGTCTGTAATAACACATCATAATTGTTTTGAGTGAAAAATGTTAAAATGTCAGTCTAAAATGTTGCACCAACAACAATTTATTTACTGTAAGATCAGTTCTAATCAGAGTTTAGCAAAACTAGGTTCAAAATGAGTGAATCCATATTCTCAATTAAGCAGAGCTCTGCTGTACAATTCAAAGTGAATTTAGTAAATCCAAGTTTAGTGACGTAAACCAAAATTAAATGGCTTAATCAATATGGAGATGTTTGTTAACCCAAATTAAATATTAAATATCTAAAGTGTTTCATTGTATATTTGCAAGCTGAAACATTGGTTAGCCTAGTTAACCTAGAGAGGATTATTTTGCTCAGTCCATCTCAAAAAGGCTGTCATTTTAAAAGTTAAACCTCCTTATATGTAAGTTTAAAGTTAAGACTGAATACTAATTTTAAGCTAGTTTAAAAGTTTGGTGCAGCATAAATGAAAGTTAACCCTTGATTTAACTGGGGTTAAAACATAACATTTTCATTTCTCCTGCCAATGTATATTGGTTCCATATATTGGTTATGAGCCTCCACGATGATAATCATATTTGTATCTAAGAAAACCGTATCGATCAACTCCATCATGAACCACTAGAGCAGCATCAGTTGGTCTCACCATCGTAGTCTGGGAAGCAGATACTCAGATGGACTTTCTTGATCTTCTCTTCAAAGAGATCCTTCTTGTTGAGGAAAAGCACGATGGAGGTCAGTGCAAAGAATCTGTGGTTGCAGATACTGTTGAATAGATGGAGGGACTCGTGCATGCGGTTCTGAAAAGGCCAGTGGGGAAAACGGGATGAGTTATTAACAGAGCTGTCTTATGCTTTACGACCAGTTAGTTGAATCTGACCTGAACTCACCACTTCGTCATCCTCTACCAGCACCATGTCGTATGCGCTGAGAGCTCCGCAGAAGATGATGCAGGTCACACCCTCGAAACAATGGATCCACTTCTTTCTCTCTGACCTCTGGCCGCCCACATCAAACATCCTGTCCAACACACAGAAAGTCAGAACATCAGTCGGTCAGATGGCGTCTCCTGGGTGTGACGGTGCTGCTGTAGGGTTCAGTCGGTATTTCTTTGATTTACCTGAAGTGCAACTCTTTGCAGGAGAACTGTTCTTCGATGATACCAGTTGTTTTGACTCGAGATCGCAGCACATCCTGCTCAGTGGGAAGGTAGTCTGGCTTGCAGATTCTGTCCATTTCATTGAGGTAGCTGAGAATGACAGAGCAAACAGTACAGCAGTCAGGCCTCAGGTATGAAATCATCTTTATTTATAAATGCTAAGCTAGCTGCCTCTTTTCAGCTAACTAGCTGTTTTACATGTGACCCTGCTGCTGTGTCCACATACGTTATTTATATGAAATCACAAATAATGCAAAATCCAAAGTTTCTCATTATGTTCAGGAAAAAAAATCATTTTTAAAATGTAATACAGTAACATAAGCATAGGGTTGCAAATTTTGTGCCTTTTCCTTAACTGATTGTTGAAAATGCAGACAATTACGATATATATCAATTAATCATTAATAATTACTAAGATATACAACCTTCATTTTTCTTTTTTTTTTTTCATGTTTTTTTTCCTGATTTTGTTTTTCATTTTAAATTTAAGTTCAAGTTTCCTTATTCAACAAAAGCAGCAGGAAAACTATATCAAATGAGGTGCAGTTATACTGCCATTTCTAGACTATCAATTAATTATCAATTCACACATTTTTACTCTGTTAAATTCTTAATGGCAATTAATCGATTAATGATTAATCATTAACATCCCTAGTCAAGACTATTACTTTTTACTTTTATCTAAATACATTTTACAGTACTTAATTTAATTTAAGTGCTTAATTTTAACCCTATATTCTTTTTACAATATATTATAATATTAATATGTATTATAAGATCTTTGTACTGTAGTACTGCAGTGGCATTAGCACATCAAGCAACATGAACACAGCTTTATTGAATTTTTTTCCCTTAAAATGAAGAATATTTTTCAGTTTATCGTTAGTGTAAAGAGGTCAATGAAAGGGATGGTTGGTGAGGTTCAGACAGTAAACATTCAAAAAAGAGAGAGGGATGAAAAGTACAGTATGAGGATGTGGAAATATATTCCTTAATTAATTAAATGTCAATATTAAGTCAACTTGATGCTTTGAATGCACAATAATTGCTTTGTCAATGAATATTAGGTAAGAAAATAAATTTAATGTGACTCCCAGGATAAACATCGCACACTTCCAACCTTCTGTCCAGATACAGAGATATGTGATTTTGTTGGTTGAACAGATACAGATAATGACGTCTCTGTTCACCTCTGTACTGTGTCAGTGTTGGTAAATAGACATGGACTCACTAGCCAGCAGAGTCGTTCAGTTGGTACTCAGCAGCTCTTTCGAAGCCGGCCTGCACACCAGAGTCTTTCCAGAGCTTCTTGATGACATCAGCCAGCTCGGCCGGCATTGTGCCTTCTTCAATGGAGTCTGACAAGTTCTGCAGCTTCTGTGCATCCTCCTGAGGTTTCATACACACACACAGCGAACATCCATCAGCACCGTTTATAACCATTTACACTTTGATTTCATGTCAGTGAGGATGAACTCTACAAGTTCATCATGTCAGGTGAACATCTTTAAAGCGTCACATGAGACCTGTCCGGAAGGCGCGCCAAAATCAATGGACAGCATCTCCATGCCTCTGATGATAGCCAGAGCAGACTGCAGGATGTTGCCGTAGATGATCGCTCTAAACTCCATCTGTTCCTCTTTTGTGTAACCACCTTGATGCAGAATCCTGTACACAAATAAAAAGAAATGTTTTAGTTCAAGGAAATGCTAACAACACTTTATAATAATCATCATTAATAAATGGTAAATTTAAAGTAATTAAACTTTAATTAACAAACATTCATATGTTTATGTATGCTTTATAAACCATTTATTAAGCAACTGTAAAGATTTACAAACATCAGTTGTAACTTAACTCTTCTATTTATAATGATAATTATTATAAAGTGTTGCTGAAAAGCTTTGACAAACAGTGGTGTATTAATTCTTTGAGTTTCTGAGCTAGTGGGCCATTTATGTTGTCCTAACACTCTATATGTAAAGTTTTTAATGATTTCTCAAAATATGTCAACTTTAATGCAAATAAATTCTAGGATCTGTAAAATAACTACATGATTAGTTTGGATTTCTGTAGTGTTACAAGTCAAGATATCTACTGCAGCCAGTGCTCACAGCGCCACCCTGTGGTGTGTTTCTGAACCCACTTAGCTCCCACTGCCAACTAACTGCACAAAACAAGTGCTGACAAATCAGAGTAAGCGGATGTTTGGCCTGTTGACCTTTTGTAAAAGGCTTCGCTGCAAGAGAAACACACAGAGATGAGGGAGCTTTGGCCTGCTGGCTGTGTGCCTCACTGATGAGATTAAAAAAACGCTCAGCTGCACTGTTATTCCTCGTCACAGACATGGCGTGGACGACATAACCCCCCGCAACTCTATTGCTGATTTTCATACTTACTTCATTTGTTTTACAATGGTGCTCTTCCCTGACTCACCAGCGCCTGTAAGAGAATAAAACAATCAGAAACAACGACACCAGAACTGCTGTGTTTCTCTTTGACATGCCACTGAGGAGAAACACACCGAGCCATAAACAGCCAAAGAATGTGCTCTCAATTTAAAGGAGCAGTCTGGCCAAAATGGAAAAAAAATGCTGTCCACTTTGAACCAAAGTGCTCTTTATCTGTTTGGATACTTTCAGGACATATGGTTTACTCAACTAAAAAAGGTAAAGAGTCATGCTAGAACACCACATCAGGACCTTTGCTTTGTGAAAATACAAATACCTTTATTGTCATTGTACATGTGGGAATTTATAGAAATATAGAATACAGATACAAAACTTTAGCATGAATGAATGTTAAAAAAATATAGACACTACATAAAAATGTCAAATATGAAGAGTTATAAAGCATGCCAGTGCTATTACAGGAAATCACAATAATCACTATTTTGTACTCAAGTTTGTGTATTTCTGTGCTTTAAAAGTTATTAACGTCTTGTCCTACCCAAATATAAATATGACGTGTGCAAAAAATATGTAGTAAATGCAAAATGTATATTTCAAAATCTGCAGGAAACAGAGGCACGGAAATGTGAAGCATGCGACAGTCAACATTAGTTACAGTTACATCAAAATGCAGTTGGGGCTAAAAAAAATCAGCAGACGTTGCTGTCTGTGGCAGTGCAGAAAACAGATTTTAATGTGCGCATTCATTTCTGTGAGTTTCAGCTAGTCTGTGAAATTATGCTGATCATAAAGTTGTCTGCAGCGTTCTGGCTCTCAGTTTCTTGTGAAGTCTCGTGATGGTTTAACAGAGGACACTGAACTCGCAAAAGGCTCCACTAACAGGAACAGCATAACATAACAAAAGTTTTTGCTTTTTTCATTTTGCTTAGTTAGTCTAATTTGGTCTTTGCTGAGTAATTAATGTCTGATTTTGGTACACTGAGCCCATCATGCTGTAATAAATTCCACTGAACTGCAGTGTGTTGGCAGACATCTCCAAACTTCTGCAAATCGTGCTGAATTTAAGTAAGAAAAAAAAATTAGAGATAGAGCTTTTCTGGATTAGATACACTTTTTGCACATGCATGTAATGTGGACTGCATTGCAAAAAAGAAAAGAAATTGAGAAAACTTAATCATTCCAAGGCAACTGGCTTTACAATTTTTTGTTTGTTTGTTTGTTTTATATGAAACTCAAACTCTTATGTTTTGAATTAAAACTAAAGAACTAAAACAAGTTTGTCAACCTGTGTATATTTCAGTTTCTAATTGTATTGGTATAGTAATGTAATTATTTGAATTACTTTTTGAGTTATATCATAATGTATTCATATTGTCATGAGTGCTATGTGTATTATTTGCATGTATTAATTAAATACACTTTTTAAAAAGTTTATAATCTTTTGTTGAGATAATTTGCTTTTCTTTTTTCTTTAGATAAACTTAAATCTTTGAGATTTAGAAACTATTTCAGACATTGTTCACAGGGAGCTGTGAACCTGACCTGGAAAAAGTCAATAAAATAAAAGATAAGGTTGAGAAACTTTTTTCCAAAACTTTAGTTTGAACATTTTGAGTTTGATTGAAAACTCAAAACTTTGACAGTTGTTCAAGTTTAGTTGACAATTGCCTTAAAATATGACTTTTTTTTTTTTTTTTTTTTTTTTACAGTATGTGTGCATGCACATACAGTTCAGGAGGCACAATTGGATTGCAGAGTTTGCGGGCAGATCAGGCTCTCTGCAGCACTGTAAGCTAACTCGGGTCAGAAGGACTTTATCACATCACAGAGTGACCAAAGCCGACTGTCCTGCTCTCACTGGAGCCACGTTAAGCTGCGTCCACAGACTTACTGAGTATTTAATGACATGACATGTGGCCTCGTCAAACCCTCACTGGGTTTCCCCTGCCAGCAGTCATTACTGAGTCAATAACAAGTTTGCTTTCTGCTAATTTGTGCTAAAGTCATAAAGGTAGTGCAGTATGGAGACGGGGTTTCATCAGCTGTGATGACTTAATGAAGAGTGCCTTTATCTTCTCTGAGAGTCATTCTTTCACCTCGTGGTCATTAGCAATGTGCCTTTTGGCTTTGCATTAAGTCTGTCCCGCAGATAAATACCATAGAAAGACATTTTTACAGAAGCTGCATCAGATGTTTAACAAAAAAGAGATGACTGCGTGCTCTGTATTCTCAAACCATAGATCAAAATGAAGGCAACAAAGAAGGCAATCTAAGCACTCCAAAATCTAAGGGAAAAAAACACTGTGGGTCAGGGTTTTAAATGTATATTTTTAGATTGTGAGGAAAACATTCTTTGAACCATCACACTTAACACTTTATGAAAGCAAACAAGGTCTGTAGAGATAATTACATGGGTTTCATCCAGGTTCAAAATCTTCAGAGTAACAGCTTTGAAAGTTCCCTATAACTATACTACACTACATCTACATTTAGGGCTCTACTTGATAGAAGTTTTTTTTGTTTGTTTAACCTAAATATCCAAGGAGTTATTAAGACATTTAAAATGTCTATTTCACTGGTATGCACACCTGCACATGAGGAGATAACCACTGAAATCAGCTGCAAACATGTTCAGGTCAAATAAAACCCTGCAGAGTTTCACATTGTCCATCAGAGCCCACAAGATGGCACTCTCCCTATTCGTTTTTTAACTGTCTGATCCCCGATACTGCTGCAAAAGCTTTTCCTCTGTAACTCAAATGGAAGTCTCTGAGTAGATTTTCAACATTTTTTTTTTTTTTTAATTACACTTTGAAAGAAAAATGCAGTGTTCTGAGATACAAAATTCAAAAATCACACATATAAAGTACAATAATTAACTGTTTCAGAGTAAAAGCATTTATACATTAAATTCTTATTTTCTAACATGCATCACTGATGCAGCAGCACAGAGGTCCAGGTTGTTTACATTATGAAACCAAGTATTTTCACCTGACCTCCTGTTTAGAATAACAGGAATAAACTATGGTTTTAATTTTATTTGTGTAATATCATAAACTAGATTTTCATCAAAATGTTCACTGGTATTTTGACACTGTGAATGTTGCTGTTATAACATTAGAGGTAATAACATACATTTTATTTCTTTATGTGTGAGTTGAGGGATCAACAAAGACCTCTCCAAGTGGATCTGCTCTAAACCAGTTAGCTAATCGGATTGACGTATCGCTGCTGTGCTGTGATTCATTTAGACCAAAGGCTACGATTATTTTAAGCACCAACGTCCTTCCATCAGAATTGAAAAGTCATTCTAGATTTTGGATAAAATATACAAGTACATTTGGACCCTATTTTTTCAAATTTAAAGTATATTTCTCAAATATTTAAAGAACTGTTTGCAGTGCTTTCCAGCCTGAAGTTCAGGGCTGCAAAGTCTTTGAAATAATTCAGCATAATTTAAAACAGCTACACAAGCTCAAGTCTGTGCAGTATCTATGTTGTACATAAGTCCTTAACATCAAAATCTCTTACAAAAGTTTTATTAGATTTTCAAGTAATTGTTTTACTGTTCTATATTATACATTTCTTCATCTATAAAATTGAGTTTCTTTCTTGAGCTTCCATTCAGACCCCTGTGTGAACAGCTCCACCTGCAAACTTATCTCTCTCATCTCCCTCTGCTGCACTTACTTCACTCTCACTAAAGCCCTCTCAGTTTTGCACAAGCTTAAAAACAGTCCCCCCCATCTTTCTAATAAACTAATGTGGGGTTTTATCCTGAAACAAATCACCTGCGCAGCCTGTAAATCCTCTGAGCGCACCATATCTTACATCTATTCAGGCAGTGAGCAGATGTTCAACACACCTCAGATGACTCATATCCAAGATTTAAAGAATGTGCATCAAATGAGTCAAAAAATATGCATTATTAACTTATGAATACAGAATTAAATCATCTGTAACATAAATTAAACTTAGAACCAAGTTTTGCAACCTTTCAGGGCTCAAGCAGCACAGACTAAAACATTTTCCCGAAACATGTCATGTTTTTTTTCCCTGTGCATTTTAACTCTTCTAATGTTTCAGTTGCACCTGTTGACTGCCAGCTGACTTAAAGACTTCTGCCCTACTCTGCAGACCTGAACCTGCACAGAAAATTCCTCCAATCAGAGATGGAGAGTTAAAAGTTAGACTCTGTAAAGCACTGAATCATTTTGAAGTTGCAACCTGTCAGACTGAGCACTTTGCATCACCTGCAGTCTGAGACTAAGAGGAAAACTTGTGCACAAAGACCATTAATGAGTCCACTTACCAAGCAGTAATAGCTTGACAGTTTTAGAGTCCTTATCAGCATCTTCTTGGAGTTGTTTTTCCAACTCCTTAGACTTTTTGTCCTCTGCACTTGCTCCCGCACCCATGCTTTCTTCCTCCGCAAACTCAAGATCCTCAAGGATGGAAATTTTGACGGTTCTCTGTGAGTAGCTGCAGAGAACTGGGTGCAACACTAATCGTGCTGAAAGGCGATTTCCTAGCGGAAGGGGATTGGGAGGGAGGTGCTTGAGCCTTCCTGGCTTCGTTGGCCTTTTTCGATTAGTGATGATCAGATGGGACCCTCTCAAGGATCAAATCAATGCAGCAGTAGCTCTGACCAACAGAGATCCACCCTTTAATTCCCTTTGCTTAAACCCCTTGACTTAGGAGGTGCCTCTTCCTGATTGGCCAGTCAATCCAATTAGTCTAATAAGGGCAATAGTGAATGATGTAAAAAAAAGAAGAAAATAAATACTCTGATAAAGTGAGAGTCAATGATATCATCAGTTTTTCCAGCTGGATTTAAATGATTTGATTTGTCCATATAGATACACGACATCTGAGGAAATACACTCACAATTACTCTCTTTAAACCATACGTGCTGTATTTCCTGTCATCATCAGCCTGCTGGTTTACAGTTTATATGTATTTGGATGTGGTTGTGAGCTGACAAAGATCTGACTGGTATCAAAACGTCGTCCATTTGAATAAAAGTGTGGTTTGGAGTCAGTATGCAGGCGTTGCTCTCTTCATCAATCCTGCGTCGACTCTTGATTTCAGTGTCGGTCACATGGACGGAGCGGGGACTCAGGGAGGGAAGCATTAACCTCTCATAAACTTCTTATAGTTAAGACGTTTAAACCCCAGGTGGTGTGGTGCTGGCTAAATAAAGCAACTGTCACTGCACACTGATGTTTAGTGGGGATCTCGGCAAAAACATGACCTAAATGTTTTTTGTTTTCCCCCCCCCCAAGTTTCATCATCTTTATCTCAGAAATATTTTCCTCCAGTCAGAGCAGAGGTGTTAAGAGAGTGATGGGTTTTTGTTACAGGATTGGAGCAGTTGATCTCTGAGCAGGTCAGTCCAGTGGGGTTGATGGGTGGAGGTCAGTGGGCCTTGTCTTCAGGACTCTTACTGAATGTTCCCGCCCTGCGTGTTGGAGGATTCTCCTATTCTGAGATTCTGTATCTGAGGTCACTAATTCAGTCAGGAGACAGGTTGCTGCTGTATATTTTGGCCGGCTTAGTGCGTCAGAATTCAGCAGAGTGTTTGGAAAGTTTGGTAACTTAAGTGTCCCAAAAAAAGATAGGGGCTGATTTGTATGTTTTGCATTTGAAACATACATTTTAAAATAGTCATTGAGCTTTTCTTTTTTTACTTTCAGCTGGATGGTACACACTTCTGACAGTACATTTTAAATGTGTGATCAAATCATTAATGATTTTTGATTACTGAAAATTGAAAAGGTTTTTTTTAATACTATTTATTCATTTTAAATGTTTGCATGACATGACTGTGAGGAGTGATGACTTTCAGGATAGTTTGAAACCTGGTCCTGCTCCTGAATAAACTCTTTATGGTTTTATCAGCATGAGAATATCAACGACTCGCTGCATAAACTGACATATGAACCAGGAAAGTGCGATTTTATTATCTCTGCCAGGTGTAAGTCTGGAGGGGATCATGCTATCATTTGCGTGTGCACATGAACAAACCTGGAGTTTGTTCACAGCTAACCTCACATGCTACTATTTAATAAGAGATGATCAGATTGGTGGTCGTGGCCACATGCATTATGTTTTCAGGGCATCCCAAATTTGTGGTCTCAGTATCTCAATGCCTTGAGGGAATTTCTTCAAACTTCACAAACGTCCACCTGGACTCAAGGATGAACTGATTGGATTTTGGTGGTGATAGGTCAAAGGTCATTGTGACCTCACAAAACACATTTTTGGCCATAACTCAAGAATTCATACACAAATTATGGTGAGATTTCACACGAACATCAAATAGAATATTAGCAGTGTTAGAGAGTAACTACTACTACTTTCATATAACTAGTTTTACAAAATAAATGTAACTGTAATCTGTTACAGTTCCTGATAAAAGAATATGTAATCATATTACAATTTCTAACTTTTTATCCATTAATTTTTGTCATTTCTGCATCCATTTATAGATGGAATGTCTTAATTTCTTCAAAGGAAAATGATGCAAAAGGCTCTCAGGCATTCTGTGTTACTTTCAAATATTTATTTTCCTGTAAAACAACAGCTAACATTAAGCTAAGGTTAGTTGGTAAACAAATGCTACCTCTAACAGTAAATATTAAAAACATTACCTAGTCACTCATTAACTGCAACCACAACTTACTTGTTTTTGCAGCTTTTTGAGTAAAAATTCTGCCACCATTTACTTTACCAGAGGCATTGTTACATCTATCAGTCACTAGTCAGCTACATCTATATTTTTATTGGTGTGACACAAGCACATGCTCCACACCTGTGATGATTATGGTGTATCATGGTGAAATATGACTAAATTAGGCAGCTACTTAATTTCCAAATGGAGTGATGGCAGATGTGTTTGTTTGTTGTGTTCAACTTCAGCAGTACATAATCAGTAGGAGCCATGCTTCTGTTTAAGAGCCACACCCAGCAGCTCTACATCACCCCATAAAAGCTTTTTCAACAAATAAAGTCTAATAAAGGCAGGCCGCAGTGGCACAACTTGAACTACACGAGAATTACTGGATATTTCTAAAGCTTTTTGCAAATGTTGCATATACCGTTCCCACGTTTATAACTTTCTATGTAATTTTGTTGCAGGAGGAGCAGGTTTAACAGAACTTGGGTCTGTCCTTCAGCCAGCCAAACAGTCTAGTGACGTCAGGGTCAAATAGGCTCAGGGAACAGCTAAAGGATTGACAGACTGGGACCTCTCAAAAAGAAAAAGTGTGACACGTGAGTGAAGTTGAAAACAAAAAAGTGATTTCAGAAGTTTCACAGTGGCTATAAAAGATAAGCTCAAACTTAGAAGCATTAGAGACCATCTGGGGAATAGAATATTTGTCATTTCACTCCAGAGAGGGCTGTAAAACATTTTACAAACAGCTCAAATTGTAAACTTTGCTTATTAGATGCACACAAATCAGTGCATCAAATAGATTCAAACAGCTTTCCCTTTCATGCGGCCTCAGTCCTCATCATGTCAGAGTTCTGTCTTGAGATACAGAGCCTCACACTCACGTCACTCTGCCTAAGCATGTAGTGCTAATAGCTGAGGGCAGGGTGCTTGAGGCCTAAATCCCTGAACGCTTCCAAGCAGGCTAATCGCAGTAGCACATCTAGTGATGGCGGCCAATCCCATTAGGTGGAGGATGGCATAGCCCCGCTTTGTGCTCAGGCCCTGTGTCTCTGATCTGTTGACGAGATTACCCACAGAGCCTCAGATCAACTCGAGAGGCGGGGCCTAACACATCGTCTTTTAGGGTGGTGGGTGCAGTGGAGAGGAGGGGAGCTGAACATGTAGGACAGAACATGTGGTTTTTAGCAGCATAATGTAATACCATACATCATGGTGCAGAAAGGATGAATAACAACGAGTTCTTCCTCACATTTATTTGCACAAGTAGGTCAAGATGGAGGCTTCTAATCTTCATCAACAGCATCAGTAAAACACAAACTATTGTGTGTTTTAATCACAGGGAGCATTTTCTCATTTACGAATCTTAAACATTTCATATTACAATCATAAATGCACAAGAAAGAACTGACTCTCCTGCTTAAATTAAGGGGCTTCAGTAGGATTGGACTGTTGAACCTCTTTGAACAAACCATCCATGTAAGCTGATAAATAATCAAAGATCACTGTTAAATCAATTCTGTTCCCCACAGGAAAATACTAACATGAATTTGTGCTTGATGGCTACAGATGAATCCTCTTCATTGTGAGTGTGCTGTGTGTTGATGTTACTCTCTAAATCCTCTGCAGGCTCCATTACAGCAAGTTCCCACCCACTGATGAGCTCATTTAGTCTACAAGCTTTTCTACAAGTCTGCTAAATAAATAAGTGTACAGTAGTCCCACTGTGACGCATGAGGGAACCTTGGTGGCACCATAGATCATTTACAAATGCTGTCATACTCGCCAGTAATCCTCTTAGACAAAACATCTTGCAACACCATCGTACTGTTTTTATAACTACCATTAACATTGTTCGATTATACAGAATGATTTATATCATGAAGCATGTTCATTTTCTTCTTTTTTGGTGAGATTTTATAAAAAATTTCCCAAACTTTTATTGACCCATATCATATTCACTGCAGATAAACAACAGCAATAAATAAATAAAATAAAACACCTATTTCTTTTCTTACATAATATATACATAATACATAATTTCATGAACAAAAACAGAAATAAAGATTGATTTTGAGCATTTTTTAAAAATATTATTTATACTTCCTTCCAATTATGCATTACGTAGAAAAATCAACACTAATGACATTATTTATACTTGCATATGTAGTTTTGTGTGAATTACAAATATACATAAAAAATTGTTGGTTTTGAGTATTGTAAGGGTTTTTATTTAATTTACTTGTAACTATGCATTATAGATAGATGACACTTCTTTACCTTATTTATGTTTGCAGATTTAGTTTGAGTGAATTTCGTCAGTATTTCTATATATTTTCACAGTCATACCTCTACACTCTTCTACTGCACAGGCCCACACACATCTAGAACATGTCAGATGGTTCAGAATAAAATGGTTCATATACAATGCATCAACCATCATGTGAAGGAAATTAATATTCCTGTAATCCCCAACTACAATCAAATACCTTCATCCAGTGGGTAGTTTCTTAGGACTCTCATTTTGTCAGTAATTCTGAGTGATAATCAGAACAAATCAAAAATAAATAAATAAATAAATAACACTGACATTTGGGAATAAATGCTGGAAATGTAAAAATTTTCTGTGAAAAAGTTTTCAGCATGGAATACCATGACTTTATTTTACTGTCATACTGTGCAAAATGCAGAAATTTAGCTGAATTTATCAAAACTGCAAAGCAAAAATGTTATTATGTTGGCTCAGATCACACCATCTGTCTTTCGTCTTTATGTTTTTATCCACCCTTGCTCCTCCGGGTACAAAAACATCTCTGAGTCAAATGTTTGTGTTCATGTCCTGTAACAGACTGGCTGCCTACTATATGCAGGCTGTTTCCCTGCTGTCTCAGTGCATGCTGGGATACTCAACTCCCACTTTTACAGTGGAAAGAAAATAATCCAAATTCTCTCCTAATATTCTCTGCTGCATGTGTAGATGTGTCTTCTTGGCCATAAGAGGAAACTGTGTGTTCAAGGTCAATGTATATTTTCCTGCAGCTGAAGAGGGATTAACTACAGACAGATTACCTTTAGAGGCAACAAGTGACAAGCAGTCAGTCAATCAGTGCACAAGAGTGGAGTTAACAGCACTGTACGTCAGTGGGGGGGGGGACACAGAGCCACGGCAGGAAGTGGTGCATGGATGACCAGAGGAGAAATACACAACTGAAACAACGTCAGATGAATGTGATTTATGTTGGGAAATAAACAAGCTACAGTTTACTGATGGAATCATGCTGACCTTTATTTCATTAAAATTCAGGTGAATCATTTTTTAACTTTTGTTTCCACAGTTGTTGTTAACAGTCTTGAGGAGTAATGGATTACACGTAACAACATTACATAATCCAAAAGGTAACTGTTTTCCATCACAGCTGCAGATGAAAGTGACACACTGTGCACACTGTTGCCAATTCTTTACCATTGCCTCTAGTGAAAAACTGCTTCACTGGGTTGAAATTTCACTTTTTTTTTTATCATTTATTCAGTCACTCAATCAATAAATTGCATACAACAAAGAAAGGAACAGATGGACAAACTGATAAACCTAACAACAAACACAAAACACTTAGAGCTGCAACAATTAATCTGTTGTTAATCAACAATTAAATTAATCTGCATCTATTTTGAAAATTAATTAATTAATTGTTGATTTAACAACAGATTAATTGTAATTGTTGCAGCACTAAGTGTTTTATGTTGCTTGTTAGGTTTATTAGTTTGTCTATCTGTTCCTTTCTTTGTTGTGTGCAATTTATTGATTGGTTGGTTGATAAGAAAAAAATGACATAGATGGTAAAAATTTCCACCCAGTTAAGCATTTTTTTTTTCATTTTATCTGTCTTTCATTTTATCTGGAATACAGTTACCTTTTTTGTATCAAGATTATGTAATCCCATTACATGTAATCTCCAAGCATGTTTACTCTCTCAATTTATAACTTCTCAAATAAAATAATGAGTAATGAGCAAGTATAGGTGTTTATGGGATGCACTCTCATAAAGAAGTATGCTGAGCAAGAGAGCAAGAAATGCATTTAAAATCTTTTCTTGTTTTCCATGCAATATATGATAATTATTTTTTCTTTCAGATAGTTAGAACAACAGCAAACAGCAAAGTTAGTTTTTTTTCTTTTTCCCAGAAGTTAATTTTTGTCAAACAACTGTCTGTGTCTCAAATCCACACCGAGTTTTTCTTTTGTAGTTAAATTCTCATTGAAGTGCAGCCATGTATCCCATGTTCCCCGTGTTGCAGCGTTATGATGCGTGAAGCATGATGTGTTGCCTTTGGCTGTCCATTTTTGAGTCTATGAATCTGTTTCAGACATTTGTCTAAACATTTTCACAGCACTAATGAAAGAGGACTCCTTGAATTCTATGACACATTGATATGTCATTACTTCTGGTTTAATTGTCTTTTGCTTGGACATTTGTCCATGTAGTCAAGAAACAGATTTTTGAAGTGGGTGTGGATGTGGGTGGTTATAAATATGCATATGAGGATGTAGGTTTCTGTTTGGTTTCTTTTCTTTTTGCTTGTCTTCTGTGCAAAAAGATAAAAATTCAATAAATTAAATATATAAAATAGTGATTGTAGGTCATTGTGCCAAGAAGACCTTAATTTGAACAGGTTTGTGTGTGAGGCTTTACAACAACTCTCTGAAGCAATAATTATATTCTGAGTGGAGACAAATGTGTTTGGCACAAATTTTGAAATTATTTATCAATGTGTTTATACTGTGTTTATTATTATTATTATTATTATTATTATTATTATTATTATTATTATTATTATTATTATCATGTGGGACACACACAGACCTTTTCACAGAATCACTGGAATTGTGTATAATTCTGAGGCTTTATACCATGTGCCCGTTCAATGTCTTTAATAATAATAATAATAATTATAATTATAATTATAATTATAATTATTATAATTATTATTGTTGTTGTTGTTGTTGTTGTTGTTAATATTACAATATATGTACATAACAATATGTAATAACAGGGGTTGTTGCTGGATGAATATTTTCCATTTTCCATTAAAACTTAGGAACACGATGATTTTCACTCATTTTCACTCATGTGGGACACACAGACCTTTTCACAGAATCACTTGTATTCTACTCCCTAAACATGATGTGACTGAGTTGTAATGCTAGAATCAAATAAGGAATTACTTCTTTATCTTATTTTTTTCTTGAAAATCTGAGGCAAAACACTAGGGGGTCTTCTCCGATCATATTTGAGGTTACTGGAGGCTTATATTGTGTTGTGCTCATACAAGTGCCCAAAATATATGAGAATGCTTCTTACATTAAACTGTAAACTGTCCCAAGCTCAACAATTTAAAACTGTTGCAAAAAGGCTCCCAGCTCAACACAGCATATGTTTTTGTAATGAATCATCCAGAGGAAGACATCCAAAATGACAGACATTTTACTAAAAAGTGTAACCATGAAGTCCTCATACCATAAAAAATAAAACATGACATGGACTCACGTAAACAAAACAAATAATATCACATTATGTTTATCATTTAGATTTGAATCATACATAAAGAGACCAAGTTTTCCTCGTATATAACACAATTTGCACTGAGCATCATAAACACTGCAACCTGTTTTGTAAAATTAAAGATAAATTAATCATACAACCTGTAAATGATTCCTGGATGTATGTGTGGAATTGTGTATAATTCTGAGGATTTATACCACGTGCCCACTCGGTGTCTTTAATTTTTACTGGGTTTGGTATTTGGTGTCATAAACATGTCCTTATTTAACGCATAGATTCATGCTACCATTTTAATGATGTCACTGAGCAGCTTATCACAGGTTCATGTTTACAAGCTGCAGTATGTTGCTGTGCTGCAGACGGTTTCACTAGTACTTCCTCTTAAATACCACAAGGGGGCACTGGCTCCACAGGGCACACTCCTCTGCTGCTGCACTCTTATGTTTATTGATCAGTTTGCAGCCAGTGTCTCTTTTTACATTATTAAAAGTGGAGAAAAGTACTTGATTATACATATATACGGTGTGTCTTTGGTTTGTAGCCAGGAGGTGAAAATGTCAGGCATCCTGCAAGTGATAATATCAGGACTGAATCTTTCCTGTGAGCTCCTAGTGTGTATTCAGAGAGGCATGCTCATGTAAAACCCATAAATCCTGAAGAGAGGAAGGAGGAGTGTTAGACTCTCATCTGCATTTATAGCCTCTCTGGAATGATGGACTTTCTACACATCCTGCACTGACGTTTTGTTAATCACTCTTAAATACTTCAATCCTTTAATTGTGCAGCAAATTTTCAAAGCTTGTTCTGAAAGATATATTAAATCTACTATTCTTCTTTCTCCAAGCATCACCATTCTGGGCAAGCCCCACAGAAAGGGATGGAAAAACACAGTTATTGTGAATTATACTTTTATTATGCAATAAAAATAATTCGAGCTGAAATAAAATGCTAATTATAATCAATGAGTCAAATGTTAGACAATTAATCAGCAACTATTTTTGATAATCGCTTGACTGTTAACTCATTTTTCAAGCAACATGCTTCTCAATATGAGGATTTGCTGCTCTTCTTTATCTTATATCATAATAAACTGAATAAACGCTCAACTGATATTCTAGGTAACAAAGACTCAAGCTATTTTTCATCCAATCACATTTGAATAAAGTCACCTGACAGTTTTAAAGTTTTTTTCGCTTCAGCGGCTTACGTTAGCTCCTGGATGGAGAAAATCATGACGTCACTTACACGACTTCTGGGTGTGTAGTCTTTCAAATTACATATCTTCACAGTCTGACACTTAAATAATTTTACTACAGTCTGTGACTTTCTTAACATGGAAAATTTATGTTTTAAATTTACAAACATCAC
Source organism: Lutjanus erythropterus (assembly GCF_056507025.1). Classification (NCBI taxonomy): domain Eukaryota; kingdom Metazoa; phylum Chordata; class Actinopteri; order Lutjaniformes; family Lutjanidae; genus Lutjanus; species Lutjanus erythropterus. The sequence goes on from NC_139322.1 coordinate 24,319,312, forward strand.
ATGTGTGATTTGTGGCACAATTCAAACAGTATAAAAAAAATAGTTTGTCTCTCGCCACAGACTACAGTTCATATTTTTCCGAGGTTCCCATGGTGGTCCACCGGAAGGCGTGACTTTGGCACTCTGTAGTCCACAGGGGCACGTTAAATCTGAAAATGTGCACCGTTTTGCAACAGTTTCCGGATATGAACAGCGCGTTTTGTCTAAAGAGTGCACAACAGAGTGCATTGGGCTTTGTGCACGTTTTCTCTGGTTTTGTGTTTGGTGTTACCCAATCAGCAGTGACGTGCATGTAAACACCGCCCTTTTGTAAACAAAGAGAAAGCTTCGCACGCATTTTGGCAACGGGAGTACGGCGGACCAGAACAGCTTGTCAATGGGCCGCTGCAAAAACGAGAAGTTTTGACCTCGTCCTTGGTCCAATCAACACATTTAATAGCTTGCAGCTTGCTTGCTCTGAGACGGTCATGATTGTGTCGGAATTTGGAACAACTTATATCGACCACTGGAATATCGATTCTGAAGTATAGTATACTCAGCAAACAGACATTTTGGTGATTTTGGTGCTGGTAAAATGTTTAATTCAATCTTTGCAGCTTGATAACTTGTCTGGATGCCTGCCTTTTGTTGCAGTAACGGGCGGCCAGCTTTTCGTTGTCGTCGACGGTAAAAGGGTCTATTAAAAGCTTTGCAGTGCATCGCGCTCATACATGCAACAGGATGGTTGACTTAGTGCCATTTCTGTTCAAATATATGTTTTGTCACTTTCTGTCAAGGCTGAATGCGGCCCAGCTGTGCTTAAGGGAAATGTCAGTGTTTTTATGTCAACACCATTTGATCTGATGATGGCATGAAAATTCAGAGGTCCACTAAACTCAGTAGGATGCATCCGATGGAAACCACGAATGACTGTAAAATTTCATGACAATTCATCAAATAGCTAGTTGTTGAGAGTTTCCTCTGGACCAGCCATAGATAAAACTGTGTGATGCCACTAGCATAAAAGCTAAAAATGTATCATGAATATTTTTTAATTCCAATGTTTTTGTTCTTTTTGCATTACATCATAAACTACTGCGCACAACATTTTTGTCACGTTTGTTTTTAGCATTTCATTTTACTATCTAAATTCTACTCCAAACACAACTTTTCTCCCCATTGGTTTGCCCACTCCTTTGTGGTTGTCATGGCAACAGCAGAACTGCGCTCTGCCATGTTTTTTGGTACACTGTGTGTGTGTGTGTGTGTGTGTGTGTGTGTGTGTGTGTGTGTGTGTGTGTGTGTGTGTGTGTGTGTGTGTTTGGGGGGCGGATCCTGTTTCGCTGCAGAGGGATGCTCCGCAGCCCCACGCTGGACCAACCAGTCTGGAAATCCCTGCTCACAGGCACGTACACACACACACACACACGCACGCACGCACGCACGCACCCTACGCTGACTGCAACCAAACCCCCTGAAGCTCTTATAGCATCTGAGTTCCATCTCTCCTCCTTCCTCTCCTCCTCCTCCTCCTCCTCGTCGTCCTCCTCTCTGTCAGTATATTTCTCCGCCGCTCCGTCCTCCGCAGCTCTGACTCACTCTGCTCTCCTCTCCTCGTCAGGCTGAACCGCACAACCCGGGAACATGTCCTCCAACCTGCCCCCCGGGACGGCAGCCGCGGCCAAGAGCAAACCGCTGTCCCCGTTCAGGAAGCGGGGCAGCCTGCAGTACACCGCCAGCACAGGTGAGTGGAGGTGGATGGAGAGGAAGGAGAGGAGCGTGTTGGTCCTTTAACAGCAGGGGGTCTCTCACGTAAGCTGAGCCCGAGGTCCTGTGACTCTCTGCTCTGAGCTTTGTTGTGTGTGTACTGACTTTTGGATCAGTTATGTTTCGATTTTTGATATTTCTGGATTATTTATCAGTGTCAGAAAAAGAAAAAAATGTTGCAATATCTTACTTTTTCTCTGTCAGTAATTTGGGGAAATGCGAACCTGTTGATTAGGGAGGTGCAGCCGAGGATGCTCTCTGCATTTGGGGGATTTCTGCATTCAGACCCTGCAGCTTCATGTCAGAGTGCGGCCTTCTAGCTTTCCCTTTCATCATGTGTTTTCAGGCTTATTTTTATTAATTACACAACACGCATGCAGATTGTCTAAGTTAATCACCATCAGGATTGTTGCTGAAATGTTACATAACTTGTTGTTGTCAGGTGAAAACTCATATTTTTCATTAGGGCTGCGCAATTAATCAAAAAATATTATTGAAACTGCAATATAATCAAGAACAATATCCAAACTGCTGGAGGTGCATTTTTTAAAAAAAATATATAACAAAACAGCATTATAATGAAGTACTGTAGTGCTGCAGAGATGTCCTGACCTAAAATGTCCCATTATCATGATTTTAATGATTTTTATCATGATTTCGTCAAAATAATTGCAATATGATGATCACCAAGTCACATTAAATCGGGCAAAAATGTTATTTTCTAACCTAATATTCATTTCCAATGCAACTGTTGTGCTTTCAAAGCATCAAATTGATTTAAATTGTCTGAAGCCCACCACCACCTGTTTTATGTTTAATAAATCAAAGGATTCTGTTTCTCATTGGAAATAGAAACTCGTCATAAATATAAGCACATGAAAATATCCTTTACTTGAATTATCTTGGTGCATTAAATGACTGACTTTGTCCAAATAATAATGAGCAACTTCAGACAGAAGAAAGCACCAGCCAGATCCTCTAAGAACACAAAAGTGACAAAACAGCATTATAATGAAGTAGTGTAGTGCAGCAGAGATGTCCTGACCTACATCTTGTTCTCCAGACATAAGAAAATAGGTTTGTTTGGTACAAACCACAACAAATTTCCCATCATCACAATTTTTTTTTTGTTGTTGCTTTTTCCAGTGCAAATGAAAATTTTGATGCAAAAATGATCATTCTAACTTACTGTGAATCATATCAGCACCCCTATTCATACCCTGCAATTTCATGTCAGTGTGCTGGCTTGTTGCTTCTAGCGTTTCCTTTCATGGTTTCTTTTCAGGCTATTTTTGAAAATGACACAAGATGCATGTATACAGTCTCGAGCATGAGCCAGATCTTTTAGATTCATTTGGATCAGGAACTTTGACATTCCTGCAAATGTTGCATAACTTGTTGTTGTCAGGTGAAAACATATATTTTACCAGTTTTCAGTGCAATATCCAAACTGCAGAGACAGCAATTTTTGGATGAAGGAAAAGTTTAAAAATAGTATTATAATGAAGTACTGTAGTGCTGTAGAGATGCCCTGGCCTACAGATCTTATTATCCAGCTATAAGAAAACAGGTTTGTTTGATACAGACTTTAATAGTTTTTGTTTTTCAAAGAAAATCAACATTGTGATGCAAAACTATTCATCTCCACTAACTGTGAATCATATAACAATAGCAATATTATGTTTTCTCATGCAGCCCTATTCAAATCCTGCAGTTTCATGTCAGTGTGCTGGTTTTTAGCTGTTCCGTTCATCCCTTGATTTCAGTTTTATAAATGACATAACACATACATTATCAATAATCATCCAGATCCTTTATTCACAGTAGGATCAGGAACAATTTTGACATTGCTAAAATGTTGTATAACTTGTTGCCAGGTGAAAAATATTTTTTCTCTTTGGTGTAAATATATATGACAGGCTAGAGCTTCACAGTTAATTGAAATATTATCAAAACCACAATATGGCCAAGTGCAATATCCAATCACAGGAGTAGCAATAGTGCTGCAGAAATGCCCTGGCATACGAATCTTGTTCTCAAGTAAAAGAGAAAATTGTCATGCAAAAATAATCACTTATTGTGAATCACACTGTAACATCTGTCAAAAATAATAATCGCAATATGATTTTTTTTTTAATTGTGTAGCCCTACTTCATGCCTTGCAGTTTCAGGTCAGTGTGCTGGCTTCCAGTCTTTCCTTTCATCTCTTGTTTTCAGGCTTATTTTTTGTAAATGACACAACATGCTTACATACATTATCTAGCATCAGCTAGATTCTCTAAATTAATTTGCAGTCAGATCAGGAATGTTGCTGAAATGTTGCGTAATCTGTTGTTGTGAGGTGAAAACTCACCAGTTTTCATGCTCTTGTTAACCCTTTGGCTTGTGACACTCTTTCAAAACAGCTTACAGTTAAAAAATTTCAAGTTTAATCTAAAAAAAATATGACACATTTGTGTATGGGCAGGCTTTTCCCATGAAAGCAACAATGTGTTTCTTAGATAACTAGATGTAATGACTGTGTTTTTCATTTACCCTGATGGCAGTATGTGGCCTGGAAAGAATATTATGTATGTTTGGTACCTCAGGACTTGATCCCCCACTGAATGAGAGGATTAGCCTCCACTCTGATGTATGCACACGCTGATCAGCCTTTCATCCTAACTACAAAGAGTGTAGAACAGCCACATGAGGAAATACCAGCCATTTAAAGACCCCTCTCCCTGTTTACTCAGTGTCAGTCTAGACACAGTTTCCCTGACATATATGAAGATCATGCAGATGGCGATATTCTTATACTGTAGCACATAACCATCAGTGTCTTCACATCATGTCATTGGCTAGAAATGAGAAAATATTTCAATCAATTATTAATCAGTTATTAATCTATATCAGTTTAAGGTGACACTATTTAGAATATTTTCACCACTTTAGTGTGTCATCAGACAGCCTTTTCTAATGAAAAACGGCCATTAAAAGCCACATATCGCTCTCTCCAAGCTGAACTCCATGATTTTACCTCACAGAACATGAGAGCTGCTGGTCTGCTGCTGTCTTGATCTGTTAGTTTGTGTTGCTGTGTGACTAAAGCGTTGAACTCACAGCTGCTGCAGAGGACTCACAGCCTCATGACATGGGGGGAACACTCTACCAACTGAGCCATCAGGCCACCGTACCATTTCATTTTTCATGCAACTGTATACTGGTTGCAAATATTGGCTATCGGTAAAGATAGATAGAATAGATGGATCTGATCCAATTTTGGTATCAGGGGGTGAGATGAATGTAATTCAGTCATCAGATATTGGATGAAAGTCATTGATTAATGTTTCAATCTAAATTTCCAAGTATTATGTATTTACTACATAAATGAATAACATATAACACTTTTTATGTTGAATCTACCTTAGCATTTATCATAGGGATCACGTTTTGACTTGCTATCCTAAAATACAGCTGGGATAAGGAAATATAGCTACTTCACTCCTGGTTACAACAATAACCCAGCAAAAAAAATGACAATTACCAAGAGAAACCAACACAAGTCATCATGTTCTGAACAGACACATTACAAACACATTACAAAAAGTAACTTAGTGAAACTAAATGTTGCATCTATGTTCTAAATGTTAGAACATAAATAGCAAACTTAACTAACTATCTATCTATGCATTGCATAGAAATGCATTATGGGAAATGCACATTTAAATGTCACAACCCAGAATCCTACAGCGTCCCACAATAGTCGGAGGACGCAATTAAGTCCAAGGCTGTGGAGCATGAATTCAGCATCGTGAGCATCAAAAAAAGGTTCCAAGATGGTGAAAATTCAACAACTAAAGTGAAATTCAGTTTCAGCCTCATCTAACCTTGTGCACACTACTACTAACTACTAACTACTAACTACTAACTACTAACTACTAACTACTACTACTACTACTGACTAATGGTAAAGAAAAATCTGTTAGCAGATATCCAAATTCAGGTATCATAATTGGATCAGAACAGAAAAAGTGGATCTTGCCTCTCTAGTTACTGGTTTCCTTGATAACAATCTGTAATGACCCTGAAAAAAATTGGTTGACCCCTAGTGTCTTTAATTAAGCAAGAAAAAATATGCAAATGTGGTGAGATAATTTCAGTTGTTGTCACTGGAACAGCATCCATGAATATCAATATTATCAGGGTACTTTTGTCAAGATAATGGCAGAAGATTATATCACCTCCCCCTAATAGCAGATTTTTCAAAATATTAAAATTACATAATACATTATGACTTAAAAATATACTATATCTTTAAAAATCTAGGGCACATGTAACCAGCAGTGGCATGCTGTGACATTACAGTGACTGTCAAGATGGTCACAGGCTGGATTGTAACCCTGACAATAAATACAACAGCTGGAGGTATAAGTGATTCATCACCCCCTCCCTCCTCCAACTATGATGCTCTCTGTGATTACCCTCATTTACAGCTTGTAGCTGTTCCAAAAATTGCTCTGGAGTCTCAGACTGGGAGGAATGATGAGGGGCAGTCTTGGCCGTTATGTTCGACAGAGACAGATTTCTGTTTTTTTTAGATGTGCATCTGTGAGTCTGTTCTGAAACCCCTGGGGTTTGATTTAGAAAGTCACTGCAGAAGTACATTAAGATAGCCCTCACATTTTATGCTGTTAAAGCGTCCAGGGAATCATCTGAGTAAGCAAAGATGACATTTAGGTGACTCATCTTCTTTTGTTTTTGTTTTTTTTTCCCAAAAAGGCACTAATCTAGTTTGGGGCAGATGCAGTGCAGTCCGTGTAAAACAGGCAGCAGATCATGATTTGATTGAATTAGATGGGTTATTTGAATAATTGCCAGTGTTGTGTCTTCAAATGTTTAATGAATCTTTTATAAAGCGATTGCTATTCTTGAATCTGCTGCAGCCACACATAACAGGTCATAAGTTATATCTGACACTTTGATTTCACCCGTCTGCTAAACGATTGTCTAAATTGACACTTGGCTTATCTGAGGAGCATTAGCTTATTAGATTGTTTTAATACGAATCCTCTTGAACTTTCAATCTAATCTAATGAGCTTTCAGCCAATCGATCAGCACGGCAGAGTGGAATAGATGTGGACATCTGCAGCAGCATGTAATCACCACTAAATGAGTTTGAATCACTCACAGCTTGGCTTTCTTTAAAGGTTATAGACCCCCCATACACATAATATACTGTCGAGTGTGTGTCACACGGCCTTTAGCTCTCTTGTGCAGTTACAGTGTGAAGAGCTGAGGCGTAGCATTGTCCATATTTAGCACATTATTGCAGGGTTTGTAAAGTGAAGTGAGCAGAGAACAGCAGTGGGTGAATCACTTCTCTGGCTGTGAAGAAGGTAGTTCTGAGATTAGAGCGACGCCCACTCACCAGTTATACTGTGCCTCCTCCTGCTGCTCTGCACTTGTTGAACCATTTAAATAAGATGAGAGGAACTCTCTGCAGTAGGAGACAAAAAGCTTTGTACTGTAAGCACCATAAACAGCCATTATTGTAAATAGCAATAGCAAAATACACACTCTCCTAGAAATATAATGATAATCATTATAAACTTTATTCTGCTTTTCAAACACATTTACAAAGCACTTAACAGACTGGTTTGGTGTAGCAGAGTATTTCTTTCACAGTTTGAGCATTATGTTTTTTAGATGGCTAGATGAAGCGCCTCCATGAACAGGAATTATTACATTAAAGGTATTATTAACAGCTTAGTTGTTTACGAGAGGAAAAAAACTGTATTCAGTTGGTATCTGTATTGGCAAATACTCAACGCTGCAGTACACTACGAAAGACTGCCTGAAAGGCAATGAATAATAAAAATAATTTTATTTACACGTGCCGTTTACACTCAGCATGTGAACATTTGACCTGTCTAGCTCACTGCTAGATGCCACTAAATCCTACACAGTGGGCCATGAAGCAAAAAATGCAAATGTAAATAAATGAATAAAAATACTCCATTACAAGTAAAAGACCTGCATTTTAAATTTAAAATGAATGTATACAAGGACCAACAGTATCAATAGTAAAACTACTATGCAACACAAATACTCCTATCAGTGTTATCATATGTTATATTATTTGATTGATTGATTGATATTATTGTGGCTATAATGCACAGACTCATAATATTAGAGCTAGCTGATGTGGAGCTAATTTAGCTACTTCTACTAATTAAAACTTGAGCAATTTATTATATTTTATAAAATGATCATAAGTTTTGTTTGTAAAACTGTAATCTGCCAAGAAAGGTGATTATGGCTGTCAGATAAATGTTGTGGAGTAAAAAGTACAATATTTTCCATTGAAATGTAGTTGAGTAGAAGTGTAGAATTACACTTTTCTTCTGCAGGACATAGAGCTGAATAAGTAATCAAAATTTTATAGAAATTTCAACATGGCCCATGGCCCAATTTTCACATCGCAGGAGGTGCAATATTTGTTAAAAGCAAAAAGTCAGGGTGCTCCTATAGTGCAGTTGGTAGAACATGCGCCCCACGTACTGAGGCTGTTAGTCCTCTGCAGTGGCTGCTGGTGTGACTACTGCAAGCAGCCCATTTGCTGCGTGTCATCTCTTCTCTCTCTCTCTCTCTCTCTCTCTCTCTCTCTCTCTCTCTCTCTCTCTACCCACTTTCTTGTCATCTTAAACTAAAGGCAAAAGCCCCCAAAATAATCATATAATAATAATAATACCTGCAAAAATCGCCCCATAATCATTTTAATATACTGTTCAATGAAAATGAGAATAGTCATGGAAAAATTATTATTCCCTCTATTATTGCAAAGCATCCAGCCCTAGCAGGAAATAAATACTACAGCAACATAAAATACCTCTGATTTTCTCCATTCATGTATACAGTACAGTAGATTGATGGTGGACCTTTGAACACATTGTACTTCGCCCACATCCTGTTCACGCCTCCTGTGGTTTTGTCACACCTTGTCATCGTAACATGCCCACACTTGTCAGGGTCTGTGTCATGGACAGATACAGTAATTACAGCAGATAGAGACCCTGCAGGTTAAATGTTCAGCCCTGTCACTCCCCACACTGACACAATCTGGACCTTTACGTTTGTAATTAATGATTACCTGGGACTCCCACCCCAACACACCTTCATCTGATAACCTTCAGTCACTCTGTATTGTCACTCTGTCATTAAACCCCGGCACTGTGTACTGTTGTGTAGTTGTTTGTGTCTCTCTATGAGTCAACATCTGGCCTGTTGGAGGTCTCATGGACTTGTGCCCTGTGGGTGAGACCACCTCTATGCAGTGTTGTTGCTCATACTTAATGGTGTAGTGATGCAGTAGATAAACAGACACCGGATGACAGCTGTTGTTTTCAGCACATCGACCTGTGGAGACCCCGAGTCTTGTCTGAAAGGTACACTGAACGCTGAATTTAAATTGAAGCAAATACGGCTGAGATATTGTTGCGTTTTTTCCATTAGCTCCTTTTATTCAGTAGTGGAAAGTAACTATGTACATTTACTCAATTATTGTTCCTTAAGTGCACTTTTAGGTATTTCTATTTTATTTGATGCTGCTTTAAATTTTTATTCCACTAAATTTCAGAGGGAAATATTGTGCTTTTTATTAGTTGCTGTATAGTTGTTGTTTTTTTAAGCTTAAACAATTAGTTGATCATCATAAAATTAATTAATTGATTAATTAATTGATAATCAAAATAATAGTAACAGCCCTGAAACTTTTTATAACATAATGACATGTTATAAAATATGTTATAAAATATGATGCACTGCTAAACTTGTTAAAAGTAGCTCCATCTCGTCCAGCTGCACAATCGAAATGTTGTTTATATGTTTATATAGCAATAATAATCATACAATAATATAATATATTGTATATAATAATATAAACTTCTGAAAGGGATCATTCTCTCTGTACTTGCACTTAAGTATTTACATTTGATGCTACTTTAACTTCTATTCTGCTACATTTCAGAGGGAATTTTTTTACTTTTTACTGCACTACATTTATGTCACAGCTATAGTTACTTTACAGATCATTTTTGTCACACAGTGGATGGACATAAAATTTTAATAACTGTATCATGCTGCTATACTTTTATATAAGAAAAATATGGATTGCAGGATTTTTACTGGTAAAGCATATTTTTGAATTGTTGTATTGCTTGTTTCACTTGGGTAAAGGATCTGTGTACTTCTTCTACTGCTGCTTTTATTCTGTTAATGAATTCAGGTTGGATAGACTGAAGCTTTGTCATCCTGTTTCACTTCGGTTCCACCATGATGAGCTTGTTGTGTTGATGTGTGTGTGTGTGATGCAGCGTCCGACCATCAGAGGGCGCCTGGTCTGAATAAATGCAGCTACACTGATGAGTCAATGAGCAGCAGTCGTGTTTGTTGAGATCCTCTTGGGCACACAACAGTTTGATTAGTCCTCTTGGAAGCAATTCTGGCTTTGAGTGCCTTGAAAATAAAACACACAATAATTTAACCTTGTGAGGCTGAGTGGAGATTTGTTTGGAGTCGGGCTGCTTTTGACTTTCTGTGGTGCTCGAGTGTTTTTTCTGTCCAGACTGTCAGCTGTGTTTTTGCTGTAGTTTAAGAGCAGCTCTCTACATAAGACTGAAGAGAGGAGAAAAATGTGTTATGTGCAGTATTTGGAGTTCTAGTCGTCAGGATGTTTTTAGCCGTTAGTTTATGTTTACACTGTATTATATATAGTTGTATCTGTATGCAAATTATTTGGGGTTGTATGAAAATTCAGACTGGATGGATCGGGGTCCTAAAATAGAGCAATGCACATTATTTTTTGCTGTTATAGCAGATTATGAAAACACCTTCATAAATGATTGTTTAATGGACTGCTCTGAAGATATTCTATATTTTTACTAATGTCAACAGATGCATTAATCCAGTCTTGCCTGTGTTGCCAACATAGTTTTTTTTCTCTTTCTGATAGAGCTCCATTGTTGTCCATAAAATACATCAAAGATCCACACTTTCATTCCTTTTTTACGATGAACATGGAAGCTGTAGTTTATTTTGACTCAACTCCCACATACACAGTCCTGCTGCTGTAAATACTCACTGTGCACCAGATCTGCAGCTGAAAATAATCCTCAACAAATTCACTGCTTACTTCAGTTTTAGTAACACTTGCTAGAATCTACATTACCCCACTGTTTAGATTAATAAATGCTCTTCACATGTCACACTCAAATTTAAAGTAAATTGACAGGTTAGTTGGCAAACTGGATTTCTGTGTAGCTAATCTTAGTGTTAGTGTTTGACTGTCTTGTAAATATTTCTTTAAATTAGATGTTGAGTTCTTGGATGATGACACTATTTTCACAGCTGAAGGCAAAACTGTCACTGTACTGTGACTAGAGCTGGGTATTAATAGCATTTTTCTTTTTTATACTAGAGGTCATGATAATGAAGTGGCACCTGTAAGATTAACTGGGTTTACTTGAGACCAGAGTGACAATGAAAGACTTGTGAAGTGTTGTAATGTGTGTGTGCTGTGCATGGCAGTATATTGTTCTTTATTTTAAACTGTATTTTAAAATTGTAATACTGCCATTAATTCCCATTTTTACTGAATGTATCAATAAAAATATTTATTTTCTTATTTTATAGAAATGTGTAAGAAAACACAAATGCTGAAATGTGACTCTGTACTGTTAGGATTAGAAAAGATAAAGATTTTGTATTCAGCTTTGAGTTCTGAGTTAAGACGACTTGAGTTGAACTCTAGATATGTTGAGAAAGAGCAGATAAGATATCCAGCACAAACACGGGACACAAACTGATCATTGATTGAGCTGAAAGGCCTTTTTTACTCACTGTTTGAAAATTAATGGAATTAAGCCTTAGCTAACAACAGATTCAATCAACATAGTTTCATCTGTAAGACCTGTAACACTTGATGAAATTAGCCACACAGCATTTTTCAAATCTTTCTTGATTTAAAGGGACAATTCACCCCCAAATCAAAAGACTTATTTTTTTTCCTCTTACCTGTAGTAATATTTATCCATCTAGTTTTGGTGTGAGCTGCCAAGTTTTGGAGTTATCGACCATAGAGATGTGTGTCTTCTCTTGAATATAATGGAACTATATGGCATTCAGCTTGTGGTGCTTAAAGCACAAAAAAATAATAAAAATAACAAATGCCTTTTTGCTTCTACTGAAGCACACCTACCATCTGTATCACTGTGCAGAAGGGTCCCGTGTCTCTATACATGCTCTATACATGCTCATACATGAAACTGCTCACAACAAGGTTTGTCTGATTGTTTTGAGTAACCGGGTTGGTACCTGATGGTTGAGTACCATCTAGTTCCATTATATTTGAGAGAGGGCAGATATTTCTACAGCCAGTATCTCAGCAACTCACACCAAAACTATCCACTTGTCCAAATAACACCACAGGTAAGAGATAAAATATGTATTTTTGATTTTGGGATGAACAGTTCCTTTAATTAAAGGTCAGGAACCATGTGGTTGAACAAATGTCTCATTGTTTTCTTTCTCCAGATCCTAACAGAAATTAAAATTATGAAAAGTATTCTGATACAAAGCAGAGGTAAAATGCAGTCCAGTACAAACATTCACATTTTTCCCAACATTTTTTGCGTTTTGAGCGTGCAGCTGTTATCCAGAGCAAACTTACATTCAGTGCAAAAGTATGATAAGAGGAGAGATATGCCTCAAGATAATTTCTGTGTGCAAGTTTCTATTGTTCTGTGTCAAGAAATTGCATCAGTTCACTGAATCATTAATGTCTTATTTCACCATTTTTAGCATAGACACAGTTCTGTTTGTAGCATGGGAAAGCATGTTCCAGAAATTACTGCTGCAACCTTAATGGGGACAACGTGCGGGCCCTTTAATTTCATTCATGTGAGAGGAGATGGAGGCAAGGTCTCATTTATTAGACAGTCATCTCCCTCAGACTGCCGCCATTCAGCTGGAGAAAAAAAAGAATCTCACACAGAACATGACATGTCAAACCTCGCCGCTGAGGCAGCACCATTTTATTCTCACACAAACATCCCAAACACATGGTCTCCTCAGCAAAACACAGCACACAGGATCAAGCAGATGAGAGGAGGGGAGCTGTGAGAAAAACTCACAGCAGGTTAACCCACATCCGCCGGTGATGCACGTCGTCTCCCCCCGCCTCTTCACCCTCCTGTGGTACGTCCCAGATAGATGTCAGAGGCATTTAAATGAGGAGGATCAGCTCCAGAGGCAGCGAGTGCAGCGACAGCTGGCCTGAAGAGCAGAGGGGGGTCACACACTGGGAGGATGTGAGGGGGGAGTTCATGGATCTGCTGGACCAGCTCTTTGTATGTATGACAGGGACAGATTAAGGAAACATTATTCTATGAGTTTGTTTATGTGAGAGTGCGCCTGTGTTTCTGCCAGTTTTGCCATTAGGCTGAGTGTTTGAAGTGTTTCTTCTCTTGTTTCTCTCCATCCCTCACTCCCGTCATGTTTAACCAGTCTTGAAAGGACAGCAGACGTCGTCCTGGGCCATTTGCTGTTTGGCATGCTCCATCTCCCTGCCAGGACAGCCTGTTTCTGTCTCTGTCTGTCTCTCTGTCCTCTCTCGGCCCTGCTAGCTGGTGGTTAATGCAGGCTCTGAGGAGACAGGTACGCTCCACTACCCTCATCCTGTGCAAAAAGCACAAATAGCCCTCTCCTCCTCTAACCCTCCCCCCTTTTTCCTCTCCCTGTTCTATACTCACTGCCACTCTCCTCTGCCTGTCCCCTGACGGCTTTGTGTAACAGCCTTGAGCACTGCTGTCTTCAGTGAATGTGTGTCGATTGATTGTCCCACAAACTAGCTTTTGCATGTCTTTTGGAGATGGTGTAAAGGTGCAAGTGTGCACAAACGAAACAGAGCAGGTCGATAAATCGTGCTGACTACACCTGCAGCTGTGTGGGATGTTGATGGAGGGGCTTGTTTACAAAGCTGCTTTTATATTTTTAGCATTTCTTTTCTTTATGGTTCAACAGCGGTAAAGGAAACAGAGGTTTCTACTAGAATACCAACATGTGCCTGCAGACATGCACTTCATGCAGCTACAGAGAGACTGAACCATCTCTGGCCATAGAAAGATCCTGATTACACATCCTGAGAGACATCAGCTGTTTGATGCAGAGCCAGTGAGAGGAGCTGGAGGAGTAAGCATCCCTTAGAGGAGGAGAGCAGTTGCATTCTCCCTGCCATGCGTGTGCGACCCCCTATATGATAATGATTTGATTATTACTAATCAGAACTGTGTATTTGACATATTTTTTGGAGTGTACGATTTGAAATACTTTTCTGATGTTATGTATATTGTTTTACAGATGTGTTGGTTGTGGAAGCCAAGCTGATTTGATCAAAATATTCTACAACTAGAAACTACAGCTAATATTGATCAAGTTATTAAGTAAGGGGAGAGCCAGTATGAAAATAACAGTTTTCAGATAAGTGTCATTTTAAAAGATAACCTCGAAAACAGAAACTAATTTTCATTGTGATCAACAACTCACATATTGTGCTCTTTCAATTACTGGTGCTGTTTCGTACAAATCTGGAACAAATTTGGTGTAATGTGGCTTTGAAGAGAAGTTGCACGTTGTTACTTCTGACCCAGTCATTTGGGTCAGGAGTAACACTTTGGATTAAAAGTAACAAAAGTTTAAAATTTAATTGTTTGTATTATTCTTGTTTTCATTAGAAATGTCTGACAACTGCCACCATATTAGGTCCTCTATCTTAAAATTGTTAAAAATTGTTTTCAATATCAACTTTTAATGTCATCAAATATTTTACACCAACAGTAAGAAAAATATAACTATTTTAACAGAAAATTTAGCAGTATAACATTGTAAAAATAACGTATTACTTAATTTAATATTAACTATCCTATTTTAAGAGATGGGTTGGTCTGATCCAGTATCAGTATTGGGAGCCAGTATTGACATATGACATTCATCAGTGTAACAATACAACTGGACTGAAAAAATATATTAGCCACCTCACTCCTTAAAGTGAAGTTTAAAATAGACAGTTGCCAACATTAACTATCCTGTACTGAACAAACACAGCAAACACATGATAAGCACACAACAAATGAATGCAATACCATTTACATTTTGGAACATAAAATAGCAATTTTAAACTTTCAGCAATGCATCATGGGAAATTTATGCAAATGAGTACCATATTTCAGCCTGTCAGGTGCACATGTGAGTGTCACAAGCCAGAATATTTTAAGGATGCCATTACACAAGTTATATTACACAAACTACACAAGCTATCCAGACTGAATTCAAGTTTCAGCCTCATGGAATCTTACTTCTACTACTACTAATACTAATACTAATAATATTGATGATAGCAGATAATAATTATAACAAATGACAAGGAAGGACAACCAGAACTGTCTTTTGTTCTCACCCTGACTCTTAGCATATTATGTTGGTGAAATATGACACACACTCCCCTCCAGACACAACTGTAGCCAAACCACAAAATACTGAAAACTCTCAAATACTCAGATCTGGCTTCAAATGTCTCTTAAGATTTCTATATAGGTCCTGAGTCAAAGTG
Source organism: Lutjanus erythropterus (assembly GCF_056507025.1). Taxonomy (NCBI): domain Eukaryota; kingdom Metazoa; phylum Chordata; class Actinopteri; order Lutjaniformes; family Lutjanidae; genus Lutjanus; species Lutjanus erythropterus. The sequence continues at coordinate 24,334,704 of NC_139322.1, forward strand.
TGGCAGATTTTAGATTATTTGTGATTTAGGAAAAATTAATTCAACATGTAAAAGACTTTGCCTTTTTTATTATTAAATTAAAATAGTAGTTTTGGTGAAAAACATTGATATTGTAAGTAATGTATTGAAAAAAGTATGATTTTGGTATCTGTACCAAAACTAAGGTGGTGAATCAGTTAAAATTGCCGCGATTAATTGATTAATCAATTGAAAGAGTAGTCTGCATTAGTTGCCAAGGATTTTCATAAATGATTCATTGTTTCAGTTGTTTTTCATGCAAAAAAGTTGAAAAATTTGCTGTTTCCAGCTTCTTAAATGTAAGGATTTGCTGTTTTTCTTTATCATTTAATAGTGTAATAGCTAACGAAGTGTCTTTTGAATTTGGACTGTTGGTTAGACAAAATAATAATTTCATCTCCTTGGGCTTTGGGAAATTGTCTTTTGTGTTAATAATTGTGTTAATGGGGGGCGCATTTTAAAGACTAAATGATAAATCGATGAATTGTGAAAAAAAAATAATCAGTAGTCAATAATGCAAATAATCGATAGTTGCAGCCCTTGTAGCAGCATTAGTTTTGAAAATTTCCAAGGATACCCAGTCTTACTAATGACTTATCAGAATGGACCTGCAGCACTGCTCTGTTGATATTTTCCTGGTATTCCTGTTTTCTCAGCAGCACTGACACATGTGAGCTGTGAGTGAGTTTGGCTTTTTCACTGTGAGACATTTGCCACAGAGGCTGTGACTCACCGGCGTTTCTTGTGGACTGAATACCAAATCTGCATAGTCAGTGGAAGCAGGTAGACAGCGGCTGATGATGCACAGTCCACCTGATGGTAGAAAATGTAGAAGGAGGTGGGGGTAAAAGAAAGAGAGGGAATCTCCTGATATTAAAGTGTAATCACTCAGAAATGTGTGTATTTCTGCTGAGATTTTATTCCAGCGAGACAAAGATTCTTGATCAACATTTTCCCACAAAGGCGAGAAAACCGACTAAGCAGAGCTGTAGATGAAGTTGCACAGGAAGTCTCTTGACCTCTGACCTCCTGCTCCCCTCTGGCCTGTAGGCTTCAGATGACTTTCCACTTGTGATCTCATCCCCGAGGACCTTTTTTTTCACGCACCATCCGGTTTGAGTTAGACTGGAGTAGTTAGGACTCTGCTGAAATATGCATGCAGTGGAAGTCCCTCGGCAAGATAATACTATTTGACCTGGTTTTGAGGCTCAGTGGAATGATGGTGCTGTCGTAGCATCTTTGATTGTTTCTGTAGAATCATGTTGCAGTAATCCCTCCTGCTGCTTTCCTCTTGCTCCGTTAGATCGATAAAAGCTTCAGCCAACTGGATTATAGAGTATATGTTCAAGTGAAACATGGCTGACTTTAATTTCTGAGTGGTTTGCTTTTCTCTAACTGAGGGGGGATGAGTTGTTATGTAACCATAGATGCTACTGATCCAAATATAGCAGCCATTAGGGGATTAGCTCCGGGCCCGGCTGGCTTGGCTAGGCTTGGCTTTACTGTGGCCCAGCATGGATGTCTTTGCCGCTGGTCGCCTCCTGCCTGCCACACCAGTGTTGACTGTTATCATGACAAATTGATATGCCCCACAATGACAGCGGAGATGACATCTTAGTCGGCCGTTACACTACACAGACATGGTCTGTTCTATCAGCAGAGGAGCATCTGCATGTGGCTTGACTTTGTAGTCTTTAAGGCTGAGACTGGCCAACAGTTTGGTTCTTCCATACTGCTTGTAAATAACACAGCATCTTTTCTTTCATATTTTAGTTTTGATTAAAGCTGAAACTAACAATGATTTTCTTTATCAGTCTGCTGATTATTTGTCTGTAAAATGACCATAGCAAATAAATAAATACATTTCCAAATGTCCAAGATGAGATCTTAAAATAATGTTTTGTCTCACCAGCAGTACAAAGACCCCAAAATATTTGATTTCTAGTGATATAATACAGGGAAAAAAGCAGCAAATATTCACAAATGAGATGTTGCAACCAAAAAATTTGGTATTTCTGCTGGAAAAACCTCAACAATTATTCAATCTTAAGATAATCGTCAATTAAATTCTGTCAGTCAACTAATCAATTAATCATTTCAGTATTCAGGGTTTGAACAAAGTCTTGGGAGTTTGTAAAATGTCTTATTTTAATTGTTCAAGGTTAGGAATTTGCTCAAATGTGAATATACTGCTTGAAAGGTGCTTGATTTGAGAGACTTCTGATTTGAATGTGCTTGAATTTCACTTGTAAAAATCTATAGCACTAAGCACTGAGTACTAAATTCGACTCAGTGTTTGAAGGCGTTCTGGTCTATGTGCTTACGCAAAATGGTCCAAAACTAAATCAATTGTCAGTAAATGTAAAAAATACAACTTTATTACGTAGCAAAAACAAATCACTGAAGAATACCAATATGCTGCAGGAGTCAGCTGATGTATTCCTTGTAATCAGTTGGTGATTTGTTATTTATTAACTTTAATTATTAGAGGAGCATTGCACAATAGGAGCACCCAAGTGATGAGACGACCTGGTCTTCTAAGTAAAGGCCGTCTCAGACACAGTGCAATTTGAGCTTGCAACCCAAAGTGGAACTGGTTGAGCTGGCACAAGCTCAACTAGTCCCTATGAATTCTCCACAACCTTTCCAAAATTTGACCAATCATCTAGCTTCTGCCAAGTCCCCCGTATAAACATCCTAAATGCACATCTCATTGAATTGACTCAGTGTTTTATTATTATTTCTTTTGTTTGTTTTTTATTTGTCACAGGTACTGAAAATAACACAAGGTTTGTTAGTGTTATTAACTTTTATCAATGCTCTGTGCATTTGTACATTTTATAATTGTCTGCCTGTTGTTTTGACTGAGTTTAAGCTCCCCAGGTGCATTTCTTCATTTACAAATAAAGCATATTCTGTTAGAATTATTTTTAATCCTGAGCCTTTTTGGTAAAGTTACTTGGAACTCTCATAGTGCAGTTTTATCCTTCCTGCAAAAGTAGCCTTTGGTTTTTAATGAATTACACAGAAAATTGCCAAAAAACTTTTTGGCGATTTTCATTTGCTCCTGCAATTTTATTGCAAAAAATGCCCAAAAAAAACGTTGCAACATGAATCACAGTGTTTTTTTTTTTTTTAGAAAAGCTGCTGTGAATTCAGGCATTTCAGGCTGCAACAATTCCAAAAATAGTTCTCAAAGTCCTGGAGGGACTGAATGATATGTTTCAGAGCAGAACACGTTTGCCTGTTTAGTTTCTTTCACCCTCCATTAGCAAATCAACTCTTGAATGACTCTTTTAATCTGACCTTGTAGCAATATTGTTTAGAGAATATTATAGATCCAAGTTAAAACTGACAGAGAAAAAGGCACAATTACAAATCCCTCTGCTACCACCATCACCATGGACAGCACCATGTGTTTATCAACACACAGCACAGTTAGACCACTGATGCTTCAGAGTCATGGTCAGGGCCATAGACTCTGACTCGCACAAACCTCAGTCAGAGGAATCAGTGAGTCACGCAGACTAGACTAACATATTCACCTAAACAACCCCTCTACCCCTGCACTTTCTCTGCAACTGGGGGATATATTTTGGTTATGTTGCTAAGAAGGGGGGTAAATTACTTCTTCCTTAAAGTCCTGCTTTCTATTTTTCAGGCAGAGGTGATCTCGTTGAACATGAAATTCCATTGTCACTCAGACACGAAGCTGAATGTTGGAGCTTGAATATCCAGCCTTTAAAAGGTCAAAGCACCCTTGAATATTTACACGCTAAAGAAGTTTGTGTTTCTCTCTAGTGTTCGCTCAAGTATTTCTCTCTGAGGTACTCGTGTGTGTTTTGACGTTGCTGTCTTGTGGTGCAGGCAAACTTGCTCAGCATGTTGAGTGGGATGTGTTGAGCAGAAGGTGGTGAACACGTGGTGAGTTGTGGTCTGGACAGTGATTATTTACACCACCACCTCATCTCTCTTTATAGCTACAATTCTGACTGTTTCTTATACCTTTAATAATGAAGCTTTTTGTCGAGTCCTAATCGGCCCAGTTAATTGGCCTCTCTGGTCTCCTTCGCTATCCCCACAGAACAGACAGACTGAGACATGCTGTGTTAAATAAGTCAGACTTAATTTAGAGTTTGTTCAAAGACAACACAGAGAGCAGGTACGGTGCAGTACAGCCTCTCTGACCTTCTTCTTGTGTGTATGGTCTATAAATACTGACAGACAACAAACCCACTGACACTCTAGCACACACAGAATGAAATATTCAGCAGGATGATGAATATTTCAGTGGCAGGTGCGTCATTTCGGGGGGAAAGATTAATATCATTGCAGACAGACTACTAAATAAACACCCAAGGGGAGAAGGAAACCGCAGTGGGGGCATTGTCTCTTGTCATGAAAACCTCAGTTTTCGTCCTCGCTGCATCCACTCACAAGTGTCCTCATCCTGAGTCTTTTCTCGGTGACCATCCCCCTTCGTTTTCCCTTCTGGGCTTTCCATGACAACTGGGTTTGTATAAAACTTGAGTCTTGTGCGATGGCAACAATGGAGGGTATTAGCCGGTGTATGTGCTGATGGGCTCTCCACCTGAATGGTCCATTGTGTGGTGAGACACAAACAGCCGCTGAGCTCAGACCTCCGCTGTTGTGTAAAGGCCCGCTGACAGAGGAACAACGAGCTTCTGCAGACGGTTCTGATCACTGTGAATTCAATATGTGTTGAAGGAATGTAGAAACTTAAAGGAAGAGAGCTTTTTGGCTGATTCATATTTATGTCTACCCCACTTTTTCCATGCTGGGTAAAATGAGAAGCTATTTTTATCAAGCTTGATAAGCTCATTGACAGTTAACAGGATACAGCTGCTCCAAGGAAAACTGATTAATCATCTTTCAGAGCAGAAATTAGTTGCTTTGTTTCTTTAGAGTTACTGAAATGAGGATTTAGCATTTTTGCATGAAATACTGCATAAATGATTAATCGATCAGTTCATGATTTTATGTCGATGAACTCATCCAGTACACCTCCATAAAATGGTTTGTGTAGAGTGAAAAAATTCAGCTAAACTGAATAAATTATCTCCACTGAGTCTTCGTGTAACTGATTGTTTCAGTTTTCTAAAGCTGATCCAACATTATTTTCAGTGTAGTCGTCCAAGTACTATCATTAGAAGACACCGAAATAGTCTCAAAATAACATGTTCTTCAGTACTTCCACAGATGCAAAGTTTTCTCCCTCAGTTTAAGATGTCTTTCCCTCTTTCTGTCCCCCTTTATCTCCAGTTGATCTCCGTGGTGCCCGCCACCTCCTCACTTCCCAGCATTCCTTGCCTGGCATCCCTGTGGCCTTGAAACAATCCATTGACCTGCGTACATCCATGGACGGGAAGTACAAGGAGATTGCTGAGGTTAGTACTTAGTGTTTGTGCTCAGTCTTTAACCTGATGTCTTGTGGCTTAGTAACTTTTTGAGTAGTTAACTACTTTGAGTCTCGTGTATATCATGATGTTTTTTGCTATACAATATGGTACAATGCCACAGTTCATTGGTTAGGTTTGTCATTTAATGGCAATCACCTAGTATTTGAACAAAATCACCTGTGGGTTGTAACCAAGATGTGATAGAGTGTCATGAATTTCCCTCTGAATTTAGCATTTTCCTGATTCCACCTCAACAAGTTCTCCCTATCCTCTCCTTAAAACACATCCTCAGTCTGCCTCAGTGAGGACTAACTCGCCCTGCACTGAATCAAACACATGTTCACTCCACACGCAGATTCTGATCATTTCCCTTGATGTTTTTTGGATGTAGCTGAACTACTTTTTGAAAGTAGTTTTAGGTCGGTAAGCTGTAATTTATGATTTCTTGAGAGCAGTTTCCCCAGCATTGACTGTATGTGTGTCTGTGTGAAGGAGCTGTTCTCCCGCACTCTGGCAGACAGTGAAATGCGCAGCGCCCCCTATGAATTTCCAGAGGACAGCCCCATCGAACAGCTGGAGGAGAGACGTCATCGCCTCGAGCGACAGATCAGCCAAGATGTCAAGTAAGTGCAGAGGAATGAGTTAGTTAATATGCAAACGCTTGTGATTGTGTTTTCAGTCAGAATCTGCCCTAATGGTGTGTGTGAAAGATTTACAAGATACAGGCAGAGTATGAGAGAAATGGAATATAATATTCATATGTATGTCTTCATTTGTGTATAATCACCTGAAATAAGAATCATTGTGCTTTTGTTACCTTAGAATTAACCATTTTTATCTACAGGGCACGGTTGTGTAGGGACATTGTAACTGTTTCATGTTAGCATGTCCTGCAAATCAGAGAAAAATTTAACCAGTCAGTTTAGTTCAGCCATGAGAAAAAATATCTGAGGCTTTCTTGCTTCATGTTAGTCCTTAGTGCATTATTAATAAAAAGTAGTTGTGTTTTCCAGTTTATATGCATTTACAGCTGCTTTTATCTGGATCAAACGGTCATAACTTTTTGTCTTGTAATAGCAAAGATTATTATCCACTATTTAAAATGTAACTTTTTTCTGACCTTTTTTGTGCCACCTTTTTTCTTTTTCAGTCCTCTATCCATTTCCTTTGAATTTTTGACTGTGCTCATTCTGTTTTGATTTCATTTGATTATTTCTTGAGTGACCTGAGGTGGAAGTGGACAGATCCACTTAGAGGGGTGGGGGGGTATCATGTGCACCACCATGTTTCTACAGTAGCCTCTAGATATATGCCTTGAGTGTTTTTTGCAGCCACTGTTGATTCTCCTACACACTTGGAGAGGGAGGGAGGGAGGTGGGGTGTTTGCAATCTGCAACCTTATTGCTGGATGCCACTAAATTCTACACACTGGGGCTTTAAAGCTAACAGCGATGATCCGAAAGTGAATTCAGCCTCTGTTTGCTCAGGTATGAACCCGACATCCTCCTGCGAGCTAAACAGGAGTTCATGAAAACTGACAGTGCCACAGATCTCGAGTGAGTGTTTATCCCGGCTATAAGCAAAAGTGACGTTTATTCTCCACTGAATGTACATCTCAAACTACTAGAACAGAAAATAATTGTTGACCTGTCACCAGATATATGAAGGAGCAGAGCCGAACTCCTGACCTGCAGGAGAGAGAACTGGTTCCAGAGAGAGAGTACCAGAGAGTCACTATTTCTGGAGAGGAGAAATGTGGGGTGAGTCAGTCATGAAGGGAAAATGTTTCGTAAAAAGTATGTCTTCTTAGTGTCTCACAATAAAATAACAGTTCCTCACTCAAAAAAGCTTCTTCTTATTCTGTTGTTCTTCCATCCAGGTTCCCTTCACAGATCTGCTGGATGCAGCCAAATGTGTGGTGAAGGCTCTGTTCATCAGACAGAAGTATATGGGCCTGTCGCTGCAGAGTTTCTGCAGAACCACCGCCCGTTACCTGCAGGAGCTCAGTGAGAGACCTCTGGACTTGGACATCTATGAAGAGGAGGAGATCCCAGAGACCACGGCAACTGCAGGTACTCTGTATACACATGAATACACTAACATCCTCATATAGTGCACACCTATTATCATTCATACATTACCAACAAAGAGAAGGTCCTGATTTGTGCAAAAAGTTATGATAATTGATTTAGGGCTATTTTTCTTTATTGATTAACCTGATTGTTTTCACAATTAATTGATTAATCATTTAGTCTATAAAATGACAGAAAACTGTGAAGAATGCTCATTGCAATTTTCCAGAGCCCAAAGTGACATCTTCAAATAGCTTCTTTTGTCCAACCAGCAGTCCAAAACCCCAAAGACTCTTCATTTACTGTCATGAATGAAAAACAGTAAATCCTTACATTCAGAGCTATAACACAGAGTTTGAAGTGGTTATGAAATGGTCTCAATTTAATACTGATGCCTTTATATGACTGACTTAAGAAAACTAAATTCTAAATTATTTGAGCACCTTACGAAAACAACCAATCATTAACCATGAATCATTAACCATGATTCATGGTTAATGATTCAGGGTTTCAACCTATTTAATGTACTGTTTATGGCTCCAGTTCCCTATCTGTTACTCATTTTTGAATGCTAGGGTCTTACATACTGCTCCTTTCCCTCATATTAAGTAAAATTTGCTACTTTGTTCCTGATTTAAAAAAAAAACAGTACTCTTATATTAATATGTGAATATACAGTCATGTCCAGTGTCAAGTGTCATCTTCTCACTTTAAAATATAATTGGGCACACCCACAGATTTCACAGTCCATCTGTCACACACCCCTGAACCGTCTGTCACCACGTGTGCTGCCTGTTCAAGTTAGATGTTAGCTGCATGTGCGTTCCCACTTGACACAGTGCGACGTTCTGTCTCCTCTCAGATGGCACCATGCACCCACCTGTTTCTGAAACACACCCCTACGAGAACAAGGACCCTGCCAGCATGCCCCCTGACATGGGTTACGGCTGCAAGATGGTGGATGGTGTCATGCATGTGTACACAACGAGGAGCATTATGGAAAAGTGAGATGTGTATGATGAATCACTCTGTGCATGCATGCTTTATCTTGTTGATGTGGTAGGGTGCTTGTCTGTTTTTAGACTCAGTTCGCACATTTTTTTTGGCAGCAGAGTTTCCTGCTTAAATTTTAATGTTGCTAACAGGAGCACAGAGCTGGACCTGCCGTATCCAGACCTGCAGGACTACATCGCTGATATGAACGTCATGATGGCCCTAATTATCAATGGACCAGTGTAAGTTTCCAAAACAGAACAATGTTTAGATCATGCATTTAATTTGATTTAACTACCTGGCGAGGATTGTGCAGTAGGTCGTGTGTGTGTGTGTGTGTATTTTTGTGTGCATGTCCAACGGGGCTGGAGCTGTGGTCTGCAGATAATCTCACACTACTATTGGACCCATCAGCCTAATATTTTTTGTGCATATTTATGACTGCTCAAGGATGTGGTGGCAGTGATTCACAGTTCTATTGATTGCTCTGTTTTTATACTTTATAAGGGCCACAAGTCATCAGCAACTGCTAGGCTAAAAAAGGTTTACCGACTAGTCTGTTGCAGGCCACATGTTGACCTTTGTAATGGCTTAAAAACTGACATCCCCAGAAAAGTTTTGTTTCATCTTAAACCAGCGCATCTGTAGATTAATTCTTTACCGAATGTGTTATAATCAACCTAAGTTAGGCATGATACAAAATTAATAAATCTGTGTTTTGTTAGCTTCGCTGCCATCTATGTTATGCATCTGCACAGTCGCCCTATTGAAGCTTCCATGGTGTGATAGTAAACAAATGAGAGATGCAGACTTCACTACAAAAACTTGTTTAATTCTGAACTGCTTTTCATGAAATTTGATTTTATAAATCTAAAAAATGTAAAATGATAATGGTTATTTGGGGTGATCTAATCAGCTCTATACCAAAATATTAACTCTCCAAATAACTACAACTTCCGCAGGGAGTTACAGGCTCCAACCAATATCAAGTGTAAATTATTCAGAATCTCAGCTTTCACAAGTTTCTCAAAATCTTTAGATTTTATATCTATGATATTGTTCTAAAGCCATTGGTTGTTTGTAATGTTCGAAATAAATAATGAAATGTTGTAAATAAATAACACCGTTTAAATTGAGAAGTTTGGAGTTATCGTTCTGTTTCTTGTTTACTTATTACATTTATATAGTTAGGTGAACCCAGGAGGCTCAGTTACCAGTTATTTTATGCAGCTTAAAGAAAACTGAGATTATACTTTACAAAAATGCTTTATTGATAACTTTGCGTACATGTATATAATAAAACTTACACTGTACTATACGAAAAACTTTATTCAAAACTTTGCAAATCTCTTCCGGTTGCATCTTTGACTTGTGTTGGCACTGCAGTAGTTCACCGTCTGTTGCCTGGCAGACATCTACACTCTACTGCGTGGCCTCCTCTAGTTTAATCTTGTTTATCAGCAGACTTTTTTGTCTCTGTACTTTTTGAACCATCCAGAAAATACAACATTTCTGACTATCTCAAAAAGTACTCGTGTTACTGGTTTTTGTTTGCCTTTTCCACAGAAAGTCTTTCTGCTACCGTCGTCTGCAGTATCTGAGCTCCAAGTTCCAGATGCACATCCTGCTGAATGAGATGAAAGAGCTGGCAGCTCAGAAGAAAGTCCCACATCGAGACTTCTACAATATCCGTAAGGTGAACTTGAGAGCTGTTTCTACTGAGCCTATTCAGAATTATGTGTTGTAATCCAGAACCAGACTGTAATGTTTTGTCTTGTTTGCCTGTTTTGCAGGTGGACACACACATTCACGCTTCATCCTGCATGAACCAGAAGCACCTCCTGCGTTTTATCAAAAGGGCCATGAAGAAGTATCCTAAGGAGATAGTGCATGTGGAAAGAGGCAAGGGTCAAACGCTCATGGAGGTGTTTGAGAGCATGAACCTGACGGCCTTTGACCTGAGTGTGGACACCTTGGACATGCACGCAGTGAGTAACACCCATGGAAGAAGATAAGAAACAGTCGTCTGGTTAAAAAATATACAGCCATGTTGAAATGACAGTTAGTGATTCAACCAGCCAACAGCATCAGTCAGTGAGAGATTGTTTGAATCACAGTGTTTCAACTCTCTGTGCAGGACCGTAACACTTTCCATCGCTTTGACAAGTTCAATGCCAAATATAATCCCATTGGTGAGTCCATCCTGAGAGAGATCTTCATCAAAACAGACAACTACATCGAGGGGAAATACTTTGGTCACATTATCAAGGTGCTCACTTGCAGCCTTAACGCTGCTGTTGCCATTGATACCTGCAGAATGACTACCGCCCTCTGCTGACGCTTTGTGTCACTGCTCCTCAGGAGGTGATGGCTGATCTCGAGGAGAGCAAGTACCAGAACGTGGAGCTTCGGCTGTCGATCTACGGCCGCTCCAGAGATGAGTGGGACAAACTGGCCAAGTGGGCTGTCAAACACCGGGTCTACTCTAATAATGTGCGCTGGCTGGTGCAAGTGCCTCGACTCTTGTGAGTAATCCCAGTGGTGTGATATGTTTACCCAAGTACTGTATTTAAATGAAGTGTTGAGGCACTACTTTTATTTGGCACATACAGATGGGAGTTAACCTACACATTTCAATTTTACATTCTAAAAAACAGATCAATTGATAATACACCCATGATTTGTTATAGATTAATAAATCATTATTAGTATAAGGACAGCAAAGGGAAAGATTTGGGGATTAGATAAATGCGCAGAATTTTTTTTAACATATTTTAATTATTCCCTTGTCTAATGCTCAAGTTTTGTTTACTCTGTTAATCAAACGGAAGTAAAAAATGCTCTGCATCCTCCAGAGACAACATTAAGAATGCTGTTTGTGAACATAGTATTAAATGTCTGTAAAAGGCTTGGATAGGATCTCAAGGGTTATATTTAAATAAAGAAAAAGTAATCATTGTATATACTGTCCATACCATGCATGGTCTCACAGTAATAAAAAAACATGGTTCTTCATAATGAGTTCTTTAACTTTAAATATGTAAATGCTTTTGTTAATAATTTTAATGTAATAAAATATTTTAAACAAACTATTATGCTATTATATACTATTGTTTGTAAAAACTAAATTATTTTTATAGTGATGTTAAGATCTGACCATTTGTCCACCAGCCCTTATTGAGGTTTGCAAACATACCTCAGATTCTAAGCATTTTTAAAATCTCTGCAGTCTACATTTGTTTAGATTGATATATTTATATTTCGGAAATGTATTGTGTGCCATATAGTAATTGTCAGATAAATAAACAGACATTTAAACATTAACACCAGCACAGACAGCAACAACACCTACAACAACTACACCAAGAGCACCAACTAATAGACCCATCAAAGTCCTCTACTTATTATAAAGTGCAGCGTCCTCACACACAGAGGTTCAGTTATTCTGTCCATGATCACAGTGCCATCTGCAAATTTAACAGTAACATGATCAGATGTATTGCTTCTACATTTGTTTGTATAGAGAGTAAATAAGCCTGGGGAAACAGTGCTCCCTTGTGGGCTTCCAGTGTCAGTAATAGTAGGAGACACTGCCTTATTTACTCTGACACACTGTGCACTGTCAATTTACATGCGTAAAATGAGCACTGGAGAGATAATATTACCATAATCTCACAATAGACTTCTTGTATTTTTGTCTCAAAGTGACGTCTACCACACAAAGAAACAGCTGTCCAACTTTCAAGAGATGCTGGAGAACATCTTCATGCCTCTGTTCGAAGTCACAGTGGACCCCGGCAGCCATCCAGAGCTGCACCTCTTCCTCCAGCATGTACGATGTCTTTGCTGTGGCATCAAGAATTTCTATTACTTTACTCGCATGCAGTCTGACCTCAGAGGGTTTCATGGATCTCTCTCCTGTTGGTGCCTCACACAGGTGGTGGGTTTCGACAGTGTGGACGATGAGTCCAAACCAGAGCAACATATCTTCAACCTGGACAGTCCGCTGCCAGTTAACTGGACAGAGGAGGACAACCCGCCCTATTCCTACTACCTCTACTATATGTATGCAAACATGACTGTGCTGAATCACCTGCGCAGGTATGTGACGTCTGAATCGCAGTCCGAGTGGCTGTCATTAGATTTGCTCTCGTATAACATTTTCACAGTACCATAACCATTTCAGAAAATATCGCAGTATACAGTATTACTTAGTGACTAACCTTCACAACAAGTTCAGTTTGTGCACATCTGTGGATGCACTTTTGAACTTTATTTACCATATGACTATAGGACAAAGGATAACAAACGAGAAAATATATTCTTATCATTAAGGATTCATCCATCTGTCATCTGTTTTATATTGCAGTCACTCTTTTCTTGAAATAACACTCCAAACGAAACTGAAATTGAGTGCTACCTCCCTCTAATCTGTTGAATTCACCTTCCTAATATCTGTCCTTTTCCTTCCAGGCAGCGGGGGTTCCATGCACTTGTCCTCCGTCCTCACTGTGGGGAGGCCGGGCCGATCCATCACCTGGTGTCTGGTTTCATGCTGTCGGAGAACATCTCCCACGGGCTGCTGCTCAGGAAGGTGTGACCTCGATATCACAACAGCTGCTTCATATCACACACAGAAGAGACATTATCAGATATACAGTGAACGCTCATGGAAAATCAGGGCTGCAGTATTAATGTAACACACTCCTGGTGCACCGATTGTTTATTACAACACACCACATTATGCCTTGTGTCCCTCCAGGCTCCTGTGCTGCAGTATCTGTACTACCTGGCCCAGATAGGCATCGCCATGTCGCCTCTCAGCAATAACAGCCTGTTCCTCAGCTACCATCGTAACCCTCTCCCAGAGTACCTGTCCAGAGGGCTCATGGTCTCTCTGTCCACAGACGACCCGCTGCAGTTTCACTTCACCAAGGTCAGTGTACACAAAATATTCATAACATTTGAATTTCTTTAAGTTTGTTGTTAATTCTCTAAAATACAAAAATAAGAATATGATAAAAGCAAATGCTACAATAATGATACTAAGGGATAGGTTTATATGAATAAGAAAAAAATTGACTTTAATTTTAAATGGTTTAGATCTAATCAGAAACACTATATTGTCATTAATGTCAGCACTGTCTACATGTTTTAGCACTGAGTGTAGAGGCTCAATTGACTGACCTCTCCTGCAATAAAGCATTGAGTAGATACTTGATAGGTCCTTCAACACAAACAGCTCTGAATGTCAGGGACAGAGAGCAGGCAAGCTGTTATCACACTGAAGAATTACTTATTTTATTAGACAGACAAAAACACTTTGAATAACTAATAACTTTGGAAATTATAATCCTCAATATTTTCATTACATCAATTTGTGCTGCTATTTAGGATTGGCGTCTATTCAGCAATAACCGTGTAATTTATTTAATAGGCTTTTTTCATGGCAGACATATTGACATGAAATAGTGGGGTAAAGACAGGTGTTACCAGTGATATTAATAAGGGTCCTGTCAGTATAACAGCGCTTCCAGTGAGCCGTCGTATACAGTCGGAACAACCTGGCTGTGTCTGACCTGAATAAAACAGACTTTAATTACTATCATTGGTAACACCTGTGTTTACCCAGCTGTTTCATTTCATGTCAGTGTGGCTGCTGTGAAAAGTGTCTATTTTTTCTTCACATGCCAGGTTTCATTGTAACTGTCAGTTAATTGTGTATCCACACACAACACAAAGAATTCACAGGAAATTGTGCATGCATGTACAACAAGATTCAATTTGACCAAAATGCATCCCCCTTGTTAACCTACCATTCCCTATTCCCATCTCTTAGGGCCAGAGCAGTTGTTTAGTTGAATTTATATTCAAGTCAAGTCTGCCTGACTCATTGATCCTTTATCTGGCTGACGAGTCAGTTCATTAGTTTTGGGTGAACGTCACAAACTGGATCCTTCCCCCATGTTAAAAATTAGCAAATCACCCACTGGTTGCCATCAGTATCTACAGTACAGGCGGCGCCAAAACAGCTGCTTTACACTATAAAAAGTTAATTATTAAAGAGTCTGGCAGAGCGACAGTGGCACATTTAAACTGTTTGCAAGACAAATTGTGTTTCCTTCTTTTATTGTGTGAAACATCACAGACCTAGTTGCTTGAAATTTAAGGTAGAATCAGTAGGATTTGTCCAAGCTATTTGTAAATGCACCAGAAAAATCATCCTGAGCACAGCAAAATAATGAGAAAATAAGGAAAATGTTTTATGCTGTGTGCAGGAGCCCCTGATGGAGGAGTACAGCATTGCTGCTCAAGTGTGGAAGCTGAGCTCCTGTGACATGTGCGAGCTGGCCAGAAACAGCGTGCTGATGAGCGGATTCTCTCACAGGGTACCAATTATTTTTATAGCACATTACACATTATCCAATTTTACTGTCTGCAACCAGAGCACTCCCTCCTCAGTCTGTTGTTCTGCAGGCTGTTTGATTTACTTTGACTCCTGTTCTGGATCAGGTGAAGAGCTCCTGGCTTGGTCCAAACTACATCCTGGAGGGCCAAGAGAGTAACGACATCAGGCGCACCAACGTCCCTGACATCCGTGTGGCGTACCGCTATGAGACGATGTGTGAGGAGCTGAATTTAATCACACAGGCCATCCGCACGGACGAGCTGGAGACCATCGAGGAGGAGGGCAGTCTGTGTATGGGAGCTGTGCAGGGAGAGAAGTGAACATATGGCACAACACAAACCAAATTCTCACAACATTCCCTGTTTTCACATCAGGACTTTGTACAGATTTGCATATCAACATATCACACCTGTGAAAAAAGAGAAAAGCTTTGTTACAAGAAGATTATGAGAGTTGCACCTGTGGCAGTATGAGAGAGGACCTACAATCTGTGTACTCAACGTGTTTCCTTCCTTGGTTAATTTGTCATGGTAATTTCATGATGTCTCTATTTATTTTAAAATTATTATATTTTCATGGTTTTTGACTACATTTTGTCAGATGTTTGTACAAAGTCTGTCTTCCCTGCACCAAGCATTGAATAATACAGACATAAAAGATTAAACCCATTAATAAAACTCATAAACTGAATCCAATCCTGATTGATTAAAATAAGAAGACAATCAGGAGCGATTATAAAAATAAAGAGCCTCCAAGTACGTACAGGGCTGTAGCCATGGTTGAGGACTCTGAGGTCATGTCATCTGAATCTTTACTGGCAGTTTGAGAGTTTTAGTGACCCTGGGGGATTTCACATACTACGCTTAAAGACAAACACACAGCGGGGATTTTCTCAAGCTGATTCCAGTAGTCATAGACTCTACATTTAAATTTGTTGACTTTCAGCCCAACAGAATGAACAAATGTGCACAACTAATGAAGTAATATTCATTTTAGGTAATATAACAGGAGCACTTTATCTACAGGTCTGTAATTTCCTGGAAAGAAATCTATAACTTGGAGAAAGAGACAGCGCTCTGAGACCGAAGCTTAGAGTTTAGTTAGCTGGTTGCACCAGTTGTTCTAAAGCTCAGACTTAACTTAGTGCAGCTTTACCTTAACCTTTACTAAGTAGAGATTTATATATCAATAAATTAAAACCTCACTCAAACTAGTTCTTCCAAGGAGATTAGTTGTTATTAAATATTTACACACTATCAGATGTAATTGCTATCTAGTGAAGGGAATTAACTTTAAAAGCTAGCATTAGCTTGCTGATAAAGATATAAACTGAATACTACAAATTCAGCAATACATATTATCCATGTCATATATAAATAAAACCTATATCTGCAAAGGACTGGCAGTAAAATTTAAAATATTGTTGGGCCTAATAAGACTTTTACTTTTGGAAGTTATATTACAGGTTGTGATGCAACATTCACATCCAGTCTACATGTAGTTAATTGCATTTCACTGGACAGTGCAACAGATGATTTCTATCAACCAATTCACACGTTACTGATGTCTTAACTAGATTGATGGTACGTGTTCCATTGGTGGTATGCAAGCTCCCTCTCAGTTCAGGACATATGACATTTAACAGGACTTCAAACAGAGCAAGCCAAGGATGCAGTTCATAACCGGAAGGCCTTCACAAAACCTGCAATTATAAATGAACACTAACTGAATAAAATGATTGATTAGTGCAGTTTTAAAGTGTGGTTTGAGTCCATTTAACCATGGAATTTAGTTTTTTTCTGTGTGTAGGGGAGTGAGGCAAAACATGAATGATGATCTCAGTAGTTCTAAAATCCTGGCTACAGCCCTGACTGCTTACCAAAATCATAGACTTTCACAGTAAAATTTCTTTAACCGGAAAAACCTAAAAAAAAAAAATCTTTACAGATTAGTCATTGTCAAATTACATTTTCTACTGTAATTACCCACAGGACAATACCTCATGCTATGACTGTTGGAAAAATCTCCATCTATTCCTCCTACTGGTAATGATATTAATGACATTAAGATCATATTTCCTACAGCTTTTCCGTATCATAGTCTTGCTGTTTGTTTGTTTGTTTGTTTGTTTGTTTGTTTGTTTGTTTGTTTGTTTGTTTGTTTACAGTGATGTATGTTTGCATGAAGGCACGTCAATATTTGTTTCTGGTATGCAGTACTCAGTTGTAACATCTTATTATACTAACTTTTATTTTGTGACTTTCTTTTTACTTGCAGTCTGAACTGTAACTCTGGTCTGATACAGTCTGTCTTTTACACACTGATATTTCCCAGCCATAGTACTGTGAACGATGCATGATCTGTTCCCTCAGTTTTCACTCGTTGTCTAAGTTCAACCAGTGCCAAAGTCACGATTAAAACATTTCTAGAGGACTGAAAGTCGACTAACTTGACAAACCCTTCACACTCCTGCCTTCAGCTTGGGTCCTGATGTTATCTGTGGGGCTACTTGTTGTAATTCAAAAGCACTACGTGTCTCTTCCAGAGAGTTACATGTGCAGTTTGTGAAATATTATTTAATAACATTTGTGTCTAAGAGAAATAAATGTTGTTCTTATTGGAATGCTTGACTTGCTGCTCTTTTATCCCAGAAAGCAAATTAATGTGTTCCAAAACTGAAAATTGCAGGTTACAAAAGATCAAAAAGATTGAGGAAAAAAAAAAAAAGAAATGTTCAATTATTTAAACAAGTACAGCCTGTTTGAGTTTCAGCAGTTGATAATTAGAGATAAGGGTTTTGAGGACATTTCTGTGAGAAAGTGAGTACAGAAGTGAAACAAAGAGTGCATTGTGTGGTGTGTCCATATTCAGCTCATTACCGTCTAATGTGGGTCATAGTGAGGAGGAAGTTCAACGGGAAGTTCAGACTGAATACAAACTTCAGTAGTTGCACAATGAGAGAATTAAGATCTGGGTGCACAGAGTAAATCCCTGGTTCACACATATTTTACAGTAAATGTTATAATATGAGTATATGACTGTATTTTTATTGTATGGATTAAGTGTGTATGGTAAAACAATTAATCTAACAGTTGATTAGTTGATATACTGAACAGTAATAGCTGATAATTTTATTAATCGTTTGAGTCATTGGACATATGAAAATGTGCATACATTGTTGGTCACAGCTGCTTAAATGTGAAGATTTGGATGAATTTCTGTAATTGTATAATTGTAACAGTTGTTGTCATTGTTACTCAGACTGAGTAGGTAAATTCTCCTTAATTCAATCTCAATTGTCATTATTTGCATGTTACTCCCAGCACAATCAAAACAAGATATCAAGGTAATTTATCATTATACAACATGACAGCGTTGCACAAGAAAAGGAACTTTGTAGTCCCTTCATGCTAGACAGGTATGTAACATATATACATATAATTAAATTAAGGTTAGAAGAGGATATAATATAAAATACAACAATATATACAGTTACTGACAAACATGATTAATGTGTTAACTGCTAACAAAAATAGCTCTTATTAGGTACTCAGTACTGTACTGGTACTTTTTTAACAAAACAATCCTAACTCAAGGGAAACTTAGCAGCTCTTTCTTAGAGCTCTCAACTGTGTCACTTTTGATGAAAACCATGTTAGAACTTCTAAAAGAAGAAAAAGGCAGTCACTGGACCTCGAGTTGGTATTGTTTTAACATTTCCAAGGTTAAAACAAACTTTCATCTTTATCTTTGCTTCTAGTGTAGTACAAATAATCACACAAAGACCTCCTAAAGATACCTGTGGTGCAGAATGGCAGTGGGAGAAAAGGTCCTCAGATAATTTGTTTGAGTAAAAGTTACCTACCAGCACTCAAATATGTAAAAATACTCTGTTACAAATAAAAGTCCTTAATTTAAAATCTAAGTTATGTAAGCATTATCACCTAAAGTACTTACAGTAGACTATCAAAAGTAATAGCACTTAGTGGATTGTTAATACTGATGATACTGATGATTCGTCATCATTCTGTAAGCAGCGTTTTGCTGTTGAAGCTTGAGGTGGACTAATTTTAACTTTCTGATATACAGTCAGTTTTGTCCTAACCAAGGGGTCAGGTCCCCTTTGACGGGTCACCACATAAATCTGAGGGGTCATGAGGTGATTAATGGGAGACAAAAGACGTGAAAGCAAGTTTTCATTGTTTGGATTATTCTACGATCTGTGTTTTTTGTGAAATATGGGATAATTTGACCTCTTTGGGCCTTGAACAGAATAGAATAGAATTAGAATTGAACTCCTTTTATTCTCATTGTAAAACGAAATTAAGTAGCAATCCTGTTGTTGCATTCAACAAACCGGAAACAGTTAAAAAAATAAAATAAAATAAGAAATGCACAAATATAAAGCAATATGTAAAAGCAACATAGTCTAACCTATGAAAACAGGGAAATAACTTTTTGTTGAAAATATAGCTTGTTTGGTGTTGAAAGATTGCTTTTGATTTGTTACAAATTTGCAGAAATGTAGTAGTTTATTGTAGTGCATTAGGAATAATACAGAAAATGCACATACAAGGTGCAGTTGTACATAAACATGTGCAGGTTCAGTATATACATAGAATGCGCATTCAGCTGTAAACAGTTATATTTTTATAGATTTCAGTGACACCATGTGAAATCTGAAACAAGACAATGAGCTCCAACTAAACAAGGATATTTGTTAAGTCACAAGCCAAGAATGTTTAAAATCACTGGTTTAAATGCATTTTACTGGCTTATCTGATGTTTCTTAATCTTAAAAGGAACTTCTGACTTCTAGTGAAACTAATCTCACTCTAAATTGGGGCGGCACGATTTGGTAAAAAAAAAAAAAAAAAAAAGCAATATTGCGAAATTTTGACTGAAACTGCGATTGCGATATGTGATACGAATAGTGGAAATTATCCGTTTTGCATTACAATTGTCATGCTGTCTTAAAGAGACAGAGGCTGTACCAAACGAACATGTTTTCTTTCATCCGGAGAACAAGATGTTTAGGTCAGATAATCTATGCAGCACGGTACATCATTATAATGCTGTCTTCTTATACATTTTTCCTTTTTTTGAAAATTTGGGACTTTGCGACAGTGATGAATTGTGCATCCCTACTCTAAGCTCAGGTCAAAGGTTAGAAACCCTGTTAAACTGTAGCAATCATTGTGGTTAGTGGATTTGCAGCCTCAGCATGACTCTGCATAAAACGAGGTTTCCACAGACAATAGTTAATGTCAGGAGAAGCGCAGTTCACTGACAGGTTAATGCAGGTCTATTCATATTCACATACCAACACATAGTGTAGATGTAAGTGTTATATAAGTGCAGACAAAAGCATGAGTGACGAACGTTACCGCCCGGTTAACCCCGCCCACCTCCTGAAACACACCAGCCGCCTTCACCTCCTCACCGACCGACCAGTGTCAGCTGCCGCTCCCGGTGTCTCTGTCTGCCGCTCACAAAGTGATTCAAAATGACAATGAAACTGGCTTACTGGGATATTCGTGGGGTAAGTTCATTCGTTATCTTCGTTTGTAACGTTAAAGTAGCTGCTGTTCGTCTGCAGCGCTGTGGCTGTTAACGGCTGCAGCCGGTGGTCCTCCACTAACACAGACCGAGATTCAAACTCTTTGTATCTACTAACGCGAGTTTACTGAAATTTCAGTTATAGCTGCATTACGTCAATGTGTTCATTAATGATATAGGACGTGCTGACGGAGTTAAAATGTTATGTAACCGTGAAATACCGGGGTGCACGTGTTCATACTGTTATCGTTAACGTTAGCAGTCAGTGACCGTAAATCTGACTGAAACGTCAGCTGATCAGCTAACGTTAAGGTTAGCTAACATGACCCATTTATATTAGCTGCAGTGCTGTTTTTTCCAACAATTAGAGCTACTCTCTTTGGCCGAGACATGTTACTAGTGAAAATAAAGGGTTGTAAAACTGACCTGATGTCTTTTAAATGAAGTGGCCGAGCTGTGTTACTTGCAAGTGGCAGAAAACCAGTCACGCTAGTTTAAAGTTGGGGAGCATCCAAAATTGTCACTACACCAAGAACGACATGGTGGCACTTGTTTGTACTCCTCAATTCATTTGTTGCTTTAGAAGGCCAAGTCTCCCCCAATAAGCAGCTATACTACTACTATCATTTGAAAAGTCACCAGAGCTCAAACCCTGATAAGTTATCTTAAAATTGCTCATTTTATTTGACCAGGACATAAAACCCCAAGATTAAACTTAGCTGTGCACAAGTAATCTAAATATGATTAAAATTGTAATATGTGCACGTGTGATATCTAAATAGCAGAAACTGCAACTTTTTAAAACAAGAAAAAAAAATGTGACAAAACAAAATTATAATTAAGTACTGTAGAGATACCCTGGCCTACAGATGTTGTCCTCCAGATGTAAGACCCCATCAAAATGTCACATCATTAAAATATTGATAGTTTTGTTCAGTGACAATGAAAATTGTCTAATAATGATCATTTCTACTAGTCATGAATCATAAAATAGTCACAATATGATTTTTCTTTACCATATCATGCAGCCCTAGTTAAAACTTAAAACAATTTTTCACCATTGCTAAGACACATTGGGCTGAGGAAAGGGAAGTATGGTGGAAAAAATATTTACTGTATGATGGATGATGTTGAACTACTCACATATCTGGATTCTGTTCTAGTCAGTTGGTTTAATCACACCATTAGAAACAAATGTGAACAATTTTAAGTTATTAAGTTGTTGGTGTTGTGTTTAGCGTCTGCCTCCTGTGTTTACTACTTGCAACAGAAGTGCGTCACAGTGCAAAATGTGTCTTGCCAAAAGAGTGAATGATTTAATAAATGGGTTTAGGGGACTGAGAATTTCGCTCAGAGAATAGGGTTGAGTGTTTTAGCAAGTGTGGGAAAAACTGTTAAAAAAGCATCATCAACCTCTCTTGTGTTTCTGGACACCTCTGCAGCTCGCCCAGCCTGCCCGCCTGCTGCTGGAGTACACCGGCACCAAGTATGAGGACAAGTTTTACACCTGTGGTGAAGGTAACTTAACTGTTCAGCTGTTCTAATTTTAACCAAAGTGGCTCAAGTGTCAATACAACGCACCTACTTAATCACCTAACCCACATTTTTCTCACATCAGCTCCAGACTATGACAAGAGCTGCTGGTTTGATGAAAAACACAAACTTGGAATCGACTTTCCCAATGTAAGTTCATTTTAACTTTTTGAAGGACAGTTTTACTTGTGAATATTTAAGTGTAAAGCAGGTGAATTTAAAACATCAACTAATAAAGGTATTGTGATTAACATCTCACCATAGCTGCCCTACTTGGAGGACGGAGACAGGAAGATAGTGCAGAGCAATGCTATCATGAGATACATTGCTCGTAAGCACAATATGTGTGAGTATGATATGTTTATTATTACATAATATAGTAAAGTTTTAATCATATTTTGGTTGGTGGTTTGGTGGATGGTTGTTTAAGAAATAAGAAGCTACTCACTGCATCAGTTAAGGTTAAATAACTTGTTGCCAGCTGCATCATTAATCACTGCAGTATTTATCCAATGGAAGGTTCTTACCTATTTGCTTAGTTAAATCCAGGTGGTAATTTTTTTATTTGGCCAAGCAGTGTGTCTATTTCAGGGTTCAGGTGTATTATCTCGGTCTGCATCCCTTGAATGCCTCAATAAATCTGATTTGATCACAGGCGGAGAGACGGAGGATGAGAAGGTCCGCGTGGACATACTGGAGAACCAGGCAATGGACTTCAGAAATGGTTTTGTGAGGCTGTGTTACACCGACTTTGTGAGTACTACATTAAAAGTTTAGTAACATTGAATGTGTCATTTTATGCCTTTGAATCACCGCTGATGCCAAAATCACCTCTCTGACATCAGGACAGGATGAAACCAGGGTACCTTGACGCACTGCCAGGAACACTGAAGCTGTTCTCAGATTTCTTGGGAGACAGGAAGTGGTTTGCTGGTGATAAGGTGCGTCACCCTTTAAACATTGTTTTTACCAGAATGCCACAACAAGCTAAACTTCACACATTTGACATATTTTGGCCTTATTAAGTTGATATGGTGAACATGTTTGCAGACAACTTCCTGTTTACACATCCAAGACACAAAAAGCAACAGAGTTCACATTTGGAGTTGTTTTGAGAAGTGTAATCTGGTCTTAAACTGCTAAATACTCCCCGATGACAGGCAGGTAGCATATAATGGATTTATTAGAGCCTTTTTTTCTTTTGCTGAAAACACCTGCCTTCCATGGTTGGTTGATGAGATGAGATCAGAGCAACAGGTTTGTGGGTTGAAAAACCAAAACACTGGGCCTTATGCAAGCCATGTGCAATTAGTCTGCTGTTATCCAAACCTATATTTTTTCACTAATGATCGAATGTTTCATTACTTTGAAACAAATTTGAGTTTAAAAATGTATATTTATATATATTATTTTAACATTATCCTGTTTGGCTCTGCATTTTTAATTATAATTCTTAACAGTATCATAATTAATTTAAATTGGATTGGTGATGAATCTGTGTGGGTTTCTCACTATTAGCAATTCCTTTCACATTACATGCATGTGACCGATTGCTCATATAAAAACTATTATTTAGTGCAGCTTTAAAGTTTGAGCCTTTATCTAGCTTTCAAAATCTTTGTTAATGTAACTTCTTCTGCACAACAGATCACCTTTGTGGACTTCATTATGTACGAGCTGTTGGATCAGCACAGGATGTTTCACCCCACGTGCCTGGATGACTTCAAGAACCTCAAAGATCTTTTAAACAGATTTGAGGTGAGAATGCTCAACTGTATGTCAGATACAAACAGCACATCCTAGATCTACTAATAGTTGCAGTCAGGAAATACTAAATCCTGCACTCTGACCTTTTGTCTTCCTGTGTGTCTCAGTTTGTATGTATGTGGAGTTTTTATTGTGCTCATCTTGCCATGTTATTAGTGTAATGCCTCACAATGGTGTGGTATAATATCTCATCACAGGCTCTGGAGAAGATCGCTGCCTACATGAAGTCAGACAGATTCATGAAGACTCCTGTCAACAACAAGATGGCCAAGTGGGGAAACAAGAAAGAGTAAAAGACAACACAAGCACGCCTTACAGAAATAATGAAAAGAACCGTGTCCACAAGTGCAACTGGCTCAGTAACTCAAATTCAGGACTAGAGGACTAGGTCTCTACTGTGTCTTTTTATAAAATGTTAACTAGTTTGTTTTATACCTTTCAGGTCCTTTAATCATTCCCAAATATTTACATGCCAGTTTAAAACATTTTAGTTCAATTGTGTAAAAAGAAATCCAAGTTTGTAATGATTAAGTAGAAACTTTAATTTGAATTAAAGCACTGAATTTCTTTGTTACATCAAAAATAGATTTTTTTGACAGAATAAAGTAAATCTTGTACTGACTTTATTTCTTTCACTTCTCAATTTCCTCATCATTTTCTCCACAATGCATGGCAATAAGAATTAATTAAAGGAAAATATGATACAGGGTATAAGTTAATGTGGCAGAAGAAATGCTGTGGCATTCAATTAGTGTAGTTACATACATATTTTTCTGTTTAATCACCATTGGAAAAACTATACACAATTTAGCTGAAATAACTACATGTACATTCTAGGTGAAGAATTGCAGTGAAACTTATTTTCTGAGTAACTTACAATTATTGGTGCTGGTGAAGAATTACAAAATATATAACAGAGTCATTTACTTTGCCTTAAATAACAGAAATGCTGAATGGAATTAATTAGACATCAATAATTGTTGATCTGTGGATTAAAATTCAGGAGAGGAAAAAAAGGAGAAGTGAAGCAGGCATTTAGTAACGGCCGTTGTACATGCCTGATGGTTCACTGGCGAGCTGTAGAGAACAGGACAAAACATTACTGATTTGCTGTGTGTGTATGGGAGTGAGAGAGGGAGAGAGAGAGAGAGATGTGACGCATTACGTACTGCAATGGCTGACTTAATGGCCTGTAGCTGGAAGAAGACCTTGCCTCCCTCCTCTGGACACACAGTCCTTATCTCGTTCTTGGTCATCCCCAGAAGCAGTTTACCTGTCAGCACGCCAAGGCTGTTCACAGTGCTGCACACGAAAAGATGTGAAACACAGATTATCTCACTTCATCAGGAAACCTTAGAAATACTTACAGTATAAACCTCTTAAAATTCCCAGTCCCTCCGTGCACTCCTTCACTCACATTCTGGAGAAACCTTTGTATTCTAGCCAGGCTTTAACCCCTGCAGCTGTGGAGTTCATGTCCAGAGTAACTGGACCGTGAGTGTCCCGCTGAGAGGGAGAGCAAAAGGAAATAAAATGTCAAATGTTAAAATCATCGAGTGCTTATTCAGAAGAGCTACGTGTCACATGACTCACCGGTAGATCTTCCATTGGCCCCGTGTTATTCATCGGCTCCAGAACATTCTGAGGAACGTTTCCTTCCTCATCACGATTGTTGCGGACAAACCACCACTGCTTGTTTTTCTGAACCACCTGTAGAAAGCCAAATATCTCAAGCACCTCAGTGTTAATGCTGACAACAATGACAGCTAAGATTGTGACTGTGATACCTAAAATTTAATAGAATAAAGTTTCCAGAGTGGTACAGTTTAGTGTATCAGTACAATATGTGAAACAGATCATTAAGTTGGGATGTCGGCTGGGCTTGTCTGCTCTCTGCTGCTGCTGTTCTAATAGGGACAATATTGACAGAAAAATAAAATCTTGTAATATATATACTTTTTAAATTTGATAAAGATCTTTGGCCTTTATTTGTAAATCCAGTTGACTAGGGCTGCAACTAAGAATTTTCATTATAGATTAATCTATTTTTGTGATAAACTGTTTATAGAGCGTAAAACATTTTGAAAAATGCTCATCACAGAGCCTGAAGTGATGTTTTTAAATTGTTTCCTTTGTCCAACCAGCAGTCCAAAATCCAAAGACTCTTCATTTATCATCTTAAGTGACAAATAAATAAAAGTTGTAAAACCACATTTAAGAAGCTGGAACCAGCAAGTGCTTGACATTTTTTCTTAAAAAAAAAAAAAGAAGAAGAAGAAAACAATTATCAAAATAGTTGGCAATTCATTTTCTTTCAATCAGTTAGTTGACTCATTGTTGCAACTCTACAGGTGACTACTGTTTCCAGTGACAGATTTTGTCAGTGGAGGTGGGTATCCAACTCCAGTCTCAGTAAATTCAGGATCTGTTGACATTGGGCATTTTTGGAATAGTTTAGATAAAGGTGCAGTAAGCGAGTCTGGACAAGGTTGAATGTTGAGTACACCAAGGTCGTCAAATACCAACATTATGGGACAGAGTCACCAACTTAAAGCATCAGTATCAACATCAGCATCAGACAACCTAAGAATGAGACTCAACAATCGGCTACCTTACTGACCTGTGAATGGAAGTTTGCCACCACAAGCTAGATATTCTAAAGCCTGAAAATAGAGCCAAGAGGAGGAGAAGACATCTCGTTTTCTCTCAGACCACTTGAATTACATTATGCTGAAAGGTTATAATGGGATTTTTGCCCAGTGATGCTGAAAATAAATGTTCTGTGCTGGCTTTAAAGTCTGGATCATTGGATTGCAATTTTCTGAAAAACATTCTAATCTGCTTGGGAGATAAATTGCTCCAAACATGCTTGAAATGACTAAATGCAATTTGATTATGTACAGCTGTGTTGGACAAATACAAAGATATTACTTGTATTTCTGGGTCAGAGGGTTTGTCACCTTACCTGAACCACCTCCCCCTTCATAATGCTCAGCTCTTGGTTGTTCCTGGCCATGAAGTCATAGATGACCTTATACAGGGATGGCTCACTGTGCCTGAAACAGTAGCAGACACACACTTCACGCATATGGCCAATATAAAACCCACCGAGAAGTGATTGAAAAGAAAGTTTCCAACACGTGATCATAAAGCCATATTTACTGCAGTGTTCTAACACTTACTGTGGTGGTGGTGGTGGTGGTGCATCCCATGGACCACTGCTCATGGGCTGTAAAAGGCATTAAAAGCAACATCATGAAACTGTAGATTTGTGATAATGGCCTCGCTGGTTAGTATGGAGAACTTTCATATTAAAAGGTGCCAGATGGTGACTGTGATTATAATTGTAATAACCACTTAAAATAGGTAGTCAATTTCAATTGAGCTGATTATGTAATTTGAGCTACTACCAGCTGAGTGTCAACATAGTTCATTATACGCTCAGCTAATGAATAATGGTTACTGCTGAGCTGCTAAAAACTGCAAGGCATAATTCACTGGCACTAATCTACTATATGGGAAAACTAATTTAGCAACAGCTGGATGTGAAGTTGTGACAGTTACCTAAAATCTCTGAGTATCATTAGTGCAGTCCCAAATGTATTGCAAAACTAAAAACCAATTAAAGGTTGGTAATTGTGTCAGTATGGTTCTACCTCTTCCGGTTGGCGTCGTTCAGGTGGGAAGCGCTGACTGTTGCTCCTGCTCATCGGTCTGTTCTGAGGCGGAGGGAGAAAGGCAGGCTGGCTTTGGGGTGGAGGTGGTTGCCAGCCGTCATAGAACTCTGGGATGTAAGGTGGGACTTCCTCTGGCCATTTAGACCTGTGAAGTGACAGGAGGGCAGAAAATTGTTAGTACAAAAAAAAGGACTATCTAATGAAGGGAACTGAAGTGACCTCTACTCAACAAACAGTAAAGTAAGAAGTCAAGTTCTGGCGCGAGTTTTGATCACAAATTGTTCTGATACCACTCTATAATAAGACACCCTCTACAAAGTGTTTATGAGCTGTAGTTAAAGGAATAGTTTGACCTTTTGGGAAATATCCTATTCGCTTTCTTGCCAAGAATTAGATGAGACTGATACCACTCATGTCTATACAGGAAATATGACACTGAACTGGAAGCAGGGGGAAACGGCAAGCCTGTACAAGTGGAAAATGTGTTCTGTTTAAAATTTAGCTCACTTATAAAAATGTTATCTTGTTTGTTTAATTTGTACCAAAAAAAAACAAAGTATAACATTTTGCACCACTGCCTTGTTTCCAATTTTTCTCAGTGGCCACTTGCAGTACAGCCAAAACAGCATTTCCCTGAAGCTCACCATGATAAAAGAGACATATGTAAAATTGCTGACAGGACACTGTAAACTGTAAACAAGTCCAGTTATGACACTATTAAGACTTTTTTGATCCATGGAGGTGTCATATTTGTAAAACTTTCCTATAGCCAAGAAAACCTATTTAAAAATCTGTGATGTTATCACCATGAAAAGTCTACAGGCGGAGCAGGAACCTGTGGGCGGGGCCAGCAGGAGAAACACCACTGCACATATTCAGGAGACCACATACCCCTGGAAGCACACCTGGAACCTAGAAACTGATTAGGCATGTGTACCAGAAGAACAATTATCACTTAACCGAATAGGCTTAGTTTTGCATCTGGTGTCCTGTCTATAATCATCCATGGTTGAATGGCAGTGACTTCCTGATGGCAGGCAGATTTTTGGACAAAGTCAGTCTGGTTGTTCCTCCATCTACAATTTTTATGTTCTTGCCCAGGAAATCAAACAAGCTTATTACCCAAAATGTCAAAATCGTTCCTTCAATGGCTCATTAATGGTTAATAATAAATCATTTACTAATGCTGTATAGATCATTTATAAGCCATTAATAAGGGGAAAGTTTGGCTTGCTAAGGTTGTAGCTTTAATGGATATTTATATTCTATAAAGAAAGTACAAATGTAAACAAGATGTTAGTGAATTTGGTTTTGGTCCAGATTTTCAGGAACTCTTTCCCACAAATTAGGGAGTCCATAAAAGTCATCTTCCTGAAGAGCTACAGCGAGAGAAAGACAAAGTAAGTGTCATCCTAGGGGATTTTTCACCACCTGGCAACCTTGTTGTTAATGCTGATCAAAAACATATTTGTAAATTAATAATTAATTAAATTCCATTATCCTTTACAGTGTTTCCTTGTTGTCCACGGCCAAACTTTAAATTTCATGTAGATTTTACCGTCTTAAAACTGAAATGAGCGGTTCTCCTGTTTAACGGGACATGAATGCAGCAGTAACTCAGCAGCAATAACTCTGACCTTTACATATCAGCAAACACTCACACTACGTCCTAAGGGTGTGTCAGGGCGGATATAGGTGGACTTTCAATCAGAGAGCTATATATGAGATGATAACAAGCTTACTGAAACTTGACTTGTGTGAGTGTATAAGGTATGTAAACGTACCTGGGGAAGTTCCAGCTGTCTCCCAGAGACCTCCACAGGTTGTCCTCCTCCGGGTCGACGACCTGAGTAAGCAGCCGCAGCGCCGCCACCGTCAGCAGGGGAGAGACCACAGTGGGAGGCAGGTCTGCAGGATACTGAGGCGTTAACTGTGGACAAATGGAGAAAGTAAGTATTAACTTTTCACGTTATAGTGAAGATAAATATGAGTCTGAAATTAATTTGAAGAGCTAACCATGCTCAAACTATTGAAGAAGATGTGGACAAAGTCTGGAGCAGTGGGGCTGTCCAGTGTCCCCTCCAGCTGGCCCTGAAATAGAAATGGCTTCTCAGTCACACTCCAAAACCATTTAATTTGTAATCTGTGGAGAAGTATAAAAAATTAAAACAAGTATTTACCAGCAGATTGAAACCATATTTGATTTTCTGAAGACAGGAGACATATTCCTCCCAAGGTGGCAGACTGACAGCTGGTGCTGCTGGAGAATAAGACACAATCATCTGAGTTATCAGTGTGCCAGTAGGATGTCACCTCTTCATTAATTACATGTTTATACGTAGAAAGATAAACTGAAAAAAAAGGATCTTACCATTTTTCTTTGACTTTTTCTTCTTAAATACATTCTTCTTTTTGTTCTTGCTCCCTTGCTCTGGCGGTGTATTTGCTGCAGCACCTACTTTGGTCATGAAGATCTCCAAATCATTCAGAACATGGTTTAAAATCTCCTGTGAAAAGGAGCACAAGACTGGCCTGTAAGAGCTTCCGTGTATGAGCATGTTTTCCTTGAGATGATTAGAAAACATCTATGATGATTTATCTATGTCTATGTTAATTTATCACTCATGTAACCTATAACTAACAGTTCAGTTGTAGCACTGACCGTGTTTCTCTGTGCGTCTGTTTGCTGCGGTGGCATAGAAACCTCTGGGCTGCTCTGTAATTCATGAGGATGAGGCTGGTACATCTCTGGCTCTTTGGTGTAGAACGGTGGAGGCGCCATATTTTCTACACCAGAATAAGTCATAAATATCATGTGACTGCACAGGAGTGTTTACACCGAATTAAACACACTGGATAGACATTGTAGCTGAACCAGTCTTATTTGCACAGACAGTAAATAAAAATGTACTTGTCAATATCAAGCTGTACCTGGTTCCCTGTGCTGTGGGGGTGGGTGCTCTGGTGGCGGTGGGGTCATCGGTCGTACCACAGGACGAGGCCCCCCCTGCCGAAAACTTCCAAGAGCTTGTAGCCCGATGATATTCTCAAGATTGAGCCTGAACACATACAAGGAATTTGACAAGGATGTTTTTTTTTCCATTGCTCTCAGCGGGCCTCATTCACGAACAGTGCTTACGCACAGATCTGTACTTAAACCGTGTGTGCAAATGTTTTAGGCACAAAGCAGGGATTCATCAGTATTTTCTGAACTTGTTCGTACTCTGGGAACTAATTTAGAAATGCCTCGGACCATGCGTACGCGCAAATGATGCTCTCTTCTGTTGAAAGTCATTGTAGCTCACCCACTATTCTGATCACTCAGTTTCTCCCTCTCCTTGCAATCAATTTAAAGAGTAATCTAGACAGATCAAATGGAAAAACATTAAGAGGAATTAAAATGTCAGTTTTCTTAATGAATTGATGTGTTGATTGATCCATAGCAAAAATATATATAAGGTGATATCCTGTGCCACTTGAAATAAATACAAACTACCATGGTGAAATAATAATCTATCTTGGCACTGAAACTGTTTTTGAAAAAGCTTTTAAAAGTGTCATAATCAACTGGAAGTGCTAGTCGCCCTCCACAGCATGATACCAGTCATTTTTGTTTAAGAGAGACCAGCAGTTGGAAACGGTGTTAACTTTTGTAATTAAAAGGCCCAGCCCAAGTTACCATGGCCCACACAAAATTTAAATCCTGGTGCCGTGTCTGATACACCATACATCGTCCAGTGAGATTCGGTCTCTGCATTAACATGGTGGATTGCACATCTAATCAACTCTAGTTCTAAGCCTTGCTTCTTGCGTTGCTCAGGAGTACTGACTGGAAAATTGTAAATAAAAATTACGGCTCAGTTTCTTTATTTGTCCATCTCCTACCTTCTCTTTAGTGTGATTTGATCTCTGTTTATATTTTCAGTTTGAACTGTATTCATGTGATGCGACACTGTACCTGATATCAGACTGGTCTCTGTGAGGTGGTTCACCATCACCGCCTCCTTTTTGGACAATTTTATCCAGATCACTCTTGATGAGGTCCGCCTGATAAAACAGAACGGTTTTAAATCAAACTCCTATATGACACCAGTAAAAAGAGAAAGATAGAGATAATGTTCTGAGAGACTGCACACCCAAACAAGAATATCACATCCTCCCTTCTCTGGAGGTTTCAGGAGGTCAAAGTTCAGGCAAACTGGTCTGACTCACCCCGGTCTCCTCACACTGGAACATGAAGACCTGAGGGTTGCGTTTGTTGCGGTCCTGCACAGTTACTGTCAGCAGAGAGTTGTAGGCGCAGCTGTCCAGCACAGCTTTGCTTCCCAGGATGCTACTCAAAGGCATCAACTCCAGTTCTGCCTGTAGGGTCAGATCAACCAGGACAAACATCATGACCACAGGTTTATGAGAGTGAACACACAACACACACTTAGTATTCACACACACTGGATCCTGACACATTTTTTTTTTATTGTGATTCCACTTTCAAGT
This sequence comes from Lutjanus erythropterus, assembly GCF_056507025.1. Classification (NCBI taxonomy): domain Eukaryota; kingdom Metazoa; phylum Chordata; class Actinopteri; order Lutjaniformes; family Lutjanidae; genus Lutjanus; species Lutjanus erythropterus. Next base: position 24,366,646 of record NC_139322.1, read on the forward strand.
TCTTTAGTTAGAATGGGAACAAACCCTGCAGCCAGCAGTGGTGGAAAGTAACTTTTAGTAAGTACTATCTTGTTATTTACACAAGTATTGTGCTTTAAGGTACTTTACTGGGATATTTCCATTTTCTGTTGCTTTAACTTCTACTCCCCTACATCTAATAGGGAAGTCTTGTATATTATTTTACTCTACTATATTAATTATCATTAGCTGCTTTTCAGAATACAAAATATAATCAATCAAATATTATTGTTATAGTTAAAGACAAAGCTTAACTGATTTTCAGGAGGAATTTACAAGCTACCTAGCAGCATACATATCTGAACCCAAATCACAATCTTTTCCTGAACCGAACCATAGAGTTTTGTTGGCTAAACGTAGCCTGTGACCGTTTCGGTGGTGTGTCTTATAGTAGTGTCCTGTAGTGTCGAAGTAGCTAGTTAGCTAGCATTTTGTTGACATTTGCTAACTTAAGATGTGGTACATGTCACTTTTACCATCTCCATAATTCGTTTTTCTTTTAAACATAGACAAGCCTAGCAAATAGCGCATCAAAGTAAAGGAAACAGGGAGGAAAAAATCTGATGGTGGTTCAAGAAGGGGTGGGACTTAGGAGGGGTCAATTCGTATCACAGCTAACACCTGTGTTTGCCCCACTATTTCACATCCTGGTCTGTTGGTGGGATGTTATGTTATCCACACACATTTGGCCATATGCCATACTTTAAATTTAAATTCCTCTGACTTTATCTGAAGCGTGTTGTGAAGACCAACCCTGGTCTCGATGTCACTGAGCTGTAGATATCCTCCTTTAACCTCCATGATCATCTCCTGGGGCCACAGATGACCTTTGGCGTCCAGTCTCTTGAGCTTGGCCACGCAGTCGTCTGCTGTCTTCAGCTCCCGGCCGTCCAGCTCACTGGTGAACAGGTGCTACGGAAACAATGTGGACACTCGTGAATGAGGAGAACAAAACGGTTGTACTTAAATGAGGGCTGTCCACAACAAGAACTATAAAGTTGACGTCCACCATCCACTTGAACGATTTTTAGAACAATGTTTTTTCATAGTTATAGTTCCTGGTGTGGACAGACTCTGTGTCTCCATGATGGTGCAGATTTCAAACTCATTTACCTCCACTCTGATATTAAAGTTGTCCGATTGTTTGTTCAGCGTTTCAGAGTACTCCTTTCTCTGCACTGATGTAAAGAACATTGCTGTTAAAAGAAGATGTCTCACAAAAATGACATTGGATGTGAGATGTGTTAAAGTCAGAACGTACTGTATATTGATCTCCCATTGGGTCTGGACATGCTGTTTCTTTGCAACGGAGACTCATCTTGTTGGAAAGGCCTCCTCTGCTGAGGGAAGTCCTCCTGTGAGAAACTCCTGAAGTAGAAGAGAGGGTTACTTATCAAACAGGACAAGTGATGCACAGTCAGTGTCTGTCATCAGCTTAACAACTTTACATGCCAATAAAACTATCGTCATCAGCAGTGCAGTCATTTGAAGATAAACCACGCACAACTCAGGTGCACAGTTACCACAACATACAACTATTTTATGAAGGGTGTGAATGAATGTATAGAGTGTTGTAAAGATCTCAGATTAATACCCAAATTAATAGCAGTCACTGAAAATGTGAAAGTGAAATTAAACTTTTACTGACCTTGAGGAATAAGAAAAAGGCCCGGTGTGTCCATACATTTTCAAACTATAGCGTCTGTCTTTTTTGAAAGAGTCAGAGACATCAGATTGTCAAGAATCACTCCAATCCGACCTGTAAGAAAAGATATTGTGACAATTTGTCGCAAAATGAGCTGCTGAAATAATTCCTATTAAACCAGGACACATGTTGGATAGATGCAGTCCTCACATAACATACAAAGGAGCTGTCTGGGCAGTTCAAATATTTACAGACTCTGAGAGTTTACAGTGAGACTATGCAATTTTTACAGACGAAAAACACATAATTTCTTTAACAACTGAAAGTGTAACTCACCAGAAAATAAGATGCACACTTTTTCTGTTCAGCAGACTCTGAGATTTTACTGCTACAGTCCTACTTGGTCTGTCATGACCAATATTTGGCCAATATTAGCTAATGTTAGAAATCAAAGGTTTTTACAGAGGGAATTTTGTATCTCTTTTATCACTCAAGAGCCATAAAAATCAGATTTTTGACGTGTTTTTAGAAGTGAAATGTTGTTTGTAATTATCCAGTACATATCTTTAATTGCCATTTAAACATTAACATATAAGACACCGCAGGTGAATAGAGTATAAAAAAATAATAATTAACTAATAGATATCACAATGAAACTTCCCCAGTTGGTTTCTTACATTTAGACAGTCGCTTTTTGTATTACAAGTTTTCTGACATGTTATGCTGAAATATGCAATTGAGGCATTATCTAATTAAAAGAACACTAATTTATATGGATTTTTAGAACAGAAATAGCAATACTGGATGAGTTCAAATTTCTTGTTTCAGTTTGTTGACCAATTAGAATAAAAGGTTTTTAAAGATGGAATTTTGTTGTTTTGTATCTATTTTTATTACTCGATAAATCAGAAAATACTGTGAACGGCTATTAAAAAGACATGACATGCTTTTATGAATAACTGATATATGAACAAATGCCTCTGTAAAAACTTTCATAAAATAGCCAGGAATAAAACAGCAAAGTTTTGTGACTATAAATTGTACTGAAGTTGAGATAACTGGCTCAGAGTGTGAGCAAAAAAAAATATTTTTGTACTGGAGAATTCCATACAAAATCCTACAGGTAAATATGGTAAAGAAAACTTATCTAATAGATATCAATGAAACTTACAGAGTTGATTACTTAGATTGCGAGTTATTTATATTCCAAGTTTTCTAAAATGTTATGTTTAAATATGCTAATTAGGTATTATCTGAGGATAATTTTTGGTGACTCTAAGGAAAGTTTTAACACAAATAGATGAAGTGCTGTAAAATAAACACCTAGATATTTATTTTGTCCATTCTATTTCCAGTAGTCTGTATGAAGACATTATGGAAGCAAAATAAACCAAAATCTCAAAACTTACATAACTTTATAAAGCTGTTTCTGCCTGCAGAAGTTTAAAACTAAACTTATATTCAAGTAGGGGCAATAATAAAGCACATTAAGGGAATTCCCCAGTTACAAAACAGTTATAAATTACTTGTTAACATTAAAGTTTCAACAATTATTAATTTATTAAGTCTTGAAGACTTCAAGAGCTGACTGGACTGAGATCAGAATAAATGGTAGATCAGCTGTTTTGACTTACTGGCTGATTCTTCATGTATTAAAAGATAAAGTTAAGACAAACACCTGAACTGTAACACACCTGGATTAAATTTAGTCTGTAAAATTAGGTTTTTCTTTTCAGCAGAAACCCACCTGCTGCACAAGGAAACACATTTCCATTTCTAAACAGCTTGTAGTGCCACCATCTGTCAAGATTTACTTAACCTCTCGTGATTACATGTAACCACATCACTTAATAATTTATTTAAGCAGTTATTACCTGTCAGTGTCAGCTCTGCTCCAGTGTCATTATTCCCTTTTTTCAAACAGGTTTTCTACCAAGACATCTCATAGCAGAAAGAACCTTTTGCTCACACAGCCAACCGAGAAAATTTCCTTGACTTCCTGCTTGAAGGCACCAGGATCAAAGTGCAACAATCTGAAGGGAGTGACGGATCAGGAGGGTTGGCCTGATTTGTCATTTGAGCATTAGTATTTGAGGGACGGTGGTAGGCAGCAAATGCGTGGCTCATTGTGAGTCCAAAGGTTTAGAAATGTCTCAGTATCTCCTTCAGTGATCAAAGGTCTTGAGGGCTCAAGAAAATGCTCTTATGCAGTTATCAAGCTGAAGCGTAACCTATTGCAGCTATAAAACTCTGACACACTGTTCTAAACACATCCACACCTAACGTCACGGAGAAAATATGCAAAGGTTAAACAAAACACTTAAACAAAACAAACTGGTCAGTTTAAGATGAATAACAGAACCATTTATTTTACCATCAGCTGACGTGTAAATACTGTACACACCCATATTATTGACAGAGACAATCTTTGAAGAGGAAATAGTTTATTCTGTAAAGAAAAGTGAATGTCTCGTCTTGGGACGATGAGTTGGGGGTTAGAGAAGCCTTCTCTGAAGACCCTTGATGACAGTTTAGGCTGTAGCCCGGGCCTTAGTGGCCTTGGCCAGAGCCTTCAGGTCTGTGATGCACTTGGCAATGCTCTCTTTCTCCTGAAAAACAAAACGACAAACACATAGATAATGATTTTCATTCCATTCAGATAATCACATTCACTCAAGACACACTCAACAGCTTTTTTTATTGGCCTTAAAATCATGGAAGGCAGGGGCGTCCCTGTAGCTCAGTTGGTAGAGCGTGCGCCCTGTGTACTGAGGCTGTTGCTTCTCTGCAGCGGCCGCTGGTTCGACTCCCACCTGTGGCCCATTTTCTGCATGTCATCCCCTCTCTCTGCCCCCTTTAACTGTCGTGTCTTCAGCTGTCCTATGATTAAAGGCAAAAAGCCCAAAAAATAATCTTAAAAAAAAAAAAAAAAATCTTGGAAGGGAGACACGCTTTTAATCCATCCATCAGGCTGGATTAACTTGCCTAAGCCACTCACTCAGTTCTTTTATTTGATTGATGTATTTTGGCAGAATATTAGTTGGTCTGTTCATTTATTTTATTTTTGTTGACCCCCTTGAAACAAGCTGGTGCAAAGAGTTTATCCTGTAATTACATTTTGGTGGGGAAAAAAAAGATGTCCTGAAGGGTCACCTTGTTTCTGAGTTAGAAATTAAAAAAACCTATTAAGTGCTTCTCTAATGTCAGAAGTCAACCAAAAATGAGAAAATTAATAGGGCTTGTAAGTTTAAGTAAAAATTCCAATCAATTATTTTATTTAATATCTTATTTTCTTGGCAAAATGTTGATTTAAATTAGAAACCATCTGATGCAACGGCTCAAATATAAGAACTCTGTGTGGAAAAGTGGGGATCATTTATATCCAGGTCAAAGGACTAAATGTTTTACACGTTACACATTCAGATATTCTTTTTTAATTGAAAAGTACTGATATAACACCAGCTCCTACAGCATGTTGCATTTTGGATGGTTTGTAGTCTTTCGGTTGCTAGGCTAACAAGTGTCCTCAGGTCTGTTTATCGTGTGTCTCTAAGTGAGTGAGTCATCCCTCAAAACGTTTCATTACAACAGTTTAATCTGTGTGTATATTGTTGTGCAGCCATTGAAGAAACAAATAATGACCAGGGCACAAAATTTGCACATACTAAATTCTGGTAAAATATGCAAGTACATGTGTAGATTTGTTTCAGAAACCAGCAATAAAAATGGAAATCTGTTGAGTGGCTGGTAAAATTTGAACAAATTTGGTTGTTGGGCCAGTGGACCAAAAAACAATTAGTTAATTTTGTACCCTGTTCATGACAAGTGAGAATGAGACTAAAAACATCTCCTGATGTCTGCTGCAGAAACAGACCACTAAATTTGTCATTGGTCAGTTACAATAGATGAGTCACAGATGATAAGGAGCTCTAACTGCCATCTCACCACTTCCATGAGCCTGACGCGAGAATTTGGGCTTGTGACTGATAGACAGGACACACAAATTATTTCATGTTTCACTTTTACTACGCAAAAGGCAGAGAGGATGAGGACTCTGTTACCCTTTGATTTACAATATCCCAGAGAATCTGTCTAACTGGACTACTTGGAAAGTGTGTTTAGTTTAGTTTATTAGGCAACCAGTGTACAAACGTGTTGGAAACATTTTATAATCAGGGTTGTCTTATTGTTAAGCCAACATTTTATGCAGGCAAGCCTCCAAGTTTGACCAAACACTCAATGCCAACTGGCAGTTTGATACTGTGCTGTGGACACATTTATTTCAATTGGTACCAAAAACTGAGGTTTAATATCCAGCCCCACACTAAAATGTTTGAAAATAAAAACGTTTCAGTAATCTAAAACATTTAACAAAATTATGCTTAGATTCTAAAACTGAAAACTTTCTCTACTACAAACATAAAATCAAAATTCTGACTCAAAAGCTCTGACCTGCTGAGGGGTGATGCTGCTGATGACACTCTTCTCCACCCAGCTGACCATGTGTTCCTGCTCCATCCGGCGGTGGAGGTCCTGCAGGGCGATCTGGTAGTCCAAGCGCCTCTTCACCTCATTGGTCACCATGTGTAGCCTCTCTCTGTAGTTGGTCTCCAACAGCATGGCTACGTTGTTCTGAGAGGAAAAGAGGAGTCCATGCAGTCCTTATAATCACAAAACCACACTGTCGAAATATCTGGTTGACACTGTTAAAATTGTTGGCAGATTTATGCAGATATTCCAGATATTCCTTCTTCACAGGCTCTTCACATTGTGGTGCAATTTAAGTGACATAAAATAGTTTAAAATTCAAAATAAAAATATGCCCTGAATTAATACATGCAGCCATAATTCAAATATTCACCATTTACATTTTAAACTGCCAGCAAATGAATCACTGTAATTCAGTGTAATGCAAGACAACAGGCTGGTGTGTTAAACAGATCAGGATCGACCATCAATTTATATATACTCTTATTTTCAAAAGATATCAATTCATTTACAGTAACCATGACAGGTTTCTTTGACCACTCTATGTTGTTGCAACTTGTGCCTGTTGCCAGTAGAGGTCAGTAACTGTCTATCTAATGATGCCTCTCACTGCTAGAGCTCAAAGTAAACAGAGTAATGGGCAGCCACCAGCAGTCAGTATGGATTGTTGTTCAGATGTAAAACATTACATTGTGAACAGGAAAAAAAAAACACTGTTTACCCTCTTAGCATCAAAGAGCATTGATCTTCCCTCTGCTCTCCACTGCTCCTTCTTCTCATCCTCAATAGCCTGAGCCAGGCTGGACATGGCGAGGTCCTTCACCTCCTGAGCCCTGGCCACTTTGTCCTGCAAAAACACACACACACACACACACACCAAGATCAACGGGGTGCTTGCACAGATTCTGCACAAAAGACAAGATGATAAGAATACTAATAATATGAACAAGCACGCAGTTACTCCAGTCAGGACATTTTTTCAAGAATGTTATCATTAGCCAGAAAAAAAGGGATTAAAAACAAATCCATGTGGTTGCCAGCCAACCTCATTCAGTTTGTCAGCGAAAGCTGCAACGTTTGGACCAAATTTCTTGACACCATAGATGATGACAGCTCCTATGGAGGCAGCAGCAAAGGTCTCGTGGTTGATGACGTAGATTTCCTTAGAAAGCATGTAGAGGAGGAGGCCAGTGCCCAGCATGTAGGGTCCTAGTGAGAAAAGGGAAAATTTACTTTTTTTTAAAGTGTCGAACAAATGTCATCTCTGGGCTTTTTAGTGCATGAACAGGCACAACAGGACTACAAACACAACACGTTACTGTCAGATGTATTGCTCTTCACAAAACTCGTTAGCTTTTCACAAACACACTAGATGAGAGACGAGGCCTCTTTTTTTTTTTTTTTTTTTTTTTTTTTTTTTTAACATCACACCAAAACCACAAGCCTTGTGTGCTTACTGTTCCCAGAATCAAAACTAAACATGGACAAGCATCCCTCAGTTTCTATGCCCAACATACCTGAACCAAACTCCCAGAACACTGGAGGTCTGTTACAATTCTCAGTTTTTAAGACATTTCTGTTTGCCGCAGCCTTTTATCAAATTAAATTTGTGACTATTCATATATTTCACTGCACTGTAATTTTATTCTCCTGTTTAATCTTTTTTTTCTGTTCTATCTAAGCTTATTTTTATCTTCTTATTTTACAGTTTAAAAATCCTATTTGTGCTTTTATGTTCCTGTTTGAGCTAATGACAATGAATATGCTCACTGACCTGTGACTCCAGTTTTGGGGTACAGGAGCTGGAAAAGCTCCTCTGGGATGATGCCATGACGGACTTTGCTTCCCTTCTCTGGCAGAGGGGGGACTGGGGCCAGACTCTGAGACGATGTGTGCAGGGAGCGAGACGCCTGGACCAAACTGTGGAAGGCAACATTATAAAATGCTTTCACAGGGACAGCACTCATGGGACATATATTTGTTGTAACTTAAACATATCACCAGGTCAGTTAGAAAGACATTAAGTTAGACAATTTCTAAAGTAGGGATGGAAATTGATACTAATGCCATTATCAATTCTGCTTATTGGTTCCAATTCTGATCAATTTCAATCGAACTGGCTGTAGAAACAATCTGTAATCTAAAATGGATGAATCGAGAGAATGTTTGTAGAGCATTCAGTTTCATTTAGTTTACTTAGTAAAAAAACATCTGCTAAGTCTGTCTGCCTTCAATAATCGATATGCTGCTCAGTTGGAGTCAATGGCGCTAATGCAGAGTGTCAAATATATGATATTCCTAGAATGTGTTGTGTTGTAAGATGTTATAGCATGTTGTCGGTGTTTCCACCCTTACTAAAAATTTGCATTTTTCTGACATTACAGCTCGCAATGTGGTCCACTTTCTACATGAAATGAAGTTATGCTTTCAACCATTTCCTCCTCTCCACCATGACTATTCCTTATTGCAAGTTTCCAGCAGCACAGACAAATGAGTTTGACCTCTTCGCTTTGCAATGTGCAACTATCAGAAAAACATTAAAAACATTCATGGATAGATAAAAGGAATTTATAAGCTTGAAGGCATAGGATCCCAATGGATAAAACCAGATATAACAGTTTCTCAATTCTCATCCCTATTGTTAAGACACTTACCCAGCTCCAAGGGGGCCGCTGCCTTTCAGGGCACTGCCTGCAAATAAACCCAACAATCACATGAATTCGGGGTTGACAGCAATGCTTGTTTTCATTCATTCATGTTTAATCCATGGTTAATTTTTCTTGATTAATCAGCACCTCTATTTCAAACCATTTCAACAATAACTGACCTGTATAACCCTCATGAAAGCCCACGGCTGTTGTATTTATCAAGTGTAACTACTTAACTGGAAGCAAAATGTAAATTACTTTACTGTACAATGACAAATATCTACTGACAGCATAATATCAACTAGCTTAAATGTCTGGTAGCAATTTGGCTGGATTCACATGAGCAACTGGTGAAAACATTAAAATAAAAACACACTCAGGGTAGGTTTACATCGTGAAGTCAGTTAAGTTTTCCTTTATTAGACAAGTAAGTTAAAGAACATAAGACCGATCAATGCTAGCTGTCAAAAAGGTGACATTTGCAGGCAGGCATGCAAAGCTAACGCTAGCTAAGGTAGCCTAGCTTTGGTTAGCTTATATTAGTTATCAGCATCTAACTTAACTTAACTGTAACCAACTGGTAGTTATGTCAGCTAAAAGTAGAGATAACGCTTCATATAGCAAACACATCTATAACCAACAAACTACCTACAAACTCAGAGCTTATTAGATACACTAGCTACCTGCAGATAGCATTAGCATGTTTCTCATTCAATGCGTGGCCTTCACTTTACCCTTCAGCTTTACATTACCTTAAAGCTTAAGTTTCTCCCTTCTGACAGTTTTGTTATGGCAGAAGTATGTTTTGTTATCTTTCTTCAAAAGTAAGATTATTGCATACCTGAGACAATGACAAGTCTGGACAGCATGTTTGTTGGATGAAGTGCCAAGTTCGTGATACACCGGGCACCCTTGTATCGGCCTCTTCGTGCCCTTCTGCAAAGAGCCACAAGGATGGCGGATACACGAGATGTTCTCCTAAAATATCGCGAGAGTACAATAAAGCCCTTTAAAAAAAAAAATTTATTGACAAAGCAAAGCAACATTAACATACAAAGAAAGAAATTAAACACAAATACTGTGTTCGAAGTGATGATATAGTATTGATTTGTTTTTGAAGAAGAGCATATAAAAAGAGTTGGGACAAGACAAAAACATATTATAATCATTAATATTATTATTTATATTTGGTGGAAACAGTTGACAAAAAGAGCAGTCCATGTCCACATCACCTTTTTTGCAGAAAAACCATGGATAGATAAAAGCGATGAGTATTTTTCAAAGTCACTTCTGAATAGCTGAATGAACCAGAGAAATTCCATGGACAAACCAGTTTCCACAAGAATAATGATTTGTGTTTTTCTATGTCTCTAATATTTGTGAGGGAGGTGGGAAATTGTGTTTATATATATTAAACACCAGGAAAATTAGTAATACGCTACGTTACACTGCACAGTATATTGTATAATTATTATTTTTTGCGTTGTTAAAAGAGGACACCACTAGATGGCGCTGCATTCAAATATACCGTATGTCACTTTTTTTTAAATAAACTTTATTAGAGCCAAAGGCAAATACCATACATAAAGGACACACAAAAACACAAAATACAATAATAACAGGAGGCCCAGGGCTACAGGCGAAGGTGGATATCCCCAGACAACAAAGCTCTCCTTCAAAAGTCTAATTCATAACACCAACTTAAGTCAAATATGCTCCAAAATCAGTCCTGCGAGCAGTGGTGGAAAGTAACTACATACATTTACTCAAGACTGTGCTGAAGTATAATTTTGACATATTGTACTTTACATAAGTATTTGCAATTTACACCACTTTTGATTCATTTGAAAATTGATTAAGAGGATAAACCCCTTGAGATGCACCATCTCATCCTTAGGGGGCCCTGCTTTATTACTGCTACATTTCATTGGTAAATATTTGATTTTACTCCAGTACATTTATTTATACGGATAGTTACTATTATGTTTTATACTGAAAAAAGAAAGTAATGATCCAGGACTTTTAAATCTACCCAATACTATTCAAAGCATGTACAATTGGTACATCTGTATTTTTACTTAATTAACATTTCAAATTCTACTATTCTACTATTCTAAAAAAATGTATTTTTAGACTGTAGTATTTCTACTTTTATTCAAGTAGAAGTAGTACCTCTACTAGTACCTCTTCTAATGTTCTTTGAATATTCTGTGGCATCCACATATTCAGTGAGTTCATTCTGACCATCAGGAAATAAGAAATAATGGTTTAGAACCACAGATTTTTCATTTGTGTTATTTAGCAACTACTGACTATTATAAAATAAGATATTTTCCCTCAAACACACCAATGAAAACATCCTTAGAATAAAAAAGAAAAATCTGTAATGAAATATGTTGAATTCTATAGTGACTGACTAAGGTTTCCCTGAATGAGAATGATTCCAAAACAAGTGTGAAACATTTTTATCGACATTTTTACAAAATAAGCAGTCAATGTTGTGTTTAAATCTCTTAGGGAAAGTTTTTTGCTGGGAAGAATACCATTTGTCCTTATATTGAATTAAGATTAACTGAGGTAAAAATTAAGGTGTGAAGAGAATTTGAGGTTAGACATAATGCTTAGATCGAGTGTTTTGGGCTAATTAGTCTTGAAAATTCTCCTGACTTTAATCAAAACTGACATTGAGCAAAAATATGAAGTCTGTTAGTTACTTTAATTCAAACAACACATGCACAGAGACACACATAACACCAGCACCTGATAAAGCTGTTGATGCAGCTGTATAATCATTAAGTCATTAACCCATTTCAATGAAAGATGAGACTGCTGTTGTGATGAAAAAATTCACATTTCCAACCTCACACACTGCACAGCTCTGTCTGTTTTATCCCAGACTGCATGCAGGGGGAATTGGCTGCGTCTGCCTGTAATCTTGGGGCCCACCCGTGCATGGCATCAGTTTGGTGCGAGTGGCTGCTGAGATAGAGGAACATATGACGCTGTGGTTCTCTTCACTTCCTGTAAAATTATGCTCAACAGAAACAGCTACATGTGAAACACAGACAAAACCCCGGACACTATTTCACAGGAGGGACAAAATGGGTAACTTCTCAAGGCCTTCGTGAAGACTTTTTCATGCTGAATGAGATGGCGTTGTAGGTGAGCTCTATCATGGCTTTCTGTATTTTGAGCAACATATCTGTCTTTGCATTATCTTGTACATTTTCCCTCCAGCCTCAACACATCTCAGGGCCTTGTCTGTCTTTGATAAGTCTGGTACTCAGTGGTAAAAAAGTTTTCTCATAAAATACAACAACAATGCAACCACCGCAACATCTACTATTACTTTTACTATCACTTCTACTAAAACTACTACTATAGGCCTACTAGTATTACGAGAAATGGTACTACTGTAGCAGCGTCTTCAACAATGTGCCGGCATGGTTCACAGAGAAAATGCATTTCTGTGCAACACAGAGCATCTTAAACGTAATGAAGGTTTTGCATTCTGCTTTATTTGGCCCATTCTGCTTATATATTCTTGGTGCACAACAACAACACTAACCTTCTTTATATTTTTCTTTCTTTAAGCAGGTAAAAGTCATGAGACTAAAGAGAAATACAAATTTATATGAGACAAGTATGATGGTAAAAAAAAAAGAGAGAGAGAGGTAACACTTTATATGAAGACCAGATCTAAAGTGCAAAGAGTGAATTATAATGCACTCATAATGCTTTATGATGGTGCTCACAGGATCACATAATGCCTCCTGATACACTATATAAACAGTCATGAAAAGGTATAGATCGGAAGTTGACTGATGGGCCTTAAACATTACATATACATACATATACAATACATTATGACTATACTCACCTATACACACTTTAATAATAAGTTGTAATAAGGACTCATAGCATGCAGTATCATAAGTTATCATTGTATGTGTTCAGTAAGCGAAGTACATATTGATGCATCTATAATAATGAATGCTTTATAATGAAGAAAACAGTGAGTTGGGAGTTGTTGGTGGTTGACAAAATGTATTCAGGCATTTTCTTAGTTTGAGGTTTTACACTTTCAGGTTCAAACTTTACTTGCAATTTTCTGCATTTTGGCATCACAATAATCACTCATGATGCAGCATAGATTTGTTTAAAAGCATACAAATGCATCACACATCACCACTTTACCACCAACAATGACATATGATCATGACGCATGCATGACACACATGATAACTTATGACAGTGGTTTTCAGACTTGGGTCGGGGGACCAACAGGAGTCCTTCAGTGGGTTGTAGCAGCAAAAGGAGAAATAGAATATTTTACTTTTCAGCACATTTTTTGGAAGTTGGAAAAGCAAGGGGAGATTGGTTGATTGGTTGTAATTTATAGTTATTCTAGTTTGATTATTGATTGACTATGGAGACTTTATTATATTCAAACCTAAAATAGGCTTGAGGGCCTGTTAAACCTACAGCAACCTCCTCATCAGTCGCTCCCTTGTCTGCTCTGTTTCTGCTCTGCTACATACAAGCTCTCCTGTGATTTCAGATCAAGTTACTCCTTCCTGCCCATGTTGAAATTCCTGTACCACCATTGCCATCAACCGGCCCTCCTCACCCGCCTGCTAACCCTAATCCTTTAGCACTAACCTGCCAGTCCTTGAGTTGTGCTCCTGGGCTCAAACCTGCCTTCACACTGCCATGGACACACTGGCTGTACAGCTCTCGCCAGTCAGAGACTTTGACCAAATAGTTGCGATCAGAGCAGAGAAACATGAACACCTGCGAGGACGTAACAACGTGACTTCGTGTCGCAGCCCAACGAGAGAGACCACAAAATATATAAAGAATGAACTGAAGGAAAAGAGGCATCAGGAGTTTCTGAGGAGGAGATCAGTCAGCCCAGAGCCGTGTTGTGTGAAGTCTAAAAAACGTTCTTCAAAGACAAAACCTTCAGCAAAGACATTTTCAGTAAAACATCCCAGTTCATTCAGCAGGTCAGAGACATTGCATACAAACATCCACAATACTCCCAAAGCTAATGGACATCCAGTTATGATTTTAACACCGAACAGCAGCTCCAGCCAATGGGTAAATACTACATCCTTTGATATTATTAGGAAAGATATTACACCAGATCTATTTTTTTTTTTATCTTTCCATATCCACAATAAATAATACCTGCATCTTCTTCTCCTGTCCTCATTTCCTCAGGCCTCATCATGGTCAGAACAGGTAACAGTGACGAGGCCAGAGAAAAGCCACAGGACACAAGCATCTACCTCCACACCAGCCATAAAGGAATCAAACCAGCGCAGGACAAAGAGCACAGGTGAACAGAGAATAATGTTAATGGTAGACTTTTTATCAGGTGCTTAACATGTTGATTGTGAGATAATCTTTCATGCCAGTAACGCTTTTATTTACTGTCTCTCGAAGCTCAAAAGACGAGCATCAAGACAGTCGTCCAAACAGACAAGATTAACCAAAGGACCTCGATCCAAACTGAAAATATTGTCCCAAAAAAAATCCTGCGAGAAACCGGTGTGCAGACAGAGTGAGTTTAATTTAAATCTATCTCCCTGATTGTATCAGAGACAGCTCTATGTTTCATATTACTGTAATGAAATATTTTCTTATTTGCAGATCTGGTCTGGTCACTGTCAAAGAATCAGTAAGTTTAAACTATTTGTTTTATTTTAAATATGAATCGCATGCTTTTTTAAAATCATACTTACTAAATCTTCTTCTCTTTCTTGTCTCTCAATTCTCACATAACAGGATGTTCAGCGGTTAGCGGAGTACTTGGAGGTAAACCAACCAATTCATATAAAGTCCATCCTGATCTGAGTTTTGTTTGTTTTTCAAAAAAGGACACTATGACATTTGATATATTAAATAAATAATTGTTCCTTTTTGCAACTTAAAGTAAATTCTGCAAAACTATATAATCCAGAATGTTTTTATGAATCAAGTACTAATAAAATACTTGCTGGTTCCTACTATCACTATAAAGTGGTGAACAAGGAAGTAAAACTGGACATTTTAGAGGAAAGGATACATTTTACCAGAAGGTACCTTATTATTTTTTGTAAATACTGGACAAATACTAATAGTTGTGAATAGTAATTTACAAAAATACTATAATTTATTCCTCCTTCACTCTAGAATGTACAACTGTTACTTTCTTGTACCCTATAATCTTACTGTCTTCCACCGTAGGCTACGTGTTCAGTATTTTATTGAAACAGTAAAACTACAGTGTAAATCACAGGCTTTATTATAAAGTGTTATCTTGAATTCAGAAGCAGTTAAATTCTCTGATACAGTCTTACTTGGTCTGGTATGATCAGTAACTGTTGGAGGCTAATGTTGGTTAATGTTCGCTGAAATTAACTGAGTAGTTTATGACTTTGTGACTCTTGTGACTGTCACTTGTTTTAAAGCTAAAGTTGGATAGTTTTGCTGTGTTTGTATGATCTAAAACTACTTGGTCTGGTGTGATCAGTAAGTTATGTTTGCTGATGTTACCCATGTTAGCAATGCTGAAGGTTATTTGTGACTTTATGCCTTTTCTCTGTTTGTTTTACTGTGACACTGTCACCATTTACCGCTGTCCAATATTTGTCACTTATTATTAACTTGAAATGACCTGTAGCTTCTGGTGGATAACATGTTAGCAAACAAGTGTCTTTAAATGTTTGTGCCGCAAAATACGCTATTACTGCTATTTTTTTATTTCAACCCAGTAAATACCATGAGTTGATGTAGGGAGCATAATTTATTTTAAATATGAGGTTAAAACCTCAACAGAAGATGCTGCTAACTTTAACTTTAACTTTTAAACTATTTGTATGTAACTGTCTCTCTTCTTCTGTCTGTTTGTGTCAGGAGGCTCTGTGGAGAGAGGAGGTGGTGAAGAAGAAGCTGGCAGCTCTTCAGGAGAGCACGTCAAACCTGATGAACTCTTCAGACAAAATATGGACTGTAAGTCTCTCCATCTGTGTGCACGGGCTGTTGACTTAAATCAAACACACCCCCATCGTTTTCAGTCAAAAAATACCAAATGCATATTTCTTATTTATAAGGTCATGTTGTTGTTCAAATGTATTGTACATGAAAATGTACACAGGAGTGTTTGACAGCTGCAGCCTCAGGAAGGCCTGTGCAGTCTGTGGTTTGAAGCTTCCTGCTTCCGCTCTACCCTTCAGTGCATAGGACGGGTGCAAGCTGTCATTCTTATGCAGGAAGGGCGTGGTAGTCAGTAGATATTATAGGTGCTATGTATCCTCATTAGATCTCTTTTTGATTCACAGCCTGTATGAAGGGGAAATACTGGTGCTCCCCTTAACTGTTTTATAGTTTTTTATTTGTGTTGTAACAGCTGAAGACCTTTATTTATCTTTATTTAGGAATATCTTTATTTAGGAGATTTATTTATTTTAATGCTTTTCATCTGTGAAAATTGTTTCTTACTCAGGTATGTTACCATCAGGCAACTTGTATGGTTTTTTTTCTAAACTTGCACATGCAAACATTGTGATCTTTCTTGAGGCTCACAGCTGCTGCATGTTCCCTCTGTGCACCAGTGAGCGCAGAACACGCTGTCACAGATTTTGGTGCATGAAGCATTAATTTTCCATCTGCAGGTTACAGCGTGACAGTCAGTCATTTCCTTTCTAACCCACACAGACTCGCTGCAGTGAAGACCTGCTAAGAAGCAAGATCAAGGCTCTGGAGGCGCAGCTGCAAGTCTGCCTTCAGGTAAGAACAGTAGCTGGTGGTGAAGAAGCAACCGAACAGTGTTTTTTTTTTTAATCATGCAACAGTAGTCTTTTTTTTATTTTTTATTTTTTGCAACAACTGAAACATTTTAGGCATCCTAAAACAGCCAGTCTGCTCTACATTCTTATCCTGTCATGCAGTGTCTACTGTTCACACTCCTCTGTGGTTTTAGTTTCTTACCCTGTAAGCATTTCTAGGTTTAACTTAGCACTGTTCAGGGTTGCTGCAGGTCTTTAAAATGTCTTAAAATGTCTTAAATTCACATTTACTAATAAAAGACCTTAAAATATATATATTTTTTGTATCTTAAATTCTGTTTGCAGTGTCTTAAATATTTATGTACTGAATGCTGTAAACAATTCCTACCAATATTTGGGCAAGAGTTGAGTTGTGAAAAGTGGGGCGATCATCAGTCGGACCTACACAAGGAAACTGTCTAAATTATTATGATTATAGACTGTCTGTCTGTCATTTACCTATTTATTTACAATCCATGTATAAACTATAAAACAGAAAACCACAGTCATAATACAGGCCTCTAAGTGACTTTCAGCATACAGTGATTAATATTATTAAGGACATTTTATCACACAAATAAACATATTTGGGCAAATGTTCTTTAATGCAACCAGTTATTGTCATTTTGGCTTACTTAGAATTTTGAACTAACAATATATGCACTTGGTCAGAAAAACCTACATCTTCACATTTGATGTTTAGTTTTAATACAAAATTGTACTTAAATATCGCTAAAAAGTCCTACATTTAACTTGGTGGTACATGTTTTGTGCTTCATAGAAGTTTCCCAAGGATGGAGTAAAGAAACTGGTGCTACAGATGGAGAAGCAGAAGCTGATGTATGAAGAGAAGGCCCTGGTCGCCTTACAGAAGGCCACACAGGACAAAACTGAGGCGCTCAGCAAGGCTGAGACACTGCAGGTTAAATGCAGTTTGCAAATATCTAACAAAGATGTCACATAATTATTTGGGTTTTGTGGTGACAGATATGGTCTGTATGTTTAATACAGTGTCAATATTGAACCAGAAAGTCAGGTTTTATACTGTGTCAATATTTCTTTATGTTTCTTGCCTCCAGGAAGCACTAATAACAACAAAGGCAGACGCACTGAGGTGGCAGAGCCTTTATGAGGAGCTGAAGCTGAGCTCTGGACAACTCAGGGACAACCAGCTCCTCAGTAATGAACAGCTGCAACAGCTGCACAGCCAAGTGGAGGTACAGTGTGGTCTGTGACCATGTTGGATGTGTAGAAGTTGTCAGTGTAAATAGTTGTGATTAACATATATGTTCTGTGCAGCTGTCCAGAGCCAGAGAGGCCGAGCTGAGGGAGGAGGTGGAGTCGCTGAGGCAAGAGAAGAAGGAGCTACAGTACAACATTTGCCTGTTGGAAGAGGACAATGAGTTATTAAGACAGGAAATTCAGGACCTTAGAGGCAAGAGACTTACACCTATCATGGTTTTCTTTCCTGAATTTTCAATATGAAGCCTTTTTCACTTTATCTAGCAGCAATTCTGGAGGCAACATGGATCATTTGTCTAAACTGCTTTCTGTTTCCTAGATGGCGGCGATGAGATCCAGCACTTCATGATGCCGGAGCATTCGGTGTCAGAGGAGGCAGAGCCCCAGCTGACGGTGAGGAGAGACTCACAGGTGGAGGAGCAGCTCCGTCACACTCAGGAGAAACTCCGACTCAAAGAGAAAGAGGTAAGATGGAGATTTATCACAATACACTACATACATACAAAGATTATTTCAACCTCATTTACATTTTTCATAAGTATTGTGCATGAGAATAATAATGAGAATTTATATTTACAGAAATGGTTAAAGATGCAAAAAAAAACATGTACAGAATCTCATAATATATTTTACTCATTGTATTTCAGGCATATTTTATACAAAATGTACCTCTCCATATTTGACCCAAAAAAATTTTAATGAATTAATTTTCCACTTATTAGCTTTGCTAATGTTTTTTCAAATAACTATCAAATCTATTTAAAGTTCCAGTGTGTAAGATTTACAAGGAATTATTAGTAGAATATGGCAGAAATGGAATACAGATTACGTATGTTATAAGTCATTTTTTCATTGGTGTAAAATCAACTGCAAATAAGAAATGTTGTGTTTTAATTATCTTAGAATGAGCCCTTTATATCTACAGGGGGTGTGGGTCGTCTTCCACGGAGGCCGCCATATTACACCGCCATGTTTCTCCAGTATATCAGAACTAACAAACCAGACACTAATGCTGCATCAACATTCACATACTATGCACTACCTACTCAAAATGTATCGTTCAGCATACTTTAAATACTAGTATGAATCTTTTTGGACACGCTGCTCAGCGTGTATGTCACTTCCTGTGAGCCTCCTCACCAGTTGGAGACAGGTAGTCATGGTAAATTGTTCCAACAATTAACTATTAAAAAAAACGTATTATGCCTAGTAAATTTAAGCCTTACTTACATTTAAACTGAAGCACTACTGATGTTACACAGGGCTGCCTCGATCGCTATACACCTTTGTTTGTTATGTTGTTCACTACTGCATTGCACTGTGGGATATATTTATCAGCGTAGTGTCCAGTACTTGCATAGTGTAATATTTCCCTGTAAACAGTATGCACCTTGCCTACAACTGATTTCTACATTTCGGACATTATAAAAAAAAAATCTCTGCTGTGGCGTACTGAGAGTTGACAATCCGTGAGCTCAGCTGGATGCAGCTAAATCCTGCACACTGGTCCTGTAAAGAATATTCATCAAGATGATTTTATGTAATAATGCTTTTCCTCATTTCTGGAGAACATTTTAAAGATAAAAGCAAGGTCATATTTTGAAAAATGCATTTGTAAAGGTCACCTGCAATGTAACTGTATTTCAAATAGGTTGCAGATAAATATGATCTGTGTGTGTGTGTGTGTGTGTGTGTGTGCGCGCACAGTGTGAGGAGCTGCAGACAGAGCTGTACGCCATGGAGCATGAGTGTCAGTCCAGCCAGGCCCGATTGTCGCAGTGCAGGGACGAGCTCCGGCAACTCAGTCACCGCCATAAGAGACCGGTGAGCTGTGTCTCTGTGTGTGTGTGTGTGTGTGCGCATATAGGGGAATTTGAAACTAAATGTCCTTGCTTTTCACTAATTTGCCCTCACATTGTCAGCCAACAATATTGACTAGTTTTACACTTTCTGCACCAAAAAGTCTTTGACACTCTGACTTTTTACTGCACTGCACAGCTACAACACAATAAAGATCAGCAATAAGGATGATGATTCTCTGTTTATTTGTACTTTACTGCTGCATTTCTCCCCTCTTTGTTCAGACGACGTGTGGCTCCTGGTGGAAGGCCTGGGTGTTCTTCCTTCTATTCCTCGTTGTGGCACAGGTTGCCATGTTGTGGCTGTGGTATCCTCCTTTCAGGGAGCAAGTTGAAGACCTGTACTCAGACATTGAGACCCGCATCGAAGACTATCTCATGGAAATGGCCTCTCCTCGATACTCAGGCTGTTTTAGACCAATATGATAATGTCACTGCACAGAATATTGTTTTTGTTGAATTTGTTTTAAAATAAGACTTTTCTAGGATATAGTTTCTTGATATTTTTGTATTTCACACATTTTTAGGCTTGAAACTCCAAGTGTGTGTGTGATGTGTGGGATGAATATTTTTAATGTTTGAAACAATTAAAACATGTTTAAAGCACTATCAGCTCACAGGTTGGCTGAGGTTGATGACATTTTAAAAAACTGTGAGTCAATAATTTCGACAAAATAATTAGTAGTAGAGAAATATATTTTTTCCTTTGTACTGTAACCACCTTATCTAGTCACACACACCACCTTGAATTATTAAAAAGAAATACAACATAAAAAGCCATGACAATAAAGATAAAACATCACTTGAATTCCTTCAGCTGTTATGGTGATACACCTATCATTGGTGAAGTGTTGTTTTAGATTTTTGCTCAAAACAAAAGGAAAACAGGAAAGTTTGCACTCAATTGAAGAGCCATCATAATTTTATATTATAAAAAAAATAAAGAAATATTCTCACATCGCTGTTTGTTGAGTCTTCTTGAGAAACATTTTTACTCTTGGTGAGAGTGCTGAGTGTCAGTGATTTAAGTCTTGAGTTCATGGTGCTTTGGGTTAAATTTAATGGAAGAGCTCCACTCCACACTTAGGTTAGTCAGTGTGGACAGTTTCTTCAGTGTAACACAAAGTGGGACTCTAAAGACGTCTCTTGCTGTCTCACCTTTACAACAGTATTACTGATTAGTGACACAACCATCATTATCTACTGTCCTCAAGAGAAACTGTCTTCCTGAGCCATGATCATTATTTCTCTGAGTTAAGGTTTCTGCCTAAGCTGCAACAACTACTTCATATGAATAAATAAGCAAATAATTAAGATTTGTATAATTACAGTTGTGGACAATGGGTGTATCTTTACTAAAGCACTGTGAACAATACTCAATAACAAGAACAGGTTCTGCACTGAAAATCTAACTTAAAGGCAAACTAAGCAGAATTTTTGCTCAAAAGATGCATAGACTCATTGAAATATGATCCCTCTCAAACATCACCAGCGACTCACCAGAAATGTGTGATTGACGCCCTGCTCTCCCACCCATATCCTCTTATTTTATCATTGTGTTGCTGTGTTCAGGATGCTTTACCAAACCAAATGTCAGTATTTGACATTTTGACAACAGTGTGACAACACAAGGCCAAAAACAATGAAGCCAAACAGAAGCAAGACAAAATGTAGCTAAAACTGAAGTAAAACTAAGACACAAGCAAAATACATTAAAATTAAGGTAGAACATTAAAAGATAAAAGGACAGGAATAAATAATAAAAATAAAGGTCTGGATGTTGTCTGATCAATATAAATAAAGACATGAAATGAATAATAAGACAACATCACATAGAGTCGGTATAAATAAACACAAATAAAAGGAATAGAAGAATAAAAGATACATTAACAAGACAACATCACATAAAAGCAAGCAAGTTTTAATTGATTGAAGTGATTTAAAGATGTTGCTGATTCTACAAGCCTTATCTCCTCAGGCAGGTCGTTCCAAAGTCAAAGGGTTGTGGTGGAAAAAGGTCACTTTTAGATTTAAGCCTGGACTTTGGACAACATGGTCATGGTCAACATGTTTGCTATGTAGCTTGGGGCCAGACCCAAACGGGCTTTAAAAGTGATCAGTACAAATCCTCAAATCAATTCTAAAACACACAGGGAGTCAGTGAAGGGAAGCAAGGATTGAGGTAATGTCATGTTGTCTGTTAAAACCAGTAAGAACCAGTATGAAGCATTGCTGCTGCGTTCTGAATGTAGTGAGGCAGCATTAAAAGTACAATAGTTCCCTCTGAAATGTACTAGAGTGTAAAAAGGCAGCAGAAAATAGAAATATTCCAGAAAAGTATACGTACATCACACCTGTGATTACGTAGTTAAATAACGCACTTGTTGTAAGTAGTTTCATGATGGAAATTATTCTCTTTCTATTGAAGCTACTCACAACAATGTTTGTGGATAATCTTAAGTAACCCAATCATGATTTCTGGAAAGAGACATCTCTACAGCTGATATCTCCAAAGCTCAGCAGCTCACACCAAAACTATCTCAATGGATAGAAAAGCCAGAGGTAAAATATGTATTTTTCATTTTAAAAAAAAATCTGTTGATTTGGGGTGAACTATCCCTTTAAGACCACACCAGTGCTCAGCACTGATTGTGTTGTCGATGTGATGGCAGTGTGTGGTAACTACCAGCTGTTCACGTCAATGCAAAAATGACAGAATGATATACAAACGTTCATGAAACTGACAGACATGACACATGGCACCGTCTATTGTCTGATTACACTCAAACTTACAGACAAAACACACTCAGAGCTGAACTGATTGGGTGCTATTGTCCATTGTATTCAGTGGTTTTAACTGTTCCAGATAAAGCTCTATTCTCATCAGGCACTGACACAGCACATCCACGTTTACCTGCATGTTCCCCAAATACACCACAGGTCATTGAAGAGATGGATCTTTGCTGGACTGGGGTCACTCTCCTGGTGAAACTGGCACTGATGGTAAGAGGCTGCAAAGTAGGTGGTAATGAAGAGGGTTTTGTAACACATTTCACAATATGACAAAGAGGATCTTACCAAACTCTCCTTCACCCACAGAGAGACAACCCTGTGCAAGATGAGGACTGCAGTTCTGCTGTTTGCTGTGGGGTTGTGTGCGTTGACCGTCACATCTTCCCTGAAAATCTGCGCCTTCAATGTCCAGAGCTTTGGTGAATCAAAGGTGACCAACAAGAAGGTCATGGGGATTCTGCTAAAGGTACTCTCAACTCTATATGGACAACAACTGCAGCAGCATCAACACGAAACGAGACAACTGATGGATCTTTTTCTTCTTCTTTTGCTCCCAAGATTCTCTCTCGGTGTGACTTGTGTCTCATTCAGGAAGTCCGAGACTCAAAAGGAGAAGCAATAGAAGCTTTGGTGAAGGATCTTAACAGGTGCACACTTTGATGAATCAAACCTCTATCACATAAAACAACATACAATCAACACCAAAACTTAACTAATTTATGTTGTCAGCAGATATGACAAATCCAACTCATACTCCTATGTGGAAAGTGAAAGGTTGGGGAGGAAGACCTACAAGGAGCAATATGTCTACATTTACAGGTAACTCAGATCAAACATTGCCGTTGATGGTCAGTTTAATATAATGACATCCTTAATGTTCTCTCTTTTCTCTCTGATCTTCTGCAGGAACAATGTGCTAAGGGTCAAAGAGCATTATCAGTATCCTAAACCAGAAGGAGACGGGACCAATGAGACTGATGTTTTCTCCAGAGAGCCCTTCATCGTTCGCTTTCACTCCCCGACCACATGTACGATGAAACAGAACACATCAGTGGAATTATACAGGAAGATAAATTGCACATTAGTACACACCATATCTCAGTTATGATCTGAGGACAGTTTCACAAAGATAGACTTTGACTGGCTTACATGAAAGGAATAGTTTGGATTATTTGAAGTGGAGTTATATGAGGTATTTATCCGTAGTCAGTGTATTATACAGCCGATGGCGGATGGTACAAGGTCAGCAGCAAAAAATATTTTAGCTTCCAAAAAAAAAACTAAATATCAGTTAAAGGGTACACTATATTTAGGATATTTTCAAAGTTTTACCTTGCTGTCATACAGCCTTTTCCAACAGAAAAGCACCGGTACTCCTGCTGCTTCTCCAAACTGGGGGTGTTACAACCGCCATCTCCTGTAGGTAAAACATTGACTATAAGAAACCCGAACTATCCCTTTAAACTGATCACTGATCATCTAAATTCTTCTATTGCACAAAGCTGTCTATTTCTTGACTGTTGTAAGTAGGACAAATTCTGCCTGAATTCTGGGTAAAATAAAAACATTGCTGACGGAGTTAACTGTGTCAAACAGCTCCTTTCACTCCAGCAAAAAAAATATTTGCCTTCTGGAAGAGTTCAACAGTTACAGGACACATTAATAATAAAATTCAGTGAGGAGAAAATGTCTGTTTGGTACCACCACTCAGCAGACATCATGGAAACATGGTTCTTCATGCAGAGTTGAGCTTGTGGTCTTTTTATGCTTAAAATAAGCTGATTAACTCACTAACTGTCATTAGACTGATCTAAGGACAAAGTTAAGGCCATAGCCACACTGTAAAGGCCCTTTCAATGTCCACCTGCAACTATCAGGTGTCCGCAAAGCCAAATCTATACGAGACTGCACTATGAGGCTGTAGATTTAGAATTCAGGTGCATTAACCTGCTTAATTTGCACATGTAATTTCACATAATAGACAACATTTTGTGTTTTATTGAATTCTGTTTATTGTATGTCCAGAAAACTTTTTTGTTCTTTTTGTCTTTGTACCTTTGTTTTTGTGTTTGTGTTGTGTTTTTCATCTTATGCCCCTGACGGCAAAGTAAAGTTTCACATTTGGCATAATAAAATGTATAAGCAGAGCTGAATTGAAGACTGGTCCAATTCTTCAGAGCAGTTTAAAATCTCTTTCTGAAACCAGTCCCAGGTTTAGGAGTATCCATGATGTATATAAACATCATAACCTGGTTTCACAAACCTGAGTAAGCTTTTAAATACGTTTTTTAAATTACAACATCTCATCCAGATCTGGGATTTGGAAGAATAAAAGAGACGCCTAACCTTGTAGACAACCAGAAACCTGGTTTACATTATAATTATGTATACGGGGATTTTAATAAACAAGTTTCTTTATGCTCTATATTAAAATTGAAACATTATTCTTTATGCAATCACATTAATTGAAGATGTGTCACAAATGTCCTGTTTTTTTGTTGCAGTGGTGAAGGATTTTGTCCTGATCGGACAACACACCTGTCCCAGGAACGCCATGAAGGAGATGGACCAACTGTACACCGTCTTCAAAGGAATTCACAAGAAGTGGAAGAATGATGTAGGTTGAATCATTTTTACTCTTTTTTGTTATCCTTTATTTATCTCATGCTGGTTTCACATTCTGTATGACGGAATTTATGAGTGATTTCGCTCTGCTCAACTTCCTTTTTTGCTTCCTTTTCATGCATTTGCACAGAATGTGATAATCTTAGGGGATCTCAATGCCGCCTGCAACTATGTTACCATCAAGGGCTGGAGAGCTGTGCGCTTGAGGAGTGACCCCAAATTTCACTGGTTGATAGGAGACGAACAAGACACTACCGTCCGTGAGAAGACACACTGTGCCTACGACAGGTCAGTGATTACTGAAAACTAAACTACCCTAAAGTATACTTCAAACCCCAACTCATCCATGACACAAAAGTTTAGTGTAGAGTCCACATAGTTGTCCACAGTTTTTGATTTTTGAGTTCGTTTTACTAAAATGTATGAAGGTGATATATCCTAATTAGATCAAGAAGAATTAACAAATCTTGTGCCATTATTCATTTTCACAGCTGAATTAACTAAAAATGGTTGTAAAGCTATGCTCTCAGAAAACAATTTTACAACCACAGTTGTAGTGTTTTGCTAAAGACAAACAATGTTTTGCTTTCTTAACAAAAAATGCAACAATTTCCTATGTTTTTATGAACTTCTTATTGTCAAGTACACACAGTTTAGTAAAAATGAGTCAAAAAAACAGCATATTTATATTTATTTATTTATTTACTTCCCACCATGAATTTTATGAGAGTTAAAACTTTCCTGAGAGCAATCTTTTAAAACTTGATAAATTTTAAACTCTTCAAACTGAGAAAAAATAAAAGAAAATCAATTTCTATTGCCTTCGGGAATAAGCAGTTACAGAAAATGAATCAGTGAATGTTCATCCATTTGTTGAAACTTAAATGTTTTAAGTATAAACATTTACACTCTCAAAATATATAATCTGAACTACCTTAATTAATTAAATCATGGAAAGTGCTGCATGTAATTAAATGACTTTCTTTCAGCAACAAATTTGTTGGACCAACTTAATGTACTGGGGGTTAAACAACTTCATTTACTGCTGTTTTTCTTTTTTTTTTTCTGTAAAATTAGTTGGACCAACCCAAGTAAATTTAATTGGATCCAATCCTAGAATAAACAGGTTGAATAAGCCTTAATAAATGAAGCTGACACCACCCAAGGACATTAAGGCGGACCTATATAATTACTTAATGCTGCAAGAAAGACATTAATGTGGAAATACTTTCAATGATTTTTAAGTTCATTAAAGTGCTTTTTTTTCCAGCAATAGACTGAACAATTGTTGGATCAACATAAGGTTAAGGTAGCTCTTTCTTTACTGAAAATATTTTATCAAGTTCAGTTAACTCGTTTTTATTCAGCTCACATAAGGCTTCAAACTATTTATTCAACCTAAGTTCAGTTTTTTTTTTTTTTTAAGTTGAACCAGTTTAAAAAAAGATACAGCTGTGTTTATAGTGAGTTTGCATGGATACTCTATAACAGCATGTATAAGAGCAAAATGACTACTGTAAGTGGGTTTCTGCTTCAGAATCGTGTTGGACAGGCTTATGCAGGGCTGTAATATGTTTTCTACATTTTCAAACAGGATAATTGTCCATGGACGTGAGATTGTCTCCTGCATAGTGCCAGGTTCAGCTCAACCGTTCAACTTTAAAGAGAATTTCCATCTCACCGAGGAGGAGGTAAACATGCCTAAACATACTGTTCTTTAGTTAAGTAATATACGTAAACTGAACATTAAAGGTGCAGTATGCAATCCTGGAAAAAGATAGTTGACTGTTGAGGCTTACTCTCAGGTAGCCAAATACTGACATTTTAGGAATGAGACAACTATGTTACAGACGTGTGATTCGACAAAGCCTCCCACCAGTGGCTAGATTTAACTGGAATTAAAAAAAAAAAAAAAGTCTACCGCAGCTTTAATCCTGTTCTTTTGATGGCATTTCAGGCTCTTGAGGTGAGTGATCATTTTCCTGTGGAAGTTGACCTGAAGCCCACCCACCGCTACCTCCTCCGCAACGAGCTGTAAGACCTCCCAGGAACAACAAACCAGGATGATCTTTTTACCGCAATTTTATTTGATTTTAGCTGTAAAATAAATACATTTCCCCAACAGAATATTCACTGACAACGAGTGTTGTTTTATTGACTCTGATCATCACGGTGGCACTGCACCCAGTTATATAAGACACCAATAAACTTGAGCTGTTTCAGTATGAAGGAACTGCATGTTCAACTGCTGGAGTTTTTTTTTTACTGTGCATCTGAAACTAAAACCACATCAAAGCTGACATCATTTCATGAGCTCATGAAGGTAAGTTCCTGCAGCAACAGAAAACACAAAACAGTATTTTTGTAATTTCTAGAGACTTTTTTAGAGATACTTTTTAAACTCCTTTTGATTATCTTCAACTTGATGTTAAGCTTACACAATGTGGACAGTTGTGGTCATACATTTAACCACATTTTTTCTAA
This sequence comes from Lutjanus erythropterus, assembly GCF_056507025.1. Classification (NCBI taxonomy): domain Eukaryota; kingdom Metazoa; phylum Chordata; class Actinopteri; order Lutjaniformes; family Lutjanidae; genus Lutjanus; species Lutjanus erythropterus. Next base: position 24,394,262 of record NC_139322.1, read on the forward strand.
GTTTTAATGTGTTATATATGCACCGTCTGTTTGACAGGAAGCCACTCGCAGCAAGAACAGATGAGAGTTACATCGCGCTCTCTTCCTTTCTGATCACAGAGATCATCTCTGGCAAAACATTCATGGTTGTCTTGATATAATTGTTACTCTTTCGCTGTTTGCAAAGATGGAGCGAAGTTTTGATGATCTACTCAGTGATGCATTTTCAGGTAAGAAATATGTCTTGGTATGATATTTATTATATTTTTTTAAATATTTATGAAAGTATTTAACATTCGAATGATGATGTTGTTACAGAAGCATCTGCTCCATTGTTCCTTGATGGAGATTTGGACTTTGAGAATTTAAATTTTGATGAAAAACTTGAGGAGGACAAAGCAGGTATCTCTCATGAAAGCTTAGCAACAAAGGAAGACGAGGCTCTGCAGCAGGAAGCAGCAGTTGTGTCTGAAACTAAAGATACATACATGGCTGAAAATGCTGATGAAGAGCAGTCTGATGAGGAGGATTTTCAAGGTGTAGGGATCAAAACACCAGAGGAGGAGGAAGAGGAGGATTACACAAGCTCAGATGGAGATTCTGACCAGGAGGGTTCTGCCACTGGAGACAATGAGGAAGAGGATATGGGAACAGAAGAGGGACCAGGGGAATTGTTGATGTCGGTCCACTGCGACAATGAGTTTTGCGATGGAGATAAAGAGGACAGGATCTTTGCTGAGGGACAAACTCTGGCCCCGGAGGGTGCCAAAAACCCTCAAGTTAGAAATGAGGAGCAAGGTGAGAGTGAGAGTGATGAAGAGGTGTCCTATTTTGAGAGAGTCCCTGAACGTGGCAGTGAGACGATGATAAAAGGTGACAGGAGTGAAGAGGAAAATGAGCAAGACAAGGAAGAAGAAGAAGAGGAAGAGCAAGAGGACTCATCTGGTTCTGAGTGTGAGGGGATGAAAATCGAGAAAGAAGAAAATGTTCTTGCACAGAGCTTTGAGCAGGAGGTTGAAAATCCTTGCAGGGACGGCCAAACGAAAGCCAGTTTGGAGTTTCCAGAAATATCAGTGCAAAATCTGCAGGATCTCATTGCCGAAGTCGATAGTGAGGAGTATGTAGAGATGAAGATAAAGGATTTCTCAGGGGAGGAACACCAAGAGGCAGGTGAGAGCTTTGCAGATTATCCATCAGACTTTTCTTCATGTGAATATGTAGAAAAAAGAGGAGAAGCTCAAGAAAGTAATCAGAAGTCGGTCACAGAGCAAAGCCTGGAAAGAGCCAACAATGATGAGGAGGAGGGAGACGAGTATCTGTACAGCATCGATTTAGAGAAGGATGCTCATAAGTTCAGGAGCCTAGATGAACAAGATGGAGGTAGAATAGAGATGGTCGAGCATGTGTCAGGGAGCGATGATGGAGGCGAGACAGGTGAAAGTGATTCCTACAGCTCCAGTGACGATGAGGTAAGGAGGAGTGATGAGGAGAATGTGAGTCTACAAGATCTTGAAAACAACAAGCAACTGGAGGAGACTCACTGTGAGAGCATATCTGATGAGTACAACAGACCAGATCCAGCAACGTTCAACATAGACTGGAATCTCGACGTGTTAACAACTGATTCCTTTATGTCTGAAGACCTGTTAACCACAGAAGACACAGACGAAGCGGAAACACCACCTTCAGACATAACTCCCGCAGAAGACATTAACACCTATTCGGTGGTGCAGAGAGAGGACACAAAAACGACAAGCCCATCCAACCAGGGGTCCCTGGACGATAGCTTCTTCTTCAACACTGATGTGGAATTCACCGAGCTGGGACAGCTGGGAGACGACGAGTATGAAGAGGAGAGGAACTGGGAACAAGAGCAGGAGCGGATCAAGGCTTTCTATGAGTTTTATGACGACAGTGACGGAGAAAATGGAGGAGAAGGTGAGTGGAGATGAGGAGGGTGTGATCTTTACATGAAATAAAGTTTTCAACTTAAAAATTTACATTTGTGTTTTTTATAGGGAGGAAGACAAAAGTTCAGTTTTGTACAGAGCCACTGTCTCAAGTCATTCACTATGAAACTGACAGGTAAGCAGAATATGTATTCAACTTTTTTCCTTGAATATTAAAAGCAAACCTTTTCTTACACCAACTCAGAAAACATTGCTTATAATGCTATGACTGACCAATCAAAATTGAGCTTTTAACAAAGCCATGTAATAAAAGGTTATAGAGACTATATTTGATATTAAGATTCTATTTATGTTTTATTCTGATTATAGGAAGACACAAGTATTTATTTAAAATTATTTGGGCTGCAATTAAGAAAACCATAACTAAGAAATGGTGTCAGCCATGGTCCACCTATATTACAAGACTTTATTGAAATAATCAAGGATATTTATGTAAGGGAGAAATTGACATTTTCTTTAAAGTTTTTTTTTTTTTTTTAAAGGTTATTTTTTTTGGCATTTTTGCCTTTATTGACAGCTGAAGGTATGACAGGAAAGGGGGGTGAAGAGACAGGGGATGACATGCAGCAAATGAGCCGCAGGCGGGATTCGAACCAGCGGCCGCTGCAGAGGACTAACAGCCTCAATACATGGTGCGCACGCCCTACTGACTGAGGTATAGGGGTGCCCGACATTTTCTTTAAAGTTGCTGTTTAGGGTTTAAAGGGCAAAATGATTTGCCGACCAGTGTCAATAGCAAATCAAAGAAAGGTGGAATGAAAGTGGTATTTCTTTTAGTCTCCTCTCAATTTTTCGTCACCTTTTGTTGTTGTTTTTTTAGTTTGCTTGATTCTGAATGTGGATAAATCTTTTAAGTTGTTTTGTACTTTTCTTCTCTTGTAGTTTGTCACAAAAAAGTATATGAGAGTAACAATGAGAAAAGAGCTCTAAAACAGAATGTTTTATACATTTCTCTGAATAAAAAACAATTCACAAAGAACAATAAGTACAGCCGGAGTTGATCCAAACAAAAATGTGTCTCTTTCCTCATTTCTCAGCAGTGACAGAGATTCACTGAGCAGTTCCACAGATGGGGAGGAAGACCAGAGCTCTGCAGAAACATCTGAGGTTTGCATGTGGACACATATGAAAACACACACGCATACTAATGAACACATACACTAGATCTCTGGTTCCCAACTTGGGGGATCCTGATCCCCACTAGGGGTCACCAAAGCTTCACAGGGGGGTGTGAGGCCCTCTTGATTTTAGTGAGTGTAAGAAAACTTATCTCAGTATTTTGTTCATTTCTGTGAAGATTTATGAATTCTTTATTGACAAAGTTTAGATGAGTGTTTCGGAAACATAGTCCCCTGACTAAAAGTGACAAATTTTATGAATATTTCATATTATATTCAATGGATAACAACAGCAGTACAGAACAACTGATAAAGTACACAATTAACTTAAAAGGTGAACACAATCATTGCAAGAAGTTTGTGAATTTTGAGCCAATTATTTCCTGTTAATATTACATCAGAAGTGAGTTTTCCTGATATTTTCAGAAACTTTTTATACAATTCTGTCTTTGTATTGTCTAACAATCACACATGCAATAGGCTTTTTTTTTTTTTTTTGACAAATGTGAGTGTCCTCTTCACAGCCTGTGTGTGTGTGTGTGTGTGTGTGTGTGTGTGTGTGTGTGTGTGTGTGTGTGTGTGTGTGTGTGTGCGCGCGTATGTGTGTGTGTGGTGACCCCTAGTGGGGATGAAGGTCCCCACATTAGGAACCAATATGATACATCACTGGAAGAAGTTTATTAAGTGTGTTTAATTGCCATACATTAAAAAAAGACTTTTGAATGTAGTTAGTTAGTTAGTCAAACGGGTCTTGTAAGTAAAAAGGTTGGAAACCACTGTGCTTGATTAACCTTTAGATTAACTGTTTTGTCTTTGTCCAGGAGTTAAGGGAGCCTGACATCCCCACACAAATGAAACCTCCCTGTGATCCCCCAAATACTCAGCTACCAGAGAACTTGTCAGAGAAGTTTGCAGAGAAGGTGCCAGAGAAGGTGCCAGAGAAGTTGCCGGATCTCAGTAGCACACAAAACTGCACCAGAAAACACAAAGTGTGTATACTCACTGTTTTTTATTCAACTTTTATTCAACATTTACTTTCATTTGTCCCTTAATTGTTTGGTTAATTTTACTTCTCTGCCCTGTCTTTTTGTTTCTACAGTGTCTCAACATGCTGAAGCTGACACTGAAGATGGGTGTGGTGATTGTGATGGGACTGTTCATGTTCTGGGTGGCCACAGAACAACCAGGCTGGCTCACATAAATGTTGTTTTTTATGACGAAATCTAACTTTTGGTCCTTAAAAATGTGTTCACGTGCTTACAGAGGATGAAAGAAAAATAAAAAGGACAACATTATCCTGTAAATATGCGATGTAAAATGTTAAACATTCAAAACTGTGTTTCTGTAATATGCATTTTTTGTGTTTAATAAAGATTTATCTTTGTGAAAAATTATGCTTGCATATGTGTTTGTATGAACTGCAGATAAGTTATGTTTCCACTTTTAGTAATTTAGACTAAATTAGGGCTGAATGGGCCTAAATCTAATTGTAATGTGGTGGACAGTAAATCAGTACATGTTAGGGATGCATGATATAGATTTTTTTCAGCGGGACATAATCATCCATAATTACCTGCTTCTTATGGCCAATTCAGATGAGATAACTGATCATTTCACATCTTTGCATTTTAAAAAGACATTCATATAACCTGTAGATTATGCACAGCTGAGCTAATGAAGGACTGAAATGTAGTAAAGCTGGATGATTTAATATTACATAGCTCTGACTAAACCAAATGTAACTGACATCACTGTTACAATAAAAAAAAATGAACAGACCTCAAATGACTTTTTTTTTTTCTGTTAAAGTACATCAATGTATTTCAGCTTTAATAGAGCATTGTACAGAAGAATTCCAATTAAATCCTTTGACATAATCTGTCCAATCAGATATGATTATTGCTAATATTTATTGGCTATAATTTCATTATCAGAATACTAAACAATACTGTAAATTTCCATATTTATCATGAACCCCTAATACATTCACTCAAGTACTTTATTAAATACAATGTTAAGACACTTGTACTTTACTTGAGTATCTCTATTTTCTGCTTTTTTTAATTTATGCATCTATTGTTCATCATCACTGAGGGAAATACGTTACTTTTATGTCAAAGTATCTTCGAGTTATAGTTACTAGTCACTTTGCAGCTAAAAGTTTTACATACAATATTCAAATAAAAATATACAATATACTGTTACAGATTAAATTGCACAACATTATGTAAAGGCACATGAAATGTTTTTATATGTTAATAAATCATTAATAAACATCTGCATAATTAGTTATTTTATTTTTATGCTTTTACTGATAATACTGATGGATTTTACATAATTTTTAGTGCAATTTAATGACATAGCTTTTGCTTGTTAATGAGTATTACTACTTTTATAATATTGTTACACTGATTTATGTTTTTACTTTTATTGTTGTTATTGTTATTAGCTTTCAAATTAATGTGACTAGCCTGCTTGTGGCGCTGTATCGATAATGAAAGAAACAACTTACAAAAAGAAGATTGTGTGAAACGGAAACGGAAATGATGTACAATGACTGCAGGTGCGAATGTTTTTATCACTAGTTTAAACAAACGCGGGCGGGGTTTAGTCTCTCGACGCCTTCAAGCGGCCGTTCGACTCCACAGAGGACGGTCCCGCGCAGTGTAACGAGCTCACCGTCATCATCTGTGGGAGGAGTTACGGTTGTTGTTTCTTTTCTGGCAACTGAAACTAACGTTAGAGCTTCACTGCGTCCAGAACATACACCACGCGCTACAGAAAACTAAAGGAATAAACCGAGTTAAGACAAGATGTTGCTCAGCAGTTTGTCTGCGCAGGAGATCAGCGACCTGCTCGATGAGTACGGGATCAAACACGGGCCTGTGGTCGGTGAGTGGCTCAGAGTCAACGTTCACTTTGCGCCCGTTTTTGAATCAACGTTCACAGGCCTCCTCCTGCCTGCGTGAAAGTTAACAACTTATCTTCTTCTTATGCCGCAGTATTGCTTGAATCAACTGTTGTTTTCTCTCAATTATACGTTGTGTGCGACTTTTTGTGTCCTCAGACAGCACCAGAAGTCTGTATGAGAAGAAGCTGAAAGAGGCCATGGCCAAAGGGAAAAAAACGAAACCATCCCCTGACAAAACTTTCTACAGAGAAGAGGGTAACTGTACTCTGTACTTTTCTGATTCATCCACTGTCTGACTGTACTTTCACAGATACATGTACAGTCAGTGCACTCACAGATATGTATTCAAACGGTTGAAAGAAAGCCACAAGTGTGCCAGAGCTATAATTATATGTTATTTCACATTTCTTAGAGTTTACAGATAGAAGTAATCGAAATAACCTTACTTAAATGGGACCTATCTGGCTCAAAAAAAATATTAAACTAAAACTGGATACCTTACTATCCGTAATGCAGATACCACAGGCTCCCTTTAAAAAAAATGTCAGAAAGTGCCAAGCCAAAAATGAGATCAAGGTTATTTTCTCAGAATTTTAGAAAGATCCCAGCAGAAACACAGAAGGCATTATACAACTCTTTTTACAGGCTGATTTATACTCCTCATGATGAGTAAATAATCTTCATGTATTAATCCTGTTCAGTGTCCATTTTAAAGACAGAAAAAGTCTCTAAAAACAAAACAAGAACTACAACTTAATCTTGGCCCATGTTTTAAAATAATACATAAAATCTACCTCGCAATTTGTAAAAAATAATGAAGCCATTATAATACAAGTATAGTTACAACAAATGCAACAGGTTCTATCCATTTCATGGTAAATACATAAAGGCCAGCAAAACATCTGGCAACTGTTGTCTAAACTAACAGGAGAGGATGTTGATCAGGTGATTCATTACTAACACCACACTTGCCTTGATTTTTGACCTTACTGTGTTTTCATTTCAGAGGAGGAAGTCACCTATGTTTACAGAGCACCTGTAAGTATCTCTATATGCACTGTTTTTTGTTTGTTTGTTTGTTTGTTTTCCCCCATTATTCATCCCATAATTTTGAGGCTGATCAAAGTTAAAAAAGGCAAGTAGCAACAAGTAGCTTCCTGCTTGATTATATATAGCAGATACATTAATAACCCAAAAATTGCCACAGGGGGATAGAAGCATGAGAGCATGTCAGTCAGGAAACAGGTGTGTGTGCAAGACGATGCTACATGCTTGGTGGTGTACAGTGTGTCATGTTTAATGTGGGTGTTCTCCACCCATATGAAGTTCTCTCTTGAACCGATATTAAATTCATTGCTGCCAGATCACACTTAGAAAATAAAGATAAATATTCAATGAAGAACTTGAGTAAAAATTACCTTCCATCAAAATCTGGCTGATGCAGGCCAGAGATACAAATACATCTGTTTATGTACTTCATTTACAGTAGGAATCAATTGTTTATATCAGTGCTGTTGTAAAATTTCACTGCTTATTATCCCTACCTCTAAAGCAGGTGAGGAGTGAAGCAGCTGGAGACAGGTCAGTTCTCTAATGAATCCTCTTTTATTAGCTCCGAACTTTCATTGCTTTTCTTCTCTGTAAATGAAATTAGCAAATACAAATCAGTCTAATTTACTATTTACTTTTCTTCTTGTATGTCTAGTGGGTCTTACCTGAGGGCAAGACCTGAGAGGAATGAGAGGGAATACGAACAGGAGTAAGTTGTAATTGTACAAATCTTTGTTGCAGCATTTGGTAAGCAGTAACACAAACCTGTAACATGTACTGTTTTATGTCACCCTCTACAGGATGTCCTACTCAAGCTACTCGAGGCCCAAAGCTGAATACAGAGGAAGGGATTTTGTTGATGGGTAAGTCATCAGATAGATTTACATGGTGATACTGTGGAGTGAAGAGCACATATCTTAAACCCACAGCAGAGCTTGCAGGTGGACGCTGTGGTGGTGGTGCTGAGATTGAAAGAATTATCAATTAAAATGATCAATAACTATGTTAGCTTTGACTAACAATTATTTTTTACTATGATTATTGCTGTTTAAATTATCCTTTAGTGTGGTGGAATGTAACTATGTACTAAATACTCAAATTCTGTACTTTAATTTGCAATTTAGATGCAAATGTCCTCTTTACTCCCATGCATAGTTACTGGAACCTTACCTTTATAGTAACCAGTAACTACATACGTAGTTACTGGTTACTATAAAGGGAACGTTCACCCCCAAATCAAAAATACACGTTTTCCCCTGGTCTGTAGTGCCAATCCAAAAATAGATAATCCAAAGACCTTGTTATGAGCAGTATCATGTAGGAAATACTTTGATTCTACATTAGAATCAACCAGAACATATTTATAATTTACTGGTGTTCCAACATGAAACTGCACAGGAGAAATGCCCTACTTTTGCTTTTATACTTTGTGTACATTTCAGAGCCAGTACCTTTTCACTTTTACTTGAGTAAAGTTAAATCAGTACTTCTACTTTTACAAGTCTTTTTTTTTTTTTATCTGTAGTTCTGCTGGAGTACAGAATGTGTGTACTTTTGCCGTCCCTGATTATAACTTGAGGCATTTAGAAACCAACCATAGTTCCAGACTTACAGGTCAAGACAGGGTCATATTTTGTTGCTGCAAGTTTGAGACGGAGAATTTTAATTATGTACCGGAGCATAATTCCTCTTAATTCTTTTTCAGGCCCTACATGTATGACTCGCCGTCCACTTACAGAAACTCCTATTTGAGATCGACACCCATGAAATCTGATCAAGAGGCTCCGAAGCCGGCCAAGTCATCTCGTCTCATCCCGCTCTGGGTCCAGTTCGTGTTCTTCCTGGCTGTGGCCATCTTCCTCTACATAGTTTTTTCCACTATGGAGACGAATGATTCCATCAAAGGAATAGAATGATTCTTTTTAAATTCATGCTCAGTTTATAAAGATTTTACTTTATACTTAATTCCACATTTTAAGTCAAGGAATGTATTTTGGTTAACGCCTTTATCACAGACATTGTGGTCGATGCAATATTTGTGTGTTTATTTGCTTGCTTTGTGCTTAAATCGTCACTAGGTTTCACCACATTAGCACTACTAGAACAGATGAAGATGCCACTTAAAAAGAACCATACCAGGCAAAACTAAATTTTTCCTCTTACCTGGACAGCAGCTGTTTATCTATACAGATGGTTTCAGTGTGATCTGTTGAGGGTTTGGAGATGATCACGGTGAATCTATCTGCATAGGGAGATCACACTTTGACAATTAAAACAAATATTTTTTTTTAAATCTGTACACACAGTTCTTGATGGGCAATATCCTATAACGTCACCTCAACACAAATCCCTCTCATTAGACACTATAGCCCATTGTTATTTAAATATGAGATAATTTAACCAGATTTTAAGCAACTTTTGGGCTTTGTTCAGACTGCAGGCAAACCAGATTTGTCTCAGATCAGATCTTGACTGCCCACATAAGTCATCAGACATCACAAACCTACCTGCATGGGTCGCCGTGGTACCACAACAGGCGTCACTAATTATGTTTGTCAGTGACACGGCTTTGCAAAGCAGAAGCATGAGAAATGGAGATCCAAACCAAAAAAAGGATACACTGGACTCTTTTCCACCAAATAAGCTCTGGTTCTTGAAGCAGTTGCATTTGAGATTTCTTGGAACCTTGGTGCTACCTAGTGAACTAGTCTGTGTTTCCACCTGTTTTGAGTGGAACGATTGGAATCGAGAATGTCGTCAACTTCCCGAGGCAAACCTTTTTTTTCTGGTTCCAGCTGCCAAACAATGCTTCAGGTTCAGATCCAGCTTATTTTTGGTGGAAATGCTTGGAGCAGTGCAAAATAAGGTGCTTGAACAGGACCAGGGACGGATCCATGTTGGTGGAAAAGGCCTGTTTTGACTCCGATTTGAGCATCTAGGCTGAAACACATCTGTAGCAATCCAATTTAAAACCACCTCCAATTGTTGCTTGGATCCAATTTGCATTTTTTCTTTTCTTTTTTTTTCTTTTTTGCTGTCCAGACTGAGAATCTGAACAAGAACCAAGTTATTTTTCTTCACACTAAAAAGATAATGAACAAAAAGTGTCAATATCTCAAAAACCAACCAAACTTGTATCACATTGTGAATTACACAATCTGCTGTTCAGTATTAAAGATACTGCGGCACATCTATTTAGCATCCCAAAATGGTTCTTTTTCAGTGTTGTAGTGCTTGGTTTTAGGGGTGTCTAACAATCTATGATTCTCTGTATATGTATATATGATATGAAGAAGATACACCAAATGTTTGTGTTTAGATAATGTTGGGGTACAACAATGCTTCCTTTTATCAGAAATAATTATATTAAAGTACAGTTGGGACAGTTTTCAGACCAACTGTAATGCAAGTGCCTCATTGTTTTTCAGGTATAATTTGGATATAGTTCTAAATGTTTTGTCAGTGTTGGGGAAAACTTCTATGTCGGTAAAAATTCAAAATTGCACTGTTTATACGAGCTGTAATGCCATGTTTATGCTTTGTTTCATTAGACTCAATTCAGAGATATCACACTTTTGTACTACATAATCCAACTTTTACATCTAGTAGAGTTTGATGTTGTGATTTGTTCTGAATTGCTGTTTCATAAATCAAAACTATAAAAGAGCTTGTATATGTAAACATTTGAAGCTTCAAGTATTTTATTCAGGAGCAAAAATAAATTGAAATGTTTAAATAACCAAGGGTATAAAAACAAATGAATCATTTTGCATTATGTTAAAGCTTTTTCCTCATCTCTTGTTTGATCTGATGCCATAAATCAACCTACAGTACATGCAGTAGAATGAGGTTGCCAAACAAAACTAATTGAGCCCTTAAGCTCTGACAACAGCAGCATTTTAATCAACTACAGCTTCTATTTACACAGTTTTTAGTGCAATAATGTACATATTGTAAATTATGTAAGATGCATAGTAGGGTTAGACTTAAAATAAAAAAAAAATCTTCTAATCCTTTAAGGATCATTGATCTGTAGAAGCGAGTACTTAATAAGCTAGTGGAGCCTGTCATTAGTGCTACCTGATAATAAATATAAAATAATGTTTTTAAACTGCATATACACAGAAATCTGAGGAACACAATCACAGTTTCCCCAGTTTATCTTTCAGTAGCAGGTTTCCACTCGGTACATCTTGGGTCAGGCAGTAGCCAAGTCAGAGTGAGCCTAAAATCAAGCTTGAAACAATACTGTCTTTGAACTGGAGTTCTTCCTGTGTCAGTCCTCTGTGGCTGTTAGCTTACATCTCACCATAACAGAAGCGTTATCAAATCCATTGTTTCCCAGCAGCAACACTAGCCCGAAGTTTGGTATGAGAAAGTACAGCAGTGCAGTCTTAGATAGGTCTGTGTTAGACTTCAGTCCAAACTGAACTGGTCCAGGTGGTGCTTCTTCCAGAAGGTGTGACCCACCCTGGCGTTTGGTTCTGTGTTACGTCCCCCTGTCGACTGAATCCACGATGGACACGATGGAGTGTGAGCCCTCTGACTGTCTGTTTAGGAAAGAGGAAACACAACATCACCTTAGCTCACCTTCACCTTAATTCACTAGTGTTGCACACTTAAGAGTATGGGCACAAACAATAAAATACATTACAGTGCCTCCAAGAAGTACTCATCCCTGCTTGGACGTTTCTTCCATGTTTAAACCTACTTTGATTCAATGTTGTGAAAGAAATAAAGTGGATTCTTTTACTCCGATAAACAAAAAAACAATAAAATACGTTTACATAAGTAGGGTTGTTTAGGGGGAGATAGCATGTCAACAGTATATGCCACATAGAAGTGGTAAGTGATATTATCATCTAAAAGCTGAGAACAGCACTTTCTAGTCATGGATCTGTAATACACTTTTTTCTTTAGGTGCCTATTAAAATTTTGAAAGTTTATAGTGTATACAGGCTTGGAAAATTATGATTTAACTATATAATGGCCATTCCCAAACTATCATGTCTTAAGAGTTGATGCAGCAGTTTTTGTGTTGATACCACTTTACACAAATTTGGTGCACAACTGAACTATTTTCGATCACTTCAGAATTGATTTAAAAAAAAAAAAAAACTGTCAAAAAACCCTACAAAATGAAGAAAACAAGAGGTCATGGAAGACCAAAGAAAATCTATTCTGTGATCTGTTATCAAAAACTTTTAGCATTTTTTGGCGATTGGAAAATGAGCACTTCTATTGTCAATAAAGCTAGTAAAGCCACACAACCTCTGAAGTCTCCAGGTCTCTAGTGGTTGTGAAGTTTCATGAGGCTGTGATTATCTTAGATAATAAGTTGACAATAGGTCAAGTGAGGTCAAATTTTAAAAATTTGGTCTTACTACAATGAAGTGGCTACTATGGGAACTAACATCATCACAAATGAATACAATTGGGCTCAATGAAGAGTTTCAGCTTTGTAGTTATAGCAAATTCATGCAATTCCAGTACTGTTCAGGGACACGTGTATACAGAAATGCTTAAACAGAATCGAAGAAAACAACATACTGCATGCAAAACAACTGCATGATTTTGGTCAAAAACTGCATGGGATAAGCATAAAGTGAGCATGTCTGTAAAGAGGCAATTTATTCTTACTTTGGACCTTTGTGTGTAAGAATCATGAGCTTCCTTACCTTTAGTTTTCTGCTGCCTGCACACTCCGTCATAGCTTGTTAATTGATAAGGCAACATAAGTGTTGTCCACACCTGTAGACAGAAGCATACCTGTTACTCTGAGTAGACATTACAGGATGTTTTATAGAGGCCTCTGGTGTAAAAATGAACTTACAGGTTCTGGTCTCTCGCTCCAGTTCAGTGGGCTTCTTCTCTTTGTTACACAGTACCTTGGCCACGATGATTATAATGATGACAGCTACAACAAATGTCAGGCCAGACACAAGCCAGCTGATCACCATTGGGCTCAGTACTGGATCTGGGTCTGAGGGTCAGAGGAGTCATCTGTAAGTCACATAAAGCATGGAGTTGCATAGATGGAATTTCATATAATATTATCAGCTTCACCTCTGATGGCTATGGGCAGGGGCTGGCTTTCTCTGGAGACAAAGGTGCGTCCACCCAGCTGGACCCGGTACAGGCAGTAGTAGTAGCCCTCATTGGAGCTCTGTGCGTTGGGGAAGGTGAATGTGACAGAGGGGGTGAGGGCGGGCAGGGACTGCCGCACTGTGCCGTTGGAGCGGATCAGACGCAGCTGGAAGGAACCCCCGGGGTATTGCTGCGTGGTGGAGCAGGTGATGTTAAAACTGTGGCCTTTAAGGACGGAACCAGCCGGGGCCTCAGTGGACGTGTTGTACCAGTGGTACGGAGTCAGGAGCTCCACTGTGATCAGTCAAAGTGGAATTAAAATTGTTATTATACACTTATAGTTTGGAAAAGCCTCTCTAGAAGACTTTTACTGTGAACCGAACTTGGGCCTGAGATGTAAAGAGTACAATTTTCTTTCTACCCTCAAAACAATACACTTGAGGAAATCATCTTGGGCTTTGGGAAACACTGGTCAACATTTTTCAGACAAAATAACTATTTGATTTATCAAGAAAATAATCAAGAGATTAATTGACAATGGAAGAAAAGAAAGTCAAGAGTAAATATGTAAAAAAAAAAAAAACATAACCTCAGCTCAAAACATCCGCTTAACAAGCTTTTCGGAGCTTTTACTGCATCTCACGGTCTTCGTGAGCAAATGGGGCTGGCTAAATGTGTGTATACAGAAGAGACATTTAAGATACATTTTTCAGTTGTCAGTCTCACATGCATCTGACAGAGCAGATACACTTCCATTTTAATCAGTCCAGATGTTTACAAGGGCTGCGTAACAGTGCATTTTTCTCTTGCACTATACATTTGTTAACATGTCTCAAAGCATACATACACAAGCTTAAATGATTTTGTGAAATTTCATACTGAAGACCTCTCAACAAATGGCATTATGTTCTTTGTGATGCCAGTGTTTTCACTGATTCAATACAAACGTATTTTGCTGCTGCAACTGCATCTGACAGACTGTGGTTGATGCTAGAAAGTATTTACCATAACCTTTTCAAGGCGCAGTAATGAAACAGTTCATTAATTAAAATTTTAAACAGTAATACTAGATTCACAAGTCAGTCTGTACATGCTTTGGTCAATAGAGACTGGTGACAATCTCCCTGCTTTTGTTTCCAAAACTGGGTGGAAACTATGTTTTCTGCAGAACCAATCCAATGTCTTTAGGGCAGCCCTTCATATTGGGACGGTGACATGGCAAAGTCATACTCCTACCACTGAGGAGAACCTTGTGTCTGCTAAGGTATGTCCTTGAAAAAATGTAAGAGGCGTAGGTTTTATTTTCTGTTCACACTACCATCATCTTGCTAATTGTTTCATCCCTAACAAATAATTGTGATTGCGTGTTGGACTCTGAGCACTACCTAAACATGTGTGACCTACACACATTCCTGTCTGAACAGACTAAAGCTGCTGCTGCTCTGCCAACGTGCTGCTCACACAACGCCTCCCACATAGATAGGCTGACTATTACTGTCTTTGACTGAAGAAGACCTTGAAATGTGTTTGAAGGTTCAGAAAAGCTAGTAAATGGATTTCTGTGCTTATTTACACACTATTCACATTGGTTAACAATGAACTCCCATACTCAAAACCAAAATTGTTAGTGTATTGTTAGTTAGGAGTACAGAAGAAGTGTGAAAATAAAATAAAATCTGATTGAAGACAAGGGACCTATAAGAACCCACAGGTTACAGGCAGATAATTAAATAATAATGTAGATTGCACAACAAAATTGGTGCAACAGCAATATGTATAAGGAAAAGCAACTATGACTCACCAACAGTGATGTTGATGGAGTTGCTGGGTGGAGAGCTGAGCAGCTGGGAAGGGAAGCCGCCCTTGATCCTGTACCCACAACTGTAGCTGCCCTGGTGGGAAGTCTCTATGTCAGACAGCGTCAACTCCACTCGGGTCTGGGCCTGGTCCGCCCTCTGCGTGACCAGCGGCGTGGACACTCCATGTTTGTACAGGTGGAAGTCACTGAGGTGGTGACCCAGCAGAACACTGCAGCCGAAGCGAACAGACTCCCCGGGAGAGAACACAGTGTGAGGCGACAGGAGGGTGAGGGTGGGCATTAAAAGGGTACCTGTGAGTAAAGACACAATCATAAAATGATGTCCTGAAATCATAAAATGAGAATGATTTGATGAACCACACTCTTGAGCTTATCAATTTGTATGTTGACATGTAGCTTGAATGTAGCTCGTAGCAAATGAACCCTTCACATAATCCACTTAAGATTTCCTGTCTTGCAGTGATGGTAGGACTAGTCATCATTCATTTAAAAATCTGATACGTTTTCAACTAATGTTATAGGGCTTCTGGGAAACTGAATGGATCAACAGTCAGGTGTATAGATAAATTCTGGTCAAATCTGACTCATAACACCTGGACCTGGTGCATGTTTCACGTTAACCAACTTAAACTGACCTTTTGCTGGTATCACCTGTAGTTCTATGGCAGATGAAATACACATAGACAATATAACATATGTAAGAAAAAATCAAAGTGAATAACTTGTGATTATTTCCTATTCAATATTGAAGCTTTCTGCACCCTGCATATAGAGCTGAATTAAACAGTGACTTGTAAGTATAACATTATTTGGCATGTCTTACTAAGTGGCACTATCCGCAGTACTAAAAGCAGTGTTGGGGGATTTGGTTCTGGCATGTTAAATTAGACTTTAATCTTTTTGTTTTACTACATATGATCACATCTCCTATGTGTCTGCATAAGGAAAGGACAAAGAAATGATCTCAACATCATAGTTTTGGTGCTACCGGAGTGCACAACAACACTCCGGAGTTCTAGGTTTTTTTTCTCCAAGTAAGGAAACATTTGCTGTTAATTATATTATGTGTTTGGTTTTTTTTAAAGCACTTAAAGATCAAATCATTACTAAAACACATGGCCCCAGTCAGACAGAGTGCAGTTTTGGCTGTGAGAGGTATATTTTCCCAGTTGTTCTCTATAGTTGCCTAATATTCTCAACATGATGAAACTTTTCATAATGTCAGTCTAACATTTGATATATAGTTGACGAATGTATGAAAATTTGCCACTCTAACGGTCTAGAATAGATTATTATATCTGGGATATACAAGTTACTCTGGGTCAAGTATTAAAAGTTTAGTGTTTACATGTATAAACTGAAAGATTTAATATTTGGTTATCCTGAAAAATGTAACCACATATATGTTTTACTGGTCAATAACCAGAATAGCCTCTGTGAATCAACCTAGCAGAAAATCACTCAGTCAACCCTCTGGCACTGCTCCTGTGTAGAGGAGGAGTCTCACCTGAGCATTTCACCCCTGCATCATTCTCATGGGTGCAGTAGGAGTTACTGAAGAGTACCACACCACAGCGAGTCAAACTGGACTCATGTCCAGAGCACTGCACATGCCGCAGCCAGATCTCTCCCCTGCCTGGACCGAACACGGCACCAAGAAGGGCAGACTCAGCTAAGCCACATCCCAGCTCCAGACACACCACGTCAGCCTCCCGAAGGTCCCAGCCATGATCACAAACTGTCCCCCACTGGTTATGGCGGAGCACCTCAACTCTGCCAGAACACTTGTTCTCCCCATCCACTAGTCTGACCCCACCTGTGGATTAGAAACAAAATTATTTAAAGACAGAAAGTGTCAGAACGGCCGTGGATGCCAGACATTTGCATCAATCCAGGCTTACCAAAAGCAGCAACTCCATCCCACAGAGCACCTAACAGGCCTGTGAGGAAATTACAAACATGGAATTATTATCAGAAAAATCTAGATTCATTTTCATGTTGTTTATTTTATATGACTCCTGACCATGATCACAACGTCTGCAGCACAAACAGAACATACAATTGTAGCAAAACAATAGCACAAAGGACAGATATTCTTCTAACAGGCAACTAGCTCACAAATAAGGTTTAGCTTATCTGACCATAATAACAAATTTAATTTAAACCTAGATGTACGGTTTACATGATACCTTTCTCTAAAATCATTATGCTTATAAGGACAGTTCACCCAAAAATGAAAATTCAGTCATTGTCTACTCACCCTCATGGCGATTGAGGGTTGGGTTTATTTTGTTAGTCCGTAAAACACTGCCAGAGTTTCACAGAAAAACAGCGCTGCAGAATCTCCCAGACAATGTAAGTGAATGGTGACCAGTTTTCAAACATAAAAACAACTAGAAAGAAACCATAAAATACCTTCACACTGCTCGTCTGGCATGATCCAAGTCTCCTAAAGTTCCAACATGCCATTTGCACACCATCACAACACAGACACCCAGTTCAGACAGTGTGCATGTGCACATGAATGTGGCTCCAAGCGAAGGGTCTACAGTGAAGATTCAGGCTAAGGACATGGTGTAAATTACATTTTTTAGTCAACATCGCACATTGAGGATTTAGGAGACTTGGATTGCACCAAACGAGCAGTATGGAGGCGTTTTCTGTTTTTATTACACATGACAAGTGGTAACCACTCACTTCCAGCTGTTTTTTGTGGACTACAAAACTAAACCGAACCCTAAATCAGCATGAGGCTGAGGAGAAAATGACTGAATTATCTTCTTTTTTGGTTGAACTATCCCTTTAAATTCTTAGATTCAGACAAAACATGATACTTGTCTCCCAAATGATTGTCATGGCAAAGACTGCAAGTCCTCTTATTTCTATCCAGTCCCTTATGTTTTCCAGTGTCAGAGTAAATAACACTTCAGTGTTAAGTGTTATTTACTCTAAAATTACAGACAGCCTCTCTGCACTTTTGGTTTTCATACAACAGACACTTTTCCAGTTTAAGCTCTTGTTTAAATTATACATAAACACCACATGATCTCATACTTCTGAGCTCACTTTTGCACGAACTGATCTTTCAGCATCTTTCAACAGTTAGTTTCAACCAGATGATGTTGTAACACTTTTAAATGTGCCAGAGGTATGACAGACCACAGTCATCCAGTATCTGCTTAACCTGCAAGACCCATGGCAATGCATATCCACTTGTGTTATGCAGGCTGAGCAGACAGTTGTACATTATTCAGCTGAGGTTAGTTTCTTTAGCTTCCATCAGTCTATCTGCATTAGCTAGTAATTATTTCAAATTCATTGGTTCAAATGCACCAAAACATTGGGAGCAGCAGCTATTTAGAATATTAGGTTCACCTAACACCAGCCAAACTACTGCAATTAAATACATCAGTCCTGCAATCAATGCCTCCTTTATCAGGGTGCTCAGAGGTGTTGATCCCTCTTTATTGATCATTTTGGAGGCTGTAGTTAGTGATCCTGCTGGATTGTTTTGCATTACACTGAGAGATGTTTCTAATATGATAATTGATGATGATGATGATGTTGATGATGATGAGGGTTTTAACAACGTTTCATGATGCTGCCTAACTGTAACTAACTATTTTGTTTATGATAACCTCTCTGCTATGTTGTTGCTGTGTTTATATTAATGTTTTAATATTTATATTTTTGAAGTTGATCTTGAAATTGATGTCCCAGAATTAAGCACATGGTTGTATGGTCAATGCGGGACTACTGTAGTTTTCCCGAGCCTTCAACATCCAGTGCTGACCGTCCTCTCCCACCTTTGATGTCCTACCCCTTGTAGGCTTCATGTAGTCGTTTATGCAGGTTTTCTGTGGTGCCCTTCAGGGACAAATAAAGGCTAAAGTGAAGTTAAGTAATACCTTGTTCAACCCATTTAATTATAACATGAGGTTGAACTAAGTGCAATAACTCTCAGTGTAATACAATACAAGTGAACAGCAACACTGCAAGTAACATTTATTTTCATTGCTGATTAATTTGTCAGTTATTTTCGTGAATAATTTGTTAATTTTTTGGTCTGTAAAATGTCAGGAAATGTGTCCACAAGCCAAAGATAGTCAGTTTACTGTCATAGCGCTGTAGAGAAACCAGAAAATATTAACATTTGACAGGCTGGAATCAGAGACTTTTGACCTCTTTTTCTTAGAAAGTGACTCAAACCCATTATTAAATTTGATGATTAATTTAACAGATGACAGCTAATCAATTCATCGCTGCAACTCTATTGAACCACTAACTGCAGCCTCTAAAACAACAATAAATTTGAATCAGCTTATCTCAAAAACAAAACACTGAACATTATAGCCTTTAAGAGGATACAACCTGTTATACAAGACCAATTTAATTTGATCTTGGTTATATTAAGGAAGTTATATTACAATAGTGGTAGTAGTAGTAATAGTTATTCAAAGATACACGATGTAAGTATAATAGCATAGCACCTTTTCTCTTCAATGCAGTAACCATTGCAGTTAAGTGCTAACTAAAGGTCAAATAATTGCTGGTAAAGTTATCCTGTTGCATAATCACACGAACCATCATAAGCCACCTCGCTGGTGCTGATGCTTCAGAGCTAGTCCACCTAGCTGGCAAACAAGCTTAGCTAACCGTGAATAGCTGCCGGGCTTAGTTACCTGTTAAAAGGATCTGGAGGAATCTCAGCATCGTTCCCCTCACCCTTCCATCACACGGCCGGGGGGGAAGACTGCCGTTGTCCTGGTGACGGTGCTGACTGCCGCTGAAAGCTAGTAACTACACGGGACATTAGCTTAACTGGCTTCGTGTGCTACAAAGGCTAACTAAAGTAACCTAACAAGCTAACGGCTAAGCAACTTTGACCAACGGAAACTTACGGTGTACGTCGGTAAAATACATTATCGAGAACTGAGCAATGCTCGGGTTAATTAAGCGAGAAGTCAAATTTTATCCAGTTAAAAATAAGGCCGCTGTTGAGTCCGCAGACTGTCACAAAAGCATGATGTCCATGACTGGTCGGGATAACGTTAGGAAAGGTACATGCCGTCAGGCCGCCATACTCACGTCAACAGTCAGCGAGTTATCCCGGCTGTACTGAGCTGTTCTCCCTGCGGCAGACAGAGGTCACCACAAGCCGCACAGCAGCATTTAAACCCATTAGCTTTCTCTTAATGGAGGGTCACTACTCCAGACAGCGAAAAAGGCGTAGCTTAGCTACAAATCCTGGGTCCTACCGTCCGACAGAATCAGCGTGAGAGTATAAAATTATACACGATTTACCCAACAAACCGACCTTCAATAGAAACACAGACATTGTCCAAATTAAAGGAACAGTCCACCAGATTTACACATGAAGATCAGTCATGGCCGGTGCTTCTCATGAATGTGATAACAGTTATAAATGTTTTATGTGGCTGGATGAACTTCTCATCCAGTGAAAATGTTTTAGATACGTCCTGAAGGAGTTTTATCCCAAAAATCTGCAATCACATATACATATTTTGGAAAATGAAATAATTGCAGTACCCCCCCAAATATTACCTTTATTTTTAAATTTAAGGCACAAATTCCCCCCCCCCCCTTTTTTTTTAAGGGCCAGTGTGTAAGATTACCTGACATTTTCTGGCAGAATACAGCAGACATGTAAAATAATATGTTTGTTTTCATTAATGTATAGTCACCTGAAAATAAGAATTGTTGTGTCATTGTGTGGTTTATATCTACAGAGGGTGTGGGTCCTCTTCTATGGAGGTTGCCATGTTGAATTGCCAGAACAGACTGTGGTAATGTTTTCCTTCTAATTGGTAAAGGTTAATTTAGTATTAAAACCTCGTGCCATTCATTTTTATTTTAACTATCCAGAGAATACAAAAAATATTGGAGAAGCAAATTATATGGTACAAGTGTAATGACCAGTAGAAGGAGCTATTACTGAAACCCCACAAGCTACAGTGTATAGGGTCACAGAAATAATTATAGAAAATCCATTTTAATGAAATGTTGTAAAGAATGGTGCCGCTGTGCCATTTATATCTATATCTTATATGTTGTGATGAATTTACACTGTAGTTATTTTTAAAGTAATGGATATCTATTCCATTATAACTTGACAAGCATGAGCTACATAATTCAGCCTGCATGTCCTGCAGTTACTATGACAAACATCCAGATAATTGCCCAGTATCATACTTACCCTGTAATAATAGAATAGGTAGCCAGTAGTTAAAACAATTACAGTCTGAACTTCTTCTTTTATTCTAGTTGATTATGTCTACATGACTGGGAACTGAACATTTCTAAACAATAAAACTGAACTGAAAGCAACCCTACTCTGGAAACTAAGTGAAACTAAACTGAATTGAAAACAAAAATTAAAAACAAATTAATATTTTAAAAAATAAATAATTAAAAATAGTACTCTGGTGCTTTAGAGCTTTGGTGGGTATGAGGTTACAAAACTTTAAAAAATGTTATCAAAATCTCATATTTTTGCCCTTAAATTAATGTGTATTGGATGAGATTCAGTATTACATATTATATGCTGCTGTATGAAAAATAATCTTAATTCCAACAATAATAGTATAACAACTGTAATATTTTGGGGGAAAGAACACACAAGCACATAAATGTAGAGGCTTTCTTTCAAGCAGTTCTCTGTTTTCTAGCATTTAAAAATTATTTAAACTTTTTTTTCTCAATCTTTAAAACACCAAATAGAAATGCCTTAAGACTATCTGATTTACCTGAATTATGTTTTATTATCCCCTTGGAGTTAATTTATTTACTTTTCATTATGATAATTCTTTTTCTTTATTTAGTATTTTTATTGGGGTTGGTTTTGTTTGTTTGTTTGGATTTGTGCTGCTTGGATTTATGGTTAGATGTGTTTAAAATGATACTGCCTATTTTTTATTTTTAAGATGTCGAATGAAGGGTGGAAAAACGGCACAGTGTAATTGAAAATATTTAGACAGTGTTTTAGAGCTATCCAGTGGCCAAACACATGCAGTACAGCTCCCGGCACACTTCCGGTCCTCCAGTCAACAACCAGCACCCTATAGTAAGATATATATAGGCCTATTATACAGCGCTGACCCACCTTTTAATCCAACCCTGCCCCATTCAACATACTGCAGCGATAACCCTCTCCCACAAGTCGCAGAGCAGCATTTAAACTCCTTAACTTTCTCTTTGTGGAGGCTTACTAGATACTCTGGACAGCAGGATGTAGTAACAAATCCTGGGTCCTACTGTCTTACACAGTCAGTGTGAAAGTATAAAATTATACACACCATTTATCCAACAATCCAACCTTCAAACACAGACGTTACCTTAAGTCCACCAAATTTACACACCAAGATCAGTTTACTTGTCATGGTTGGTGGTTTTCACTCTGTAAAAATGTCTTCTAGAGCTGGAGGAGTTTTTAATACTAAAATGGGAAAGCACATATACGTATTTTGGAAAATGCAATAATTGCAGTTTTCTAATGTACCTCAGCTAAAATGACACAATTTCATGTTGTTGTTGTTTTTAATGTGACCTTTATCTTGCAATTTAGGCTATATCTGTTGAGATACAATGCCCATGTACACTGCAACAAGAATGATGTAAAATTTTCAGTAACTAAAAATTAAAACACTTTTTTAATCACAAAAATTAAATTTGGCAGATGCCTGCCGGCCGAGCTGAAGTGGTTTTGTACAAGGTACCTATAGGTACTTCATACAAGCCCCAAGGATAGGTCATATATTTAACAAGATTTCAACATATTTAATAGACTATCTCGACAACTTGCTGTTATTAATTATAATAATAAGCCACTGTGAGACAAGTTGAGCTGTCAGGTAGCAGAATTGCTTCTCATGGCTGATACTGATAAGATAACCAATAATGTTGCATTTTTGTATTTTACAGATTTATATTTTTATCCGTATAAGCGTCATTCCTAGCACTGAGTGCCATTTGAGTCTCCATGCCATAATGTGGTATATTTTGTGCAAAAGTGGGCTAATATTTATTTTTAATATCTCATCTCACATGGTTAACTCCCCTCTACCATAAACCACAACCATATATACACAGGATAAATTAATTTAAAATAATGAATCTGATTTTAATTGCAAGTAGGGTGTCCTGGCATGTCCCCACTCATGTTTGCTCAAATTAATTTACAATTATAAGTAATAAAAATCAAATAAAGTCTTTTTTTCATTAATTATGTATAGCCTCATTTATAACGGTTCCCAACCAATGTTTTTTTTTTGTTGTCAAAACATTTTTAATGTTTAAATTCGTAAAAATAAGTTGTGTCCCTGAGTCGACTGTCCACCCTGTTACCCCACCCCCGCCACCCCCTGACCATTCATCTAGTCACATGACTCACAGAAAGTAGCAGACATTCTTGAAGGAAAAACATTTACATGAAGCAGAATCAGTATCACTCTTTAATTAATCAATTTTTCCAGTGTTTTAGAATGGTTCACTGATGTGGTAAAACATAACATGTCCACTGTTGCCCTTGTTTATATTATAAACTGATATTTTTTGTAATTTTAAAAAATATTGTTAGTAAATACATTAAAAATCCTTCTCTGTGGTCACCATGTGCTAGCTTCTTGTTCATCACAGGACTAATAATGTCTGATGTTAGCTTAAAATGTTACTGTCCGCCCTGTTACTGTTTTGCATGGTAACAGGGTGGATGATTTATGTATTTGTTTGTGCTTTTAAAAAAGATTGATGGTGTTGTCTGCTGCAGAAAAAAGGCCTGAGGTCATCACAAAAGAAAACACTGGGCAGTGGTGCGTTGTCAGTTGTGATGGTGAGCCACACCCAGGTATCATCCTGGAGGTTGAAGAGGATGTTAAGGTGAAATGCATGCATAAGGATGGGACCAACAAGTTTTTCTGGCCAAGTCCACCAGAGGACATTAGCTGGTACAGGAATGACCAGATTGTGTGCCTAATGAGAAAGCCAATCACAGTATTGCTCAGGGAAAGTCCGCCATTGATGTGAAAGCTTGTATTGTCTTAACCTTTTTTGGGATCTGTGGCGACCAGCTTCAGCACCTGGTCCTCAGGCTTCACGGCTGCTAGCAAGAGAAAAAAACAAGTCACACACACAGATATATTGTCAGACACACCGATAAATGGAGCAAACTAGCGCACTAACACAGGCAAACACACAAAAGTGAGGAATTTAGTCGCTCTTGCAATAAAATAACTCGGAGAAAAGCAGGTGGCCAACGACACAAACCCATATAAAGTATTCTCATCATTTTGTGACACTTACCCCTCAGTGTGTACGATTTACTGGAATTTATTGATAGAATATGGCAGAAATTGAAGATAATATTCATATGTATGTTTTCATTAATGTATAATTTCCTGAGAATGAGGTTAATATCTACAGAGGGTGTGGCTCCTCTTTTATGAGGCTGTCATGTTGCATTGTCATGTTTCCACAGTAGCCCAGAACAGACTTTATTTGATATTAAAGCTTTGTGCCATTCATTTTTATTTGAACTATCAATACAAGTTACAAACAAATTATAAAAAGTTGAATGACCAGTAGAGGGAGCTATTACTGAAACCCCACAAGCTACAGTCCTAACCTGACAGTGTTAGGCCACAGAAACAATGGCAGAGTAAAATCCATTTGAATGGAGAGTTCAGTAGATAATGGTGTCAAATTCCTAGATTTTTTAAATATGGAGGCGCCTTAAAAACAGCTGAAAGCTGATCTCCACAATAGCAGTTGCCTCGCTGGGCTTAAAAGAAGGCCTCTGAGAGGTCAGTGTGCTTTCCAGCAGGACCAGCCCTTTTTCTACATGAGCAATATCCTAATGGGTTGCAAGACTTCACTTCTCTTTTTCTTGAACTGTAGAAACTACTGACCGAAATTACCTGTATCTCTCAATCAACTCTGTAAAAAACAAAAGGGAGAGTAGGGTTATTAAAGGAACAGTATAAAAGGAAAGAATAAATAGACACTACATAGCTACAAAAGAAAAAATACATATTATGAATTATATTTAAAATACACCCAAATGATTGAATGAAACAAATAAGTACACACTTCCCACAAAAAGTATATGCTTTAAAAAAGACACCCTGTGAATTATTGCAAAATAAGCTATTTCACTATGAACGGTTGCACAAAAACAGTGGACTGGAGAAAGACTCAGTATGACAGAGATAAAGAGAGAGTCCCAGAGAGTCAGAGATAAGGTGAGACAGTTGAACAGAGTCACAGTCTGTAATCTGTGTGAATGATGTGTAGTAGGACTGCAACTAACAATTATTTTCATTATCAATTAATCTGCTGCTCAGATTCCCAGAATCCAAAGTAACATCTTCAAAATGGCTTCAACAGTCAAAAACCCCTCTGGCCTCCAGTGTGTCCCTCCAGTGGACAAAGTTGTGAGACAGGCAGTCTGGTAACAGGCAACTGTTTGCCTGTGTGATTTCTGTATCTGTGTGTTCCTCTCGGCTTTCGGTCACATAACCCTTTTAAGTCAGGTCCTGTGCCATTTAACAGAGCTTTTTCACAGCAGCCATACTGATATGAAGTAATCAGGTAAACACAGATGTTACCAGTGATATTCATGAAGGTCCCATTCACTTTGGTATAGCACAGTCTTTGAGCCAACATGCACAATAGCAGCAGCCTGCCTCTGTTTGACCTGAATGAAAGGAACCTTGATTAGTATCACTGGCACCACCTGTGTTTACTGGACTATTTCATGTCGAAGTGGCCGCCATGACAAAGATCTATCTTTACCTCAACACCCTTATGACGGATTGGTTCAGCCATGTAATATTAAAGAGTGTGTTGGATTTTTCTCTTTTTTCCCCTCCTTTAGTTTGTGTAATTAAATTACCACACAGCAGATCTGAAGCCAGTTGATATTCAAGCACAGAAAAACTGTATACAATACCACTTTCTCATCGGTCGCTCTTTAAAAAGGGTTTATGAGCTGATTTACTTGTGATTAATAAATCATTTACTAATGCTTTAATGTCAGTCAGAATAGGTTCACATTTTCAAGTCTCAATATAATACAACATAGCATTACATACATTGAAAGTTTTATTGATCGCTGATATTGTTCTTCCTGTAAATACTGCTTACAAAGACCTCATTAATTCTGCAATGAATTATCCTATTTATAATTTAAATCAATGCATACATAATTGCTTTCACTTTGGCATTTAATATTATTTTTCTATGTTAATCTGGGTCATAAAGACCAGATTCCTGAGTTCTGTTACCATCCCTGCGCAGTGAGCGAGGAAGCACATAGAAAGAATTTCATCTTAAAACAACAGATGGATCGGTGTGGTGATGCTGTAAACATTTAATCAACACCTTTATCAACATTTCTAGGGGTGAGAATTAATTGACATTTTAAAATTTGGATCCACCCAGTAAGTACCCTTTGCTAAAGAGGAAGCGAAACTACAGCAGACTTGTTATTTTTGATTATAATTGATCTATAAAGCATTAGTTAATATTCATTAGCATTGAAAAAACCTTTGTAAAGGGTGATGTATTTGAAAGTGGTACCTTGTAGTAAACACGTCATAGAGAGTGGGAGGAACAGGCGTTGATAGGGGACCAGCAGCTCTGTTGCTATAGACAAAAATAACCCCACCATTCAGAGATTTAACACCAACACTGCAGTCCTCCCACTTACGATAACCATTTGGTCATACCGAGTCTGTTCCTCATAGCTGGAGAGGACAATGGGGATAAATCAACCAAAACCACAACAGGAAGAGGATATTTCTTGCTGATCCTTGTCTGAGTTGTGAAATTGTTTCACACACTCAGTGACTAGTTACATTACGTAGTAGGCGTTTTTTCCATTTCCTATCATTTTCCTGTTAAAGATGACTAGGCTGTATTGAAACCAAATGTGTTTGCATTTTAAGTGCCTCTTTTAGCGCCTAATTTATGTCTATGATGAATCACGAGTCATCGTGAACAAAGACACCTCTCTGAAGGCCGCGGCCTGGAGGGCTTGTGAAGGAAGTGGGTAAAATGAATCCAGTAAAATACAGACACATCCTGGAAAACTGCTTCAGTCAGTAATGAAGAGAACTGCGACTGTTTTCCATCTGAGCCACAGAGGCTCCAAAACAACAATGTTAAGAATCCTGAAAATAGCCAAATCGGAGTCTAGACCTCAGTCCAATCCTTAATTTGTGGTTAAGTCTTAAAAACTGTTGACGCACGGTCTCCATGGAGTTTGACTGACCGTGGTCAGTTTTACAAAGAGCAGGGACAAACTGCAGTATCTAGATGTTTAAAACTAATATAGACTATTACATACACTGACACAAGACTGTAATGATGACATAAGTGTCTCAAAAGTAGGTTATTACTTATTGAGTTATGTTATTATTTATACTTACCCACATTTAGACCAATACAACTTTATTTTATTATCACAACCTTGTTGCAAATTCAAAAAAGTGCACAGCAAAATTATTTCTGGGGTGTTTATGTGTATATATAAATAACTATATATTGTTTAATTTTATCTTCTTATCCTCTTCTATTCTGAGTGTAATCATCCACATGCATATTGTTTGTGTGTGTGTGTGTGTGTGTGTGTGTGTGTGTGTGTGTGTGTGTGTGTGTGAAGCCTGCAGGTACCAAAATGTTTTTTGTTGCACAATCCTGTGTAGTGTAGTGATAAATTATTTTGATGTACGCTGTTCCTTTAGTTTTTTAAGCTGATCACGCCTGATGACTTTCAAAGTGAATGAATGTTGTAAAACAATAAAACATGATGAAATCCAAGGGGGTAAATTCTCTTTATAGGCAAGATATGTGGAAGACTTGTTTCCAGATCTGTAGGTGAAGCAGGTATTACTGAAAAACACAATCTCAGCAACTTACAGTACGTGGAAAAAGAAACACATGAGAACACACATCCTGACGTTCAGTCGTACCTTCTGTTTCAAGTTTATCGTACATTTCTGGGATTATGCTGATACTTAAATCTTGAAGTCCCAAAAGTGGAATTAACTTCACTTCTTTAAAATAAAGCTCTGACTGAAGACAATCTTTCACCAAAGTTTCTTCCAGACATGTTTTCATCCAGGTCTTGATGTCACCATCAGATACAGTTGTAATTAAATTAAACTAATCAGAATATTTGATATTCTGATTAATCAGTTATCTCGAGAGTTCAACCCCGCGTTACCCATGTGCTTATAATATAGTAAAGGTAGATTTTTGTATTAACAGAAGCATTTCGTTAACTGATTTTTCTTGATGCATTTTATTGAGCCACTGGTCAAATAAGCATCTGAGTTCTCATTATATAGTAAAAGGTGACTGTCTTTTACCACAAAGAAAACATACAGGTAAGCCTGTATGTATGTATGTATGTATGTGTGTGTGTGTGTGTGTGTGTGTGTGTGTGTGTGTGTGTGTGTGTGTGTGTGT
This sequence comes from Lutjanus erythropterus, assembly GCF_056507025.1. Taxonomy (NCBI): domain Eukaryota; kingdom Metazoa; phylum Chordata; class Actinopteri; order Lutjaniformes; family Lutjanidae; genus Lutjanus; species Lutjanus erythropterus. The sequence goes on from NC_139322.1 coordinate 24,422,684, forward strand.
GTGTGTGTGTGTGTGTTTATATATATATTTATATATATGTGTGAAAAATACGATAAATCTCTGTAATTCAAACTTCAAAAATCAGCACATTGAATTTGTGAAACAGAAATCTCTAAATGGTCTGTGTGGTCATTACAATGCAAGGAACAGCACTATTTCTAGCACTTCATCTGATTTACATCCATCATTAACTAAATGAATCAACCTGCAGTCGTGTGTGTATGTGTGTTGGTACATTTACCACTGATAAAAGAAAACAAACACTGTCATAAAATAACGAAACATAAAATAATTTAGTTAACTTAAACACTAGTCCTCTAAGAAAGATGACCTTTTTCACAGGTTTGGAGTTTTAATAATAAAAGTACCACAACTTCTTGAGTTATTCTGATAAACTCCCAACGACAAGCTTTCAATAAAATAATGTGTTTAGCTCTTTGGATAACAGTACAACCTGCTTCAGTTCCACCAGAAAGTCTCTGTAGCACCACATTAAAAATTTATGTGCTGCATTTTTAGAAGTCTCTCAGCCCAGTGTGTGTTGGGTTTTTTTTTTCTGTGGTGTCCATTGCTTTGTCAGGAAAATCCTGACTTGTCCTCACTTGGACTCTCCCAGCAGATGGACAATGAGTTCATACGTGGAGAGGACGATGGCTGTGTTGGGGATTTGTCTAATTAGCTGTGGAATGAGTCCTCTATAAAAAGCTGCATAGCCTTCCTCCACCGCTATTAACCTCCCTGTCTGGAAGAAATACTTGTACTTGCTGCCTTCCTCACGCAGCCTCGTCCGAATGACCTCTGTGGAGAAAAAACAAAAAGCAAAACAAAGAAGAGAATTAGTTATCTAAATCAATACCCTGATATTGCTGTGTTGGAAGAAACAAACAAAAGGATGCTTTACCGTGTGGGTAGGCTATGCATGACGCACAACCCTTTGAAAAAGCAGCTGCCAACATCAGACTGAGGAAGTCTGATGCTCCTTTCTCCGTCTCACTGTTTGGGGAGGTAAATTGGCTCTCTGCGAGGTTTTTCTTCAGTGTCTCATAGATGAGGAAGCAGATCATGGTCTCCGAGATGCCAGCGTAAGATGCGGTCAGGCCTCGGTAGAAGCCCCGAATCCCTTCCGTTTTGTAAACATAGCGGGCGCACTGCAGTGCATTCATCTTCTTCTCTCCTCTGGCTCTAAAAAGTCAAAAGGGAAAGGGTCGTTTGTGTCAAAATCACACAAATTTTGAACTTTTTAAGATCATGTCTTCATCTTTTACTCAATTCATCATACAGTCTCCAAAATCAAGGTACCCGCAGGATTCTCCAAGTTAAATTTAAGACTTTTTAAGACCTTTTAAAACCACTTAGAATGAAAAGTTTAATGCTACACTTCATGGACATACCCACAAAGTATCAAAAATATCATGGAAAATCAGTGTGAACTTTAAACCCTGGAAAAAAATTATTTACCTTGTACCTGAATTTAGGAAAACATCTTATTATAACACATATTGCCCAGAATAGTCTCAACCCACTTGTATTTTGGATTCTACTGCCACTTAAAAATAGAACTTACTGGTTCTTTTTCTTTACTAAATAATTGCTTTTAAAAAATGTGTATTATTCCAAAAAATAATAATGATGAGAAGTAATGAAATGTAATGGATAGTAATGAAAAATAATAGTAGTAGTGGATATCTTCAGTGTAACTAAATGTTGTTTTTCGAGCAGCAACAGCAGTCAAGTCACTAAATAAACTCGATAATATCTCATTGGAAACAAACCTCGTTTATTTATGACGTCACAGTATTTATAAAAGCCTGAGGAAGACCTTTGCTAACTCAATACTTCTAAGGCCTTATTTTGAGATTTCTAAATTTAATACTTTTAAGACCCTGAAAATAATGAATGTCAACCTCATGAGTCCAACAAGTCCGACAACCAGTGAAGTGGGGTTAAATTTAAGATTAATATTAGACGGAAACACTGACATTTAAGAAACTAGCTTCAGAGAATTTAGATTTCAAAATATTAAAGACATTTTAAAGGCCTAAAATTCAGATTATTGGATTTTAGACTTGTTAAAGATTTTAAAGGTCAGTTGGAAATCCCGGTCATGAAATAGTTTTTAAGAGAAGCTGCAATTTTTCCAGGTGTCTAGCAGTTTTCACTGAGTAAAACATAAGAATTTGTTACTTTATTATTCCTATTATTTTTATTGTTAAAATATTATTTATTTTCTGATGTTGCTGTTGTTTTCATGATTGTTTTTGTTTATTTATTTTGCCCTCTTTCATCCCTTTTTAAACATTTTTTTTCTGATATGCATGTTTAATATAAAAAAAATAAATAAAACATCAAAATTGAAACCTGTTCATTTTTGTGTTTATTGACTGAGTGATAAGTCAGTTGTCAAACCTATAAGGAAATAAGTAAAATCCTAGAGTTTCCTTATTGTGTTGAATGAGTAACTAATATAGCCTGAAATTTTTCAATTCATTTCCCCCTAAATCACGATGCTGCCCTTTTGTGCTGCAGGACAGGTGATCTTGAACGACTTGTTCCTGTGACCTCACATGATACTACTGCCCTGTACTTGGTAATGTAAATATAGACTCTTCCTCTGCACGCAGGACAGTGCGTCAGTGCTGTGTATTTATGGCGTCAGGTCACACGCTCAGCCTCACACACACCGCATAACCCAAGGACAGAGTTGCGATGGGGGGCTCCGTTAAAGGTTTCCATTAAAAGGTCACATTATATAGAGAACATTTCTACCCACAAAGCCCCTAAAATAATTCAGATTGTTTTACACAGATCTGAACTTTATGGTCAGTCTAGAGCTGAAAATCACAAAGGTAGACAGAGGGCAGGTGAAATTAAGAAGGTACACACTTTTTCTCCAGCTGCATCCTGGTCTTCACCATCCAGATGGGGTTCATCAGAGAGTTCGTAACAAAAGCTGAGAATGGAGGACAAAAGAGCCATACTCAGTTTTACACTGCAGGGTAACAATATCAATATTTAACTCAGGTTTATTGTCATTTTAACTGAAATATCATTGTGCAATGGTGTTGTGTCTTGTTTATGTTATCTCTATTTTCTACATTTTCTCTTGTCTTGTTGTTTGTTATTACTATACCACCACGAGACGTCTCAGGCACAAGCCCTTCTTCAGACATGAGACAAATTCAGACAAATGTCAGAGAGCTTTTTTTCTTTTTTTTTTTTAACCTGCACTGTTTTCTTTGTTCACCATTTAATGCATTTCTTTTTCCTTTTAATGGTTTACCTTTTTGTAAGACATTCTATGTCCTTTACATGAATTAAACTTTACTGATACAACCTTTCAGTCCTTAGACCTTAGATTAAATGTTTCTACTTTTCCCGTGTTTGCATGATTTTTAAAAATAAGTTTCTATGACATTTAAAAACATTTATGTCTCTGTTTTCCAAAATATTCAAAAATGAGTTCAATGAGGTTTAATGCAGGTCGAGGACAGTGTACGGGAGTTCTCTCTTCTCCTACTCACTCATCTACAAGAAACTGAAGATGTGCATGAGCCTTTAAATTCTAATTTTGTAATCACAGAACATGTCAGGTGACTCCTTGGATAAGTAATTTTAAGACATGTCTGTTTGTCTCAAGGATGGCTTGTACCCAAAATGTCACACAGTGGTATAGTAGTAAATGTTCAAGGAAGCATTATCTAGTGTGCAGAGTCTAATGTTCCCTTTTTAATCACCTCAGTGTAACTTATAAATTAGTTGCAAGAATGAAGTGTTTTGTTACACTCAAATTCAATGAAGGGAATAAGCATGATCACACAGCATAAACATCTGTAGTCACATACACTTGCCATGTAATAAAAGACTTTTTTGAAGCACATAATGTTCATTATATAGTCTTCAAAAAAGATTTATTTAACTATTGTGATATTTTATCCACAGGGTACAAAAAAACTCCTAAGGCTTAGAAATAATAACTTTCAGGGCGCTGCACTTGAATTAGAATGTACAGCTGTTCATGTTCTGTCCAACACATGTATGTTCTGTGACAAAGGCGAACATGCAGACTGCTCACCTGCGACACCAGCAGAGGACATGTGCACCAGTCCACTATTAGGGACGAACAGCCCATTGAACAGGTCTTTAGATTTCGAGTATGCAGCAAAGTAAATGGCTCTGAAACACAGAGAACAGACTGGTAAGAACTCAACACACAGGCAGCTGTAAAGATTAACACACACACTGCTTAAATATGAATGTGGTTTTATAACAGCTGGGCAATTATGTAAATGATTCCATGTGGACCCATGTTGGCCTTTGACAGAGTCTATCCAGAGCACTCTGTTCCCCGGGGACTGCTCTCTCTGCTCGGCTTCTGGAACAAACTGTCACTGCACCAGAATGGGCTGAATAAGCACTGGGCACCACAGATGCCCACAGAGCTGCTATGAATATGAGCCGGTCCAAGTTGGCCAGTGGAACGGAGGGGCAGCAGATTATTGAGCAAAGGATCAGGCTGCAGCTACTCATTAACCACGGGGAGAGTATGAAACTCCATGACCCTTTTTTAGTTTAACAGAGTCTCAAAGTCTGATCAACATTTAGTGGAAAATGCATTAGAAATGTTAACTTGATGGTTATATTACTGTTGTACAGAAAAATTTACTTCCAAGATAATCAACACTGAGGGAGCAGGACAAAGTGCCGATCACTTGTTGACACTGAAAATGGAACAAAGGTGACATCAAACTGCATAAAACTGGACTTTCATTATGACTTGAGGGTTAAAGTTTCACATCAATAAAATTAGGCCTCGGCAATAAAACAATAGCGAGTAGAGTGAGTGAGTGAGTGAGAAACAGACACTTCATAAGGAAAGTGTTCAATAAAATGTTCAACAGTTTCACAGTGAACAGTGAATACACCTTGGCTCATAAACAAACCTATCATATCCCTTGATAATGGTGCATACTACGAATGACAAGCAAGCAGCCAATCATTTAACAGGTGTCTTGCTCAGTTGTGCCATCAATGTGTGACACAAAAACAACGGAGTGAAAAAATGAGAACAGATGGTGAGGAAATTGTTAATAAAAAGGGACCGGTCAGTACGCCAGTTTGGCACTTCTTTAGCATATAAAGGAACAATCCACCCCAAAATCAAAAATGTATATTTAAAACTCGACAACTCACCACAAAACAAACCAGATAGATAAATGGCACTACAGGTAAGAGGAACTACATGTATTTTTGACTTGAGGGTGATGTGTCCTTTTAAGTCTATTGCGTAAGTTCCTTGATAAATACAGTGGTTAAATTTAACTTGGTTTCTCCTGGTCTTTATTAAAAATAGGAAATAAAAAATTAAATCAATATTGCAGAAAATTAGACATTTTACTGAAATAAACTCTTTGGCTATATCACGCAGGCCTAGATAAAAACCAGATTAATTATTATCCAGATTAATTATTATATATTTTCATTACCACATCTGTTAAACTGCGAAACTCAAACCTCAAAACACCTTTATTTGTTCCTTATCTTGTTTGTCTCAAGCTAAGACGGAGGTTTAATTACATACAAATAAAGAGGCCTGCTCATGTTTACAGACGCTGTGGTCTACACAAACTAAACAGCTGACTCACAGAAATATGTATGGCAAGTAGGGGGGGACTCGGAAGTTGTTGCCATGACAACAGCTTCCTGTTTATACACTCAGTTAAAGCTTCAACCATTAAAGTGCAAAATATAAACACAGACTTCTTGAATATTGTTTCCTTTGGTTAGCGGCCAGAACAAGAGTCACCAGTGGGAAGCCACTGTTGTGCTTCACTCCAGACTTTGTTAAACATTCTGGGACCGCAAAGGGCAAGGATGAACATGTGAAGACAGAGATTTCACTGTACCTTGAGGGGGCCACGCCAACAAGATTCGGCCCCAGGCCACGGAAAAGTGATCTTGGTCCCTCTTTTTCTAAAATTGATCTGAAACAAAATTTTAAAAAACGGGCATTAACAATACAAATAAATCAACAGGTAAAGTTTACAGAATACGGCAGAAATCATATTCAGTAGACACTTTGCCTTAATCTAGAATGCAACTGTGAAACCAAGATTTAAAGAGAAATAATACTGATTTAAGATAGGAGTGATTGCTGGAATTTAACAAGATCTATAACCCCCGAGGAAAATTTGTGTTTAATCCAATATTAAAATAATGTACAGGACATACTGTACAAGAGATAAACTTAGTAAATATGACCGAAATAAATCAGTGAACCATTTCAAATGTGGAATTACAGATTGATCGAGCCACGCATTTTGGGACTGTAGCAACATTCTGAGGACTTGGTTTGGTAATTAAGAAATGTATTATTATTTGAATATGGAAAAGACAAGAGTCACTGAAAAGAGCACATTAACTCAGTTTGATATATGAGGAGAAATATTACATTGAGTGCATACAAAATGTGGTCTGTGTACTTGAACCTGGTTTGAGTTTTTGTTTTCTGTTGTTAGAATGTAGTACAGGTTGACAATTATGATAATATTAAGTAACTAATGAGTGGCCTGTTTGCCCCCCCCCCAAAAAAAACAAAACAAAACAAAACAAAACAAAATATTAATAATAATAATAATATATAATATAATTAATAAAAAAAGTTTTATTCATATATACTGCTGTACATTGAAAAATTTCTCTAAAGGTCTGTGTTGGATAATCTCTGATTCTATTAGGGGAAGGAGGAGCATGATCGCTCCCTCCTGCAGTCATCATTATGTAAAACCAGATCAAGTGAACAGGACACGGCTGGTGTACTTTTAGTACACTGAACCCAGTCCCTCCAACAGTGCTTGGCTTGTCACGTCAGGCTCTGCCGCGTCCCCACAAAGTTTTTTTAACTCCTTGAAGGTAGTGACATTCATTCTCCAAATGACAGTCTGGAGAATGAATGTGATCTGGGGCCCGAGTAAAGAGGGGGGAGGGTACAACTGCAATGTGCTGCAATGTGTACTGTCTCTGTAATGCACACCTAGTCTCTGAAGCAGTGTTCAGGCATTCTACTTCTCTCTCACGGATACCCAACACCTCTCCTCAAACAATGATGAGTTTCAAAACACAAGTATGACCTCTTTCCTGATGTAAGTAGCATCAGACATAGAGATTTTAATGGCTGGAGGAGGGTTTAAAGGTCCATAATGTATTTCTTACATGTTTTACATTAACAGGATCCTGTAAATGCACAAACAACTTTCCAACAGCTGAGAGAAACCTGTATATCACCTTCAATAAGTTACATAATACCTAAATTGGAAAGGAATCATTTGTTCTACAAAGACAAAAAAATATCCTAAGGCATGAGTAACTTTTTAAAAATACAGCAGACACTAGTCCAGACCGGTTCAGTCTGTGGCCCCAGTCATCTGAGTGTAATATAACACTGACACAGCACCCTGGTTAAAACCTTCACTCCTTCCTTTTGGCCCACCGGGACTACCTCTACTGTTCCCCATTCTAACCAGAGTCATACAAGGTCTACTTTCACAGCCAGGACAAAATACATAATTTTAATGCATATTTTAAAGCCTGGTGGACAAGCATATTTTATGCTGCCCCAAACAGCGGGTTTAAGACCCTAAACATGAGCAGGATACTGTGTTCTTAATCCTCACTTTATGTGGGACAGGATTAGCGGTCTTCATTTTCAGACTATGAAAGCAGAAAACAAATGACAGCCTCTCAGCAGTGTTTCTATGAACTACATCCAAACAACCACACAGGATTTTATTCAGATATTCCACACAGAAATTGTTATTTTGACAAAATTTGTATCATCAACACTTGTGTTATACCTAAACAAGATGATCTTCAGGGAAAAATAAGGATGTCATTACATGACTAGAAAAATCACTAACAATAATTAAACGTGCCCCGACAGGGTAGTCCCAGTAAACAACAAAGTGCACCATCTGTGAGAAGGGAACACTTTGTCCTGCTGATTTGCAAGTAGAAAAATACAGATGCCCTGAGGGACATCCTACACAGCATGATTGCCTAACAACAACATAAACAAAGGTCTTACCGTAGGACCTGCAGCAGCCCTGGTGTAACAGTCCCCGGTCGGATAACCCCTGTGCCACTTAGGGTTCCCAGCTGGACCTGGAAGACCGGTCGGAGGGTCAGGCCAGAGGACTGCAACCGTGTCTTCAACACCTCCAGGGGGCAAGTCACGATGGCTCCCACCGTACCACTACATCTGCAAATTGATCATACAAAAATTAGGATTATGGGCCTTGGGATGTTAAATATCCAGCAACTACTGTGATTCTATTTTTTACAAGATTACTCATATTAGCTTTGACTGAGAGGAGAGATTTTTTTTCCATCATAACACAGCTAAGGAACTACTGGCGAAGTGAAATGAACAATTATGGTCAAAGACTGGTCTCTTGCTCTGCTGCAGAAACACAGATGGTGCACAGGGTTTTCTGTCTCAGATGCTCTAACTGCACTTGAGTTGTCTGCTTGACAAAAGCCTCTTTTTAGATGGCACTTTTCAAGTTTCAGTGTGAACAATTCATTCATTTAGTTATTTAAAGTTCTCACTGATACATCCTTTATTCGCTTTGTCTATAACCTTATCAACAGTGACAAGCTTAGAAGTCTGGGACAGATTAGACTAAGCCCCTTTCTGTCTGAAGGACAGAGTCAAACATCTTTGCACAAGTAACACCTGACCTAAATGTCCATTCACTGATGATTAGACACCTATCCACCTCTATCTAACTGCTGGAAATGACAGTGAGAAGAAATTATACTCCATATTAAATGCTCCACATTACATAACCCAATGTGACAAACAAACCGTGTTGTAATGTGCAGTGGCGTTGTTGTGGCCATGACCACTGACCACAGAGATAAGAAACCTAGGGTAATGAGTGCAATAGAGTGGGCCCTCTGAAAATTACATTGTGTGCTTCACGTATTTGTGTTTTTCAAGTAGTTGTTAATTCACCCAAAGCCTGTCATACCCACCCAAAGCCTGTCATACCCACCCGACTGGTTGTCTTAGTAATTGTTTACGTACAAACTTTCCATATATTTTCATGTATATGCTCAATGTTTTAAGACACCCCTCTGATATGAATTCCAGTGATTAAAATAACAAAGTACATTTATTCAAGTACTACATTTGTATGCTATTTGAGTATTTCCATTGTATGTTAGCTTAAACTCCTATTCCACAACATTCTGGAAGCCAATTATTACTTCACTACATATATTCAATAACTTAAGTTACTTGTTAGTTTTTAGATTCTAAGTATTACTATTGTACAAAATATAAATCACCTAAAAAACATCATGTATTGTTATAGATTTATCTACCCAGCAGTGTATAAAATAGCTGTAAGTAATTTAACCTTTACCAGCTGCAACATGCAGGTTTGCTCAAAAGGACATTTCACTAAGTTACTGTACATGTACAGTGGCAATAAAAGTTATCTTATCAACTTCCACCATTTCTCCCGCCGGCTAGAGTTGTACTAAAAATTAAGTGGGAACAATACTGATCACCGTCCTACACGTTCGTCTTACGTCGCACAAAAATAATAATTAAGAGCTAAAGTGTTAATAACCTAAAGCCTCATAATCACACTCTAAGGGTAAAATGGCTTAATTTTTACAAAGCGTTTAAAGTGTTTAAATGTGACCTTAACGTAAACTGGAAGGCATCCAGCTCGTCGTTATGTCATGTCTTATTTATTATTATTCGACATTTGCAAAAGGCATGCTGAGATCTGGTGGTAATGTGTTGCTGGCATCGCCTGCACGGAGCAGTTGTTGTTGGCAAAATAAAGCTTCGATGTTATGCAACATTTCACATTAAAGGACATCATCTAGCTTTTGCTAGCTAAAAGCTAATGAATCTCGTGACTGCGCCACGTCCAGGCAGCCGTCAGAAGACTGAGCCACCTCACAGACTTGACTTATACAGCGCATGTCAGTTTTAAGGATGTTATTAAGAAAAAATAACATGTTGTCACTCGCAGTATGGATATGACCTTACATATTCAAACGACTAACAGTGCTATCTTACTAGCTAACGAGTCTAGTCTAGAAGGGAACCCTTCATTTGCAAAATTCTCGCGAGATTTGCATGTGCAGCTTCATTGTAACCCTACTACGAATAAATTGTGTTTTATACGATGACAGCGCTGTTATTAAAACATAGATAGATTAAGGGACAGAAAACATTTGGTTAGGGTCAGGGAAATATCATGCTTTGGATTTAAAATAATTACTCTCGCGAGATCTTTCGCTGGTCTGGGCTTCCCTTCCAAAACACGACCTAGTTAATGGTAGCTTTCGGGAATGAGGGCCGTGTCTACATGGGAACCCGCGAAGGATCTCGCGAGAATACACATTTTAACCGAAACCATGCTCTCCTTAACACTGACAAAGTACTTTCTGTCCCTAAACCTGACCACATATCTTAAGCGTTGTCACGTGTCATGATTAGTTTGTGTATTCTGCACAATTAATAAACAACGCGTAAAAATCTCGCGGGAGTTTCACAAATCTAGAGTTCCCATCTAGACACTATAGGGCACTTAAGCAAACTTCGAACGTAATGCTAACAGAACAATCCAAATAACAGATGTTGTCTGGTGGCTCATTGTCCACGACGTTAACGAGGTTATTAATTTAAGGTGTAACGCAAATGTTTATAATTATGTTGGCCTTGTCATTTTACATCATACGTAGTTCGGCTATTTACGTGAAGGCAAACAATGAAAGAAGCAGATATTAGAAAGATCGTGCTGTGCTAACACGAACTAGCTCGCATTTACACATCCGTTAGCATGCTGGCTAGCGGCACTCTATGCTGAAAACACGATAGATTAACCAGTAAATTCTATTTATATTTCTAATTTCACGTCGACCTTTTTAAGTTAATTGTGTGGCAGTTAGCAAAAAACGTCTAACCCGATGTTACCTCTTCACGTTACATTAAACTTTGAACTATTAATAGCGTTAGTCCGGTTGGAAGAAGTAGCGTTGACAATATGACTTACCCCCCAGCGAACAGATGTAGCAGCGTGTCTTTCTGTGCCATCTTGTTCTTCTTCAAAGTGCCACCATAGTCGTTTTATATCTCTGTTAGAATCGCGTTAATACCGAATAGAAAGGATAGAGCGACGGTTTTATGATCCCAGTGAGCTGCAGCTATTCATCTGTCCTTCTCCTGTGTAACCGGCTCGCTGGAGATGTCAGCGGTGGGTTGGGCAGCAGGGTGACCTGAAGAGGAACTGCTCACACTGACGTCAGAGGGCCGGACGGGGGTGTTGTCTGTGACGTTGGAACATGTGCTCGCCACCTTGGGTCTTGTCCTTCATACATGTTGTTGCACAATTAATACCAACAACAAAGCTTGAAAAACAACACTTTGAACTCCAAAGACTCATCTGACCTCCACTTGTTTCAGTGTGAGATAAAAGCTTTTTAACAACAATATTCTTATGGTTGCTCTTATTCCTAATGGCGGTTCATGTTATGTAATCCATGCGGTACAGAATGTGACATATCTTACGACATGTGGAGAGCAGAAATGTGCTTGCAATTTGCCTTTTTTTCCCTGCAAGCTGTGGTCGGAGAAGAGTGGAAGTGCGAACTGAAAGCAATAATAAAGCAATAAAAAGTTGCTACAACAAATATAACAAAAAGGAGTATGATGTTTAAATAAATAGATTAACCAAACATATATATATATATATATATATATATATAAATGTATATATATGTATAGATCTTAATAACTGACACAAATAATGTGTAATATTTTGTGTGATAAAGAGAAAATTAACTTAAAAAATACATATCTCTATTATCCTTACAAAGTTTGATTAACAGTATTAAAGTGGCCACAACACTACAAATCAAGACAGAGCAAATATCAATAAATATTAAAAAAAAAAAATAAGAATAAATAAAAGCAGAGGTCTAAAATTTTTGTACATTTGTTTTTGTAAATAGTCAAGGCTTATTTGGTTTTTATACATTTCAAAAGTTTCTTACAATTAATTATCTAAAACAAGAAGACTTGTAGCAGTGGTCTGGAATGGATGAACCTGCATATGTGTATAACCTGTCTAATTTATAATATCATTTTATTCTAATTCAGGTGAATGATGAATGAAAATGATTATAAGATATGGAGAGCAGTGTAAGAGCAACCTAAAATCAATAGAAAAAAATAGAGCTCGGCTGCACTGTTAAAACCAAAAAAAAATCTGAAGCTCTTTTCTTAAAGACTATTATGTCTGCCAAAATACTTTTTTTAAGCCTGGATGTGCAAGAATGTGAATCATTTTTGTATCATGATGAAAGTAGAAACTGACACGTTTTTCATGGTCTGATGGGGGAGAGGTTTCAGTGTAATCTGAAAGCAATAAACAATGGAAAGCTTATTACAATAGAATACTATTAGAATACTACTACTACTACTACTACTACTACTAATGATAATAATAATAATAATAATAATAATAATAATAATAACAGCAATTATATTATGATTATGATTATTATTATTGTTGTTGTTGTTGAAATAATTGAAGAGGATTAAATAATAATAGTAATAATAAAGAATAAACCCTTGAAATAATTTAATTAAATGTTAATTCATTAATGGCAATTAATTGTAATTGTTAATGAGATGTATGAAATTAAGTAAAACATTGTTACCGGTCAACTATATGCATGTGAGTTTCCGCAGGTAAATATTGTATTGTATTGTATTGTTATTTTACTCTTGACTTGTGAAGTAGACACTAATGACTAGCACTAATATGAATGTGACATTCTGTATCATGATGACAGTAAAAAAAAAAAAAAACTTGCATGGTAAAATTACTTTTTTCCAGGTCTGGTTGCTGACTGGACATTTTTTTTTATGTCTGAAAATTATGATAATAAATCCTGCACAAGACACACAGAGGTACATCTTGTTATGTGTGCTTATCCCAAACAAATTATATAATATTTATGACCGCTTGTTGTTATAGCAGTGTCTTTAGGATTTTCCTGTTCTGATAAGAAACAGACATATGTAGATAACAAAAGATAAACTTTTTTTTTTTCAGTAGGAGCATAATAGAACAACAAAAAGACCTTGACTTTGATTGGAGAAAATATGACTCCATGACCCGTTGACCACAGAGGACATGTGATGTTGGTATGTGCTGTCCACCAATGAGTAGCATGTAATAAAAGTAGGAATGTGAGTTACTCCTGCTGTCAGCCCAAAGATAACTAGGCTTTAAACCTACAGAAAGTTGCTCAATCGCCTTCACAGCACCTTGTTTGTCTGTATATCTGAACAATAACATCTATGCCACTGTGTCAAAACAGCCCCATCAGAACTGGCCGGACCAGTTTTATGTCCTATTTGAAATCATAAACACATTTTTTTCATCCTGCTCAGGCAGAGTGTATGGCAACAAAATAGCTCAGCTTATTTTGTTGTTGTACAAAGATCTGAATTTAATTTGTTCCAGTGGATTTAAAACTTTTTTTTTTATAGTTGCTTCACTGTTTGATCAGGCAGAGTGAGTAATGCAGCCAGAACACGAGCATGTATTGCATAACATTTGCATCTTCTTTGTTTGAATCTTGCCCTGCATGAACCGTCAAAGTGAAGCTTCTGTTCAAAAACTGATCTCTGAGATGGACGAAGTGAAACAATTGCAGACATGTTCCTATTGTCAGCAGTGGTTAAATGTAACTAAGTACATTTACTCACACACTGTACTTAAGTACAGTTCTGAGATACTTGTCTTATACTTGTTAGGCTACTTCATTCTTCTGCATCACTTCATTTCAGAAGGAAATATTGTACTTTTTATTCCACTACATTAATCCACCAGCTCTCAGATTTTACATAATAAAACAAATTAGTGAGTTTACAAATTGCAATATATTGTTAAAGACTAAATAAAAAGTTCATAACATTTTAATAGCCTTAAAAAAAAACAAAAAAACACTGCCTTGTTGTGGTTCCATGTCACAATCCAGATATTAGTGGTTTGATTAAAGACATTTTTCTAAGCTTTTCTGATGGTTTCATTTAAATATCATTTTATGTTTTTATGTTTATTTTATTTAAGAGGGGACAATGCACATTAATTGACATGAGCACTTGAGCTCATCATGTATGTGCCAGATTTAGCCATATAGGCTCTTTTTCATCTGTAATCCATCGCTGGTTGATGACATATAAAAACATTAAAAGATAACACACAGGGGTAAAAATCACTAAATAAGCAAAGCTTAAGTCCAAAGTCAAAACAAGTAAACCAAATTTGTGTTTTTCTTTTCTGCTGTCTCATTAATCATCTCATGACCTACTAACTTCCTCCACCTCCACCAGCTACAGCTGTTGGAAAACACACAGATGCACCAGTATTAACAGTCTAACTGGGTAACTTTTCTGCAGAAAACGTACTTTTAGTTTGATACTTATTTTATTTTACATTTTCTCATGTAGGATTTTGAATGCAGGACATGTAATGGAGTATTTCCACATTGTTATATTGGTACTGTAACCTAAATAAATGATTAAATACATCATATGTGTTCATTCAATGTCCATTAGTGTCCTGGTTATGTTTTGCACATGCAAACAGCTTATCCTAGTGTCAGACAAGACCTTATCTTGGTTTTTAGACACCTGGATATACTATTCCAATAAAAAACCAGGATACTGTGGCATGTAAACACCTTTTCCGGGTTTCTGAACCATCTCATCTGGCTGAAACGGTGAGAAATCAAGACACAGGCTGCAGGCAGATGATGAGAAACCTGATACTGTTGTGATCATGTGTACATGGATATAAATAACCAGGCATTTCTTGTTACATGTTTGTCAAATCCTCAATAGAATCAAAACCATGATAGTAATGCACACAAATGCATTGGATGCATTTTAAATGATCTCAACTGGCCTCATGGTTACGTAGAAGTTGAAATGCTGACACCAACTGACCAGACATGAAACATACAGCTACAGGACGGTTCCTTACAGCTCTCTGCATGTGTGAAGACATGAAATCCACAAATTCTGTAATGATTTTATCCATATCAGCTGTTTTTAGTTTTATTTCTTGTCAGTTTGTTTCACATATTTTATTATTTTCAATCATTAGTGTTGTTTTTGGTCCACTGGTCTGGTTAATTTGGACGTGCGCTTTACATCCAGTTGGGATTGTTGGGTCTGAAATCAGCTGCTGAACATGATGTATGAACATGTATGTGCAAATAAACACAGCTGACTCTAATCCTGTGCCTAATGTGATAAACTAAAAAAACTACAGGGATTAAAGTGTCTCAGTTTCTGTATCAGTGAAACTGTCACACCAGTTGGAGGCTCAAATCTCCCTGTGCCCCTCCCAACCATCCCTGCCCCCTTTGAATACTGGCTTCCTTCAGTGTTTGGTTGATGTGCATTTAAATTTTTAAATTTAAATTGCATTTACATTGTATTTCAGGAGCATAGAACTTGTCTTGCCTGACCTATAGTGGTATTTCAGTGTGAAGCAGCTCATTTAATAGTTGCCCTGCACCCAAATCTCGATGTATTTGGAGCATTGCAATATTTGAGCATATCCAAAAATACGGTGATATCAAATGTTAAAAATAATGTCTAAAAGTAGGTGTGTTTCTCCCTCTGACCACAATTTTGAGATTTTCTTTTGTGCGTGCATCTCTACCCCAATGCTGCAAACTGTTGGTTATCTGGTGTGTTACAGTACAGAGCAGAAGAGGTCGTGTGTAGCAGACTGCTGTAAAAACCCCAACTGAGACACATGTTCTGAATTTGCTGTTTACATGTTCAAAGAATGCTCCTAAAACCAGAATAATACCAGCATATCTCAAATGTCTTAATTAAAATGTGCTCCATCCAGAATAAGGCCTAATTCAGAACATCCAACCAGAATATGGAGTTCATCAGCTTACTGTCTCGAGCGTCAAAACTGAACATGAAGAAGCAACATTCGGGTCTAATCCAGCTCCATGAAAAAAACTCTTACAGTCCTAGAATCTTACTATTTCATTTAGCAGATGCTTTAATCCAAAGTGACGTACATCTGAGAGCTGATACAGGACAAGCAAGGACCTAGTCAAGAGAGAACAACATGAGTAAAGGCCATGAAGCAAAGACAGACTCTTGATAGGACGAGGCAGGCAGTGCCGGTGGCAATGTGCACAGAGTTCATACAATGCATTGGATTTTTATTTTCAGTCAATCAAGTGCACAAAAGAGCTGAGTCTTCAGCCTTCTCTTAAAGACTGAGAGGGATTCTGACGATCAAACATAGTTTGGTAGCTTGTTCCACCACCAGGGCACCACAGACTGGAAGAGTCTAGTCAGCGACTTTGGGCCGTGTTGTGGTCTGCTTCAACTCTCAATTCTTTTATATTAAGGCTCCAGAGGTTTCAGTTTAACAGCTGTTTATTTAGTTAGATTTAGGACTATTTATGCATATCACTGCAACTTTCATTGTAACTTTATTATATCTTATTCTATTTTAGCTTATTTTTTTTTTTTAGCTCTGTTTCATTTGAATTTATAAATTCTGTTTGTTTTTATATATAGTCTTGTGTTTGTTTAATATCTTGTCTGACTGTCTGTTGTCTCTGTCAGAAAAGCACTTTGAATAAACCTTCTCCACAGCAGCCATGTTGATATAAAACAGCAGGGTAAACACAGGTGTTACCAGTGTGCAGTCTTTCTAGTGAGCCACATGCACAATATCAGCACCCTGATTCTGTTTGACCTGAAAGAAATGGGACCTTAATTAGTATGATTAGTGTTTACACTTCTTCATATCAAGATGGCTGCTGAGAAAAATCTATTTCCTTGTCAATGAAAGATCCTGTACAAATAAAGCTGGGTGACTTTGGGTGATCAGACTTCTCATCATGTTTGAGTGAGATCAAGCTCCATGTACGGATTAGTGCAAGCGGTCCTGCATTAATTCTCATCTTTCACAGCAGACGTATTGACTTGTCACAGCGGGAGAAACACAGGTGTTACTAAAACATGAACACCGACTCCATTCTCTTCAGTGTACCAGTGAGACATGATGGTGAGCCAACATAAACAACACCATCAACCCTGAAAAACAAAATCAGCTGAGTGGAATTAAACCATTAAGGTTGTTAATTACACCTGTGCTTTTCTCGCTGTGACTTGTCAAGATGTCTTCTGTGCAGGTTAATGTGGGCATCAAATCTACCAAGAGTGAGATGTCACTGAAACACTATCTGTCCAACCACACACACACACACACACACACACACTGTCCTGATAACAGGTCTAATCATGCAAAATAAATGAAATCACACCTGTGTGGGCTAACATGACCATATCTTAGTACACAGAACACACCTGCCATAAAACAACCATTAATCAACATAAACTTGTTTCACATTCATAAAGGAGAGGAACGTCATGCAGAAAAAAAAAATTAGGAAGATTTTCTTCCTTATACAGTGCCAAGCATAAGTGCAAATTATTATTATTATTTTGCACTTTGAGAATAACATCAAAATGATATTTCAACTTTATTCTTGATTTTATCTTCTAAATCCTCTTTTCCCTAACTTGTAGCCCCAGTGGAACATGAAGCGGTGGAGCGAATACTTACAGGCGCTGACTGTATGTGGAAAATAATTTAAGATTCAGGCTCTCTAAAATTCAGCCAAACACTGCAGTTGTGCAAATCCTCTCAAGCACATCCACCTCATTAACTTGTGTTGAAATTAAAAATGAATTTACTTTTATTAAAAATTTACTCTTTGTTGTTTGTTCACCTTGGGTGACCAGGTGTTCTTCGTCTCACACTTTGATTGGTTCTAGTGATGGTTCCCATCACCGTCTTTGCTGCCGTTCACCCAGTGAGGAAAACTGCAAGACGCCACAAAGTCACAAGCTCTGCAGCTGTAGTCAAAATATGAGGAAACTAGCACAAATAAAAGGAAATACAGCTACAACAAAGACTGGGAGACACTCATCTATTGTTCACTACTGAATCAACTACAGGGCAAAGCACTGAGAGGTTACAGGCAAGTGGGCAGAACAGAATGATAAATAATACCAAAATTTTAGACCCCTCAGCACTGGTAACATGTCCCACATTGTCCCACTCAAACATACCCTTTGTCCCACATTTTGTTTGTTGGAATCTGGTCACGCTACATTCACCTCTTGTTAGGATATAGTGAACATTAACACATACACAACACTGCTCAGTTTTCACAGTAGAAGACCACACAATGTGCAACACACAACAGATACTTTGAAATAAACTTTAATAGATACTTACAAACAAATCTACAACAAGGAATACAAATAAAATGGAAGTTGCAAGCAAGGAAAAGAAAGGTGTGGCACAGTTGTGTCCGCATCAGCTGAGTGCTGAGTAAGGGCCACGTCTGCACATTTAAAAATACTAGAGTCAACAGGTCTAATGGCATGGCATTTGACAATATGTTGGCAATATGACCTTCTTTTATTACATTTGTGCAGCACTTTATGGATTGTCTTTTTTTGTCATTATCTTGCCTTAAATCTGAAGTCTGCTGATTCAGACTCAACTGCCATTCACCAACATAGTCTGTTTCTCGAACCCCCCACTTTACATGTCATAAAACACAAACACTACATCAATGGTTCTCAGCTATGTGCCAGTGAGACCCAAGAGTGGCAGGATTTCTTTCCGGCGAACCACTTCAGTAGCTGTTCATTGGTTAGTTTCCATTCTGTGGCTGAATATGCAAAACCAGTGAAATCAGGCGATGGAGAGACTGGTTGAATTAATATAAAGAAAAAAAAAACAGCACTCTTGGGCCCTGACAGCATGTGGTTGAAAACTACCGCACTACAAAAAGCAGGAGTGACAGAAGATATTTAAAAAAAAAAAAAAAAGATGATGTGCAGATGCATGCTACAATAATCACAGTGACATTATCCTTCTGTTAAAATTTCTGCTGATGATGTTCCTGTCCGATGCCTTGATGGTAAGTAATGGGGTACGCCTCTGTATCACAGAGAAACCTGATAGTGCAGTGAGAGGTCGGAGCTGCTCTTCAGCTGCCTCACAGTGCATTCATCCACACTGCACTACAGACTCACTGTGGAGTGGTCAGCATCTCCGGTCTGTGTTGTCTGAACTCACATTTTTCATTTATTAATCAGTTAAAAAAACTTTCAGTTCTAAAAGCAACTAAATTTTCATATTGTAATGATCAATTTGAAAGGGTGCATGGGTTGACGTGTGTATGCTGCCACCTTGTGGTCAGATATTGGCAGTGCACTTCTGCGCCAACCATCAAAGTTTAAAGGGATAGGTCAGATTATTTGGAACAGGGTTATGTGAGGTAGTGATCAATAGTCAGTGTATTAGCTACAGTAGATGACAGTAGACACAGCCCCTGGTTGGAAAAGCAGAGAGGAGTACCAGCACTGAGGCTAAGCAATGTACTGCTGTGGACAGGGGCTGAAGAAAAACATTTTAGCCACTGAGGGGGGTCACTATCAGTTTAAGTATATGCTATATTAAGAATATTTTAATTTCTTTATATTGTGGTCAGGCAGCCTTTTCTGACTGCCATCATGCAAGTCAAATATTGTTCTCTCTACACCAACCAAAAAAACAAAATAAGCAAAAATCTCTAATTCTACCTTGCAGAGCAGAGCACAGATGTGGCTGGTCCTCCACTGCCTCAACCTGTAGATTGTCTGGGTTATTGTGTGACTTTGGTGTTTGAAAAGGATAGTTTCAGTTTACTTAAGTCACGCAGTAATATAAACCAGCTAACAGGTGGAGGCAGCATTAGACCAGCAACACAGATGTTCTCCAAGGTAAAATTTGTGATGTTGCTTATGGCGTTTGATTTGTTTGGAAAGAGCGATATTTGTCTTATATAAAAGCAGTTTCCCCAACAGAAAAGGGTTTCTGATGGCAAGGTAAAGCAATGAAAATATTTTAAATTTAGCAAATACTTAGAGTGACAATGTCTTTTTCTGGGGTGGACATTTGGCTAAAAGTGGCTAAAATACCTTTTTTTATTGCCGACACTGTCTACAGCAGCACATGGCTTAGCTTCTGTGCTGGTGCTCTTCTTTGATTCTCCAAGCTGGGGGCGTGCAGACCAGCGTATATTGTAGCTATTACACTGACTACCAACAAGTACCTCATACAACCTCAGATCAAATAATTCAAACTATGCCTTTATTTTCCATCACAATTTTATTTTAGCACAATCAATAATATTTAAATTTAAAAGGCTACAAGAGAGAAATTCATAATCACAGTCTGGAGATATTGGCCACGTTTGTCACCTCATAAACCTACAAACTGGAGGAGGTACACCGACATGGTGACTGTCAGGGCATCGTCTAGATCAGCATGTGCATAGTGCTCAGTGATTCCTGATTTTATAAAGTTAGAGAGTACAATTGCAAAGAGTCATAAAAACAGGATAAGAAACATAATAGGAGTCCAGCCAGTGACACAGAAGCATACTTATTGAAGGCTGAGTCAGTCCTGGAGGCTTGAGAAATGTTGTCAGACGGGTTCAACCCAAGAAGGATCCCAGAGAAACATGAGAGAGAGAGAGAGAGAAAGAGAGAGAGAGAGAGAAAGAGAGAGACAGAGACAGAGAGACGAGGGTGTGCTGAGTGTGTTCTTGTGACTGTCAGCGCCGTCATTGGTAGAGCAGGTAGTTCTTGAGAGAGGCTGGCAGGGGCAGTCTATGGATTTCACTCAGACGGTCTCTTCCTAACGCCACCCTCACCGAACGCCTACACAGGTCCATCAGAGAGAGGGGTTCAGCTGTGGGGAGAGACAAAGAGGAGGAGAGGTGTGAGCAATGGCTGAATCTCATTTTAGGAGTGTGTAAATGTCTCATCTCAACTCAGATCTGAGAGGCACTGTGTATGGTGTGTCGTGTCCATTAAATTGACAGACACCAGCATAAAATAAAGTGAACACAGAGGGGAATGACCAGCTATAAAAATGGAAACGGAACAGTATAGTATAACCTTTATCCTCTGTTCCCATGGAGAACATAATGTTTTTGGGCCATTAAAGGTGCAGTAAACCATTCTGCACAAAGAAAATTGATTGTTGAGTTTTATTCCCAGGTCATCAAATTACAGATGCTTTGGATTGATGGCTCGAAGATGATTGATTGTTGAGCCTCAAAACTGAAATATTTGAAGACCTGAGAATGATACTCAGCAATCAGCCATATTTCCAACCTGTGATTGGCAGGTTTAGTTTTGTAGTCCACAAAATACTGCTGGAGTTTCACAAGAAAACTGAAAACTGATCACCACTGTTTGGGAGATTCTGTGATGCAAACGTAAAAAAAACAGAATAAAAACATAAAATGCCTCCATACTTTTTGTCTTGTACTCCAAGTCTCCTTACTCCCAGACATGCCAAGTTGACTAAAACATTTTATTTACACCATGTTTTTAGCCTGAATCCTCACTGTAGATCCTTAGCCTGGAGTCACTTTCACATGTGCACTGTCTGAACTGGGTGTGGTGTGATGGTGTACAAATGGCATGTCAGGATTTTAGGAGACTTGGATCATACCAGATGAGCAGTATGGAGGCCTTTTATGTTTTCTTTCCAGTTGTTCATGTTTGAAAACTGGTCACCATTCACTTATATTGTTTGGGAAATTCTGCAACACCGTTTTCCTGTGATACTCCAGCAGTGTTTTTGCAGACTATTAAAATAAATGACCCTCAATCGGCATGAGGGTGAGTAAATAATGACTGAATTTTCATTTTTGGGTGAACTATCCCTTTAAGATTTTTTCCACTTTGGTATTACAGAGGTAAATCTTAACTAACCTTAGGAATCCAACCTTATTGTACTTGATCTCAGTTCAGAATGCTTATCAACTTTTATGTCTGTTTTCTAGCAACCAACACTACTTCTCACACCTTGCGAGGTAAAATACGTTTTAACCTTTGTGTTTTTTAATCATTCAAACATACTGAAGCATACAAAATAATGGGGAAACTACAACAATGGGCACTTAACTTCAAGACAGATGAGTTAGAGGTTTTCTTTGTACAAAAATCCCGACACGTTCTTTTTAGACAATTAACAACTGTAACTTGGGAGTTAAAACAAAGAGTTGGCTAAGTTAGCAGATACAGTCTCAAGACTTTGTGATGTTAGGATGCTCACATAATACAGTTTTCATGTCTTAGGTTAGGACAGGAACATTGATTTAGGGACTGTTCATCTGTAATAGCTTTTTTCCTAAATCACATTATGCTTAAAAGGCTATATTGTGATTTTTTCATAATGAGGCCAAAAATACATAGCCTATGCCAGCTTTAAGTAATTTTGTATAATAAAAATTTGAACTTGTATTCTCAAATATTCTGCAAAAAAATTGCCCCCATCGATGCTGCTATTCACAATTTGAGCCATTCTGGGCATTGAGATATATGAAATAATTATGATCTGTGTATGCTGCCTCCATCAGAGGAAGGATATTCAAAGAGGAGGTTCACAATGATGTGAAGTCCACTCTGCAGTAATGAAATGGACAAACATTCCCAGAGGTGGTATTAACACATCTGGGTATGAAAGTATATCTCTACCTTCTGCTCTTAGTGTGCACACCAGGGAGAACAACAGACTAACAAATGAAATGCAGCAAATGTCTGTACTGTAGTTTACATAAAGTGTTCCCCTCCTGTGTAGTCCATGTAGTTTGTTCTCTTTTAGTGTCTAAACTGTAATTTATGAAACATTTCTGCTACAACTCAAGCAGTGGAAAAAGACTTGAGACACAGTTTTGACCCTCCTCACATGATGGACACTTAGGGTTGAGCTTTGCACATTGAAACACTTTAATTGCAGTGCCAAAAGACCTTTTACACAGCAGCCATACTGAACTTTATGAGTAAACACAGGTGTTACCAATAAAACAATACACAACAGCAGCGACCTGACTCTGTTTGATCATTCATCACTGGTAAAACCTACGTTTACCCTACTATTTCATGTCAAAAATGCTGTGAAAAAGGTCTATGCAATACTGGAGTTTCGGTATCTATACCCAAAATGATATTTTTTGAAAGCTTACTTAGAGGAATATAAAAAAATAAAATAAAATTCTACATCCCTCCTCTAATTTAACAAGGTTAACCAAAATCTCATATACGGTAGACACTATTAATTTTAGACAGTATTTTAAATTGTTGTATGGCTGCTTAAAATTAGTAATTTAAATCAGGGAATATTATTTTGAAACTTGGCAACATTCAATATGTGCTGCGGACAGATTTTGTTCAGCCTTCAAAAAGTACTGATGTTCAATATCCAACTAATAGTTCTGGCTTTTTGTGCCTATAAAAACTGGGTCAGAAGCAGAAAACAATTAATCTTTCTTGCAGCTATAACAACAAATATATACAACAAGATTAACTAGCCTACATATTGTGAGCCTAACTTGCTTTAACATCAGTGTATAAGATCAGGGATTTCCCCTCTGAACATGCAGCTGTAACTGGCTTTTATGCATATCACTGCATCTGTAGCGCTTCTTTTCCGCAGGCCTAAACTAGGTCGAAGGATCTGAGCTGAACATAAAAATCTAATGAGCACGGAGCACTGGGGACATGTGGGCAGTACTACATGTTTGATAAGCACCTATGTTCCCTTATATAAAGCTCATGACCCTTTCACTGTGGAATAATTGTCATTAATCCTATTTAACATTTGTCTGGGGGGAAAAACATGCAGCTTGTTTTTGTGCACACAAATTTTAAGGACCCCTGGATGTTTTCTAAGCAATAAACCCTTACATCTATCATGGAGGCGCCACAGTCTAATATAAAAATGAAGGAAGACCAATTAATGACTAGAACTGGGGCAGGTCACAGTGAGATCACATCTTTTCTCCATTTCTCCTTAGGTCATGTCACAGGGACATCATTCTTAAATGAGAGAAGGTGGTTCAGAGATACAGTTAAATATTAATCTATATGTAATCTAGACTAAAAGGCAAATGACAAATAATGTCATGTTATCATATGTCCTGCTCTACATGATAACCAGAGATTAAGCTGTAGTGTAATCTTGCTCTACAGTAACTCCATCTGCAGTAATATTTCCTGCTGAGACAGAATGACAAACCCTGAACTGTCTGTCACACCTGTTTATTGCATCAATAAATGCTGCCACTGGTTTTGCAAGAGCTGCACACCTGACATCACCATGAATCACTCGCTTATTAGGGTTGGGAATGTCTTGGCACCTCATGATTTGATTCTGATTCATAAGACTACCATGAAATTATGAAATGATTATTGATGCATCAAAATTGTTTATTTCTATACATTATTATTTTTTTTTTCTCACACTATGTGACTACTTGCTACTTTTCAAACACGGTGGATTTGTAATGATCCAAGATTAATTTACTTGGACTTGCATACAGTGCAGTTCTTGTCCAGGTCTCTTTTCCCCCTCAACTTCACAGAAGCCAAAATGCTTCAATATGTGAACCAGAGGGTGCCAATCTGATTATATCCATCTGCAATTGCTCACGCTCAGCCATCCTCACAAAAAACAGACAGTAGAATAATTAGTGGACGGAGCCACTGTAACATCACCCATTAGTTTGTGGACTACTGTTTTGAAGCCTCAATGTCGGCATCATGGGGTTGCCATCTTGGTTTCTGAAACCAGAGCAGGCGCAGTGCAGGCGAGTGTGTGGAGCTGGTGGGTGACATACTGCAACTCAGGCGGTGGTTTTGGCTCGTCCATTCAGCAGGAAATAATGGCGGCCTGCATCTTTCTGATATTACAACTAAACAGTCCCTAAAACATGTTTGAGCGAGAAATAGGCAATGCAGGACCATCATCTGGATCTATATTTGATCAGCATGGCCTGTTTTGACAGTCTGATCTGAGATTAATCAGTCCCGTGTGTGGGACTGGACAGACTCACCAAGAAAGGCTTGTCAATCACATGGTAGACATGGCCTGAAGCATACTGTGCTAAATAGGACCATAATTTAATAATTATGAGGTCATAAATTCAGTGAGAAATAGGGATGCATGCGATTAATTAATTGTGGTCACCCTCGCTTGTCTGTACCAGAAATACTAGTCGTTTAAACTATTTAGCAATATTTCAGTCACGCACAATGCCAGTTATCTGTCGTCTCTAAGGTTATATGCAGCTGCCCACCACTGGTCTGGGCTGCGCATTGTCACTGTGGCACTGATGGCAGTCCCTCTCGCCCACCATGTGCGCCCTGATCGCCTAGGCAACCCCAGATGTTTATGTCAGCAAAGTCGGACAGATGACAGCTCATAAAACCAGCACGGTCTGACCGTCTGGCAGTGTTTTATTCTAGACAAAGGAAATATGTTGAATGTAGACTGTAACATAATAAGCTGATATATGATCACTCAACTGGAGCAACATGTGACCACATTATGCACAGATACAGACATTAACCTGTAAGCAGAGCTGCTGCTGCTGTTAGCACTGCTAATGTTAGCCACACTGTGTAGCAGACTGGCAGCTAATGCCAGCTCCGGGTCGTTTACCTGCAGACACCGTGATCCTCTTTGATCTGAAAAGTTGAAGCACAATCTAAACTTCTTTTTGCAACTGGTGGAGTCGCCCCTGATGGCCATTAGAAAGAATACAGGTGTAAGGCACATCAGCATTAGCTTAGCTTGTCAGACCCAGAGGCAGCGTCCATTTATTTTGCCATTGATGACAAAAAACTCAAGAAGTAGCCTAGCTCAGAATATGAACATGATGCACATGTTTACACCCATTAAGTTTAACCCATCAGTGGGTTCAGCCATAACGAACACAAAAACACAAACATTTTTTCAGGTGATCATTATGTTGAGAATTGGGTTTTTAAATACTAAACTTTCAGAACTGATTGATAATCTTTCATGAGAAAATGTATCTAAGAATCCATTTCCCACCACCTGTATCACTTAGAAAAGAAAAGAGCAGAAATATTTTTAAAAAGTTTAAGTTTGCACTTACGATCAAGTCCATTTATGTACCGGATTCGTATTTCACAGTGTCCCCACACGGCGCTCACCACTGGGTACAGCTTCCTGCCCTTAAGTCCTCTGAACGCCACCCCTAGATAATGTCCATCCACTATGTAACCCAGAGTCCCCTCATCCATGTCCAGTACAACTAAGAGGGAGTCTGGTATGATGAAGGTGTCGTCTGGCTCGAGGAAGGCTGGGTAGCTTTTTCCTGGGTGATTCTTGCCGTCATGGTAGAGCTTACTCCTGCACAGGTCCCAGCCCCAGGACTCGGCGTTGCTTCCTACCAAAGCCGTGTAGCCAACCGAGTGAAGCGGGGCATCACTTGTAGCCACCCCGACCACAGCGTGTGTGCCCCTTTGACGCATAGCCCAGCTGATCTCCCACACATGAAGTCCCCTCGTGTAGCCAACACGGCCCCGGATGGCGTCCGTGCTCTGCGCCACAGGGTGCCTGTGAAACACCAGCTTGTTGTCGTCCTTAACAAAGATGTTAAGGGAGCGGTCATCGTTGTTCCATGAGTTCTGGACCTGCACATCAAGACTGGCAGGCGGCATGTCCAGCAACAGATCCAGTCGAGACGGCTTGGTGTGACTCAGGGCCTGTAGCTCCAGCTTCAGGGGGCTGAATGCCGGATCCCGCATATCAATGGTTTTAATGCCACCTGGGACTTTCTGCCCCATGCTCCGGGTGGTTATAGCAGCTCCTTCTTCCTCCCCCTCCGCCTCCTTGTCCTCCCCCCTCCTCAAAGTCAAATGGGGGGAGTAATCAGCCTCAGACCCTCTTCTCCACTGTGCTCCTTCACACCAAGAAGCAGGTTTGAGCTCCTGTGTCACCAGATGCAGACAGCCGCGGTCAGAGCAGGTGTAGTTTGAAGCCGACCTGAAGAGATCAGAGGAGATGAAAGCAGATAAACAAGTTAATTATTAAGTAATCTAATTAGCCACCTTTCAGTTTGGACCAGGAAATGTTATCATCAGATCCTACGAAACAAGTTAACATAAGGCACACTGTATGTTCATCCATATCCCATCATGCTCTTTGATGGCGACAAAATGGCAGATCTGCTTTAATTATGTCATACGGCATTTGTTTGATATGTTGCAGTGAATGATTACTTCTAATGAAAAATTCACTCAATGTTTTAAAGAAAAAAATCTGTAATAATAAATCATAAAATAACCACAATATTTCATCAGAGATCAAGGAAACATGTTAAGTTGAAATATTGTCTTCTCTGACATCAATGCTGCAGACGTGTCCCTCTTCCCTCTTTGACATTTCTAGTTTGGGCTGGAAAACTTTGTCTGTTTCATGTTAAGTAGAGTTCAAATTAATGACAAATGAGGTTTCTGTTTATGAGTCGTGAGAAATCATTAAAAGGCGTAGATGTTTATGACGGTTAAAGCAGTAACTGAACTCCAGAGGAGTTTACAGGATAAGATACTTAATTTTACATTGACCAACAATTGACAGTTATAAACAGCTGATAAGCTTACAGTGGAGGACTCATTTTCACTTGTTATTGTCAAGGAGAGGACAGGGGGAAACTTCAATGATTGATCGTATATTAAATAGGATTTCAACCTATTTAACAGTCTATGGCGCCAACTCGATATTTGGACTGCAGTACTAATTTTTGCATGCACAACTGCGTCATATTGCTCCTTTAAATCAGTTTATTTGGTGATCAGTAAACAACTGATATTGGCTGCAGGGCTGTTAGGCGGCGTCAAAAGTGGCTTTGTTCTCATGTGATGCTTAGTGTATAAAAACATAAAGAGGGCAGTGTCTCATGAACTCGGAAATCTGAGATGCAAACATAAATACCAACTTACGCTGATAACATTATCTGCTGACAATGGCCTCATTTTCTACAAGTTCATCTTAAGTCTATAGCAGTCAGACAGTAGATCAGGACTATATGGCCTCGTTTTACCTCCCAACCATTTCACTATAAGTCAACCAAGAAAGACAAGTCCAACAAGTTTCTGCCACTCAACAATCATAGAAAAGATTATGTATAATGGATAAACTATTTATAGACAATACACTGGCTCAGTTATGTCAGGTCTAGAGGCTATAGTTCAACATGTAATATCTGACAGATTTTAGCTGCTGTGTAGACAGTCTTTCTTAACACGTGGCTAACTAGGGTTGGGCTGCTGGACAGCATGTACAGACTGATCAGAGATTGTGGAAGATAAACTGTTTATACCATGGTATTCACCACTTTAATACATCTATTGTACTGGACGGTTGTAGGCAATGTTGATTATGGGAATATTTTTGCATCAACTTCATTAACTACTTTAATTAATGTTATATCAAACCACAAACTGTAACACTTCAAATGTGGAGAAAAAGGATCTTTTCTGAGCATGTCTTGGAATTGCCCGGGGTTAGTGGATTTATGGAAAACTGTATCTACAACCTTATCTAACCTCCTTGATATTAAAGTGCCATATTGTCATAAGCTGCTACTATTATTAATACCTGTATCTACTAATACAGGTAATTTTTGAGTAGTACATTTTGATATACAGCTCTTACACTGCTTAAAGCATCACACTTGGATTAATTCTGTTTTTGAGTAATCTATCTCCAAGCACTTAAAGTGAAAACACAAAAACACATGATCCGACTATGCTTGGCTGTAATAAATCGGGACAAATTCAATTTGCATGATTATAATTTCACAGATATGCATTTCTAGAAACTAGACACATTGTGTAACTAAAAATAGTTACGGTCAAGTTTGCCCTATACGATGACTGTAGATCTACAGAGGACCATAAAATCTGTCAGCGATAAACTGTGACACATTCATTTAAATGTACCTGATTCATAGAAGCTACACAAAATTAGATCCATCAGTTTTTACAGGCAGTATGACAGAGAGCAACATGCTACCTTGATCTCAATATTCTCATCAGAATACTGGTAAACACCCATGTTATTGGTCCTTCTGCTAAGAGACTAATTTAGGACAAGGGTACACAAACAACTTGAAAAACATTCAAAGCTTATTTGATTAGGTGTCCTCATTTTCCACATTACTTCTTCTTCAGCTTTTCTTAATAAAGCTGAGTCAATCCTAGAATTTGTGATAACATGATGTGGTCAATTTCCACCACTTATCAAGCCACGACAACAGAAAGTGCTTGGTTTCCTGACAGTGATGTCAACAGAGAGTATAAACATCATAATTAACCATGTCTGGTCAAGTGGAATAAATCCTTCGGGAGGATATAATAAAATCAATAGGTGATTTGGCAATATATATCATTATGATTGTCATTTTATAGTGTTGGTTTCTCAAAAGCTAATGAACATGAAAAGCAGCACTAAACAACATAAAAGTAGAACACAGGGCCTCCATGGCCCTGACACGTTACTCAGCTACTATTCCCACAATCTCCAAAAATAGGAGAAAAAGAGAGGAAAAACTGCAGCCATTTCTTATTATATGGTTGTCTAGTCAGAAGGCAACAGGAAAAGCAGTAATAAAACGTCTGGCTTAAAGAAATAAAAAATGTTCTGTCGTGTTTGAGGGAGACACTGCTGGACCGCAGCTCTTTTAAGGCAGAAACAGTTTCAGGAACTAAGAAACTTGACAATAAAAGCCTGATGAATACCTGCTGTGCTTTACCTCCCTGGCTCAGTTACAATAGACCACAGCTGTAATAGGGCACTTACTGTGAAGCCTGAATCTAACTGTTATACCTGTTATACAACATCTTAGAGCCAATTATTATTCAACTGAACTACTTATAGGGATAGTTTGGATTATTTGATGTGAAGTTGTATGAGGTACTTTTTGATAGTCTATTACCTACAGTAGATGCCTGACAGCACAACCCCAGTTAGGTGAAGCAGAAAGGGGTGACATCTGAGATCACTTTGTTATGATTTGGTGCATGGTGCATGGATGACCACACTACAGACTGCATGAATTGTAGCCAATCACAAGTTGTAATAGGTCAAACAATGCTTGCGGTGATAGACTCAAAGTAAACCAATCATTTTTTTTCTAGATGTGAGCACAAAAAGGACAAAATGCATGTTTGACTGGAGGAGTTTCAATTCTACTGGTCACGCCATTCTTTTACAGTGTAACCCCGATTTGGTACGATACCCCACACACCAAATTAAGGACCAACATCCCAAAAAGAGATAATGTGACTTTTTGTGATCGCAGGTGTGACCACTGCTGCCCTTTGGTCCTCGCACTTCTGCCAGTGTTGCAGCTAGGCTGAAGAGAGCATTGTGTAATGTGGAAAACTGTGCTGCTGGGAAGGCCACTCTAATTGAATTGTAGACAAGAGTTCATTGAGAAGTGCTTTGGCTCTTCTTCTAATGCAAGTAAACAACCATTTAAATGGGTCATGTCTCTTCAGTGATTGGAAAACAGGGGGGAAGAAAAAGCAAGCAGCGGGTGGCCAGCATCTGAATGTAAACAATCTCTTTTTCAATGCCTGTCCAGCATTCAGGGGAGAGTGAAACATGTTAATTTGCACACTCTTTGAGCCAGGAGTTTACCATTCGCTCTCCCTGTGGCAAAGGGCCACCTTACAACGCACAAAACACGCACAAGTAAATCAAAACTAACAGAACAATAAAAGGTCTTCCCACGTTTACCTTGGACTTCAAAACAAACATAGCCATTAGTAGCATAAAAGGTGGCTTGTGGAGGGATATATTTGGGCTGGATCCTGGCCTGGGCTGGTTGGGGTTCCTGGGCCCCTGGGTTGGTTTGGAGCTTATTAAAATGCAAGAGGAAGGGCGCGCTGGATTTGCTGAGCCAAGGAAACACTTGTCTCTATTGTATGGCCCAATTTAGACCGGGCCCACCTGAACTTAAGCCCTAGCCTGTTTGTTGACCTGCTGAGTACATAAAGCTCAAGGTTTACCAAAGACAAAGTCATCCATTGTACGAATACAAAGCCTGAATGTGTTGCGTTGAAAGGTGTTGCTGTGTACAATACAGTCTATGACTTTCTTTGTCTTGTGATGAAATTAAAAGTCAACAGTGTTTGAGCCTTATTTATAGTTTGCCCAGTTCAGTTATCTTTTATTTTCTTTTGTGTAATTCTGTACACTACACCCAGCTGACAGTTTAACACCCAATATATCTAATACAATAGCTCTGTAATAAATTCTGCCTTTATTAAGACTTAAATTTTCAGTGCTTGTTGATTCAACTTTACTGTTATTTTGGAGGGTGCTGTTTATGGTGCTATAAAACTGTATTATATTAGCTTATAGTGAGAGGCGTGTCTGATCTTTGGTCAATCTTCAATTATATAAATTGGTGGTTGAAATATTAGACTCACTCCTCAGTACACCCCATTTATATCAATAAGGCATGGAATAATAGTATGGAAAATGCTAGCAATACAAGTCAACAGTAACACTAACTATTCAGGCTTTATTCTGCATTGCCAAGAATCTTGTGATACAATATATATAAGAGTGCAATTCAATATTTTGCAATATATTGCAATACTGTAAGCAAGGTGATATGTGGCTATTTTAAAATGCAATTTTAAGAAATCCATTAATATAAAGAATACCACTACATGTATAACATTTGAGTTTAAAAAAAAGTTGACCTTTAATGCAGTTAGAACAGAACAGCAGAGACAGAAAACAACACTGCTATGTAATTGACAAACTATCTGAAACTAGGGGCCAACCAATATTGGATTGTTGGTGCCAATATTAAAATTCTGAGAGATACATCAGACGATATTCTGAATATAGAACAAAACATAGAACATATACACAAGCACACAACTGGAAAAGTGGTTGACACTTGTGACAAAGATATATACTGTAGGCAGGATATTTTACAGTTAAAAAAATGTTGATGTCCAAAAATGACATCAGGGCACTGATAAAAAGAGCAAAATGTATATATTCAATCAGAACTTTGAAAAACAGTATACATTAAAATGCTGCCGATACATTAAAAAACAACAACAACCTGTATTATGTTCCGTTTTAAAAAAATGTTTTCATATTGGATTGCACATTTGCCAATACCAATACTGTGACAGGCCTATATTGGGCAAATAATGTCGGTCAACTGATATATTTGTCAGGTTCAACACCTCAGTATAATGGAAGCAATCGGGTCAATAATACCACAAACTGCACCCTCCATAATGAATATTAAGTTTCATCTAAACCTGTTCAAACAAAAATGTAACTTATAACCTTTATGGCAGTAATTCTATCGTCTGTTATATGAGAGTGCATAAAGTTTCAGATAAGCTCACTTCATAAAGTGGCTGCTGATTGTGTGTGTAGGCCTTCTGGGCAGTTAACCCATAATAGCTTGTCATGCTAGCTAATGTTATAGCAGCCCAGTCTTCACAGAAGCTCTCGTGGGCCAGACAGACGTGTGCTCGTGGGTCACAGAACGTCCACGCGCGACCACAGACAGTAGAGAGCAGCGCGTGAATGGAACGTTAGTAACCGTTGATTTGGACGTTGGAAGGTTCTTTTCTGTTTACCTGAAGCTCCGCCGCGTTCCAAACGTTTGTTACACAACCGACAGCAGCACAAACCGTGTTAGCATAATCAGCAACAAAACATGGCTAATGTTAATGAGCGCCGAAGACAGAGACAAAACAACTCGTTTCTCCGACTAAAGCGTATGTTTAAGAAGTGACAACTCCTCGCGGGTGTTGTTTACGGTATCAAATATGTTAATGTGATGTAAAGAGAAACACAGAAACCGAAACAAGCGCTTCGGCAGCCACCATATGAGCAGAAAACAGGGGAGAAGGGGATGAAAAGAGCACAGAAAACATACCGTGTTATGTTGTGGGGCTGTGAAACAGACGACAGACCGGGAGAGGCTTCACTCTTCACCTACTCCATCGTAGTTTTCCATTTCTTTGTCGTCTCACCTTTTACCATTTCAGGCTGGACATGAATTAGGTGAAATGATGATGGCTGCTCTCTAACATCTCTCGCATCACGTGGTAAAATGCTCCCAGCTGCTATGCTAGATTAGGACCTCCCCACTGACGGGCTGCAGCCTGAGCGAAGTTTGCTTCATGTTGGCATTGCGGTTCATGCAGATGCTATGGGGGTTTTGTTATTTAAATTTATTAGTAAATTTATTCATTTAAGTAAGGGAGGGGATAATGTTAATAATATTATCACTCCCGATTTACAGTACATTATCAGGTTTATTATTATTATTTATTACATGGTTTTATATATACATACATTTATATATGTAGAAACTTGCAACATGCTGGCTTCCTTAGAAGAGGACCCACACCCTCTGGAGATATAAATAGCTCATTCTGAATAAAACGCAACAATTCTTATTTTCAGGCAATGCCACACTAATGAAAACATCCTTATGAATAATATGTCCCATGTATGACAGTATAATTCATGTATTTTATATTTTAGCTCTTCTGACTAGAAAAGATGTTTTGTTAAATAATTTTTCTTGAGTGATTTCATTATCCTAAAGGCCCCTGTGGTAGCTATGTGGTGATACTACTACTACTACTAGTGAATTAATTATTAATTATAGCTACAATTAATGATAAACATAGTAAAGGCAGTACAAAAAGGGAGGAGGAGGAGGGGGAGTTTGTGACTGGGGCAGGGCCTTTCTGTGCAGAGTTTGCATGTTCTCCTCATGTCTGTGTGGGTTCTCTCCGGGTCTCCCGGCTTTCTCCCACAGTCCAAAGATATGCAGCATAATAGGTTAATTGTTGACTCTAAATTATTCATAGGTGTAAATGTGAGTGTGAGTGGTTGTCTGTCTCTATGTGTCAGCCCTGTGATGAACTGGCGACTTGTCCAGGATGTACCCCGCCTCTCGTCCCATGTTAGCTGGGACAGGCTGCAGCCCCCTGCAACCCCCAAGGATAAGCGGTTACAGACAATGAATGAATGAATGGATAAATTTAAACATACACACAGACACAAATTAAAGGGAGACACATGAAAAATAATCCATCAATATGTGGATGTAGCTACATGGAAATACTAAATGCTGATTTTATTGCTATTTTATTTTTAATGCCATTTTATTTTCAAAAGTAAGCATTGTTCACTTATTTGACAAAAATATAGGTCAATAAATATGAAATACAGTCTTGACATACAACATTTAAAAAAAGTAAACAAACAAACAAACAAACAAACAAAAACATTAAAGCCATAAATTGTGGTCTTCTGAAATATTAATTGGATGTCTATCATGAAAAAAAAAAAAAAAAAAACACCTTTAATTAAGATGGTAAATGTCCTCAGGAGCCTTTCCCCAATATAAAACTAACTTCAGTCCAGGACATCATCACCACTACAGAATCCTTTCAATGTGTAATCTGAACTGCAGACTACACTGGTCTCACATGCTGAACAAGTAAATTAGGACATCATACTGCCACTGTTCATTCACACCTTTGTTAGTCTGACAGGGATGAAAGAAGTTTGTTGAAGGAAAATCTAGAAAACATGAAATGGACACTGGTGTAACTCATTTTCATTCAGTTAAACCAGATAATTTCTTATTTTATTCTGCACTGTAATGAATCATAGGCCTCAGTAAGAATTACATAACAGAATACCTGGGAGCCACATGTAATGGTGATCAGATATGTTACAGGTTTTGATGAAAAGATTTGTTAACCTTATGATACTACTGAAACCGTGCTTTAAAGTGTTATTATTTGATTATTATTCCTTAATTGAGACTCTGAAATTCTTAAAAAAAAAAGTAAATCTGCAGTTAAATTACACAAAGATTTAAAACTATGACTATCCAACTGTCAGTGGCTATAGTATTGTGATGAGATGAGTATTTTTGTACTTTATTTATTACTAATGTCACTATTTATTTGTTAAATATTGTTGTTCACTAAAGTTTGTTGAAAAAATGGTGATCATATAAGCATCTATCTGATAATGAATAATGAAATATGTTTATGAGTTTTGAAATAATTAACAATAATCATAAAATACATTCAGCCCATGTTTAATGTTGTGACCATCATTGTAAACAAAGTTAAGTACTGTGTGTGTGTGTGTGTGTGTGTGTGTGTGTGTGTGTGTGTGTGTGTGTGTGTGTGTGTGTGTGGTAATGTGAGTTT
Source organism: Lutjanus erythropterus (assembly GCF_056507025.1). Lineage (NCBI taxonomy): Eukaryota > Metazoa > Chordata > Actinopteri > Lutjaniformes > Lutjanidae > Lutjanus > Lutjanus erythropterus. The sequence continues at coordinate 24,457,947 of NC_139322.1, forward strand.
CTGGGAAAGGTCAAGGTTGGGTTCACCCAAAGTCCTGGTTGTAACACAAGGGATGGTTTAACTTGCCAAGACCAAAAGACAGTTTGAGACGTGTAGTCTCTAGGGATGTATTTGTTTGCGCGACTGGTCATACCTAAGCGGTAAAACATGAATAGACTGTGGCTAAAACCAGGATGATCAGCCAAGGCAAATTATCAAGGGCATGCACTGTCTTAAACTGGTCCAGACATGTCATTGATCCCAAAACAAAGCTGGAGTGAAGATTCTCAGTCTCATTTGTGAGTCCTTGTTGCTCTGGTTGCTTTGAGTTTAGACCTTGTCTGTAGGTTTACACTCACAGTGAGAGCTTTTTATCTTTATAATGGCTATGTCCAAAACAAAAAGATATTTCTCCTCAGTTTTGTTGCGTTCTTGTGTCCTCCTAAAATGAATTTTACGAACAGGTCCTGGTCTGTCCTTAGGGCATGCATGTGATATGTGATGGCAAAAAGGAACGCTAATTGATAATTCACACTCCAGTCTGACAAGTACACACCCCGGATGACCCAACTTCACATGACATTATCGACAGCACCAGCTAACCATGACTGCTCACTGAAACAACACTGAAAACACTGGAGCTCTTTGTTGTTCAACTTGACCTTCAGGCCATTCAGCCCCTCGCTGACAGGGTTAAAAAAAAAAAGAAAAAAGAAAAGCAGAGAATGAGTGGAGATCCTAAATGACAGTCACTGCTGCTCAGTAAGTCACAATCATACTCCACTGACACACTGACCCCTGGGGAATGTCAAGTGTGACTGACAGGCGATTTGGACTGACATGGGTGATGCACCGTGTACATGACCTTCATGTTGCCAGACATATGATGCAGTCACTTCTAATCTTTCAAACAGATATCTCCAGGACCTCCTTTACAACACCGCAGTCCATTCATAAAGGGAGTGGAAACGAGCACAGTCGGTCAGTTTTTCCATAATAGTGACCACAGTAAATGATATCAGCTACTGTTAAATTTTAAATTTGTGTAACAGACAACTATAAAATTCTGCTCAGATTTTTATCCTCTGTTTATTTTAAACTGTCAGCACATACAGCGACAGAGAACAACATCAGCAGCATCACACCAAAGAAATGAAACAAATAATCAATTATTATCAATTAATAATCAATCAATTTAATATTGATGTTTACAAAAAATATAAGAATTATTTCACAAAATTACTACAAACTGCAAAAAAAAACTACTTTTCAGAAAAATTTGAACAATCCCGTAATGATATAAAAAACACATGGAACCTCATTAACGAATTATTGAATAAGAAAAAAGCCTCCACAACTATCCCATCTCAATTATTTGATGGTGTGAGAAATTATACTAATCTTTCTGACATAACAAATGGCTTCAATGATTTCTTTGTAAATATCGGTCCTTCCTTAGCTAAAGACATAGAGAATACAGATGAATCCGTCTTGGTGAATATCAGTGAGCAGTATCCTCGTATCAGTATGTTTGATCCCCCCACCTCTAAAGAAGTACATGACATTATATTGGATATGAAAAATTCTGGTCCAGGACATGATGAAATTAGAGCTAGTCTTGTAAAGAAGGTAGTCTTGTCTATTGTTGAGCCCCTCACCTATGTTCTAAGTCTATCCCTAAAAACAGGTGTTGTACCAAGCGACCTTAAATTAGCTAAAGTCACTCCACTATTTAAATCAGGTGATTCTAGCACATTTACTAATTATCGTCCCATATCTGTTTTACCTAGTTTTTCTAAAGTTTTAGAGAAACTAGTATATTCAAGAATTAAAAAACATTTAGATGAGAGCAACATACTGTACAGCCATCAATATGGTTTTCGGAAAAAAATGTCAACTGAAATGGCTCTCTTACAGCTTGTTCATAAAATCTCTACAGCTTTAGATAATAAAAAAATTTCTCTTGGCATATTCTTAGACTTGTCAAAAGCCTTTGATACTGTTGATCACAACATCCTTATTGCTAAGTTACAAAAATATGGCTTTCATGATGTTGCTCTGAAATGGTTGACTGATTATTTAAAGGACAGGGAACAATATGTATCTATAAATATACAAAATTCAAATAGAGCTAAGCTGCTTTGTGGGGTTCCTCAGGGTTCTATCCTTGGACCTCTCTTGTTTTTGATATATATGAATGATTTACCCAGGGTTTGTAATAATGTCCTGCCTCTTTTATTTGCTGATGACACATGTCTTATTGCTTCACATGAAAATTTTGGCACTCTGATTCAGGAAGCAAATGAAGAACTGTCATCAATCTCTAAATGGTTTCAGATGAACAAACTCTCTCTCAATATAAATAAATCTAATTTTATAATATTCTGTAATAAAAATAAAAAGTATTCAAAAGAAGAAGCCAAATTATTTATAGACAATATTGGAATTACTCAGGTTCCTCATATTAAATTCCTTGGTGTCATAGTAGACGAAAAATTAACATGGAAATACCATATTGAATTTGTCTGTAAAAAGACTATGAAGTCAATTGGAATTTTGAGTAGAGTTCGTTCATTGATAAATCATTCTTGTATTCTAACTTTTTATTACAGCTTAATTTATCCTTATATTATGTACTGTAACACCGTGTGGGCTGCCACAAGTCCCACTTTTCTCAATATGATTTTGTCAGTTCAAAAGAAGTTTTTGAGAATGATGAGTTTTGCTAAAAAATCTGATTCATCTGCTCCTTTTTTCATAAAATACAAACTGCTATCAATTTTTAATGTAAACATATATCAGACTTGTGTGTTCATGTACAAATATGTACACCTAACTCATCAATTGCCGAGCACTTTTCTGAATTTTTTTAAGTTTTCATCAGACATTCATTCCCATTATACAAGACACTCAAAAGACTTCCATCTTCCATATTGTCGGACTTCCCTGAACCAATACACATTGAAATACAGAGGACCATCTCTTTGGAATAATTTACCTATATCTCTACAATCAATTTCTACATCATCTTTGTTCAAAAAACATTTGAAAAAGTTTTTAATGAGCAAATAGCAGTTTTAATAAGCTTTTTTTTTCTTTTTTTTTTTTTTTTTCTTTTTTTTTTTTCTTTTTTTCCCTTTTTTGTTTGTCTTGTTTTTATGTTTGTTTGTTTTTTTGTTAATGCATCGCACCCTGTATGCTTCCATTTCTGTATATCAGTTTTATATCTATTTAGTCTTGACACCTTGAAGTTGTCAATATTAATTATATAGGGGAGGTATCTTTATAAGCCTTTTGGCTTCCAACCTCTCCTGCACAATGTTTTAATCTTTTGTTATTTTTTTGTCTTTGTATATATATATAATGTGCAAATAAAATAAACTAAACTAAACTAATAAACTAATAATAAAAAAAAAAACATAGGGGAGTATCAAACAAAAAAAAAGACAAAAACAATACAAATCTAACAAAATAAAATAAAGTAGAAATACAAATAAAAACAAAAACTTAAAACTTCAAATTTATCACATACATTAAATTTGATTTGACTGTTTTTTAAGGTGAGGAATCGATCAGTTTCATTTCCTTCATAAAAACAAAGACTTGTTTTCTGTTGGTAAATTTACAGGGGCCATGTGGAATTTGGCAAGAAGCAAAATTAGATTAATCGGAAAAAATGCACCAACAAGCATCTTTCTCCATTACATTGTAAAAATGTAAAAACAAAAAAGTTGAGAAAACTCAAAATCTCAAGGCAACTTACTTCAAAAGATGTTTGAGCCCAACTCAAAGTCTTAAGTTTTATCTTATTATCTTTTGTTTAGATAAATTACTTTACTTCTTCAGATAAACTTGAATATTTGAGTTTTAGAACCCCCCCAAAAATGTGTATTTCAAACTGTTAGCTATTTAAAGTGAATGGATAATATAAATATTGTTAACATCTCACTGTGATTTGAAACATATGTTTTTTGGGGGGTTTCTAAAACTCAGAGATCAAAAGAAAAAGAGTAAATTATCTCAACAAAATATTACAGACAAACTGTGTTTATTTTTACCTCAAAACATAAGAGTTTGATTCACATTCAACTCAATAACTAGTGACAGCATGTTTTCTCAACTTTTTTTTTTTTTTTTACAGTGTATATTCATAGCAACCAATAAGACATGTCTATAGTAAAGAGCAAAATCTGTTAAAATGTTCTCAGCATGACATTTTTTAACATCTTTCCATGGATGGGAGCCAGTTTGACAATGTAATTCACACAGAGACTTACATTAATGTCTCTCTTTAACTTCCGTAAGAAATGTTTCACTGGAGAGAACCAGTCTGCTCAGAATTTCCTCTAAATCTGCAGCAGCTCTGTGAGTCACAACAAACACCACAGCTCACCTGAGTGCTGGGAAATACTGCGACACTGTCGCCATCTAGTGGTTTCTTTGGAATAGACACTTTCTGCTTGAGTTTTTGAGACCATATGACTCCTCTTCATTTATTCACATGAATACTGAATTCCTTTCAGAATCATGTACTTAAATTGGCACATGATAGTACCTGTACTCATCCTGTAAAAATACAAAACATGAGGATCCACCCAAATCTGAAAACACTACACAGGAAAGCACAAATAATGTGATCAAAACAAGCATTTATTTAACACAGAATTGCTCATTATTATTTGGGAAAAATTAATTTCCAAAAAGGAAACACAGTAACATTAAGAGCACTGCTTTTTATTTTTAACTAAATACATTTTTACACAAGTTCTTCATTTAATATTACAATATTGTTATAATATAACATTAAAATATATGTATTAGGGATGTTAATCATTAATCAACTAACTGTTCTCAAGAATTTATCAATTAAAGATGTATTAACTGATTATTAATATGGTGAATAAGGAACTCACACTTAAAATGAGAAAAAACATATTCTGTATCATAATAATTATTAATGATCAGTTAATTAACTGATTCATAGATTTTCAACTAGTGGTTAAGGAAAATACACAAAATTTGTGACCCTAATATGTGTAATATTCTAGTACTGTGAACTGCAGTCAGATGAACACATCACATCCCAAGAATTTATATCTTCATTGTAGAATTTACATTTCCAACGCAAAACAGAGTATTTTCATTTATAAAACACTTTTTTCGAGTGTGTTATTGCTCAATGTCCCCCACTTAAAGGGGTGGTGGTGGGATTCAGACAGTCCATGAAACTTAGTTTTGGTAAAAATAGAAATAAGAAAGGAGAGAGGAGAGGAGAGGAGAGGAGAGGAGAGGAGAGGAGAGGAGAGGAGAGGAGAGGAGAGGAGAGGTATTGTATGACAATGTGAAAATATATTTCATAATTAATTATATGCCAATATTAAATCAACTTGATGCTTTGAATGCACAACAATTGCATTGCCAATGAATATTAGGTTAGATAATACAACGTTTGCCTAGTTATTGTGACTTCCAGTATAAAACACACCCACTTATGGTCTTCAATCCAAATCCAGATACAGAGACAGATCATTTTGTTGGCTGAACAGATACAGATACGGATGACGTCTCTGTGCATCTCGAGCTAAAATCTGCAGAGGTGAGTACTTGAATACTGAATGAAGATCCTCCTTCTCTTCACTTCCATCTTAACTTCATCATGCAAAATTTTCCCATTTGGCGTCTGGATTCTCTGTGACAAGGCCTGGAATTAATAGGACATCTTAAAATGACCTTATTTGTCCACTGTGTGAGGCGTCTGAAGGTAATATGGCTCATTTTACATCCTTGCTGGGGAACATAGCTTGGCGACTTGAATTACCTTCCCCTCAGCTCGTCTCCCAGTGAAAATCCCATTTTCCCATACGGTGATGGTGCAATGTGCTGAGCATGGTGATATCTCAGGGCCCCTCCACGGTGGAGGAGGGGAGAGCGCAGACATGCTTACTGCCTCCCTTTTAGAAACCATCATTTCAGCAGGATCGATAGTACGTCCCACTCCACGGCTGGCAGAGTGCACCGCCTCTATAGAGGGTTAGGAGGTGGAGGTTGGACAGCTGCACCAAGGCAAGTCCGAGCAGCACGCGCAGGCAGCCAAGGTGAATGATCGCATGCTGCGTCAGACGCTCTGCTCCTCACTCGTTCTGAGATGCAGTTTCTGAGGAGGACCAGTGGGTGGATGCTGTCCTCAAGCGGTGGGGTTGCAGTTGCAGGCAACATACTGATGAAGCCACAGAAGTAGTTCAGCCCGTCAGGTACTCTGTGTTCTGAGTTTCACAAACTGAGTCACAGACCAGCCCTGAGATGAGGAAAGATCTGCAGCCGATGCAGCTTGCATAAAATCCTCCTGATGCCTTTTTTTGAATCGTCCTACACCTCTTTGACTGTGCTGGAGGTTGAGCACTCAAATAGATTCATGCTGTAGGTGAGAAGACATCTCATGTTTCAGTGGACGGCTTGCAATATAAGACCTGTGCAGACAGTCCAGCTTTGTAAAGCAGAAATGTTTGGACAGCGATAAAAATAATCTTTAGCAGTTATTACAGTAGTGTGCATGGACAGTGAGGTATAGAAAATCAATCAGTCTGGGAATACTGACCTCAGCTTACTGTATAATGTTCAAGAGGAGCAGTGAGAAAACATTCCTTTAATTTACTTTTTTTATTTTAACCGGGATGATCCTTTTTTTTTTTTTTTTTTTTTTTTTTACTGTCCAACTAATCTGTTTATTATTTCCTCAATTAACTGATTAGTTGTTCGGTTAACAAAATCTCAGAAAATGCTGAAAAATGTCGACCACTGTTTCCAAAAGCCCAGGGTGACGTCCTCAAATGTCTTGTTCTGTCCGCAACCAAAAATATCCAGTTTACTGTGATGGAGGTGTAAAAATATAAAACATACACATTGAAGAACCTAAAATCATCAGACTTTTTTCCTTAGAAAATGTTTCAAACTGATTAATTGATACAAAATACAACTAATTTGACATAAAATCAATTAATCATTGCAGCTACTGATTTCTCTCCTATTCTCTCAAAAAAGAAAATGTTTAACCTTATTGTTTTAAAAGTTTGTTAAATGATTGATTATGAAAAGAGTTTCCAATTCAGTTAATCGGCTAATTCTTTCAGTTATATTTTTAAAATACACATCTACTGACATGGAGTCATGTTAGTTATTTATAATATTCCAAATTAAAGATGGAATACCTGCTAATTATTTCAAGCATTAAAGTAAGTTGTCTTTCCCTGTTAAAAGGGAAACGACCACAAACAAACTGAAGGATGACAAATTAAAGGAAAAACAAGTTTCATGTTTCAAAATTTGTCACTCTCTCTCTCTCCAACTTTTATTTCTTTATCTAAAAACTGAACTATTCAGTCAGATTGCAACTGATGAAAGTAATGCAATTACAGTTTCAAGCAGTTTCAAGGACTTTATCCAAAATTCAAGCACTTATCAAACCTGGAAAACACCACATTAAAATTCAAATGTTTTCAAAGATTTCCAGCACCCCTAAGAACACTGTTCCTCCCCCGATGAAGGATCTAAAGGAGAGAGGGTGTTGGATTCTTTACAGATTGTAAAGTCCCCTGATGGAAATTGTGATTTATGATTTTGGGCTATATAAATAAAATGTGACTTGATTAAAAGGATATAATATTGTAATTTGTACAAATTATAATTTTACAATAAAGAAGCAGCAGTAGAAACATGCAGACGTGTTTATCTACCCACTCTTTCAGTCATGTCTGTGTATTAACATGCGTCAGCAAACATGTATTTAGTGTGTGCTGTACTTGTTTGACTTTGAGAGGAGCGTTTGCTGGTTTAGAGTAGGGAAAGGGCGTCAGTGAAGAGAGGTGCACCACTGCGGGACAGGGGGATGTGGATGGGACAGGATGTGTGGTGCAGTACGAGATTCCCCTCTGCTCAGATCGCTGCTCATTTGTCAAGTTGCCTGCAGACTCTTGAATGGTGCATTGCTGCTAAAACACAGAGAGGCAATCAGCAGTGGAACAGCACACCTCCGGGGAAGGGTCTCAGGTGGAGGAGGAGGAGGAGGAGAGCCTCCTTGGGTGATCTGCAGATTACGGGGTCTTTTTCCTCAAGAAAAACTGCTCAGTACACGCCAGAGGGTCAAACTGAAGAAAGGTTTGTACTATTCTCGCTAAATTGTTTCATATCGAGAGACACTCGCATACATTTTTTACTGAATAAAAAGGAGCAGCAGGCTGGCATATTCATCAAATCCACCCTTAGGCCACAAAAAATGTTATTTTTGAGTTTGTTCTACTTGCAGTTTGCTGTCAGAAATGGACTAAACTGTCTAAAGCGCAGCGTCCCCTGAGTGCCGCAGGGAAACAGACATCACAGAACAAGGAGAATAATTGTTACATTTTCCATTTTCATAATAAAACATTTTTTTTTCTGTGTAGTTTCAATCATCCAACAGACTTTATTGTCATTAGTTTGGCTTACTCACACTGTCCTGGCATAGCGGCAGCATCGAGATGTTGTCCATGGTGGGACAGGCAGCGCAGCTGAGTTAGGTCACAGAGTTAAAGGAATAGTCTGGATTGTTTGACGTAGGGCTGTATGAGGTACTTATTAATACTCAGTGTATTACCTACAGTGCGGTGGTCAACACGCGCCCCAGTTTGGAGAAGCAGAGATGAGTACCAGCACAGAAGCCAGACAATTAACTACTGTGGACACATATGTGTGTGTGTATATAATAATTATTATTATTTTTAGGTTTTATGCCTTTAGAAGAAAAGAGGAGAGAGAGTGGGGAAATGACATGCACCAAAGGGCCACAGGTGGGAGTCGACCCACAGCCTCAGCACATGGGGTGAATACTCTACCAACTGAGCTACCAGGCCTCCCAGACAGCCTTTTCTAATGGGAAACCAATGTTATATAAGCCACATAGTGCTTTTTACAGATCAACCAAACTGCACAGGTGAAATCAGTAATTATACTTCACAGAACATATGAGTTGCTAGTCTACCTCTGCCTTGATCTGTTTGTTTGTTTGTGTTGCTGTGTGACTATCCTCCTTATAAAACACCAAAGTCAAACAATAACACACACAATAAATAAATAAATAAATAAATAAATAAATAAAAAGATCCAAGCAGAGATAGACAAGCAACTTCCATATTCTGCAAAGTAAAACTGATTTTCCCATGGAGTTTGGTTGGTTTGGAGAGAGTAATATTTGGCATAAATGACAGTGATTTCCCATCAGAAAAGGCTGTCTGACTGCTAAGCAGTGAAAATATTCTAAATATAGCATACACACAAACTGATATTGTTTTTTTCAGGTTGAAATCATCTTTGTTGCTGACACTGTCCTCAACAGTTAATTGCATAGCTTCTATACTGGTACTCCTCTCTGCTTCTCCAAACTAGGTGCCATCTACTGTAGGTAATACACTGATTATTGAATAAGTGCCTCATAAAACCCCACTTCAAATAATCCAAACTATCCCTTTAATAGCGGCCTGGCTCTGCTGGTAGACAAGCAGACCCACAGAGCTCAACCTGCAGATCCGAGCCAGAGACAGGGCCGGCAGGTGAGCGGCCCGTCTGTACTCTCATAGGGTGTAGTAGGCCATCCTCAGCTCACACAGCTCATCAGACAGCATCCAGGACGCGGGCCGGCCCTTCTCATCCGTCACACAGTGGTTTGGCAGATGGTGGATGCAGGCTCTCACGTGGTTAAGACTCTCCTGGCTGCCTTGGTAAGGCAAGTGTGCGTCCATAAGCTCAGTGTGGGACTCATCCAGAATGGAAATTGGCAGCTACAACACCGTCCTGGTCTGCAGAGAAAAAATTGAACAAAAATTGTGAACATGAATCAAGGAAGTGTATATCATATTTTCTAATCTCACTCATCAGCTGCAAAAAATAATGGAGCTGCCTTGAACTGAGGCCATGAATACATTTCATAAATTCACTGCTGTCCATCCTTATTCTCCTGGCTGTGGTGGATGAAAGTGTTATAACCCCCACATTCAGTGACATTAAGCCCACTGAGGAAGTCAAGTTCTTTGATGAGGTGACAATGAGCTTGGTATACCTGTCAGGGACGCAAAAACAAAGTGACAGTTTGTTTTAACTTACCTTCATCATAATACTAAATGGAAGACACTAAACAATGAAATTACAGCAGAAGAATAGCTCAGCATGTGAGAAACACAACACACCATGAGGACATGTTCAAGTTCAAGGACACAGAGGGAGTTTGGATGGAAAATCTGTCCCACTTCTTCATTACAGCTAAGAGTAAACAAACTGGTTCACAACAATCACATTGGCGAATATGTGGGGCGAGGGAGGCAAACCACATGACATTTTTTGGGAATGTCATAAATTACACTAGTTTTGGGGAAAATGTACACACTACAGTAATACTGTGCAATATTCAGTCCCTCCAGGAAGCTGCGACTGCAACAATTAAAGCAAATTCAAACAATCCCTGTGAAATCTGCATGACCTTGCACTTTTATAATTGTGTGCTAGCTGTTTAGACTGATTTTGAGCTACAAAAAGGTTTTGCTCTTATAAAGTTTTGTTAGAACTTCTGTTATCCTGAGCCTCTTTGGTAAAGTTATTTAAAACACTTAGCAGTGTGCAGTTTTGTTCTCCCTGGAAAAAGTTGCCTTTGATTTTCAATGAATTATACACACACACAAATCATAACTTTTTTGCTGCAATTTTTACTTGCTCCGAACACTTAAAACCATCGCAACATGCATCACATCTTTTTAGAAAAGCTGCTGTGAAATCAGGCATTTTAGGCTGCAACAATCCCAACAGAAGCACTGCAAAATCCTGGAGAGACTTTTGTTTCTCATTTATTTTGAGGCTATTTTTTGTTTTTACAGAGTTCAGAGGACTGCTAGAGAGCTGAACATTATGATGTCATAGTGAAGCTGACCTTTGACCTTTTGGATATAAAATGTCATCACTTCATCATTTTGTCCAATTAGATATTTGTGTGAATCTTTTTCATAATTAACCAATGAATTCTTGAGTAATGGGCAAAAATGTGTTTGGTGAGGTGACAGTGACCTTTGACCACAGAAACTTCATCGGCTCATCCCTGAATCTAAATAGATGTTTGTACCAACCTAAAGAAACTGAGGTCTTACATTAAGAAGAATGGGATGGACACGAGTTTACAGTGACTTTGGCCTCTGACCACCAAAATCTAAGCAGTTAATCATGGCGTCCAAGTGGACACTTGTGCAAAATTGAAGCAATTCAGCATTCTTGAGATATTGTGTTCACAAGAATGGGGTGACCTGAAAACATCCATCTTGTGGCCGCAGCTGTCACTGTCACTGTGGAGCCACAAAAAGACTTTTTGCAATTTGTGAATCACAGAGGTCCTTCAGTCACAAATGTGCATTTTCATCATCGCACCAAAGGATGCAGGGATCCACCTTTTTGTTTCCCAGTACCCCTCGATATCTGTGCAGAATACCAGATAACAGAGCAGTGAAATCTGTACACCACACTGCATAGAACTAACTTCACAAGGTTTTGTAAAGGTAACGTGGCCAGAGATTTCCGTGGTACTAAAAACCAAACAGGCGGCCCGCCATGACTGAATGAGTGTAATTGATAACAGCCACACAATAGACACAAAATGTTTAGATGACATTGACACTGTATTTAGAGTAGATCAATGGTGTCATGGCTGATACCCACTGTGCTTAATAAGGTCAGTCGGCAGTGATATCAGATCAGATCAGATCAAATTAGATGTTGCAGAACCACCTAGGCCTAATTAGAAAAAAAAAACTACCCGCAGTTGTTTAAAACTACGGTGCCAACAATAATAGCTTAAAATATATTTTTGTATCTGTTGCATTATATTATTATTGACTCAAAAATACAAGTTACAGTTACATCATTAATGGACAGATCTGCATGTTTTTAAGTTTCAGTAAGTGACAACACATTTACTATTGGCAAGTGCAAACCTTAATATTTATGTTTCTCAGTTAAAGGGAATGTTCACCTCAAAATCCAAAATACATTTAAAGATTTTTCCACTTACCTGTAGTGCTATTTATCATCTAGATTGTTTTGGTGTGAGTTGCCGAGTTTGGAGATGTCAGCCGAATGAATGTCTTCCCTCTCTTGAATATAATGGAACTAGAGTGAGACAGTTGCTGGGTGTAGTTCAGTGGAAAGAAAATTGAGTACCAAGGTCGTGACTTCTGGAAAGAGACGGTGCTGTTCAGTTTTCCAAACTTTTTTTTTTTGGTGTTTTGAGCACCACAAGCCGAGTGTCATCTAGCTCCATTATATGAGAGAGAAGACTGATATCACCAAGAGCACTACAAGTAAGAGGAAAAATAGTTCTGGTTGAACTGTCCCTTTGAATCTAAACAATAATCTGGTGATATTCTTTTTTTTATTGACAAAAAAATCCCACAAAATGATCAAAGCCAACAATGACTTAATACAACTACTAACCATTGTCTGTGTGTCTAAAGCCTGATATATGTTGATATATGTTACTCCTCTGTGCCACAGACCTCCACTCGTCACTGAGCCACGTTGTTGCACTGGGTTCATTATGTGCTCCTTCACTACAATAAACATGGCCACTGTAGTTTATTTCGAGTTGATCTCACATAGACTGTCCTGTTACTCACTTGTGCGCCCAATGTGTATTAATATTAATCTGCAGGTGAAAAAATGATCAATCACATCTGTATTTTTATGATAACAACACAATAAATTTACAACTAGGGCTGCAACTAATAATAACTTTCATAATTGATTAATCTCCTTCTTTCTCAACTATTCCACGAGTCTATAAAATGTCATAAAAATAATGAAAATTCCTGAACCAAAAGTGAGTATCCAAAAACAAAAGATATTTGGACATAAGAGAAAAAAAGAACACCTCCTCACATTGGAGCGGTTTGACTTTGTTGTTTCAAAGTGACTTAAAGAGTTGATTGATTAGTTAAAACAGTTGCCAATTCGATCGAAAATACTCACTAGTGCACCAAATGGGTGTTAATCCACAGGTGTAAATAGTTCTCAACAAATGCACTACTTCCTCCTGTTTGTGTACTTTTTCTCTAAAAAACTACAATCCCCAGCTGCTTGAGGAAATTACTGAGCCTTGTTAAATTTAAAGATAGATAGGCTGGGTCAGTCTGAAAGTACTCAGAAACAGACTCACGACCAATGAATTGTTGGTTTCCGTCTTTCATTTGAGAAAAATAACAATACCCAAAATATAAAATATATCTCTAGCTTCATCCTTCCATCCAGTGAAAAAAGGAGGTTACATTTTTCGAAATAGTTTAGCAATAAAAGAGAACTGTTAGTCATCCGAAAAAACAACACTGCTGGACGTCTGTATCTGCACAATGCATCACAGTACACTTATAGGAATACTGTATACTGCTATGGGTCCTAATCAAGAAGAAAGTGACATATATTGACATAGAATATACTCTAATACATCAGTTAAGCAACAGTCTTTCACACTACCTCTGAATATGAGTGCGTTCCTCCAGTTTATGACTCTTCTCATTAAGCTGCTTAGTTCTCAGAGGTGCTGGATTCTTGGTGAAGATGGTGGATATGTCAGGAATCACCCAGGAGCTGCCGCCGCCGCCGCTGCAGCTGAAATCCTTCACAGGCAGATACAGACATCAACAGGCCACTCTGGAGGAGTCTATAAGTTATCTTCATCCCTGTGTGCTACACCTGATTTTGACGGTAACAAATGGCAGCAGTGAAAGTAGGCCAGGAGTCAACACACATCTCCAGATGATGAGAGTTATTGTGGAGGATATGCAACACTCCTCCAAGAACCTGGAACGCAGAACACAATGCAGCAGGGAAAAAGACCAAAAATAACAAGAAGCTGCTGCTCGCCATCCCTGCAGATAAAAATGGCACACAAATAAAACTGGAGACTATATTCAGTGGAGTTGAGTTTTTTTTTTTTGCAATATTCACATTTTGTATAAAACACAAAGTTGTTTTTAGCCTTTCTACCACACAATTATAAAAAAGAACAGTAGCATTACAGTGATGGAGAGTGGCAGGTCCCTGTGAAGGATATTTTTCATCAAAATGAGGTCCTTGAGTGCTTTCAAGATGATAATTTTTTGTTTTTCAGAGTAAACTGATAAATTGAATTTGTTCAGAGTAAAGAAGGGTAATTTAGCTGAGAAAACATAATTACAGGTGGAATTTAGCCGGTTTACGGCTCACTGAGAATCTATATACTACTTTCACAGATAAGGCGAACACAAAGTCCAAAGTCTTTACTCTCCATACAGAGAAATATGTACCTCACCTGCCACACAGTGTACAAACTTAACCACAGTCATCTTAAAGGGAAACTACACCACTTTAATGTGGATATCCAGTGAGTACTGATGATAACTGTAGTCAATTGAAGCAAGTAATTCCCAAGTATGTGCTACATTGACTGAGAAAAGTTCTCCCGCTGCACCATCTGTTGATCCTCCTGCACCAGTGATGTCACGGAGATGTTGCTGGTGTTCAGGAAGAACTACAAGATATTTGTAGTTATATAAATTGGATTTCTAGTCTCTGCCTCTGCGTAACCAGGGGGTGTGCTAGATGAGTATTTTTGTAAACTTACCACTTTCTTTTGGCCAAGAAAGTAACAACTATAGGCAAGGGTAGGGATACACAGCAACATGGGTGTAGGTGTCAGAAGCTCGCCTGCAATGCATCTTGGTACATACAGGCACTCGCTGTACAGCTCCGCAAACAGAGGTTTTCTTGGTCAACACAGCACTGAGGAATTTATTGCTTCAATTGACTACATTTATAATTGTCACTGACTAGACATCCTCATGAAAAGTGCCACATTTTCCCTTCAAATACACAAAGAAGAGAAACACAGACAAAAACATAACTTATAGATAGGGATAAACAATATGCAAATTTTTCCATTTCATTTTCACAGAGAAAAATGAAAATGATGAGAATGTGATTTTTTTAGGGTCTGTACTAGAGACTGACATGTTTTAGGGAATCCTGTGGGACATGGGATTCCTGGTGGGATGGCAATCAATTTTACCATTCATCACAGGACTGGGACGGGCAGGAAAAAAGTCATTGGGAGCGGGCAGGAGAAGGAATCAAAATAACAATAAGTCAGGTTTTTTATATATAAATATGCAGCTCTAAAATAAAGAAATTCTAGTTTTTTTTATTTTGAACATAATGCTAGTTGTTCTGTTGTCTTTTTCTATTGTTTTTTTTATTTTTATTTTCTTCGACTGCTCTGGTGCTGGTTGGTTGCATCCACCTGACCAGTGCATGACATGTGTGGACTGTGGATTGGCAGGAACGGGATGGGATGAGAGTAGGGCTGCACAATATGGTGAAAAAAAGTCAAATTGTGAGTATTTTGACTGAAATTGCAATTGCGATATGTGATTAGATTAGTGGGAATGATCATTTTAGCATTGTAATTTTCATTTTTATTAAAAAAAATAATACTTGTGACATTGTTGGCGTCTGTACCAAACAAACATGTTTTCTTTCATCTGTAGAACAAGGTTTTTAGACCAGGGGATCTATGCCGCAATATCGTACCTCATACTTTTTTCTCACACATTTTTCCTTTCTCAAAAAAACTGCAATTTGGTTCTGCGATTTAGATAATGCACTTGACCACAGTGCGATTTCAATATCATTGTGATTAATTGTGCAACTCTTCACTCACACTCTTCCCACATTGGGACAAGACATGAGTATTTTTGTGAAAGTGGAATGGGACAGGGGTGAAATATACTCCAGTGTCACCCTCTAGTTTGGGTCTGGATCAAACAAGCAGGTTCTCTTAACACTGGAGAATATGATTTGTAGGTTGGGGCATCTCTGTAGCATTACGATGCTTCATTTTTAATGGTACGTTGCGACACATTTACCCTGCACCTGCAATGTGCACTTGTGATTTTGATAACGGCTCAAATAATTTCCCTACTTACAGAAAACAAACAATATTAGATGTCTGTGAAGGCCTAATCAAGTCTTCCCAGCTGCAGTCTCCCCCAGTTAAGGATGATGTGTGCATTATGCTTCACTACAACAGCAGAGTAGAGAGCAAACCGGCTGCTGCTGCTGACACCGACAGAGCCGCTGCTCATTCACCACAACAGAGCAGCCAGCTGTCAGAAGTTCAGCCACTCACCATAATGTCAATCCATCACAGACCTGTTACTACTATGTCTGGTACTGAGGGAGAAACCGATGACTCCTCACACTTCAGACGTTTCACATATCGAGCTCTGCCTTTCAAAACAGGATCTTTAATATAATAAATAGTGAGTAATGTCATAAGTGACTTTTTGACAGTGAAATTAAAAACGTTCGTTCCTCTGTGCACTTACAGTCATTCTTGTACAGCCACGTTTGACCTGTTTTGTCGTTGACAGTGTGTCTTTTTCACTCCACTTGGCCTTGGGAGGAGTCTGTTCAGCTTTACAAAATGAGGTCAACAAAGAAGCACTGGTGCAGTGAAACACACCACGCACCTTCTTTTTAGAAAATCCCATCATTCAGTCTGTCTCTGTGCCAGACTGACTGAACTGAACAAAGAAAGAAAAAGATTTTTGTGAAGTTAATTTATTGCTAGCTGGCTTCAATTACCTCCTCTCTGACTCTATTTTTCATTTGCAGTGTCAGATTTCCCCCGAGGATATCCCCTGTAACCACTTAATCACTTACACTCATTGAAATCTTTTTTTTAATTTTACATCTTGTCAAGATTTTTAGAAATAAATGCTAGTGTACTGTGCCCCCATAAAGTTTCAGTGTCCCAGGAGTCAGGTGTCAGTCAAGGCAATTCTCCTCCTTGACTGAGGACTACTGAGAATTAGTCTGAATTGATGAGTAAACCAAGCAAGCTGCTGAGCTTGTAAATCAATGTGTCTATTATCTTTTCCGGACAGATCAATGGAGCAGAGGAATGGGCTGTGAATGGCAAAAAAAAAACAAAAAAAACAACAACAAAAAAAACACTCAAATTCACCAGCCAATGGTTTGACTCGACTCCATTATTTGTGTGTGTCAAGAATGTCCATACTTTGACAGATAACCTTTCTTTCCCCTCAGATGAGTGTTACGTCACATTGGTTACAGCCCATGTCTGAAAAGACAGAGGTTCAATTTTCAAGACAAAGACCCCTCACAAGACAGAAAATATGCAGAGGACCCCCTCATAATTAGATGTAGCCTACTTTCTTTTTAACTTTACTTCTTCTTTGTGTGAAAAAACAACAGAAGAGTAATGTATTAGAAAGACATTAGCCATGTATTAACATTAGCCATGCACTGGTTACCCATAACAGACACACAAACACACATAAGAGAGCATGCTTCACTCTTAGTGTGTACATAAAATAAAATGTGGATTCTGCTCATTTTAAATAATATGCATATAAAATATAATAAAAAAAAAACATAACAAGAACAACAATAGGCCTAGTCTGGGACTTTAAGGGGGCTTTCACATCAGGGACCTGGAGTCCTCGACTACACCAATTCGTTTGATTCATGTGAACACTGTACTGTGTCCAGGCACAGTCCATTGATCCGTGCTCAGATCTATTTGAAACGGTGGTCTCAAATATGATGACGTTTACATCAAGTGTGAAAATGATTCAGACTAAAACGAGACAGTGGACAGTTATTGGGATCTTGTGGTCGGCAGGCTTTTCTACACCACAGCAACAATATAAACAAATATGGTGTAGGTGTTGATGCAAGTGTACTAAGATACAGAACATTTCTGTTGTTGAAAGCTGACCGGTCTGGTGGGCAATCGTACTCAGGCACAGCATGAGGCAATCAGTCAGGCATGCTTGACTGACGTGAGGGAGATTTATATATTTATTAGTTTAGAGTTAAGATTGTTAGATTAGTTTAAAATTAAATATTTGTTGAACTATGAAGCCCTTTGTAAAATAAATAATTCTTTTTTATCATGATGATTTAAACACGTTCTTTAAATTCTTCTCCTAGGAGTATCTTTCACATTAAAATGATAACAAAAGACGTAGTTTGATGACATTGTGAAGTGGCGTGGAATCATGGGAGTTGCTATGTTCACTTTTAAACAACTGTAGCTGATGAAAATCTATCTGACATGACTCAGGCAAAAACCGTGATCATTGAAGTTTTATTTACATTACGTTTACCCAAGTTCATCGACTATCCACACTTACTCATTCTGACGTGCTTGACGTATCCCGTGTTTTACCACAAGTTACAGCAGCTAGTGGCTAACTAGTGATGGCTAGCTGGAAACAAAGTTACCCTGAAAAAATTACAGATTTCTCTGCATTTACACTGCATTACATTTGGAATAATGTAAGGACACAGCTTAACAAAATATATACCATCACGCCCAGCATTTTTGGACAAGTTAATGCAGAAATGTTACATATTATAGGTGCAATGGGTGACTTATGGGTGACATGGGCTTGACTGGTGGGAGGAAGATTAATACATGTATTAAGAGGGTTTTTCTTTTAGATTAGAATGTAATGTTTGAACTATTTTAGATTTAAAAATGAAAATAGTTTTTGTTGAACTATGAAACCCTTTGCAAAATAAATAACAGTTAGAGCCACAGTGGGTCCCCAGACCACTATTTGACAATCACTGTGATAACAGGGTCTCTGTAGGTTTCAATAAATTAAATGTAAGACTTTTTAAGCCCTGCGTTAAGAACACTATGAATGCAATTTAAGGCCTATTTAACATTCATACTGGCAAAAAAAATACATGTATAGTTTGCACCAGTGTTCATTGGTTCAATGTTGATTTTGTTTTCACGGTAACATCATAAATCAAGTTTTAAGACCTGTCAAAATCATATTCAAAACTTTTTAAGCCCTAATGTTTTAAGGACCTGCAGAAACCCTGGATAGACATAAAAAAAAAGATCAATCACCTACTTAGGTAAACCTTTCCTATCAGCAGCAAAAACGCCAACAGTCAGGCAATTTTCACAGATCTTAACGTGGATCATAAACATAACAGAGCCGTGTGTGTCTGTGTGTGTGTACGCATTCAATGAACTGCACAGATGACTCAACTCTGAATCTCTGCGTATGATCCATGAGCCTTAACACACATTTACCCATTCTGCCCTTGGCTGGGCTAACGAGAGAGAATATTAAGAAGAGTGGAGAGCCAGAGGCGATGAGGTGACAGTAGCCAGGTAAAGCATAGCGAGGTAATCTAATAGGACATGTAAAAGGGCCCCTCCTCATGGCTTATTCATCACAGGGGATGCCATTACTGAGAACGGCGTGGGCTATGTGAGGGATATGCTGGCGGGGGCATTTTCCCTGGTGTCACCAAGTACAGAGGAGAGGACAGATGCTGCGAGGCTCTGCAGACTGATGCAGTAGCAGCACTGCATGCAGGGAATGACGCTCGGCTCTCAGCTGATGGCTGACAGTTTTTTGCATGATGCATACCTATGATTCATACTGACACTGATTGATATGGACAGCCTCATGTAGCGGATCCCCAACAGTAGGAGATGCTCCATTATGTGAGTTTTACTGATTCAGCAGTCTGTTCTCATAAGAGCAGAGGTACGAGCTAATCAGAGAGAAAAGCCTTCATATAACACACAAACTCTTAAGTGCTTAAAACAGGTAAGCACACCTTTACTTGATAGGTTCAAGGTTACTATGAGATGCATTCAGCTCATAATTTTTGGACTAGAGGACAAAAGATTGCAGGGTTCAACTGGGGGCACAGGCAGAACAAAGTCATGCAAAAAAAAAGAAAAGAAAAAAAAAAAAAGAAAAGCCTGGCTCCTGCAGTGAGAAGCAGAGAGCGCTGCACTGCTGCAGAGAGCAGCCAAGACGCTGCTGATGGCTAAAAAACGTACAGAATTTATAATGGAGCTACCATTATCCATACAGGGTGCATGCAGTGAGTGCGCTGCAAACGTCATCACGAGGAAAGTGAACCACCAAGTGCGTTTTTGTGAAGTAAAGACATTGCAGAAAAAGAGAAGTTCAACCTTATTGGCTGACTAAATGATGGATGATCTCACTCCTCACAGAGTTGTGCAACGCGCAAAAGAGAAATTCGGTTGGTCAAGATATTTCTATATTTTAGCGCAGTGCAGAATAGCACCAGTAGAACTGAGCGGTACATGGTGGAAAGGCAGGTAATAGGGAATTGCAGATTAAGGACATTTAACTTTTCTGAAGGAGGGTTTGTATCTGCGAGAATTGTGAAACTTTGAGCAAGTGTTGAAATAGTAACAACATTCACTTACAGATTTCTCATTTGTCAAAATGTGTGGTGATCTGTGTGCAATAATCCCGTGGTGTGCCTGTGTTTTGATAAAATATGATTCTTTACTATTTCTTATGAGTAAAATAAATAATTTTTTACCGTATCACCAGGTGACAAAGGATCATTTTGATATAAAACTAACTAAACATTTCAAGGCTGTGATTTTCCTTATTTAGCTGGACACAGTGTCACATTTTCTCATCTTTTTCTATGAACATTTTTTGAATTAAATCGTCTCAAATACATTTTTTTTACAACACATAGCAGGAGAAATCCTTCCAGACATGTTCAGAGGAAATTAGATTTCTGAGATATTGTGACAAGTTTCAAAGCACACCAGAGGAGATGTGCTCTCTGTGGAGCAAACTGTTCCTCACTGAGCTTCGAGCACGCTCATATCTCAAAGCAGCTTTTTGCTGTAGTGTGAAAATGAATAAAAGGAGGATGGAGAGTTATGTGTGTGCGTGGAGGGGGTCTCTCTTGTGAGGAGTCCTTTACACTGATGATTCTTAGGGGGTGTTTAGGGGGGGAGGGTGCAGAGAGGAGGGCAGACCGAAGATGTGCACACACACACTGACCCTGGAGGTTGCGTTCCCCTTTAAAAGTCCCATCCCACTCAGATACGCAGAGCTCATGCAGGATCTGCTGCGGCAGTGGGGGAACACTGCTGAGCTGTGCAGTTTGTGCTGCCAGCAAGCGTGCAAAGAAGAGGAGGGGGAGCGAGCGCGTACAGGAGGAGGAGGAGGAGGAGGAGGAGTGAGGCAGAGAGAGAGGAGTGAGGAGAGAGAGAGTGCAAACAATGTCATTCTGTTCAGGAGGCAATGCTGCAGTCAACTTTGCCGCGCCATGAAGGCACATCACCAGCGAGCATGAGGCTCAGAGTGAGTGCAGAGAAGTTTTCCTCCTCTCCGCCCCGAGTGCGATGCGGTCCGAGACTCATCTGTAGGTATACATTTATCTCCTCTCTGGTCTTATTTACCCTGTATGTTGTCTCCTTGTGTGTGTCTCTCTTTGCATAGGACGGTTCACTTCTTAAATCAGCCTTACAGGAGTTGATATGTCGGTTTGCATGCCTGCAGTGTTGAAGCTCCTGGCTGCTTCTGTCTCATCAGTGTCAGCCTCCTCTGCACCAGCAATAACCAGGCAGCAGCCAGCCAGTCAGTTAGCAGTCAGGCTCTACTGCTCCCTCATCCATGTTTAACGCATGGTACAGGCTGGAAATAGCAGCCGGCGTGTCAGATAGCGGCTGGTTGAGAGGACTCGCCATTTGACACAAGGACAAAAAAAAAAAAAAACTAACCAGGATGCAAAGAGTTCCCTCGGCTAGAGGAGACTTTTATCTTTGCTGACTTAGCTTTCAGAAGAGAACAGATAGTCCCAAGCTGACCACTTTTCTCTGCTAGTTGTGGGTTTATATTTAGCAGCATGTGTTAGTTGAGATGTTATATATGATGTTGAAAACTGGCGTGGAGGATGTAGTGTGTCAGTGCTCCTGTGCTGTCAGTGTCTGAGTGCTGAAATGCGGAAATGAGAATGAGGCTACAGTGGCCTGCATGGGACAGGGGAGCTGTGCTGCAGTCATGAAGTTGTGCTCTAGCTACTGGGACTTTTTCTGCTGTCCTAAAAGTGGATAGCAGGGCAGAGTGCAGCGTTTTGAGAAGATTTTTGGAGAGTTTAGCACAAACTGTATGAGAAGAATTACTGAGGTGTTTGTGCATGCGTTTAGTTAATTTTTTTTTTTATTTGTCTTTTGGACAGAAGCAGAAATGAACTTTTACATAAATATCTGTGCAGCAGCAGCAGTATCACAGCAACTCTTTTGTTCTAAAATTCGATGTTTCTACTTTTGTCTTTTATGCCATATTGCACCGTCTACGCTCAACTGCAAGCCCTTTCAAAGGCCATGTAAAAATAGTTTGTGGGCGAAAAAGCTTCATATAAAGTGAGTCAGTGTTTTAAAATTGTGCTGTGAAGCCTGTCTGGGAGGTCTGGATGATGGATTGAGGCAGGTCACTGCGCCTGGCTCGGTCAGCTCAGTGAGTTCACCTCAGGTAACTGTGCTAAGACCTTGAAAAAAGCGGGGCCCTGCATCGTCGGCAGCTGGCTCTTTGTGAGGCAGGAGCATCTCTTCTTTGGCCTTTTGGATTTTTTTTCCCCCACTGCAGGCATGCGGGCAAGTGTGGGGGGAACAAGAGATAGCCAAGTGTTCATAAGGTCCGCCGCACCACATCCGGAGCCTGACATCATCTCGGAACATCTGCAGTTCTCCTGCTCACACTTTTCACTGAGGGTGGGTGCTGCACTGCCAGCAAAGGAAATTGCCGCACTCACCTGATGTTCCTTGCGCCTCACTTCTGCCCTCCCCCCACCTCCCACCTCCTCTCTCCTCTCCTCTCCTCCTCCTCGTCTCCAGTTTCTCTACTGTAGTCTCTCTCAGAGGTACAGCTGCCCAGCACAGTGCTTCACCGGCATGCTTTGCACCTCTGTGATTCTGCCCCTCCTCCCTCCTCCTCTCTCCTCCTCTCTCCCCCCCTCTCCCCTGCTGAAAAAGTATGCAGCACATGCTCTCTCCATCCTCCTTGAGCAATTTGCCTGAGTGAATAGAGAAACCGAGAGAGAGGGAGAGGAGAAAAAAAAAGCCAGTGAGCCAGCAGCAGAACAGCAATCCTGCAGTGTCCTGCAGCAGCTGAGTTCCTGCAGTGCCGGCCTCTAACAGCACACACACACACACACACACACACACACAAGGATGCACATCGAGGAGACTATCATTCTCCCTCAGACACAGACAGTCCTTCAGTCACGTGACACAGTGGTGGTAAATGTGAGGGGAGAGCAGGCAGGCCTTCTCGCTCTGGCCCGGACTGAGCTGAGTTTAGAGACAGAACGCAAAGACACATGCACACACTCACACATGCACACACACTCTGCTCATGGAGCTCCACAGGGAGGCAATGGTGAGATTAGCCGGTTGCCCCCCTCCCTCCCGCACCCCCCCTCGATGGTGCATTGTCCCGTTGTAGCACTCCAGTTCCGATGATGTAATCAATGCAGCAAGCTTTGAACTTGCTGGGCTAGGGGTTCCTCCTACCCCCCTCCCCCCCTTGACTCCCCCCCAACTAACTAACACAGATGCAAGTGTGAGGCCTCAGCTGCAGGTAGGAAGATAGATGAATAAATTACATTTTTATGTGATGATTTAGTTATTAAAGGGCATAAAATAATTTCCTGTGAGTGGGCTAGCTCAATGATCACCCATATTTCACTCTTGTGCAAACAGATCCATAAATTAAAGAACTCAGTTTGGTGAAACTACTGCTGGCACTTTGTCAAAACGCTGCTGTGTGCAGTGCAGTGCAGTGCCGCATCACCACTTCTTCTAATAAATTAAAGCAACTATCTGCAGGCGAATACGCCTCTTCTGCTTTTTATACAAAGTTGCTCTAGTTGTTTCAGTGCAGGGAAAAGACAAACCTCTGAGCAGAGCAGAGCGCAAAGAAGTGCTTTGAGTTCTTTTTCTGGGCGTAACATCATAGTGACTTTGCTCTTTCATTGATAAGGTCATCAGTCTGTTGACGGGCTGCAGTGGAGAGCAGCAGCACCACTGATGTACAGTAGAGATGCTCAGGCAGCCAGATTGAGACCATATTGTAGCAGGTGAGTTTTGCTGAGCTGTTTCCTGCCACTGCACCCAGAATCTGCCTAGTGATCAACTTTCACTACAGCAGTGATGAACTGGCATCACCCCTCCTCTAGTTAAAAAAAAAAAAAAAGGCTAGCATTAGAGCGGCTCTGCATAATTAGCACTCATGGATGGTGATGATTCTGCACATTTGACACAGTTTAATGTGTCAGTTGCTAAAAAGAATGTAATGTACATTTGTATTTATATCTCTGTGATCCATCAGATAAGAGGATTCTTTCTCCGCTGCATTAATACATCGCTTACACCACAGATCCAGGGAAATATTAATATTTCACAAGTTTTAGATATCTTTCTGCACGCATTCCTTCGGATTTCCACAGTCATATATATAACTCATGCATATGGGCTTCATCTGTAA
Source organism: Lutjanus erythropterus (assembly GCF_056507025.1). Taxonomy (NCBI): domain Eukaryota; kingdom Metazoa; phylum Chordata; class Actinopteri; order Lutjaniformes; family Lutjanidae; genus Lutjanus; species Lutjanus erythropterus. The sequence continues at coordinate 24,482,348 of NC_139322.1, forward strand.
TTGATGTGACCTACTGTGGGTTACTGTGTAAGATGATTTGATGAATCAGCAGCTTTCATTAGTATGCTGTGCTGTTGGTGCCTGGTTACAGCTTCTATAAACTATTCATTCTGCTGTGCTAAAGATAAAGCAGGACTACTTGCTAATAAGAGTATGAATGAAGAGCAACACTATAGCTAAGATATTAATTTGACTTGCATCCATTCAGCCAAGGTTTTAGTGATAGCCAGAAAAGACAGACGACACAGTGAACTGCTTCCAGCCACTGGGCACAGAGGCTGAGAGGAGACAGAAGTCATAACCTGCAGGCAAACTGCTTTTTTTCATCAGTTATGATATAACAAAGATGATCTGACAAGTGAGTCCAATTCAAAAATGCTCCTCTCTTTTACACTTTTTCAGCCGGTTGCCGTCGTCATCTCACATCAGCTCATCAACTCTGCTTCTGTAGAGAAATCTGCTTTACAGAGTCCTACAGAGAATCAATCAATTCTCAATGTACCCTCACACCATTGATTGTTAATTAAACTTCAGTCAACAGTTATTTTGCTGTGAATATGAAATGATAATTGTTTTTGTTTTTTTTGTTTTTTTAGCATTTTTTATTTTATGTTTATTATTAATTATTAGTAATGCTATCATTTGTTAGTTTATCATTTGTATGTGTAATATAAAATAATTAGGTTATAAGTTATCTATTGTATCATAGCTGATAAGAGACTATCATAAGTAAATTTTGATTAAATCAGTAAACATTATAACATGTTACATGCTATATTAAGTATATGTTGTTGATTACAAAAAGATCTGTAAACCATTAAACCTACTACAAGGACTTTTAACTGGTTATGAAACAGTCAGTTTATTACCGATGCCTCTATGTGACCTACATTAGCAAACAAGACTGTCCACGAAAAGATAAACTATTTATGTAGTGTTATTCTTAATGCTTATTCTTAAAGATTTAAGAATAACCATGTATTTACATTTTCCCAAACAAAGTTATAGTGAGTAGTATGTTAGCCAGTTAAAAAGAAGCAGGAGGAGGATTTTGTGGTTATTATGGTGAAAACACTATCGCTTCTGATCTGTTCATAAACACACCAGAAAGCTGAGTGTTAAATCTCATTCCCAGGTTTAGTTTGTAAACTGTAAATAAAGATTATTTAGATGGCTATCATAAAGTCACAACTGATTATTATAATACCTTTTGTAATAACTTGCGTATGTTATGGATGTGAACTTACATAACATACTTATTTTAACCCAAAGCATGACCTTTTTCTTAAACCTGCCAACGTAGTTTATACCCTGGCATTACATATTTATTATCGTTACCTTGACCACGGAGCCTAGAGCTAGAGGGGTACCTACAGCATCAAAGCACACAGGGCCACTGGTCATTGCTGCTGTATTTGACAAACTGAAAGTGAGAACGTGTTGTCAATAGACCTGAGTATAAATTTTGACACAATATTAGTATTAAAAAACCGTACTTGATACCTCTTTCAATACCATGGCAAAAAATAAAGCCCTAGGCACACAAAATACACAGGGCCGGTACAGAAAAGGTCACTGAACACTGTCAGGTTTTGAGGACAATAAAAACTTAACTAAACTGAGGTTTTGAACAAGCACTTAGATCATTTCTTTTTTTATACACCTTTGGTACTTTCCATACTATCAAATGTTAGTGTTGTATTGTTTTTAAAAATGTGGTATTGAAAAAGTGTTGAAATATCAAAACTTAACCTGAACCCATAACCCTAACTGTCTCAAAAGATTATGGCAATGGTTAAAGTGGTAAAGTGGCAACTTTATAACGTTTATAATACTTTGTAAATGGTTAATGAATGTTTTGTAACTCATATATAAACATTATTTGACTGTTTGTTAACAGCAAATTAACTATTACCGAAAGATTATCTGTCAATTTAGCATTTATTAATATTATAACGTGTTACCACAATAACTCCTTCATGTGTCACAGTGTTGAGAGTAAAAGCTGTGTGAGTATGCTAACCTTGTGAAGCAGGCTGAGTCATGCTGGGTCTTTTTGCTGGGTTTCCCCCCTCTCTGATCCTCTGCTCCTCCCCCTCTGGTCTAGGAGCAGCAGGCTCATACACCCTGTCCGGCTGTTGGTGGCGTGTTGGAACATGCCTTGACTTGTTGTGCTGCCTGAGTGAAGCAGAGAGACAGAGACATCCATACAGACACACACATACAGAGAGAGGGAGAGAAGAGGCTTGTGGTCAACAGTTTGCCAGTGTGAAGTGACCCAACACAATGGGAGAGCCCTGCAGCACCCGGCGTGGACAGACTCCTGCTGATGTCAACACCAGAGTGCACTCACTGGAGACGAGGAGCGTGGATGGAGGAGCTCCACTGCTGTCTGGCTGCTAGGTGAGTGTCAAACTGTGTGTGAATAAAAGCCTCTGACATATAATATCACAACTGAGCACTTCTGTGAGGTTAATTGTTACTGCAGAGAGGAGCACAGCACACCTCTACTATAAGTAAAACTTCAGAAACACTAATTAGCGTGGGGAAATCAAAAGATGCTAAAACGAGGCCTTCAGATCTGCTTTAATACGGCCTGTAACTTGATTGAAGTATAAATGAGAAAATGTTAATTTGAAGTGTGCAGCTCTAAGTGTGGAAATGAAAGCGTCCAAGCCCAGCGTCGATGCTAACATGATGCCATGGTAACTATACAAAAGGTTATTGAATGCAGAGAACACACAGTTACCAATCACACAGTGGCACAGTAACCTCCAGCACAGACAGAGCACCACCAGTGACCCTTTCACCAGTTCCCCTGGGGAGCCTGTGATCATTGTCGTACCACAGTTTGATCCTCACAGAGAAGGACAGCTGTTTTTGCTATTGTTTTCTCCTTCCTCTGTTTAGAATGATGAAAGCAGTTTCCATCAGGAGGCGCAGCAGGCCACGTATCCTCACCAAACAGCAGAGTTCCTAATTTCTCACAACTGATTTGTTTCTGGTGTAAAAGTCATGGAATACTTTTTTTTAAAACACATTTAACTGAAATACTGACCATCTCTACCTTTACCTAGATATTATAGTTTTTAGTCAAAATAAATGTGATACTTTATTTTGTCAATCCCTAATACCAGCCTCACTGTAAAAATACTAAAATCTACATTATAAATCTTAATAAAAGTATAAGTGTAAATTAAGTGTTAAAGCAAAATTTGCTTAAAGAAGTCATTGTAGAGTAAAATGTTTCCTGTCAGTGTTTTACTGTTATATTTGATATTTTTTGGATTAATTCACAGCCGCTTTAATGTGTGTGTTGCATTTTACTGCTGTAGATGTTTGAGGTGAGCTCATTTGAACTATTTTATATTATGTTGGGTAGTTTAATCTACAGCAGTGCTTCATATTCTATAAGATCAACATATATTTGCACTATTTGAGAATTTACAGTATGTTATTTCAGAGCTGATGTGTATATCAGGATATATATATTGCAGCACAGCCTAAAAATATTAATATTATTAAAAGCCGTATCACTGAGCCCTAATGGGAGATTCAAAAAAGGCCTTATTTTCATTAGTGCCGTAAGACTATACACAAACTGTACAGAAAAAAAAGTAAATGAGTTGTGTCAGATGTCACACATAACTACTGGCTCCATGTTACTGATTAGCTCTACAGTCAAAACTCAAACACATTAATCACTCGTGTCTCAAATGATTATCATTTAGTGTCTTGTGTATCATGATCCGTGTAGTTTGCTTTTGTGTGGCCAAGCTTTAGTCCAGATAGTTACTGGGGCAACTCTGTTTTCTGGTAACCAGGGGTAGTGCTCATGGTGGGTACGACTCAAATCATTGAATTATTAACACACTGCAGTTTGACATACAATACTGTTAAGAAGATGCTGATGAAACCAATTCACACATCCCCCAAAAAAATGCAAAAACTTACTGAAAAATGTAGAGAATAAATTTCATGACCAGGCTTTTATTCCCTCTAATCATTTTCTATTGACTTAAAGTGGTTTTGAATTGTTAATTTGAAATTAAAATGCCTAAAAAGCAATATTAATATACAGACTCGTGCTAAATAAAGCTCAGAAGAGGCTAAGCTCCAGCAGCAGACATGCCATCATGTGTAGCATTGTTCAGAAACATGGCGCTACAGTAAATACTAGTGTCATTGTTGGCCATAAGATGATTAGGTTTGTGGAAAGGGGCTCTGGAGCAGAGAAGCATGACTGTTTGAGCGTTGTTAGCTGACACTGGAACAACCAGGAAATACACAGCAGAGGGGAGTGAGAAGGAGCAGTCGAGTGTACAGGGTTGTGATGTCACATAGACTTGTGTTTTTTAGCATCCAGAGTGATCCAGGAAGTATAGGTCTGGGGTTGGTATTTTTTTTCTTTTGCTTTTAAATTTGTTTTTAATTTGATAGGGCAGTAACATAATTATAATACAGAGTATGAGACTGATGTGTTGCACCAAGAGTTAATAGCTATGAATCATTTTAAACTCCGGTCCCTAGTTGGGGTTTTCCATGTGGGCCTACAGCGTCATTAAAATATACAGCTTCAAATATCATAAAACCACAACACACTATAGATATGAAAAATGCAATAAAATACATATACCATAATATCATACCACAATACAACATACACTAATATACCTTAGTAATTTAGAGTACAATTAGCTAAAAATGGGTACAGCTCCGGTTTGCTTTCAGCCAACACTTAACCTTTGTTGTAAACAATTTAATACTAGGAATTACTTTGATTTGTTGGTGATGTGTTCCAGAGCCTGTATAGAGAAAGCTAATAATCCAGATTTATTTAGAGCTACGATGTGTGTATGTGTGTCTTCGTGTTTTGGTGATGAAATGAGAGATCTACTGTGCTGCTGAGGAGATTTGTTGCCTGTAGTTTAAACATGTCATGAACTATAGATTTATTACGAGCATTACAAGTCTCATTACTTAAACAAATGCAAGTCTAAGACAAACACAGTCCGCATTTTGTTAAGGATTACACTTGATATTGTAGATGTGACACCTCTAGTGCTGTAATAAATTGACAAATATTCATTCTTAAGATAGATTAAAAAAACATGTATAAACAAATTAATGAAGTTTTGACGCTTTTGGCTTTTGTTCATTGGTGTGATGAGGCACCTCTATGCCTCAAAGTTGCCAATTAGATACCTACAATTCACAGATCCAAAGTCCTGCCGGTTCTGTTCAGCCAGATGCCGCAGTGTGTGTTAGATTAGATTCTGGGCGTCAGGCAATCTAGTTTCAAGAAGCCGACAGCAAGGATGCTGCCTTTTATGAACAAGGCAAAATGATAAAACTATACTTTTTCATACGATACTTTGCTCTCTGACAAATAATCTATCATCTCACAAAATAGACCAGATTTAGACTTTGCAGAAGTGTTTCAGTTCATCTAGATGCAAGAACACTGGCTATAAAATTACATTAATATATATATGAATGACTTGATTATTATTAATTAACAAAAAAATCTGAGAAAGCAGCAAATATCTGATTAAGAAATGGGTAAAGGAGTTTAAAAATCTCATGAAAGTATTTTGCACATCTGAAAATGAAAACAAGGCTCATCACTTTATATTATTTTTCAGGGTCTGAAAAAACAGGATCAGAGCTGAAATGACTGTTTGATCAACAGAAAATTAATCTGAAGCTATTGTGATAGTTCATTAATTGTTTTTATTAATAGTTGCTGTTGTTTTTGTAATTTTCCTCATTTGAGTTTCTCTATTGTGAAGGTTTTCCTTTGTATTGTGTGACTGTAAAATGTTATCCCTCATCTCCATCAAGACGCCACTTTGGATTTCAGGAAAGATGATTACTGATTAATTGAGAAAATAATTTGCACATTAAGCACTAATGAAATTAATTGTTAGTTGCAGTTGTATTAATATTGTTGCATTTTAATGTCCCTCTTGCTTCTAATTATATTTGCACCAGTATCCCACTCCTGCATCAGCACACATCAACTACAGTATGTGAGGAATATTGCCTATATTAGGACACATAAGTAATCCAATGCAAGTAATTCTATATTAGTATCTATTATTTAAGTCGACACCTGTGTCATATCAGTATAACCAATTAGAATAATATGCACTGACGTGTATTTTAAATTCTGTGAAAAGCACTTTGTACCTTCTTCTAGACGATCTAAATGTTCTTCTTCTCTCCTACTAAATTAATTCATGCAATATTCATCCAGACCTCACACTAATAATTACAAAAAAAATCTCTGACTATCTTTTTCTGTTTGGTCAATAGCGCAGAAATAGGAAGACACCGGTCTGGCAGTAAGACTGCACCCAGCCTGAGGCCTGAAACATATTTGTCGGCAGGTTTGAGAGCCGAAGCTCGCTGCTGCTCCTGCTGCTGCTGCTGTTTGCTGTGTGATGCAGTGAGGCAGCCGCTCATTCATTTAGCAGGCAGGGTGTTGTTTTCACTGGCATTCCTCAATCCTGTATTAGGGATTACATCAAGCCCTGAGCAGGAAGGAATTCCTGTCATCATGTGCTCAGTGAAGGCAGCGTCTGGCTCGCCACAAAGAGACACATGGATGCAGTCATTTGGCTGCCGAAAGCAGGTCAAGAGGTTCCTGTGTTTGTCAGCAGAGATCACTTTTGTCTGTGAGTGTAAGACAAGAGCTGACAAATAAATGTTTAGTGTTTGTATCAAAACTTACATTAGAGCAGTTTTCTTAGAAGTGTCTGAATTCTTTCTTTGACATTGGATAAGGTCAAAATGCGCCCAACCACCAATCAAGCGAGGAATTTCCAGTTATACAACCAAAAATGCGTCACAAAATACACCAAAAGCAGACATAGGGAGCTACAAATAGCCTTTCTGCGGATTTCAACAGGAAAGATACATCAGAGAGAGGACATTCATCCCTCCGGACACCTCTGTAGCTCCTTCATAATTCCCTATGTTCCTTCATTTGCTAGTGACTGCAGATCGCTCTCTAGTATCCATGTTGTCATGTCAGCAAAGCAGAGTCCACAGGGAGAGGGCAGTATGGAATGGTCAGCCGGCCCAAAAATAGCACTGCAGCGAGCAAACGCTACTGATAGCGAGGGGGTTTTAGCTGTTGTCCCTTGGCTACATAACCACACAGGCACTTGTGTTATATAGTACTCATGTGAACGGACAGTCACACGCAGACGCACACACATACAAATAGGTAGGAGCTAAATCAAACTGAGCTTTTTGTTGCAAAATCATGAGTCATGGTTAAGTCTATTCTTAGTTCGGGGGTGTTTGTGTTTGCCCAAGTTGTGTGCACTTAAAGTGATGCAGCACAAAAGGCTAGAGGAATATCAGGAATCTGTCTGGGAGTAAGCTTTGGGTCACTTTGGGCAGTGGAGCGGAGACTCATCAATGCATTGCAGTTATATAAAGCTAAGCCGGGTAGAAGAGAGCGCCTCTTTAAATCTTAATTTAAGATTTCTAAAAAAAAAGTGAATCCATCAAGATATTTAGTTTCATTTTACACTGACATGTATCAGGTCAAATCAGGTTTATTCCATGGACTAATTATTATGAAATCATTATTTCCTGTTTCTCTTATAGAGCGTCTGTGGGCATAGGACAACGCCACCCCCACAGGACTTTTACCATGAAGCGCAGGCATGACAAGTGCGAGTGTCCGCAGTGCCAGACTCACAGGTGGAGGTGCCACGGCAAAGACCAGTCAGGAGAGAGGCAGGCGGAGGGACGGTCGGACGGTTGGACGGTTGGACATGGCTCCTGTGGGTGTTTCTCTGGCAGTGTCTTAGCTGGTTGTTGTGAGGAGTGAGAACGAAGCAATCAGCAAGTATACTGCCGCAGAAATTCTTCGCAATAAGAGGCCCTGGGAACACAGCCGGCACAGGGAGAAAAAAATGTGCATCAGCATTGTAACAAACGTGGATCCTGCTGCTACTGTAAGTTTTTACATATGTGTGCTGACTTTGTAGAAAGAGCTGAGGACCTGATATACAAAATTACCTGAGGATATATCAACTGAGAGCATGGCCTTTTTGTTTACAGCCTGTCCAGTATTTACAATTGGATCAAGGCATCAAACTTCCACGCTGTCTTGTTCTCTATGATCCTCTGCTGCCATCTTGTGACTGAAAGCAACCTCCCTGCATGCTTTGTTCATTAAGCACTGCAGCAGTCTGTAAAACCTACATGGTCATTTTCTTTTTTTAATCTAAAATCCCTTTCACTCAGAAAATATGTCTTGGCTAATTTTCAGTTGCAAATGCATGTTGTTTCTGTCACCAAATTTAATTTTGCTTCATGAATTATGAGTATTTTTTTCTGGATGCTAATACATTAATATTGAATATGGCTGATTCCTAATTTATCAGTCGCAGCCGAATAATTTCTTCATGTCATAAATTATAACTGTAAAAAAAAAGGGGTGAATAAAAGTTGCATAAAGACAGATTCATTCATTTGCCTTGTTTGTTTTCACAGTACACACATTTTATAATTATGGAAAACTGGTGTTGTGTAAACCACTTTGCACTGTGTAAAAGCACTTTGAGACCCTTGAAAAAATGACGTTGCCATGCAAACACAAAAGACCTAATGAGTGCAGATGAGGCAGAACGGCCTGGATGCCAGGTGCACACTAATTTAGGTTTTCACAGACACAGCTAAATGTATAGTGTGCTCCTGACTTTGGCTTCAAAAAACAGCTTTTGTCTACAAACTCACAGAAACTGCAGCTGATTTATTAACACTTGATGGGGATAATTTTGTGCATTGTAAAACTGTGTGATTCTGATGATAATGCAGATGTGTTTGCTGCAGACTGCAGGACAGAAAAGACAACGCACCTCTGCATTGCTGCAAAAACAAAAAAGGGGTTGCAGATTTTCTGAGCTGCAGCAATGCAGAAGCAGTAAAATCCTGCCCTCACACAAGGTCACCGCTTTATGGCTTAAAATCCTTCTACTCTTTCAACTCTTTGGAGAAACACAATTATAAGGCCACCAAAGAATTAACAGCTGCTCGACACAAAGCAGGGAATTACTCATTACTCAAAAATGTCAAAAATGCTTACTTTATTATGGGGGGCCTCCGAGCCCAATGAACTGTTTGATAACGAGGAAATTTACTTTGAGGCTGCAAAAGGTGACCAACAGCAGCACATTTTAATTAAATTTGTATTATAATTTAATTTAAAAATTCTTTTATTGCCCTAGAATGTTGAGATAGTTCCTGTTCACTCAGGGCAACAATCTCAGGTTTTTCTACAATGTACGCATACAAGGTGGACTAAAAATGCAAAATGTTACTGTGAACTTCCTTTCAAAATTAAAATATGTGCTTCATTTGTACTCTACTACTTCTACTATACTGTTTTCCAGTTCTTTAAATCTGATGTTTCTGTCGGCTCTGTTAGCAATACAGCACAAGGATGGGGAATATTGAGAAATACAATTTTTTATCAAAGAAAAAGTGATATGTCCACAGAACATATAGAAATATGTTCTGTGGAATACCTGAAAATTCATAATACAGTAATAAGTGCCGTAATGATTGATAAAAGAATTGATTATTAAATCAGCACAAAATTAATTGGCAACAATGTTGATACTCAATTAGTCCTTCCAGTCATGTACTGAGCAAACTGACGGTCACTGTTTTATATAACTGTGAATTTGATAGCTTGAGATTTTGCAGCACTGGATGGACAAAACCAGCAACTTTAAGACATCACCTCGGGTTCTCTGAAAGTATGACTGGCATTTTTCAATGTTAATGACATTTTATTGAGCATGAAATGAATCCTGTTAAACCAAAAATTAATTAAAAGATTTATGAATGAAAATCATTAGCTGCCATCTAAATTACATTTTGGGAATGACTATCGGTGCTTTCAGAAGCTATATACACACGAGAACAGACTAAGGTAATGCCCTGTTTCTGTGGCATTAGCTAAAAAAATATCTCTTTCCTGTCCACGGCTCAAAATCATGTCGCAAATGATTTTACTGAGCAAATTAATATTACCCTATTTCACTGATCCTTTCATCCCAAATCTGGCTTCCAAATACCTTTAGAAATTATTCTGAAACACACTAATGAATTCAACAGGGATGCACAAGGTTGGATTATTGCCGATATCTGATAAAACGATATATTCTAACTCATTTTAGCCATCACTGATACCAATATAAAAACAATATTTTTTAATAGCAGAGACAGTGTCTCTCTAATAGTGGACCCAACATGATCATGTCTACTGTTATTGCTGAAATACAATGATTTTAAAAATGTACACGTTCCTTGGGCAAAATACGAAAATACTAACACTGATGAGGCGGTTAAAAAAAAAAACATTGTAATTATTTTGACAAATTTTGTGATTAGGGATTTGATTTAACAATAATGGGAATGATCGTTTTTGCATCAGAATTTTCAATTTCACTGAGAAAAACTATTGAAATCATGATGATGTGACATTTGTTGGGATCTGTACTAGTCAAACATGTTTTCTTATATGTGGAGAACAAAATTTGTGGGCCATGGCATCTCTGCAGCACTACAGACCTTCATTATAATGATGTTTTTTATCCTTGCCGTTCCTGCGATTTGGATATTGCATTTGGATACGTTGCAATTTCAATAACATTTTGATTAATTACTTGAAAAGTGCTTTAAAATATTCCAATTAATTGTGCAACCCTAAATTGTAGTGATAAAGGAACGTGATTTGGGTCTACCTTGCAAAACAGATGCGTAATCATTGCAAATACCAACTTTGTTTCCAACATTTCAGAAAACCTCCACACTGCAGACATATTTTCAGGCCAATAAGATATTTTATTTTAAAGCCTTTATTGGCCGATACCAATGACGTGAGCATCCCTAAAATTCAAGTCTTACGCAAAAGTGCTTTTAAGGAATTCCTTGATTATTTTACTGTCTATGCTTATTTAACTGTTTTCATTAGTATATAATTACCTGAAAATAAGAATACTTGTGTTTCCACTATCTTAGACTGAGCTCTGTATCTACAGAGTGCGGGTCCTTTATGATTCTGCCATGCTGGGAAAAAAAAATCCTACATACTGCTGCTTTAATGTATTCTTTTATTCTCCTCGTGCTATGATTCTTTTTGTTTACTTTTGTTATTTCTTTTACATTACTGTTTTATTGCCTTGCATTTACACAGCAAAGCACTTTTAATGTATTGACAAGCTTAAATAAGGAGTGTGGCAGCTGCTATGAAGTTCTATGGGCATTTTTTATTTTTTAATTTATATGTGAAAATCTCATTTAACGTTCTGTACTTGAATGCTACATGACCTGACTAGTGCAATGTGTTTAGCACTACAATGTTCATTTGTGACAAACTCGCCATAGCTTTACAAGGGTCAACCAAGTAAAGACCATTAGAGACTAAAATAGACCTATGAGTCTGCACACTATACCAGCTGACTGGCTTCTGCTTTTGGTTCCGGTTGGTGCAACGAGAAGAGGGACTAGAGGAGGCCGGGAGGGAGGGGTTAAAGACCGAGGGGAAAGTTTGTTTGGGTCCCTTTTAAACGATGTACGAAGTTTGTAAAGTTTTATGGCTCGACTGTTTCAAATGTCGCCTGGCGTTAAGGGGAGATAATGCGGGGAGATTTTGATAATTTCCTGATGTTGACAGCCACACTCGTATCCATGAGGTGACCGTATCTAAATACACTGAACGATGGCTAATGGAAATCAGACAGTTGTGTACTTGTCTGAGCAGATTATCGTGCTATTTTCGTGCACACTGTCGTTCCTGGGCTCCTCTCTCATCATCCTCACCTACATTATTTGGTCAGATTTGAGGACTACTCCAAGGAAGCTGCTGGTCTTCCTCTCGGTGTCCGACTGGCTGTCCGCCGTCTCCTACGCCTTCGGAGTCTGGAGAGTTTTCCACACAGACTCGCTCGACTGCGTCGTTCAGGGGTCGATATCCACTTTCGCCAACACTAGCTCCTTTTTCTGGACTGTGGCCATCGCTGTTTACCTGTATGTGTTCATCGTGAGGTCCAACCAAAGAGTTGCTGACAGCCTGGTGTTGTTTTTTCACCTTGTCAGGTAAGAGTGTCGAGTTGGTTGAATTTTTTTTTTTTTTCTCTTTCCTGTTTGGGCCAGCTTCAGTTGGATGCCGCGAATTTGTGACTCGAAGCATCTTGGGATATTTAGCTAGAAAGTTAACGACTGCGCATTATTTCAGTGTTTCGAGCAACCTGCTTCCTCAAATTTGAAAACAGCACAGGAGCTCATTTCAACTTAGTTTATGCCTTTAATATGTCTAGTTTGCTCGTATGAAAAAATAAAAACTAATTTAAAGACGATAAAGTTAGCCTCACTAGCTGCTCCAGCTATCGCAGCGTCAGGTGCTGGGTTTCCATGGTAACAGTGTGCAGCGTACCGTTCAGTCTCAAAGGAGATACTGACTGTCCAAATAAAAATGAAGGAGTTATCTGATCTATCTTCAGCTAAGAGAAATACAGATTTTTACGTGTGAAACTAGTGAACGCCTGCATGTGCCCATAAAACTACTGTTGCATAAGATAATTTGACCTTTATCTGGGTAGTTCTTTAAGCTTAATGTCTCAGAGGGCCACCTGATGTTACCATGACAACCTGACTCTCTAAAACTCCACCCCTGTTTATGAAATGTCCGAGATGGAGCTGCCAGGTGGGCCTCAGCAAAATGCTGATAAAATAAAGATATTGTATTATATAATTTGTGTATTATTATAAAATAATAGACATTAGCAAAATCTTATTCGGCATGCTCCTCTTTATAATTTTCTGCCAGTCAAAACATCATTCATGGTGTCAAAAGCTGTCAGCACTGACCTGGACCAGTCGGCGCCTGCCACAAGCTGCTATGCTCCTGAAATTTAGCTAGCTAGCTAGTACCAACTCACAACAACTGCATGTTTTTGAAATAGAAAAAAACATGATGAGCAAACCAACTGCTCAGTTGACAAAAACTCTGCTGTAATAATAAAAAAAAAATAATAATAATAAAAAAAATCCAAAGGACCCCTAGCTAAGACAAACAAGCAAATATGATGCAGTGTACTATGGATAAGGCTGTTAGGGACCCAGGTTGTTGGTCAAACTGCACATCACTATTTGTGGTATATTTGGCATGGACAACAAATGTGAAGGCTATTTAAATAGTATTTCTACTATGAGAATACTGGTCTGTTACCAAGAAAATGGCCTAAATGCTATATTAGAACTGAATGAGCACCAGTATAGAAACATTTACTTTTTATACCTGAATCTATTTATTATCACTTTCATCAGAAATAAAATTACACTCTGGTCCCATAATGACTAAATTATCTCTTACAAAGACACAATTATCTCTTATGTCTTTCTAAAAAGATTTAAACCTGTTTTTATGAGGCAAAATGAGGCCATTTCATTTGTACAGCACCTTTCAATAACAAGGCAATTAAAAGAGATTTATGTAAGATATAAAAAGTCATTCAGACAAAGTAGAAAACAACACGGGGCAATATAAAAAGACACATTATGTAAAAAGAGTAAAATGAAATGGAGAAATTGAATATAACCGAATAAATGGGAGAATTAAAATTTCAGTGTAATCACAATCCAAGATTTGGATGAATAATACTGAATTTGATTTAATAAAATACAGCGGCAGACAGGAATGTCTGAGCTAAACCCTTATTTAAATAACAGAGAGTTAGAGCAGACATCAAGTTTTCTGCAGAAACATGGTGTGTAGAAATTGAAGGCTCCTTCCACATGTTAAAGTCAAGCCATTCTTTGTTCTTTTACCTTTTCTGGAACACACCCTGCTTACAACTAACAGGAATCAAACATTCAGTTGTTTTTTTTATGTTGGTGAGTGAGCAACACTTGGAAATTTTCTGCAATTGCTTGTCTTTGTGCAGCTGATGAAATCAGATGACATGGATGTCGACTGACATCACCAGAGGAAACATTTAGGATTTAGTTCATTGACACTGAATTCTTGTTCCTCTTGTCAAGTCTAGTTCATGGAAATTGTTCTCACTTGGTGCAAAAGTAGACTTTAAAAAAAACGTTGATTCATTAGTACCTTAAGTAAAACTTCTAAATGAGATTAGTACAAATTATGTAACTAAATGCAGAAAGACTATATAACATTTGTTTTGACATCACATTCTCATTTTCGGCATGTTTGCTCTCATTTGTTTCACATCGGGTGTATTCTTGAGAGCATCCCATTTAGATGCTGTTAGACTATTGCATTAAGAGGAGAAAACATTTTTTAAATAATGAAGCAGGAAAATCCACTCTCTTAAATCATCACAAAGGTAGAGAAATGTTGACAATGACAACATCTAATAATCTTTAGTTTGCATGAGTCACATTTAAACAGATAAGATCGCTATAATTATTAGATCTTCACTGAGATGAGACGCCTGATGTATCACACAGTATTTGACTTTCATTTTATTGGTGCTAAAATGAAGGCACATTTTGTTATTTTTAAGCATAATTATTATCCTACGTGGAGAAGCTGCATGCTTTTTTATGTATAATTGTCCGCTACACCAACTACAAAAACCAGTTAAAGATCACAGCTGCACATCTGTTCAGGATGGGTTTTCTCCGGATTAAAATCTCCTCAAACAAGCGTTCACTGTTTAACAAGTATCTATTTGAAGGTTGCTTAAAGGTTTAGCAAACCACTTGTTTTAGACTCAACTTTCAATGCTCTAAATCAGCACATATGTTTGATCCTTTGTTGTCAGTTCTCCTCCTGCACATTAATGAGCTGTCCATGTTGATTGTGAAGATGTAAGGAGGGAGTTGATTCACTGTGCTGTATAATTGATCTATTTTTGGACACAAGAACATTTTCACCCCTGGGTATGCCTCACCGCAGTGTCTGTGGTTGTCATTCTAATTTTGTTTCTATGAATTCTCAAATGTTCCACTGAATTGAAGATCACACAATGGAGCCCTTCACCAAGGCGTGTATGCATAACAGAAAAACACACACACATAACAAGGCCTTAAGCACTGTGTTATAATCATCAGTTATGGACTGCCATGAAAATATAGTCTTCTTTTAGGTGGTGCTTTTATAGAAGACATAATGCTTCCAGGGAAAACATAGTGAGCATAGCTTCTTAAAATGTAGAAATAGTGGTTTTATTATGTACGGAGCTAAAGAAACACAACTGGTATGTCTCTGCACTGTGAACTACGTAACACAAACAGGCCTTAAGCACAAGATAATCTATCACATGCTGTCACATGACTTTGCAGTATTTGTGAGTGTTGTGCCTACCAAATATTTAAAGATGAACTTTTGAGGAAGTTGTGTTTAATCCTCTAAACTGTCTGTTTTGTGCTTAAGCTGGGGCGTTCCTCTGGCCATCACTGTTGCAGCCGTGTCCCTGAACAAGATTGGCTACGATGCATCAGAGGTGTCGGTGGGCTGGTGTTGGGTCAGGATTCATGCGTCTGACCGGGTACTGTGGATGCTGCTGACTGGAAAGATCTGGGAGTTCATGGCTTACCTCACCCTCCCTGTCCTCTACATTCTCATCAAGAGGCACATCCACATAGCGGTGAGAACCAAAACAGGTTTTTACTAGCTACATGCTAACTCTTATTACGAGTTGCAAAGGCAGCAACAGTGCAGTCATGTATTTTAATTGACTCATCCTAAGTCCCTCCCCTTCCCGCTCTGTGCTCCAATAAAAGTTGAGTGAGCTTCGTACCAGCGGACCTTCAGTCAGAGTGTTTTTGCCTCTGTCAACTTTATCCTTTCCTGTCATCTATGTCAAAAAGAAAATCAGATTTCAAAAATGGTAAAAGACCTTGCTGGGGTACCTGCAAGAGCAACTTATGGTCACATCTTAATTTGGCTAATGCTAGCAAAATGCTAGCTAATTTGTTAGCTAATCTACATTAAATGTTAGCTAGTCAGTTACGTCTGACAGCTAATGTTAGCAAAGAGTAATTTACATGACGCATTAGCTAGCTAGTTAGCCAGCATTTTGCTAACATTAGCTAATTTAAAATGTGATCATGTACAGTAGGCTTTATGTTGCTTTTACAGGTCCGCCAGCAACATCTGTTAACCATCTGTGAAGTTTGATTTTCTTATCAACACAGCATAATATAAGTACAGGAAACAGGAAAGGAGAACATTGCCTGAGGTTTCGCCGGATGCCAAGCTTGCTCAACTGTTATTGGAGCGCAGAGCTCCATTTAGGAGACTTAAGATGGGTAAATTCAAATTTAAAAGCACTCACACAGCATACACTATACCTCAGTCATCACTGTGCAAAGGTGAAATACAGAAAGAAAATTTTTTGATTTTTTTTATTCCCATTTGGGTTTGGATAAATACACATACTGATGAATAATAATGATACATGCATCAATGTCATGTCATGTCATTTTTAATCAAATGAACACCCCAAAGTCCTTAGGATTCATCATGTGGGCACTATTGGCATAAAATTTCATGGCAAGCCATCTACTACTACAAAATATTTTACTCAAAGTTTTCTAGCATGAAAGTCAGGGGATCATTTCAAAGTCAGTAGGATTCATCTTTTGAGGACCATGAATGTCTCTGGAAGTATAGAAATCCATCTAATAATTGTCGAAATATTTCAGTCTTGACCAAAGCAGTGGACCGACCAGTCAGCATCAACATAGCCTGTAGCCACCATGATGGTTTAAAACCTCTATCTCAAAAAGGCCATGGTCTCCGAATTTTATTGAACTCTTATCAACAAATTTAGGCAGTGTCATGGAAACAAAGCCCACATTAAAACAAAAACTCAACCTCCTTAGTAGAGGCAGTTGTTTGTTTTATGTCAGCGAGTGTGTCAGGACAGGTGTTGAAAATTAGCATCCACTACAAAACGATTAGAAAACTGTACAAGTTCACATATCTCATTCTCTTTGTTTTTATTCATATTTTTGATTTTCTGAGTCATGCTTTCATATATATATTTCAAACCTCTGTCTTGACGCAGCATGCTGCCCTGTCCGAGTATCGTCCCATCTTGGCCAACAGGCCTCAGTCACACTCCTTCTCCTCCATGGCTGATATGAAGCTAACACTCATTCCCATCATCTTCATCATCCTGCGCATCTGGAGCACAGTGCGCTTCATACTGCTGCTGGCCGGCTCTGCAGCCAGACAGAACCCAGTGCTGGTCACTCTACATGTGAGTTTAAAGTTTCTTTTAAACCGATGATGTCCTATATGAAAGATAATCCCATTTAATTTCAATATTTAATCTATGCTTTACTTCTCCTGCTTAATGCTACTTCATCCTTTCGATTGTGTGTGTGTGTATCTGAGTTGTTTTGTGTGTGACAGCAGTGAGTATATGTGCTGTTTATCTGGTGTGAAATTTGTAATGGTGTGATAGCATCCCGTCAAGCCTGTGAATCATCACACATTCGGAATGAAAAGCTTTCTGTGTTAACCGATGTTTATGAACATCTGAGTAGAGTAGCAGCATAGTAACTACTCAAAATCTCTTTTCACTCTAAATGAGTTTGAAATATAATAAAAGCTAATACCTTCCTGGACAGTTTTATTAAATCATATTGTCACTGTAAGTGTATGTATTTTTTATATAATATAATAATACAAACATTCGTGAGTCATTTAGTCATTTAAACAAATATGGCAGTCCAGTATTGACTGTCCACTTGTGATCGTCATTGGCTGACCTCATAATATAATGTGATCTCTTCATCAGATAATAATATGAATATGAGGTTTTGTTACATTTTCAACCCATTAAAGGTTAATTTTGGTATTTTCCAACCTGGACCGTGTTTTCCCATGTTTTTGTGTCTAAGTGACTAATGTGGACAACAATTTTTGCAGTCTCTCCAGTGTTGAAAAAGAGTACTGCAGTCGGCAGAAGCAAAACTAAGCTACATTGTAATCCCTCCAGGCAATTGTGCACCGTCAGAGTATGTCCACTAAAACGGTTTGTTTTGCTACTGACTCACTGGCTCAGATTCTTATTGTTAAGTGTGGATTGCTAAAGAGAATAATACGTTTTCTTGGTCTGGTTTGGTCGAAATAAATGCTTAATTTACTGCATTAGATGTGAAAACATTGGGAGAGGAGCGAGAGGGAGGCAGGACATCAGAGAAGCAGCGAGAGAAATGGCAGGTACAGCCACCTCTGTGAATATAGGGCTTATTTTGACCGAGCAACCTGAGTTGGTGGTTGTTGGGACAGTGAAAAGATGTAAGTTTGAGTGAGTTTTGAATTTGAATAAAGTTTGTCTCAGATCTTGTCCTAACTGCATGCTAGCAGCATAACATCACACGCTCTCTGTCCACTCTGAATCTGTTCAAATATGCAGTTCTGTGACAGAGGATGATGATTGATGATGATGTTTAACTGACTTTATCAATGGTTTCATCATGTTGCCCAGGCTGCACAGTATCTGTTCACTCTCTGTCTGTCTCTGTCTGACTGCAGAGAGTCAGAGTCTGCATCACACTCATCAAAATGATGATGAAGAAGGTGAATTTGAACATTTATCTGTCAGTGGCTGGTAGATGTTCACATTTTAATAAGTTAATTTCTTATCTTGTGACACCAGTCAGCTCTAAAACAAACTGGAGATGTAACAACTCTAGTAAAAGGTGGGTGGGTACTTGCTCCCACGTTTGTACTATTTAAACTGAAAGCACAAGTTTTATATTGTTACCTTTGTATTGTTTCCTACTGGAAATGACGTACATTACAGCCAACAGCAATCAGCTTCGTATCCTTGAGGCACATTTACCTTGATAAGCAGCTCCCTGCTGATCTGCCTACAGGCTACTATCACCTTATTTAGGTTTCTCTTGTTGTATAAGAAAGTATCATATAGATAACTCCTCATCTTAACTCCGTGAATCAGCTGTTTTGCAGGGCTTCCAACAGAAACGACAGGAATAAATAGAAATGTGCATGTGACAAAAGTTCTGTTCAAAACTCCCACCACATCGCGTTGCACTGTTTTGCTCACGACCTGTTAGGACATTCTCAAAAAGAATGACGCTCATCTCGTATGCAGTTGGGACAAGATGTTAGGATGATAAAATTACTGTTTCTTTAAAGGCAGTCTGGTTAGTTTGGCGAGCATTAAAGCAGCTGTTTCTGGTTAACGTATCTTTCTCTTTGACAAAAGGTCTATCTCTGCAGGGATTCTTTCCATGATGTTGTGGCATTTAGACTAACAATCTGAGCCTGTCAAAGGCAAAAACAAGCATTTTTAGTGGACTTATTTTGACAGTGAACATAGAGATTACGTTGTACCTTTGTTTCTCTTCTGCCGGCTGCAGTGCTCTCCTTCAATACTGGAGCAATATCAAATATTGTTGTCCCCAGTAGTCGCTTAGACACAAAAACATGGGGCCATAGGATTCAGGCTGTAAAATACCAATGTTACCCTTTATAGGACAATGTATCCCCAAAAAAATAATCTACTACTGCCACACTTCCCTTAAGGACTTTAATTTGTACCCAACAGGGAATAGGCAACACCTCGCAGGGAGCAGCCAACTGCATCATGTTTGTATTGCTCACTCGGCCAATCCGCACACGCCTCTGCACGGCGCTCTGCTGCTGCTCAAAGCCTCGAGCGGAGGAGCAGCACTCACATGAGGCCCCTCAGAGGCTGCGCCCTGGACAGGACCCGTCCACACAAAGAGATGAAGAAGATGGCACCAGTCGAGTCCAGACCGATAGATGATACTTGATTCTGTGGATGTGAAGCCAGAGTCAGGCTGACGTGAAAGCATCGCTGAACGTTGAGCGTCCTTACAGGAAGTGCCGGCAGAGAGGGTCGGAGATGCTGCATCTGCGTCAACATGCCTGCACTTTGTGTGTCAAGGTTGATGCTTCCTGACTCTGTACTGTTCAGTGTTTCAGACTGAATATGTTGTATATAAATACTGTAGTTTCATTTCACTTTAAGTTGTTCTTTGGACAAGTTTTCTGGTTAAATTTTGGACAGTCGTCCACTCGGTGAAAGGTTTAGCAGCTTTATTTATGATGTGTACTGTGTGGATTCACTTACATTCTGAGCTTATCATCACTGTGAAATGAATATTCTGTTTCCACTGAGTATTCAAGCGTTATAATTGTAGGGAAAAATACTCATGTTTTGGTGCCTGTTTGCGTTAAGTTAATAACTAATAAAAAACTGTATGGCATTCTCACTTTATGTGATTAACGTACTGTAAATTTGTTTGAACTTTTTGAACTGTTACTGGAGTTTCACAGAAAGCCTTAAATAATGACCCACCCAAAATCGTATCTTTGGTCGGTTTGATTTCACGTCAGTTAGAGCTGATTCACAGCAGAAAAAACAACAACATAATCTTCAGTTCATTTATCTGCAGTTGATCTGTGTCCTCAGTCATTGTTTTGCTGAATATGGCTACATTAAATACACATAATACATGTTACAGAGCTTTGAGAAGGGAAACAGCAC
Organism: Lutjanus erythropterus; assembly: GCF_056507025.1. Lineage (NCBI taxonomy): Eukaryota > Metazoa > Chordata > Actinopteri > Lutjaniformes > Lutjanidae > Lutjanus > Lutjanus erythropterus. The sequence goes on from NC_139322.1 coordinate 24,502,903, forward strand.
AACATGGAATTTCGGTGAATCAGCTAGTCTCTCTAGTGGATGAATTGCATAGAAGAAAATGATGGTGCAGGAACGTGTATTTATCTCTGTGTCAATAAAAACATGAGGACTTTTATCGGTCATAAGATGTATGGTGGCTGAATGCATCTTCAAAACCAATGGTTGCAATCTGCCATAAAATGTTTTGATTTTTGTGTTTACTTTTATAAGAGTTTCCTAGTTTACTAAGTAATTTTCCTATCTAAGTTTAACCTAGCAAGCTACGTCACAACTTGGTGCATCAAAATTTACCAGAATGCAGGAAACAAAGTATTTGATGCTCAAAATGTCTGAGGGGAGGACCAGACCAGACCTCCACTTTCTATGTTTTCCACCCAGTGTTGTTAACATTTTACAGCCATCTTTCAAGCAAGATTTTTATTTTTTAATTTTGGGTAGATCTCAACTTTTTTCTGCTATATAACTTTTATAGAAAATAATTTTCCAATGTATGTCCAATGTAAAGGTTTGTGTGCAGGAAAATTGATTTTTTTTTTTTTTTTTAAACAATCTCTTTAAAAACACGATAAATAAAACTGAGATACGGCACAGTTTTCTATCAGTGTTACAACCTGAGGTACAATAATACCAGAATTAAAAAGAATATATGGTATATAATATGGTATTTATTGTGATATTAAAAAACAGACCACTTGAAAAAATGTCCTTAATTAATGAATAAATCTGATGTGTACAGCGTTGTTGTTCATATAAATAGGTTTTTCCTTTTAACTTAAAGTCCTTCTGCATTCCTTCTTTAATAAAAGAAAAGAAAAGAAATCAGCCATGACCTAAATATGCAAAAAGGTACAAAAAACTGGCATGAGTTATCATGTAATAATGAATCTTTGAATTATGTATGTACAATTTTAAAACAAAAACACTGCAGCAGTTGATACCAGTCCTTCCTTTTATAAGAAATAATAAAAGATATACCCGTGTAATATCACAGTAAATAATGTCGTAGTACAGTAGTACATTAAAATACAAAACATTCTCTTATGATGCTCATATCAGATATTAATTTCTTTGATGTCTTTGTCTTTCATTACTCAACCTTTTCATTGTTGCTTCACTCCATCGTTGCAACATTTTAGCGCGACATTGTTCGGTCATTGTGGTCAGGTTGCATGACCTGTCATCATCATCACATGTCATCCTTCCTCCTTGAAACCCGGGCCTCACTTCTCCTTTGACCCCCTGCTGTTGTTGGCTCCCGTTTGTCCGACTGAGCTGCAGGCCAAAGGCATACCAACGAGGAGCCTGAACCCACTGACCCTCGCAGGACTGACCTGGTTTACCACTTCCTATAGTTGCCTCAGCTCTTTAAAATATTGTCTAAGATGCATTAAGCCTTAATGAGCCTGCCACAGAGATGAAGAGCTAGATTCAAATAAGATTCATTACTGTGGTGATTGTTAGTAAAGGTGAGGAAGGAGAAATTCCACCATGTTGACAGCCAATTATCTCTTATCCTCAAGCCTGACTCTCACAAAGGGCAAGTGCTTATTTAGGAAGTCCTGTATGCTCTCTGCTGGTCTGTTTGATGAATTGGCAAAGCAGAAGTAGATGATAATATGCCTTTACATTGGGTCCGACCTTTAATCATAAACCCCATTTCCAAAAATGTTGGGCTGCTGCGTAAAATGTAAATAAAAACATAATACAACAAGTCCTGCATGCAGGTTTTCATTTTTAGACCCATTAATTTAGTTCTGCAGACAATAAAGTATTACATTGACGTCAGTGAGAGTGATTAAGCATGATAAAATATTCTGCTTGTGATCAGTGCATCATAGTGATTTTGTAAATTGGTGAGTAATATTGGTCTCTTATAGCCTGAGAAAAGAAAGAGTCATCTGGCCTAAATGCACCAGATGCTTTCCTCACACCGTCTCTGACTCCGCCCACTGGCTGCTGAGCCAGGAGGAAACACTTGATATCGGTCATCAAGAAAATGTCTGTGTCCATTTTGGCAGCATTTAAAAGAAAACTTGTGGAGATACAGATGTTAATTGATTTGATGTGTTGAGGAAATTTCAGCTCTGTAGGATGTACAGTTGATTTTTAAAAGAGTTAGAAAAATTATTACCAAATTTCATGCATAAACTTGAGTCATGATCCGAGATCATGCAACGTAATTTTCATACAAATTCATGCAGCCTATTATGAGACATAAAGCTTTTGCATTTGTGACGCCCCCTAGAGGTGAAACACAATGTCCTTTAATATGTAAGCTTAGTGAACACTTCTGAACATGTCTCAATTTTCATGTTTATATCTCAGTGCATTTATGAGGTATTACAGATTTGATTTGAAAGGCTTGAGAAATCCAAATGGACTGACAAATCAAAATTCCTTTGATAACTTTAGATCAGCAAAGTCTGTAGATGATGCTGACTCATTTTCAATTAATGTTTTTTATCTCATATATATATATTTTTTTAATCAAATAGTAAAGACTTTTGATCTCGTAAGTTTAACCTTTTATCTCAGAATAATGACTTTTTATCTCATTATTTTGGTGTTTTTAATCTCATAACTGTGACTTTTTATCTCACAATAATTACTTTTTTTAATCTCATAATAATTACTTTTTATATAAGTTTGAAACTCCGAGTTCGGTGTGATAAATGTGATGATGTCTTTAACTGTTTTTCTATGTTTCTGGCTGATGGCAGCTCTGATCTCGAACACACTCTGTAATGGAATATTGAGTGACGCTCTTGTTTTTGGTTTACAATATTATTATCTGACTGACACAGTCTACCTGGGATTTAGGCTACCAGTAATACCTTTTGGCACTAGATACAGTAGCTTAAATGACCTTGGGTTATTGGCATACTGTACTTTCCTGAAACGATAACGGCCTGTCTCCATAAAGCCTGGTGCTCTCTTTTGTGGAGTTAAATTAAGGCCCTGGTGAAGGTACATTACTGTGCAGTTTTTACACTCTGTGTTGATTAAATGTTGTAAAACAACTAGTGTACCTGCAAGATAACATCACCGCATAATCCATCTTCACAAAGATAACTGTCTGTTCAAGCCTCATTACGTCTGCTAGCCGGTAAGCACTGTGCCTCAGAGCAGTTAATGAGGGTTTGACCAGGAGGCAACTGAATAAACCAAGTAAACACTACAACACCATACCAACACTGTACTGAAGAACAGATTCTGGTGCAGCCTGACTGTGTTTATAATATAAATGTAGGGTAACATGCTCACCGGTAGAGGATTTGCAAATCCTTGCATTTTGTTTTTGTTCATGTTTTACAGAATGTCCCACTCTTATGAGGGCCGTTAGTTCTCATATATCATTTCCAGAAACTTTTAACTGTTTATACTGAAAATATTAAAAACATAAATAGACAGTTTTTATGAGTTTACATACAATCTAATTTTATCTGCGGTCTAGATTAATGTGAAACAGTGCAGAGTTCATCCTCTCAGGACCATCAGTAACACTGACAGAGCACAGGAGAGCACGTCTGGGAAAATGGAGGAAGTGAGCGCTGTTTATGCTGATGACATCCAAAACAGCCAGTGAACACTTTTATGTCCTTGAGGACGGCAGAGGCCACACAGACGACCGACACTTACTGTATTTCCTGCAGGAATTAATCCATTGTGTGGCTTCTGAGATTTGGCTGACATTGAAGTAACTGGAGCCTGTGGAAAACACTTAAGGAAGAGGTTTCTGCTCTCTCCTCTGCTGGCCGTCTGCCCACTTAATTCATTAAGTTAAAGAGTACCAGAGGGCCGTACTACACTGCACGGGGTGACCATTCACCAGTCAGTCAAGTTAATGGAAGTCATTTTTTTCACAACACACGCCGCTCATTTGGCTGCGTCAGTGCTTCTCAGAGCCAATTCTCAAACACACTGTCCACCAAAGGTAATGGCAACAAGGTCAGATCTGTGGCAGAACACTTTAATTAGAGGTGACAGGACAGATTTTACACATGTAATAGAAAACATCACATTTTAAATTCCTAAATGTTCCACCTCACACCGTCTGTTATGATTATATCATTTCTCATTGATGTCAAAAGTCACGGTCTCCCTTTGTTTTACAACAGCAATATGTCAAGATTGTGTCATCATCTCAAAGTCATCTTATGGGCACATTCTCCTAATGTGGATGCTGCGAACTGGCTCCATCATGGTACAACAGACCCCACTTCCCAGACCTTTTCAGCTTGAGACCCCAAAAGATAAATCTGGTGTCTCTCAGGGACCAAAACTTACAAAACTACATAATGAAAAGAACACAACAAACCATGAAGGCCCATATTTCCAATCATGCCTAGAACTGGACTGAATTGTTTGTTAAATTTGCTGTTTTTATGTTCCAAGATGCAAATGGTAAATCTCAAATTCAAGCCTGCTTCTAATAAACCCATTACCGTCTGCAGTTGAGGTAAATAAACTTTAATTTACTCAATATTTTTACTCAGTAGATTTAATTTATACCCATTAAGACCCAATAAAAATGGCCCGTGGCCAATTTTGGGTTACAACCCTAGCAAACACTGTATTATTTTGGTAACTTTTTAGCTAATTAACAAGCGATGTATCCATGTAATGTAACCACTTCTTAACTTTTTAGCTAACTTTTAAGTTAACTAGCAAGCAATGCTGACAGGGCTCAATTTGATTTTTTCATTATTTATTTTCATTTTAGAAAGTAACCATCCTCACATTTATTAGATCCTATTTAATTTTGGCTTTTATCAATAAACTTGGATTAACTAAATGGAGATTTATTAAAGAGATTTAATTTTGACATAATTTTGGTATTTTTAAATTTGGATTTACTCATTTTAAACCTGGTTTTGCTAAATTCATATCAAAGATTAAATTAATCTTTTTGGTGAAAGCCAGGTTAAGCTTTTGATGGATATAAAGTAATTTATTTTTAAATGCTGCTGGAAAGACTTTCCTGCTAGAAGAGTCTATATTTGTCTGCGTAGACCACTGTTAAACTGTTTTGCAATACATATGTGGCTTTCCAAAATGACTTTTTTGTTAAAGTCATGCAGCCTGTCCTGCTTTACTTAACACTACATCTTTTGTGATATTTTGCTCTGAGCATACACAGTACTGACTTATAATTGTTCCTATTTGCCGCCAGCAAATCAAAGATATACATGTTAGCCTTGTTTTTGCAGTGAGGTGTCCCTGAAGCAAATAACATCCAGTTTTAAGCGCAAACAGCCTCAAGGCTGCCGTATTGACAAACAGGCTCAGAGAGATAAGAGATCAGAGGCAACACAGCACATGACAAACTGAAGACAAAGCAAACATAAAAAGAGATTTACAGCTGTGGCGTTTCTGCAGAAAATTAGTCTATTTGGTAATTGGTGTGAGATAAACTGTCTTCAGCGTGAGAACAGATTAATTCTTCAAACTGTACAAAGATCCACACCGAAGTCTTTGTGTGTGATTTCAGCATTGTGTCATTATTTTGTAATAACACCTCCTCCATAATCCAGCCTGCAGGTGGATAAGCAATAAAGACACTCGTGTGGCGTTATCATTTTGATGATAACACAACGCCAGCCTTTAATGACAGCTGTAGATTCCATCAATTGAACCAATTTAGTTGAAGTTGCAGTGCAATAAAAGTATCAGATATCAACATTCAGCCGAGGGCAGCGTTTAATATCTTGAGTGTGTTGCATACAAACCTTCCTGAAGCTGAGAGCACAGTCAGCAACATGAAAATGATAACCGAAGCCAAGCTGTAAACCTCTGCTATGCTCTCTAATCTCATGTCCAAAGGGCAGGCAGGACCCAGTGGTGCATGTAATGACAAAGTGAGCTGTTATTATTGTAGAAAGTGAGTCCAAACACAGCCATGGCGGAGACTGAGGAGTTGGGGCGGCCTGTGGAGAGGAGAGGGGTGAGTTTACACGCCAGGTGTGGTTATCACATTGATGTTTGTTTTGTCTCATCTGTGACAGCGTGCAAACAGTGTAAGCATGATGGATGGTGTTTGTGTTGTAAAATGAGGCTTCATATGATGTCCCCCCCTGACAGAGATTAACTGTGGTCCTGGCTCTGGCAACACTCATATCTGCATTTGGTTCTTCATTCCAGTATGGTTATAATGTGGCTGTGGTCAACTCTCCATCACCGGTAACACAAGCGAACAAACAAAATATTTACTGTAACACACAGTGACATGATGATGTGTTTCTCTCAGTCTTGTCCTGCTCTCTTCAGTTCATGCAGCAGTTCTATAACACCACCTACGTGGAGCGTTACGGCAGACCGATGGAGGACAACTTCCTAACTCTGTTGTGGTCTCTCTCTGTGTCCATGTACCCGCTAGGAGGTTTCTTTGGCTCTCTGATGGTGGCCCCTCTGGTCAACAAACTAGGGAGGTAATACTGCATGTTTAAGGGTCAGCTCACCCCGCAATCAAAAATATTTTCCTCTGGCCTGTGGTGCTGTTTATCCATCTGGATTGTTTTGGTGAGCTGTCGAGTTTTTGAGGTATCGACTGTAGAGATGTCTGTCTTCTCTCAAATATAATGGAACTAGATGGCACTCAGTTTGTGGTGCTCAAAGCGCCAAAAAATACTCAACAGCAATGTCTCTTTGTAGAAATCATGACCCAGTTACTCAACATGATCCGCAGACTTTGTTGTAAGTAGTTCCATGTAAGTACTTTCTTTCTACTAAAACACACCCGGCAACTACATCATCATGCAGAAGGAAGCGAGCAACTACTCATGGACAACTCAGCCAAGACAACAACATTAATGTTGTCACAATGCCAAGTTGTCATGAGTATGAACCTCTCATCCACAAGTAGATGCACACTTCCTTCCTCCTTGGTAATAATAAATTAGTTCCTACATGAAACTGCTCACAACAAGGTCTCTGGATTACTTTGAGTAACCAGGTCATGAATTCTGGAAAGAGGCAGCTGTAGAGTTTTTTTTAAATTGTATTTGTTGGCACTTTAAGCACCACAAACTAATTCCACTATATTTGGAAGAAGGCAGACGTCCCTATGGCTGAGATCTCCAAAACTTGGCAAATTACACCAAAACTATCTAGATGGATAAATAGAACTACAGGTAATGTAGGAAAAATGTGTATTTTTGATTTTAATATCCCTTTAAAACACAATAAAACTGCTACACAAACTGTCTACTTGTTCATCTAAAATGACATAAATTCCACCCTGCGGCAGGAAGGGCACCCTCCTCTTCAACAACATCTTCTCCATTGTCCCCGCTGTGATGATGGGAACCAGCGAGATTGCTAAATCCTATGAGATCATCATTGTGGCGAGGTTTATAGTGGGCATCTGTGCAGGTCAGATACGTCCAACTCTTCACAGAATCAATATTGATATGAGCCATGCAGGAGTACTGGTGTAGGAAGCCAAACAATGTACTGTTGTGAACAATGAAATGTATTTTAGCCACCTAAAAAAACTATTTGAGGCAATTTAAAGTGTTGTAAACATTAGAAATATAGAGCACACTAAACTGATATTGATTTTTTTCAGGTGGCTAAAATACGTGTTGCTGCTGCCCCTGTCCACAGCAGTACATTGCTTCGTTTCCTGCACCAGTACTCCTGCTGCTTCTCCAAACTGGGGGCATGCATTGATGGGTATTACCTCTGCAGAAAAACCAAACTATACCTTTAAGTTTTCTTTTCTTGTCTGCAGGGCTCTCATCCAATGTGGTGCCCATGTATCTGGGAGAACTCTCTCCAAAAAACCTGAGGGGAGCCCTTGGCATCGTACCACAACTCTTCATCACCATTGGCATCCTCAGTGCGCAAGTGCTGGGCATCAGAAACATACTGGGCAACAGCACAGGTAAATGTTAGACAGTCACTCCCCTCCTGCAGGAAGCAGTGGCCTATCAGGACCAAAACTTCATGCCACAAGTGCAGCGGGCCTCCCACAGACACACCCACTGAAATTAACATATGCCCACACCATTTGAGTCAATACATTACATTAACACACATCTTCTTTGGATTACTACCTTGTACAAATATTCCTAGCATACTGTGAACTTCTGCACATTCCCTGGAGAATACTTTGCACATTCCTGCACAAAATTATACTGTATATTTTTATGATATTTTCTATATTTTATTGTCAATTTTCTATTTACTACTTATGTTTCTTGACTTGTTCTATCTGCCCTTAATTTTTCTACTTACTAGGTTAATTGTTGTGCATCAAAAGCACCGAGGCAAACTCCTTGTATGTGTAAACTTACTGAACAATAAACCAGGTTCTGATGCTCAATTTTAAGCACATCCTTGACAACTGTTTTGTGGGGCTTTTTAGGTCAATTCATGGATAAAAGTGGTGTCTTTGCTTCTTCTGTGTTCAGGTTGGCCCCTCATGCTGGGTTTGACTGGAATTCCTGCCGTGATAGAGCTCCTGCTGCTGCCATTCTTCCCAGAGAGCCCCAGGTACATGCTCATCCAGAGAGGAGATGAGAAGACAGCAAAGAAAGGTAGGAAAACACAAAGAGCTGGTGAATAAAAACAGGCGATAGAAACTGTCTATTATGGTACTCTGTATGTTCTGTCACCCTCAGCTCTGCAGCGTCTGCGTGGCTGGGACAACGTGGATGCGGAGCTGTTGGAGATGCGTCTGGAGGACCAGTCGGAGAAGGCCGAGGGCCACCTGTCTGTGCTCAGCCTGCTGTCCCAGCGCTCGCTTCGCTGGCAGCTCATCTCCATCATCATCATGAACATGGGCCAGCAGCTGTCGGGGGTCAACGCGGTGAGTCATGCTAGCTGTCCTTGTCTCTGACCAACACTGACTCTGTTTCAGATAAAACACCAGATCAGGCGTATTGTTTAAACAACGTGTCTTTGAATCCTGTGGATCAAGCAGGACACAAAATGGGAACTTTTTTCACTCATTTGGCTTCATCTTCAGTCATTTTAACTACATTACCCACGTATGTTTTTAACTCCTGCCATTCTTGGATAATTGTAAAGCATTTTTCTCTCCTTCCTCAGATCTACTACTATGCAGACAGCATTTATGCCACTGCAGGAGTGAAGCAGAATGATATCCAGTATGTCACTGTGGGAACAGGTGCAGTGAATGTCTTCATGACCATAGCTGCTGTAGGTATCTTGTTAACAACTAAAGAGGGGAGGAGCAGAAATCCACCATCTGTTGTTTTGATCACATCAGCAGGCGATGATTTGTTCTGAACAGTGAATGTGTTTTTTACCAGGTCTTCATCGTGGAGGCCTCGGGTCGACGGCTGCTCCTCCTCTGTGGTTTTGGGATCTGCTGTGGAGCCTGTGTGCTGCTCACTGTCGCTCTCAACTTCCAGGTACCATGTGAAAGCTCCAGTGTGATTCACACACCCCAACATGTTACTCTGCTGCCCTCTTGTGGTTCAACATACAAAAAAGGATCTGCTGTTTGTCAGCCTTGAAATCAGGGGCCATATTCAAAAACTCTCAGAGAAAACATCAAGAGGGCTCTTAACTCTGCCTAAAAACTTCAAACAAGGAGTGATAACCATGGAGTGATTTAGGAAAACTCTCAGAGCAACTTTGAGCATGGAAGGGACAGAAACTTTTACCTTAGTGAGGAGGTCTAGTTGATCCAGTTGCTAGATATGACACACGTTTTTTAAAGAGTGTGATTGGTTGATCCAAAAAAGAAAAAAAGGAAGAAGAAAATAGACTCTTATAATAATGTGCATTGAATAGACAATGAAATTAATAGTCTCTATTTTTTTTAGAATATCATCACTAGAAGCTACTCTTTATATTGGGAGACTTTGAATACATACACACATTTTAAGGTTTTCCTCCTTCTATTATAGTTTACTAGGTCCTGACAGCACTCAAATGATTTATTTTTTATTTTAATTTGGGTGAGCAAGCATCACTATATTTCTTGAAGTCTATTTAATTACAGTTGACATCATTAAATCTGGATTTAATCATTATAAACTTGGTTTTACTAAAGACTGATTAGAACTAATCTTAGATTTAATTCATCCTTGTTGGTGTAACCCAGTCTATGACGTTAAAGTAGCAGCCTTTACCTTTAATTTACATTTACCACTAATGGTCTGCAACCCAGAGATCAGCAAACACTTGTTAAAGGGGAGTTTTCCTTCAGTCTGGTTTTCAAACAAACTATCCACAAGGTGACTGGTTAAGTGAGTTGAAAATATTTTATTTTTAGGCCATAAAAGTGTTAACAGTGACAGAGGAGATGGACCCAAGCACAGAGACACACAGGAGACGAAGCAGTTTCACTTCAAAGCCTTTGTTCAGGATAATAGCATGTCAAGACCAAAAACACAGCTCTTCAAACAGAAGGTGAGCCAAGACAAAAACTCTGGCAGGAACTCTGAAGTGAAGTCATTACAGTGAACCACAGAGTGAAGGAAGGGAGAGGTCTAATGTACTCCCATAGGCTGATGAGTTGATTGAACAGGGCTGGTTGAGTGCTCATTGCAGGCAGCTGCAAACGTCCAGCTCACGTCCAGGGAGGCAGACAGGGACCTCTGGTGGAACTGGAGGATACCACAGGGGTTTGTACCAGCAAGCATGGAAAAAGTTAGTTGATTGCCTCATCTGTACTGTATGTTCAGCATTACTGTCCTGCCGCATTGGGAGAATGTGTAACTATGAGTCACCCACCATGGATTTGAACCACCTCAAACACCTTTAAAGACTCTGCTCACACACGACAAAAACATTTTTTTTATTTACATTTTGTGTTAAGTAGTCATGCAGATGGTTTTTGTTTCAGTTGCTCAGATTTTTAGATATCAGGCTCTGTGATTCATGCTGCCACCCCAATACAAGGATGTGAAAGGATTTGTGTTTGTGGTGCCCACAGTATGGAAAAAAAAAGGTTTTAAATAATTCAGGTCAATATGAGCAGTTACTCACCCAAACCATAGAAAATTCTTTTATGTTTTGGGTGTGTAATGGCTCAGTAACACAAGGTGGGGACTTAATTCAAAAGTAAACTCACAGCAACAACCAGTAAAGTAAATCAAAGTTTACTCGGATTTACTTAAGGCAGAGATCTGCAACATGCAAAGAGACAGAACAGGCAACGGAGCAGGAAAAAAAACAAAAAACAAAACAGAGGCACCAAGAAACAGAGCAGGGCAGAGCAGCGCCCTGACCCTGGGAAAGTATGTATACTGATAAAAGAATTGAAAGTATTTGTGCAGGTGTGTGGGGAGATCGTGGGTTCATCTATTCTACACGTGGGTGTTCTTGTGTTTACATTTTTGAAAGATAACAAAAAAACACACCATCCTCCAAAACCCATGAGACACTAAGTATCACTCCATAAAAGTATTGTTTAAACACTCTGAGCAATAAAATATAACACATCTTAAAGCTCATCATGAACACACAAATGACCTCCCAACTTGGGAAAAGGGATCATCCGAGGGTTCAAGGGTTTGGCCTTAAGGGGGACAGGTGATGGTAAAAAAAAAGTGGGAATTCACTTATTACTGCTAAAAGACAGGAAGGGATTGGCTGGAGGACATCAGTAAACCAAAGACTAAACTGGCAGACTGGCTAGAGGGAAAAAAAAGTCCAGGAATTAGCTGTCGCCATGACTGAGAGAACCATCTCTTCACATGTGAAAGTCAGCACTTTAACCTCATGGTCACTGTTTCGTTAAACTCCAGTGTGCCGGAGTACAAAATCAAAGCGGCAGCCATATAATTTACCGTAATGTTTATGTGTTATACATTTAGAGCTTGGTCTGGAAAATAAAACGCTGACTTGACGTTTGTATTTGCTGGGGTCATGAGAACTTTGAGACATAAAAACAGAGTCACCCACCGCTAAAGTATGAGAAACACTGACCATTAGACTGAACCACAAAACCAGCGCTGCCCCCCTCGAACCCTGTAATTCAAAATCCTTGGGCGGGCATCAATCTATCACAAGTTTAAAAGCAAATGCACAATTTAAAGGAAAAACATGGACTCCCACACAGAAATTAAAGAGATTTTTATTATGTATTTGCTCTTGTTTGAAAGCATCGGTCCGACTGGTTTACAATAACAACAGCTGTTGTTTTGTGTTGACAGGAGAGCGTGACGTGGATGCCCTACGTCAGCATCATCTGTGTCATCATCTACGTCATAGGACATGCCATCGGACCCAGTGAGTCTGCCCCCGCCAGTGGTTATTAACACACAAGCTGATTACAACAGGGCGCTCCATTAGCTGAAGTGTTGTTTGGATGGAAGCAGACATGTAATGATATATGTTGTAAATCTGCACTGGGTTGTTTGAGACATGAGCATCCTCACTGTGACCCTGAAGACTGATGATGTGTCTTGAGTGTTTTGGTTGTGGTTAACCACATCTGTGCTCTCCAGGTCCTATTCCTTATGTGGTGACCACTGAGATGTTCAGGCAGTCTGCCAGGCCCGCCGCCTTCATGGTCGCAGGCTCCGTCCACTGGCTCTCCAACTTCACTGTTGGCCTCGTCTTCCCCTTCCTAGAGGTCAGTTACACAATTTCTAGGAACTCTTTCATCAGGGGAATGAAAGTTTATTATTCTGATATGTAATTAGTTACAGATGTTTTTGAAGTGTAAACAGAAAGGCAGTTCAAGTCACATCCTGATTATAATATGATAATTTATAGTTATATGTTTACCTCCACCGAGGAGTCTGTTTGTCAGCAGGATTACGGAAAAACTACTTGCCAAATTTACAGGATACTAGGTGGAAGGAAGGGTGTAGGATGGGTCAGGGAAGAGATTATTATTTGGAGCTCGTCGGAATCAGGGGTCAGACAAATTATTTGTCACTTTCAGTATCACTGCGAAATACAGTGCTCCACACTAACTTTTAAAAATCTTTGCCAGGCTTGCATCTGAAAATATGGTTGCCATTTTTATTCCCCTTATATTTTGAGTAATTAAGATATTGTGCAGTTATACATCAGCTTAATAATGAAAGCATGATATGAAAGAATGCTTATAAGCTTCTTTGACACTTCTTCGACAGTTCGCCCCAAAATCAAAAGTATATATTATACTGTGTGTTGCATTTTGGAGGAATCTGTTGTAGAAAGTGGGCAAATCCTGTGCAGCTCCATGCGCCCAAAAATAAATAAATAAACAAATAAATACAAAAATCATGTCTCGGTTGCTCAAAAATAATCTACAAACCTTGTTGTAGGCAATTTAATGTAGGAACTAGTTTCTTTCTGCAGTAGAATCTACTGGAACTTCTTTAGAATCTCTGGGAACAACTTTCTGTCTAATAGACAGAAAATTGTTGCTACATAAATTCCTACTGCTCACAGCAAGGTCTGTGAATTATCTTCAGGTGCCTGTGTGAAAGACATCAACACATGTACAGCATGGTCTGGTTCAGACCGAAACACCAATATGTGAATATCACTACTGCAACAAATGTTAAAATGTATTTATTTTGGATGCATGTTTTGCTGTTTGCTGTCTCTGTTTTTATGTGGTAAAAAAAAAAAATGATTGATTGCATTTTTCACTGTTGCTGGCAAGCCCTGGCAAGATGAACATCTGGCCTTGACAGAGGACTACTCTCTCCGAGTGCCCTAGTTTGAATTACTTTACTTCAATATGTCTGCCTTAAGATTTAATTCAACCCAACAAAAGAATGTTTTAATTCCTGAACGCTGCACAGCAAAAGCAACATTTAGGGCACAGACCCTCGTTGAGCGTTAAACTCACAATATGAAACAACGACATTGTTAGAGGGGCTGCAACAACCAATCAAAAATGAGTCAAATCACAAACAAATGAATAAATACACTGTCAATTACTGATACTAAACATATGTAAAAAGGAAAAATGAGAAATGAGAGCGTCGGACCGCCACCACTCATTCAGTCGTCATCTCCATGAGATTGATCGGCAGCCAACAGACTGTCACTACGCTTCCAACCAAGAAATAGTCCGGCACATAACCCCTTGTAAAACTGACAAATTGACATTTTTACATGTTTTTAGTACAGATTGAATTTATTGGTTAATTACTGAACTTCAGAGGTGCTGGTAGGATGATTTTTGTTACCTTAGGATGAAGCCATTCTAACAGTTCCCCTTATTTCAAGTCTTTATGCTAAGCTAAGCTAACTGTCTGCTGGCTGTAGCTTCATATTTAACAGATTTGAGAGATGTTCTCATCTAACTTGTATCAAGACAGAAAGAAGAATATCCCCCAAAATGGCTAACTATTCCTTTAGGCTCCATTTACAAGAAGGACATTGAAAATACTGAATACACAATGATTCATATTTAATTTCAGGAATAACTGGTGTACAAAAGACTGCTTCAGTCTAATGTTATTAAATTGTGGAGCCCTGAATCTCTGGTTGGATGGTAACAATTTGTATTCACTGTTCAGGACATGGTTGTGGGCAGACACAATGTTGTTGGTCAGCCTTAATATATCATTATGGTAGGCTGATTCATTCAATTCAAGTTTCTCCCGAGGCCGACCTACAATCTTTGAGCAAATTTACATTTAGTGGAGCAGTTTTGAAGTTTTAAAGTAGTGGACAAACACTTGCAGTATGTAGTACTGCAGTGTTGTATAATCACTGAAGTAAAATATTCACCCCAAAATACTTAAGGCAGCAGAGAAAATAAATTCTTTAATTTCTCTTTTTGCAGACAAATTCAATGTGGTCTTCAACAGAGGATACCAGTAAATGTAGAACAACTCATTTTATATATTACCAATCTGGAAATACTTTTCACAGCCTTATGAAAAACTAATTCTACTTAAACTGCACTTACTTTGAAATTTAACTCGACAAGCAACAGTATTCTTAAATCCACACATGACAAAGATTGAGAGTTGTTTTCAAGCTCTCTAGTTGCACTCCACTCAGAAATGTGTTTTGCTTATTGTTATTGCACTTAACAGTTTGACCTTGGATGGGCAGTATGTGCAGAATGTATATACTAGAAAGCTGTTTTCACATTTATCTGCTGGAGGAGGAACGTCTCTCTGCGCTCAACTTAGAACTGAGCTAAATGTGTATGTTGAGCGGATTTCGTGGCATTGCAGCTGGTTTGGAAGCCCGTCATAGTGTGTTTAAAAATATCTGACCACACCTGACAGACAATATCAACACGAAGTTGATAAATGGCTTTCAATTTTTATGGTAGAGTCTCGACTTGTTGCATAGACACAGAGACAAACTGTGTTCACCAGCAATGGTTTTCAGAACTGTTTCCTCACCCGTGTAATAATATCCTTTATACAATCATGTCAGTTTTTAATGCAGTGCTGTCTGAGGGGTCAAAGGTCACAGGCATTCAATCTTTTTTTTTCAGCCTTGCTCCAGCTGTGCAGAAATGCCTCCAAATTCTTTGATTGAGATGATGGGTGGTTGATGGTGAAATCCCTAAATTCTTTGGATTTTTTTGTTGACAAATATTGGACTATTTGCTCACATTGTTTTTCACGAAGTGGTGAATGTCGCCACATCCTCACTTGTGAACGACTGAACCTTTCAAGGATGCCCCGTTAATACCGGATCACGATGCTATCACCTGTTATTAATTTACCTGTTTACCTGAAGAATGTTCCAAACAGGCGATTCACAACTTTCCCAGTCTTTTGTTGCTCCTGTCCAAACTTCTTTCGAACCTGCTGCAGACATCAAATTCAGAATTAGAGTATAATTACAAAAAACATTTGAACATGAAATATTTTGTTGTTGTTGTTTTTTTTAAAAAAAAACAACTATTTTCAACTGCATCAAGGTCAAATCACTGCATCCTGTTTTTATTTGCGTTTAACACACAGTCTCAGCTTTTTTGGAACCGGGGTTTGTTGCACAAGAGTCATTTGTCCTTGTTTATTTGAAGCAATGTTGTCATTGTGTTTTGTTTAATGGACTGAGCAGCGTAATGTTTACTTCCTCTCGAGTCTTTAAACCAAAAAGCAAACAAGAGAGGAATTTGTTTGAGTAACAGCAACTTAAAAAAGAGGTTTCGCTTTACCTCACCTTGGCTGCTGTTTACGTCCAACCAACTGTTTTTCTGTCCAACATATTTACAACGTTTCATCTTGAGGACACTCTGATCACATTTCCTCTCTCCCTCTCTTCTCCCTCCAGAGAGGTCTGGGCTCCTACAGCTTCATCATTTTCTCCTTCATCTGTCTGGTCACGCTGGTCTACATCTGGCTGGTGGTCCCAGAGACCAAGAACAAGACCTTCCTGGAGATCTGCCAGATGTTTGCCAAGAGGAACAAAGTGGAGATCAAACTTGGTGATGGAGATCTGCCACTGAAAGAGAGCAAAGAAAGCCTGGAGGATGCAGTGAGGGTCACAGCCTTCTGAAGAAAAATGAGAGCATTCAGAGGAGAGGAAGTCCTCGCTCTGGGGGAGAGTAGTAATGGACTGGAAGTGTTTTAATTTAGGTTCTATTTTTATTTTATGAGGGATCTTTACACAGTCTCTTTTTGTATTGTTCAATGTAAAGGAATTTGGGAATTTATAACGATCAAGAAATCTTATTAATGTAAAATACAAGTGTTATTTGTTCAATTCAATTAAACATGAGTTCCTCTAACCTGAAGTCTTTTTAGTTCAATGAATGCACTGTACAGAATTTAGTCAAGTCTTTAAATTAAGTTTCTAAATAAATATGACCAGCATATAGCAGACATCCCAGCATGCACTGTTTGAGACTCTGAGACCCTTCTTTTTTATGGTTTAAAGAAAACATAATGAAACTTTGCTGTGTCTCTAAAACAATTTAAGTTCAGTCATGGTTTGGACTGGGTCGCATTCAAAAAAATGTATGATATCAATACCAATACCCTTAAAATAATACCAATACCAGTAAAGTACTTCAATCAATACCTTTTGTTAAATACTTGCAATGTTTGGCTATGAGCAAAACCATATAAATAGTCATTTTTTCTGGGTACCAAAAAGATTAAATGTAGGTATTGCTTGACTTGAGAAGTTTGGATACCAACTGGTACTGGGTCATTTCAACTGATACCTTAAAGGTATTGAGTATCAATACCAATACCTATGGTTGTTTGTTTTTCCAATAATGAAAACACTGTGAACAGCGATGAAGGTTAGTCTCCACCCCATTACACTTGATATTTAATAAATTCACTGGGAGCAGTTTCACATATCGACTTTGTGCCAATGTTTGGATAAAACCCAAGCTGGCAGGCTGGCATAAACAATGTAGAGCCACCATGTTACAGGGGGCCACACCATCAGTGCAACTTTCTGTCTGGCCTGGATGCCCCGTCCACACTGTCCCAGCTGATCTTACCAGTTTCTCCTCTGACACTCGCCTGTCAACGCGCTTTTTTTTAGATACCAAAGTCTTTCTGTAACAACTCTGGTGAAAAGACAGACTCAGATGCACAGAAAACACACAGGAGGCAAAGTTGAGTTCAAAGTCTTCACTAACTTGAAAAATTTTAACTAGGAAAGTCTAAAAACCACAGAAGTAAACATGGGCACTTGAAAGCTATGCACATACAGTGGTAACAAAGACAATCTTGCAAGGAGGCATGGGAAACAGGTGAGTATATATAAATAGGGACGACCATGGGTGTAATCAGGGGTTCGTAAGTAATTGGCAACAGGTGTGACTGATGAAGGGTGGGAACACACAAGGACAGGAAACTGCAATGACAAGAGAGGTGACTATGACAAAAGAGATTTCAAGCCTGGTATGAATTGCTGGAAAACTGGCTATTGAAGTGTGATGACTCTCAGCAGAGACAGAATACTCAGGAAGAGCGTAAGACAGGAAGCATGTGAATATGGACAGAAGAGTCAACGACATGATACATTGCTTTGCTAATGAAGCTTAATGTTAGTCTGTAATTCTGTGATTTAGACTGCAGACAGGAGTCTCTGTTAGCAGTGACACACAGCGAGATCTCCACTGTGTATTTTCATTGTCATGAACTGTCTCCAAATATGGAAGTCCATTTCTGTCAATGTGGTGGGGAAAAAGAACATCCTGTAAGTCATTATAATGAGAAACTTTATCTAAATATTGAGTTGGTATCTAACAATAATGACTTAGATAATAAGTCATCATTTTGAGATGGTAAATCATTATTAAAACAGTATGTATTATACCTAAAAATAAAATCATTACCCTCAACCTTGTATTAAATGAATTACTTACATGGACTTCAAATCATTGTTTTATTTGATGGCCTTGCTGAACCGGCATTTGGCCTTTGTGCCCTTAAATAATTGACAACACAGAAGGCCAAGTGACCCTGACCTCGGCCTGATCCTCTCACTTTGTACAGTGTTAAATTGACTTGCTTGCTTTAATAACTCAGTGTGTAGCTGCAGCAATCCAAGTTAGGTAGCAATCAAATAGCAAGAAATCAAGCTTGTACTAATCAGTTTAATTCAAAATGAAAAACAGATTTCGTGTTGCAAGAAAACATTACATAGCTAACAAGTCTGTGTGTGTTCATTCACTTAGGAACAGTGTGTGTGATTTGGTGGTTATGCTGGGAGACGACAAAACAAAATCTTGTTTAGGGTCAACCCTGAACAAAGTGGCTCCAAAAGACGCAGCTGCACCTGGACAATTTATTTGTAGTAGTTGCTGCTGCCTAAATGTGATAGTTGATGTGTGCAGCCTGTGAGGTGTGAATGGGTGCTTGAGTCATGAAACAAACCAAAAAACCACTTGTAAGCCTTTTATTAATGATGCAAATAATGAAGACAATACATGTTTAAAGCTATAAGATATCGCTTGTATTAAATATTGACTTACAGGTGCCTGAAATACATTTTATCCTTTATCACACATGCCATACACATTTTAAATTCCCTCATCATTATCAGTGATATTTTGGTTTATTGCAGCGTTAGAAAGCTTGTGCAAACAGAAGCAGCTGAGCCTCTTTAAGAACATCTGTACTGACTGTCCAGCTGCACCCCTCCGTACAGGCTAAGCTTGTTGGTTCCCCAGCTAAAGACATTTCCCACCATGGTGCTGTTTCTCTCGCATGACATCTGGTCCCGGATGTCCGCTGTGGTCAGCACATAGTCCCACACGTTGACATCAGTCATCTTACCCACAAAGGCGTCCGCGTTGGAGATGCCCAGTAATCCATCCTGGTCTTTGCCCAGGATGAACACCCCACCAGGGCTGACTGTGTAACCACTCTTCAGGTACCGCTGCTCCCCCACCATGCCGTTGATCCACAGCTCAGCCCCGCCAGTGTGGGACGACCAGGTGATGCAGTAGTTGGCCCAGTCGTGGGACCTGAAGTTGTGCGGCAGGTTGACAAACTCGTTGCCGATCCAGAGGCCGACCTCTCTTGCATCTCTGTCTTCGCCAATGGAAATCATCAACTCGTTGTCGTTGCCATTACTGGCGTATGAGATGACAGTGTGGATCCCCTCAACCTGAGGCAGGACGTGCATGCAGACAGTGAAGGAGTTCAAGTCCATAGG
This sequence comes from Lutjanus erythropterus, assembly GCF_056507025.1. Taxonomy (NCBI): domain Eukaryota; kingdom Metazoa; phylum Chordata; class Actinopteri; order Lutjaniformes; family Lutjanidae; genus Lutjanus; species Lutjanus erythropterus. The sequence continues at coordinate 24,522,427 of NC_139322.1, forward strand.
GTGGCTGAGGCGGACCAAAGCGTAACTACCAGAATTCTTCTCCTGGAAGTTGAGCACCAGAGGAAACAGACCACGAGGTTCTAAGGAAGACAGAAGAAACCTAGAATCAGACTGTGAAGCCAGAAATGTCCATCTACCTTTCAACATCAGTTGCACGCAAATATATATGTATATATATATATATATATTTGAGTTTGGGCACAAAAACTTATTGGGTAAGTTTAGGAGAAGATCATGATTTATGGTTAAAATAGACCCTTTCACAATGTGTAGAACAGCTTCTGGCGATTACAAGGATGTGTTGTCGAGGCAACGAGTATCAGCCAATCAGGGCACAGTAGTGGGACAGTCTTAGGGAAAAAAATAGGGTGTTGTTAATTGGTCTTGAAGTAATAAGGCTACGATAACATTTTTAAATTTTAGCGAAATGCAAAAACCCAAACTCGTTGACTTAATTAAACTATTTTGTTTGTAGTTAGTGAAGTTTTCATGTCATTTTGACAGTCCTGAACATTTGTGTGGACTTTATACTAACATTTTTTGTCATGGATGCATGGAGGTTTACAGAGGCACAATCACAAATCACACATCAAATTCAACCACAATGACTCACCATAGCTGGTCGGCCTTGAGTTGCGAAGTCCACCTTGAGAGAATAAATAAGAAAAATAATTATAGGCACTTCTAAATCACATCCAGCCACCTTTAGCGGTCTTTATGACCGACAGCTCAATTACCTGTATGGATGTGCTTTCCGAGAGATGTTATCAGACCCTCGATCTTCAGGAGTCTGGATTCAATTTCATCTTGCCGACAAAATGCTGACAAGACAAAAAGTGAACGAAAACGACAAGGATTAGATGTCAGGTCTTGGGAATAAATTATATTGCCCTGTTGTGTAATCACAATGTCACAATATGTTACACACTTCCTTTCCCGAGGCGTGGCAGGAAAGACGACTCCACCACACGGTCGTTGAGAGGCTGAGCGATGCGGTAGTCGTTCCACAGGGTCTTGTTGTCCATGTCCATCAGAGTACTCTCCAGCTTCCTGATCTGAACACAACAGACAAGAAGAGAAACATCTGACATCACACTGCATAATATTCAAAATAAGCTGTTTTCCTTCAAATGGTGATGTACAGTTCAGAATAGAATAGATAGAATTTTCCTTTTTTTTAATCAGCTTTGATATCACTAAAACACACGTTTTCCCCTAAATGTCTCAGTTTGTAACAAAGGCTGTCTGCTGTACCTGGTTGTGTGAGAGAGTGATGGGTGTATCAAACACAGTCCAGAGGATGCTCTCGTAGCACGGCGGTGTGGTGAGGGAGCCCTGGTATCTGAAGAAATGGTTGAGGTTCTCAGGGAGCATGGAGCGTACATCAATGTTGGATATGTTCATGGACTGACCTGTCAGGATCACATTAAAACCATATCAGACTCTAATGCACAAAGAAAGGACAGCTCATTTCTGTGTGTAGTAACTTACCTGCATACTTGATTTTGTCCAGGTTGGAGATGAAATCACTGTAGTAGGTGTTCTCAAAATGACCATCCTAAAGGAATAACCAAATGTTGTCAAAGTCCGTGTCAGTGAGCACCTCTCTTTTACCAAGAAAACCCATCCACCTGAGAGGTGTGATTTACAGAGATGCTGATTAAACAGCAAGATTATTCTGTTTAACTCTAAAATGTTAAATGTTAAATGTTAAATGTTAAATGTTAATGTCTCGAAAAAAAAGACATTGTTAGACACTTAACTATTACTTTTTCACATAGGGCTACACATAACAATATTTTTTCCCAGGAGGGCAAAGTCATGACCCACCCTACTCTGCTTCTGATTGGCTATTATTTGTTGCCTTTGTTGCTTGGGTTGGTTAGCTTTAGGCAAGAGCAGTGATTGGTTTGGGTTAGAGTAAGAATATCAGGGTAAGCCAGTCAGAGGCAGAGTAGGGTGGGTCATGACTTTGCCCCTCCTCGGAAAAAAAAAAAGGTATCTCTAGCCCTATGTGAAATAGTCATAGTCCAGTTCGTGACGTGACGAGATGAAACGTAATGGAACAAAATGGAATGGAACGCTTGTATAACATACTGACTTTAATCCAAACCATAATCTTTTCCTAAGCCCATTCAAGTAGTTTTATTGTTCTCAGTGAGCTTTAGTTTGAAAGTCTGACCAAACATAGCATAATTATTATTGCTGGCTTGACTGCAGAATGAAAACACGTTGACTTCACAGCTAGACGAGGCAAAACAGGTGAGTGCCACGGTGGATGCTCTGGCGTGATACCTGGTTGGTTACGAAGGCTTAATTCAGACTGCAGGAAGATCTGATCTGTTTCTAAAATCAGATCTTCAAGACAGACTGTACAAACTGTTATTTGCAAGTGATCAAATTGGATTTCTGTGTCTAGACATCACTAACTGGGGTTAGTCTGCGTGGGTTGTTGTGGTAACGGCATAGGCATCAGCTGGTGATACGGCTGTCCAACACAAAAGAAAGAGACAGAAACCTCCTCCAAACATGCCAGCAGACAATTTATTTTAGCATCTGTCCATGGACAGGTCTGCCAGCTGGATTCTAAACCACATCCAAATGTGACTTGGATCTGATTTGTATTTGATCTGATTATTTTTTTTGCTGTCCAGACTTTCTAGAATCAATCTGGATACATTCTGGACATGGTGAAAAAACAGATTTGGGATGACAGTCTGAACAAGGCCTAAATGGGCTGTCCAAATCGCACTAACTCTCAGCCAATCCGTGCTCTAACACGTCCATCACGCATCATGCCAGCAGTGGTGTTGCTGCAGCGATGACCTCTCCAGCCGAGAGCCGCTGACTGCCTGAGATCCAGAGCATTCCTCTGGAAACAAGCACTCATTCAATATGTTGACATGCAAATTAGCTCTCAATAGAGCCTTTCAGCCCGGCAGGATGACCGAAAAACAAAGTATCAAACACTTCAAAGGGCGTTGGGTAATTTCACCACAAAGACTTTTCTTTTGTTAACTTCCTACAGCAGAACTGATGCTCATATATCAGAAATGGTGCTGCTGGCATCCTGCGTAGATGTTGAAAAAGCCGGTGGTCAGAAAAAGCAGAACATGGTGTGGGAACAGACGTGTGTGTGGTTTATTGTACGTACATCATAGACAAAGGCGAGCACTGCCAGCCCGTCTGGCTTATCTCTGGCTTCCGTGAAGCTCTTGTACTTGTCAGAGTTGTAATGGACAACATGGAGCTGAAAGACAAGATGGAAATGCAGAACAGCTTAAGTGCCAAATGACCTGCTTTTCAAATGGAAACTTTCTATAAAGAGGCAACGACTATAAAATAATTTTGAATTTGGCTCAAATATATAATAGAGAGATATATACATTAGAATAAAAATATTTGGAAGAAAACACAGGAGTCTAAGAAGAGGGTGAGGATCAGTTTTCAAATTAAAAGCTGTAGGTAGTTCTAGTTTCCTTACTGTTGCAATCCAAGCACTACATACTTTGATAATCTGTTATGATAATTAATTGTTCTACACTGTAGGAGTGAACTGAGGCAGTATAATGTACTGATGCGATGTTCATGCTTAATTGTAACTCATGTTCACTTAAGCATTTAATGACTGCACAGTTCTGTTTGATTAAGTATAGGCTTTAATGCAGAGAGGATCTTTGCTTTGTGCATTAAAGGCTTGTCATCACTGCAGCGGGGCACCAGCTTGTGTACCACAGTAAGTTTCTACCCTGTCCTGCTTTATCAAGGCATACTTCAAGATCGCAGCTGTTAGGTTTACTCTTTTTCAAGCCAACCTCTGCCATGTAGCGGATGCCGTCTATGGTGTGCTCGGCTCCGCTGGCCTCCAGGTCCCAGCCTCCCCAGTGTAAGTGCATCTGGACAGCTGTGTATTTTCCTGGCAGGCCCTTGGTGACCACCATGGTGGGAGGCAGGTCAATTTGAACTAATGGAAACATAAAGATGTTCAGTTATTTAAGCAACAGTTTTCTCTGCAGTCATTGATTTCCATTTGAAATAAAAGACTCTTGAGAACTGTTTGAGTTGTGTAAATCCACCACAGTGAACATAAGTCTGCAATAACTCTTGTCAGATCATTATCATTGATGAGAAGTAATGCAATACAGACTTTTCAAATCAAATCATGCAACAACCTCGGTGCTCTGGGAAAAAATGTGCAGATTTATGTTGTAATGGATTACACAACTCCAGAAAGTTTTGAGAATGTGCTAATTGAGATTTACACCATAAAGACACCATTTAAAAGTGTGAAATTCTGCACATTAAAATGTTCTGCAGTCACATTAAGTTTGGTTTATATTTAAGGAACTCAAACAGTGAAAGCAATAATGTGCTCCTTTAACAGTTAATAGAGTCATTTATACACTCTGGCTTTTCTTACCCGTGTGCCCGTTGTTGGTCATGAGGAAGTTCCCTCTCTGACTATCATAACCAGTCAGTTCCAGCTGTAACACGTCTGGGTTGTATCTCACGCTGCGCCGCTGAATGTCAATAGGTGACTGCTTCTTACCACCACATGCAGGGTACTTTGTCGCCCAGTGCATCTGGTCCAAAGCACCCTCTGTACAAGAAAAATCAAGGACCCAAAACACATTGTAAAAATCACACAGTAGGTGAAAAATCTACTAGACTGACAAGTCCTGTTCCTGTAGGTCCTTGTAGTGAGAAACTTGCTTGAAATAAAGAGTTAATATCTAAAAATAATTATTTATAATCTATATCATTATTCTGAGAAAGTTTCTCATTATTTTGAGGTACTAAGTCATTACTAACTCATTATTTTGAAAAACTTTCTTTTCTTTTGAAAAACTTCCTATTTATTTTGAGATACCAACTCATTACTAGTTCATTATTTTGCAAAAATCTCATTATTTTGTGTACTAAATCATTATTAATACATTATTTTGAAAAAAAACTTTCTCTTTATTCTGAGAAACATTTTTTTTTTTTTTTAAATCCCCTTAATTAGAGAAACCTCATCATTTTAAAAACCTTCCTCCTATCGCTTTCCTATTTTGAAAAACATTCTCTGTATTTTGAGATATTAACTCGTTATTGACTCATTCAAAGAAACTTTCTCATTATTTTGATATTTGTCTTATAATTTTGACAGGCTAACCCATTATTTTGTGTAACCCTCTCATTATTTTCAGATATTAATTAATTCCTTTGAGATACTAAGTCCACTAAGGGCTTCCATTAATTGTGGGAATGAACCTCTAAGGACTGGTGCAAGAAATTATCCCTTGTTTATGTGGAGCATTAAAATAGGTCACATGTTGCTGGTTATACTGGCACGAACAAGACTTGCTCAACTGGATACTGCACAGCTGATGTGTGTTTCCTTATTGTATTCACTACCAAATTATTTTCTGCCACCGCGCTGAATACACCTAATAATTTGTTTCTATGACTGTCCGGACACGCTCTTAATGTAACCACATGCTGACTGGTGGTTATCCGAGGTATTTGGCCAATGCGTAGCTCGCCACCCAGGAGAGCAAGCAGAAAAACGCCTCGGGTGAATGTCGAATATTAATAATATCCTAATGATACATAAACACTTTGACAAGCTGCGCTATAATTGCTGCTTCTTTGTTCCTCTACCCAAACAAATACGCACTGAGTAGACTGACGCGCACGTTTTACGCATCAAACGCCCCTTAATCCAATGAAATTCTGGCACTTTTGGAATTTAAATCAGGCATTTTTTTTCTAATTCACACTAAATTCTTACATTTATGAAAACGTACCTGTGTATGTCCAGTGTATTCCATCATGGGGAATCCCAGCACTTACAACACAGACCAAAACAGCGGAGATAAACACAGAGAAAAACTCCATCGTCGCTGCGTCTCTCTGTTCCTTCAGGAGGACACTGACACCTCACAGAGACTTTCTCTCTAGATTTAAACTGCGAGTGAAGGGAGGTGTTGAAACCTCTGCTGAAAACGCCCAGAGCTCTTCCCAGCAGCCCCAAAGTGACATGAAAGCAGCTGTGGAGACTATTTGACTCTCTAATGTGAAGTGTGTATTTAAATAAGACTTGAATTTACCTCTCAGTGTGAAAAGTGTACCATTGTCTGCAGGGTTTTAGACTCTCAGTGTGAAAGTAAGGCTGTATGTGATCACAAACAATTTATTTCTTTCTTTGACAACAAAAGTTGGAGTCTCATATTTTACTTTGGAATGTCACCAAATATGAAAGTGAAGGTTGACATAAAGACCAAAATCTATATTAATTATCCAGACGCTCTTATGTGCAGTATCAGACATCCCTCACTCTCAAGCATCTTTTAATTCTTCACTTTTACATACAAACAGCTGCTGACCTACTTATCATGTGCGAAGTTTAACAGAATTTATCACTCTTTACAGGAAACCCTGGTGTAAGCACATTCATGCCACGGTCACTTGTAACATGGTAAAACAGCACATCAGTCTGAAAACCCCCAGATGGCATCTGATGAAAACACACCCATGAATATAAAGACATGAGAACCAATGGTTGTAAATACTGGGTTCATACCATGACATGTATCACCTGTCGATGCGCACTAGTCTCAACATGTCCAACACCAGGTCCTTTTCAATTCCAGAATTGTTCAACTCTTGGGTGTGTGTGAATGTGCAGTTTTCCTAAATGTCCTTACAAAGACATACAAATAAGGTGAAAATGAAAGGAGTACTTCATGGGAAGAATAGTGAAACATTTTGGGAAACATGACTAATCACTTCCTCGCAGAGAACCAGATGAGATCAGGAACCACTCTCATATCTAGAAGGGAACCCTAGATTTGCAAATCTCTTGCAGGATTTGTACCCGAGGATGTAAATTCAGTTTATGCAGTTCTTTGAAATTAAGTTTAGAGTTTACTCACCTATTTCCAGGTCAACTGTATGAATAAATTGGGGGGAGGGTTGATAAACCACAGTTTACTACCCACTCTGTAATAAATCCCTGTTTGTGTGTTAGGTGTTATAATGTAATAATGCAGTGGTTAGGATCTGACATAGTCCAAGTCACTTGATGTACTCTGTGGGTATAAGCCTGCCATTGGACGCTTGTTTCAGGCAGTATCCGTAAGATCCGCTATCTGTGTTTTCTTCTGAGATAGCAACCTATGCCTGGGTCACTAACGTTACAAACGTAAACAAGCTAGCAGCTGTCACCTTTCATTTTGCAGGGATTTAGCCACTTTCCTGCCAGGAAAACAGCAGACACTTCAAGCTGCAGTTGGCAAAACCTGTGCAAACTTTCTGCCTCTCTCTCTGCTGTCTCGTATCACTTGTCATAAGTCTGTCGAACAGCAGGACAAGGGGCTAGTACACCAAACACATGCACACACACCACTATTCCCCCTCAAAAGTTATTTGTACCTCTTAGCTGCACATTAGTACGAGCATCGTGGCATTGAACATAATGAGCCTGAACTTCTGGATGTGTTTACAAATGTGTTTTATACTTTACGCTGTTGCAGGCAAAGGAGTTATTAGAAATTTATCACAAGATGCAGGATTGTGGATTTTCCACCATTGAATCTGCAATCTGATGTGCACACGCATCTGCATTTATAGAACAGCCAGTAGGAACGTCCTCTCTTTGAAATGACATGTGATTGAGAAAAGTCTCCCATCAAAGTGTAGAAAGTTTAATATGGAATTTTTGCCAAAAATAAACTTCTTTAAACAAACAGGATTCACTGACTAGTGAACTTAAAGATGCTGGTTGGCAGATTTTGTTACCTTTGAATAGACCCAGGCTAGCTCTTTCCCTCTGCTTCCAGTCTTTGTGCTAAGCTAAGCTAATTGGCTTCACAACCATCACTTCATATTTACCACACAAACATGAGAGTAATATCAGTCTTCTCATCAAACTCGGTGAAAGAAAGAAAACATGTTTATTTCCCAAAATGTTGCACAATTTCCTTCTTTTTAGGCTAAAATTAGAGACAGGGTCATATTTGAGGTAGTTTAGGATTGTAATTTGTCCTGTGCACTGAAGTTAAAATTTAAGTAAGGAATGAATTTTGCTGAAAAAAAAAGTCCTCATGAATATAGTAATACAAATTTCTTGGGAATATGTGTGTGTTTGTGTGCAAAGAAGTGATTGAATTACAAAGTGATCAAAGGCCTCACCTTGATTTAAGACTCTCATTGTTCCCTCACATCCTTCCTCTCTGACTGGAGTTACAGCCTCTCTTTGGCCCGCACTTGATTGATGCCAGTTGTTTTTGTGTTTGGCTATCAACACCTAAAAGGCTGATAAAAAAGTGCTTTAAACGGGCCCAGGTGGAGAAAACAGAGCTGACATTTATGGGTAAAGTGAAAGGAGAATGTTTTCTACACGTACAAACTCTGAGATCATTAACAGGCCACAGATTTGTTGCCCCTCGGCGCTCAGCTTGCAAACACCAGCACTTTAAAAATGAAGCGAAGCTGTCTTCCACAGTAAATCACTAGGTTTATCTATGCCTTGAGGACAATCATAGTTTTTAAGGTCTTGGGGACTTTCATGATGTAATTGTACCAGCCAAGAGCAAGCCTAGTAATTTAAAGTCCACATATGGTAAGCTTGACATATATGATTCAGCTACAGGTTGTATGTACAAAGTCATGTGATGGTAAAACTGTTTTGTAAAAAAAGGAAACAGCCAGTAAATTCTGTCATCATAAAGTTAAGTTTTTCTTGAGTCCAGCAACTCAAGTATGGGATAAGATTTACAGCATTTGACAGCCCAAATTCCCAGGATACAACACCTCATCACAGGGATGTTGAATTTGGCCTTTACAGTGTCTTCTCACATTTATCAGTCAGATGAGAATTTACCACACTGGAGGTTTCTTATTATAATTTCTCCCAGTATTCTTTAGCCCAAGAACCTGCTACTTATTAAACCAGTTTTTCTGATTTTTGATGGTAATGTCATTAACAGGCCAAATCAAACCATATGACTCCCAGTAATTTGACTTTTCACTCAGTAGCCTGTATACAGTAGCTTCCACCTATCATGAGAATAAGTTGTCCAACTCATCATTAGAGTCTGATTCCGCTCCAGATTTCTGTCTGTTAAAAATATTTTTTTCTTGCAACTGCCACCTTAACGCTTGCTCTTGTTGGGAACTACTGGGTCAAGCTCACTCTAGAGTGCCGCAGGAATGAGTCCTGAAATCCAGAAATTATTCATTTTTCTTAGCTTAGTTTAAGAGAGCTTAGCTTAGTTTTAGATTTTCTCGTTTTATACTACGACATGAAATATACCATTAAATTCCCCACTCTTGAATTTTGAAGGTTGTCGCAACATTAAACATCATCATGCCAAACACTAGTCACTTCATGGGGATGATGTTGAAGTCTGGCAGTTGCATTTATGCTTCAAAAATCATAAAAGTTAATTTGTGAAGATAATTTTACTGAACAAAACGTGTAAGTATCATAAACTTTTGTTCCCTACAGAGCTTATTTTTCACACTAATCCAAAAACCAATGGAAAAGTCCTATTGGCTTTTTGTGAAAGGAACCAGAATGATGCTAACTTTGGGGTTGGCCTATAAAAATGCTATCCTTGCAGCACTCTATTGGTTAAACAATATTATAAACAGTATGGTTTTAGACCAGACCTCAAGAAATATTTCCTGGGGGCCTGGTGCAGCCCAATGAAATGTTCCATGAGGCCTACAAGGCCATCATTAGCACTTAGAAACATTACAAATAAAATTTAATCCAATTCTCATTGTAAAACTGTTATCAGACCTTTATTCTGAAGGGGGTCAGTGCTGTGTTCACTGAAGATGATAATATTTTTGAATATCTTTTATATTAGCCTGTAACTTTATTCACTCGATGCTGTATATCCACTTTGTTTACACTGTTGTTGCTGCTATTATTGTTGCAACTGGACTTTCCCAACAGAAGTAACACTAGAGGCCTTATCTTACACCTAGCACAAAGCTGTAGCGCCATTGGTGCAAGTGGTTTTGCTCTTTTACACCTGCAAAAGTGTCATTTTTGCAACATCAAGATAGCAAATGCACTTGTGCCTGGTCTGTGAGGCTGTGGGCTAGAGGTCTAAACATGAAGGCAAAACGAACGTATGGCCCGACACGTATTGTAATGGTTTTTGCAGGCGTTAATGTAAAATAAAGTATTTACACATGAAGCTGCTCTGGAGACGTCCTGTCATCATTATAAATTGCGCACTTTTGAGCTTTCACTTCTCGAACCAGGAGATCCGTCTCCTCGCTTTGAAAATCTCTTTTCTCTTTGTTTCCTCCTGTTAAATCCACCGTCCCGCTTTGCGCTGGTGGTGCAAAGGGCGGGGCACGGCAAATTACCACTCGCGCCCCTGGTGCAAGATGGCAAAGGTGGATCTGGACACACCTTGAATAAATTAAATCCACTGTGACTCGTGCTTTCCACTTGCGCTTTAGATCAGCATAAGATAGGGCCCTAGAAGTGCATTACTGTATTAGTCATTTTTTAGCACATTACAAGAGATTCAGCCATTATTAGAAACTTACGTCTGGCCCACAGCCCTGCTCTAGACCTGCTTTATATGAAAAGCATTCTTAGATAACTTCTGTTAATGATTTGGCATTATATAAACAAAACTGACTTGACTTGAGTTGATTTGCCTCTTATTTCAGAAACAAATGTTGCTTTACTTGCAATGCCAAGAAAAACATGGTGCAGCCAATGGTGAGCTACTTTTCTGTCTGTGATTCATTATGATGCCATATTTATATGCATGCATGCAGGATCCTCTATTTTATGGAGCTTTGAGTCAGTGTACCATGCCTCTTTACATTTCAATAGAAAGGCAATGTTCCTTTACTCACCTCTGCATTCTTTATGATTTGTTGGGTTGGACAGTTGCAGACAGCAGAACTGATACACATAAATATATATATTGTACCTATAAAGTGTAAATTTCCAGCCGATCTCTGTACCCTTCTCTCAGCTCTGTAATTAACAGCTATGCTCCCCAGGATGTTGCTTCTTAACATACGCTGGGATATGTGGGATAACTGTATTTTCCAACCTGGACATGGAATAATCTCCAAAAACAAATACATTTAACCTAAATCCATTCAGTGAATTTCAGGGCATCATTCAAGAATTCAACAAATACAAAATCTAGAAAACTTAAAAAACAGAAAATATTTGGTGGCTCATAAATTTTTAGTTGCATTTATACACACATATTGGTGATGGTGAAGGGATTTGTTCTGTTTACGATGTGTGTGTTTCTAACTGTTAACAGCTGGTAGCCCAAATAAACTGTTGACTGGACTGTTTGTGCACCACTTTCGCACTTCTTTCATCTGCAACACATCTCAAATTTCTCACCATCAGCTGTGAACACTTTTTTGTGGTTTCCAACTGTCTTGACACTGTTACACCCATGAAAACTTTAAACCAGCACTATTCAAGTGCAATATTTGTATATTTCATGTGATCGTATCTTTATGTCATTATTTTTAATGTCACAGTATGTTTATGTTTTTATTTGTCTTCCTAAGCTCACATCATGGGTCACTATTTCTACATTTTCTGTATTTGCTGTCTGTATTTTAACTTGTTTTTCTGAAAAATCTTGTTCATAGTATTTTTTAAACTTCACTATTCAACAGTTTATTGTAATTCTCTGCTGCTTTGACACAAATCATTTGCATGGATCCCATCTGAAGCCCGAGGTATCTCATTATTCCTTGTGTTGTCATTTACTTACAAACACAGTGAGGCATTACTGGACTCGAGTAGCTGTTAATTTACTTTTGGTATGTGTATAAATGTCAGTGTAGCTCCTTTTTTCAGCACACGCACCAAAAAGGTTAACCAGTGAGGAAGATGCAAAGACCTGTGTTTGAAACAAAACAAAATAAATACATAATTATACATAATTACAATTATATTTTTTTTGTGTGTGTGACAGTCAGTGGCTTTACTGATGCAACTGAAACGTGTGATATATGCTGATTGTGATGAAGTGAAGAGACCATTGTTCTTCTGTCTGTGGCGACAATAAGAAGTTTCCGTACAGACAAAAACCTACCACACAAATCATACAAACTCATCTAACTGGGGAAGTTGTGTTTCTTGGAATGGAATGAAATGAGAAAAATATTATCTGGTTATTCGTAGTGGTTGAAGTTATATTGTGTGCATGAAAACAGGCTGGATGTTGGTTGAGCTGTCTGCATCAGTGGATGCACAGTGTAGAAAGCACTGATGGGTCTTTATTTACTTTTTCTAACCAAGGTCCACTGAGCACGGAGACTCTCTCCAGGAACACCGTGCTCACACAGTTGCACACGTTCACACCTGGAAGCTGCCCAGTCTGCACAGTCTGAGTCACTGAGAAGCTCCACTGGAGCAAATTAGCCTTCAGACATTCAGGGCTGCTCGGTGGTGACATTTTAATAAAGAGACACTGTATGAATTCTCTGAAGAATTATGTTTGCAGGCTGATGTGAAGGATCAGAATACTATATGTTTGACCTGAACATAGATTTTACTGGTGATTTGGGCGTAGACAGAGGAGTTCATATTTAGCCACTCAAATATATGCAGCAGAGTGAGGCTGGCTTGGCCTCATGCAGATCACCAACTTTCTTATAATGCTTCCTCACATCCGGGTGCAGCTTTCTATTACGTTTGTGAAACATTCCTGAGAAGTTACCAGACAACCATAAACTAGGGGAAGTTATCATATCTGGTCAAGAAACATTCTGTCACATAAAAAGTGGAACTGGCATTTTTACACTTGTTAACAACATGTTAATAAGTGGCTTTAGAAGTGCTGGTGAATGGATTTTGTTGCCTTAAGACAGAGTCAGGCTAGTTATTCCTCCTGTTTCTGTTTTTCATACTAAATGAAGCTAGATTAACACCTCTTCTTAGACAGTCTGACAGGTTGTTATAATTTCTCTCCTGGATAAAACTTTATATTTATCATACAGACATCCGAGTGGTATCAATTTTCTCATCTAACTCTCAGCATCAAGATCTCAACCTTAACATTTAATGTTTAATAAAAATACCTGAACTTAACTTGTGGCCAAAGTCGACTACTGTCTTTTTTATTAATGATTAGCTTAATAACATGTTTCTAACTCTTTAGATATAGATAAGTTATAGAGAGCAATGAAGCTTTTACATGTAAGAGGCAAATCCTTCTTTAGCTTTCCTCCTTACTGATGAAGGTAAATGTTTTTTTAATACCCCATCAATTCTGCCATAACAAATGACAAACAAATGTCTAATAAGTCATCAAGTTATATTAGTATGCCATTAATAATGAATTTAGGGGCATTTTGCTTTCTTATTTGGCAGCCAATAGAGAGAAAGTGAAAACATGGAAAGCAATTTTGCAGTGTCAAACAAAAGTGTAAAATGAGTAAATAAAGAAGAGTTTTTGCAACAGTCCTTCAGCTCTCCAGTTGTTAATAAGTTGTTAATAATTTAATTTTGGTCCAGATGCTCTGCAGCTGTTTTCCTCAAGGTCAGAGGTCAAGTCATCCAGTGGAGTAACCTTCCTGCTGAATACCATGCTGGAGGAGCCTAAACACCAGGCAGAGGGATTTTTCACAATCAAGAAAAATGTTTTTATGAATGGCTTATAGCTGATCTTATTAGATTTATTAACCATTATAACCATTGTTATTAGTATCTTCTCTAGAACCAGTGCTACATTTAGGATTTCCATCCAGCTGAGTGTTTTTTTCATATTCCACAGCACTGCCACTTTCTAATGAATATAGGTTTTGTAAGTGTTCCAAATAGGCCTGTTTCCTGCTCAAAGCTGCGAGAGGAGGCAAGAATGTGCAGCTACGTGAGATTCAGCTTGCGGTCGAGTTTAGTGCAAAGCTGCTGGATGAAGACATAGAGTTATGGTAGTGCCTCCAAAATTCTCAGTCCATAAATGGGCTGTACAGTGCAGACAGACATCAGGGTGAAGACATTTTGATGTAGGGGTGTAAAACTAAGAATGGCTGAATTTCATTTAGCTGCTTCAGTTTCAGGGTCCTGGTATTGTGCATGCTATCTCATTGTGACATTGTCATGGCTTACTGCACATTTAATTAGAATCGTGCTTATTTCACTACTAAGACAACATGTCTGCTGTTGTCTCAGGGTGTAACTAAAACTGACTTTTGTTATGAATTAATGGTATTTTATGTACACTTGCATGGAACAACAAAAAAGAAGAAAAAACAAACAAAATGGCCTTGATGAAAGACTAAACTCACAAATTTTATGTCAGTTGACTAAGTGATCAGTCGTGAGAGCAACTAAGTTCATGTACTCAAGTACTGAGTGCATAATGCATTGCAATAAATTAAACATCAGCATATGGACGTAGTAGCAACAGTATGCAGTTGCAAATTGCCTCTACTAGCTCTACCTTAACAAAATTAAACATCATAACGCTGATTACATATCAATATATCACTAATAATGATCCAATAGTATAATAATACAACACAGACAGTGAATGTTCAGCATAAGAAGCACTTTTGATACATTAAGTACAAAAGTTGTGTAAAATAAAAACAGAATGCAATGATTTGCAAGTACTTTTTTTTGTACTCAATTGAATGCAGTATAAAGACAAGATTTTTAATGTTAAAACTAATATATTTTGTTGTTTTTTGTAATATACACTCATTGTGAATTTGATGCCAGCAACATGTTCCAAAAAAATTTGGACAAGCACAACAAAAGACATTGCAGAGTGCTCAAAAAAGACCTGCTGCAACAGTCGATAGCAAGATTTGTTACATCAGTCGATCACAAGCATGCACAGGGTGAGGTTCACCACTTTGTGAAAAACTGAGTGGGCAAATAGTCAAGCAGTTTGAGAATAACTCTCTTATCAACACACAATTTCAAGAAATTTAAGAATTTCATCATTTAAAATCCATAACATCATTAAAAGATTCAGAAAGAATCAGGGGGAATCTCTGCACATAAGGGGCATGGCTGAAAACAAACACTGAATGCCTATGACCTTTGACCCCTCTGACGGCCCTGCATTAAAACCCCACATAATCATATAAAGGATATTATTATATGTGCTCGGGAACACTTTGGAAACACAGTTTGTCACTGCACCTGCCAAGGCAAGTTAGGACTGTAGCATGCAGTGAGAAAGCCATATATAAACAACATGCTGCTGACTTCTCAGGGCTCAACATCATCTGAGATGAACTGACAGAGAGTGCAATATTATGCTTGACGAGTACACATTTCAGATTGTTTTTGGAAATCATAGACGCCATGACCTCTGGGCTGAAGAGGAGAATTACCATCCAGATTGTTTCCAGAACTAATTTTAAAAGCCATCATCTGTGATGGTATGAGGGTGTGGCATCATTAGACCCTGGACTGTTGAACACCTGAAGTTGTATATCAAGCAAAGAAGTCAAGAAATCATTTAACTGTGAAAATGTCAATAATTAGTGTCCTCAGTTCCCACATGCTGACTGCGTGTTGTTAAAAGTAAATGTGATGTATCACAGTGGTAAACATGCCTTTTTTTGGAATATGTTGCAGGCATCAAATTCACAGTTGAGTGTATATTAACAAAAAAACAACAAAATTAAACAGTTTGAACATTTAATTGCTTGTCTTTGTATTGTTTCAATTAAATATAGGTTGAAAAGTATTGGCAAATCATTGCATTCTGCTTTTATATATGTTTTTCACAACATCCCAACTTTTTCAGAACTGGAGTTTGTACATGTTGTTAATGCTTCTATAATACCTTTACTTAAGTATTATTATTTTTGTGTGCTATATTATTTGAATGCTTCTTCTACTACTGTCTTTAGGCATAGTTTCATCACAAATTGTCTGGGCACAGGATAGACTACATGAATGTATTTATTATTAAATTATTTAGGTTATTTGAGAAAACGTCCCATTGCTGCCATCTGTAGTTTAATTTACGAGCTCATAGTGTTAAAAAAAAGAACAGAGCTGATAATGGGAATAATCACTACAATATACTAGAGATGGGTTTTTGAGGCTGTTTGAGACTGAGAATGTGTGGGATTACAGGATGCACCTAGTCCATGAAATCCTCTAACCTTATGTTGATTATTAACTCCTTCCAAACTTGTACCTGTCTGCTGGCGGCACTTGTTGCAGTGACATTTCACTGAGCGCATGCGGGCAGCAGGTGGCGCAGTTGGATTTAACACCGTCAGAGTCTCAAGGTCACTGCAGCAGCTCTTCATCACACTGGAGCTCCAGCAGCAGCGGTGATCCGTGGATGCAGCTGCGCTCAGCGCACTGCGCAGCTGCGTCAAACCCGTGTGTCGTAACGATGATGAGGCGTCAGATGAGCTGGGGAAACCCGTTATTCACTCATGTTGTGATTCATTACTGAAATCTCAACCTGAATAATCAGTGCAGTCCCTCTTCAACACACTCCAATTGTATAAATCTTCATGCAAATTCAAGTAGATCTACATTTTTTTTACACTGACGGGTTAAATACATAATACATAAAAATACAAACAATTCATGAATGTTCTGACAAAAACATAAGGCAAAGTAAAGTGTCGATATAAAACATTTTAAAATACGCTTAGTCTAGATCCATCGCACCTTTAAAAAGCAAAATTTCCATACACTGGCTCCCTGTATCTTTTAGGGTTGCTTTAAAGTCCATCTCTTAGTTTTTAAGGCACTAAACGGCCTTAACCCTTTTTTAATATCACAGACTCCCTGTCACTTCATGATCCTCCACAGCTGCTCTATGAACTGTTCCCTGTCTCCACAAAAAAACCTCTGGAGATGCTGCTTTTTAGTTTCCAAAGACTTAAAACGTATCTTTAATATAGGTTATAACCAGTTATAGACCATATATTTTTTAATATATATTCTAAACTTACAGCCGTCTTTGTGTTTATTCTGTTTTTACTCTTCTTTAAGGAAATTTGTTGATTCCATTTTAGTTTTTTCTCTTTTCCTCCATCCATCCATCCATCCATTCATTCATTCATTCATTCATTCATTCAATTATTCAATCATTCAATGAGCACCGACTTTGCAGACAGAAATATTCATGCTAAAGCTGGGATACCATTTAGTTGAAAAGTTTATGTATTTTTATGATTCAGTTACATTTATTTACATAATCCTATATGGATAACCGGGCCCTATAACACGTGGAGCAGGCCCGCCCACCTACATGTTGCATATAATGATTGAAAAGCCGTTGAAACAAAGACTACATTTATTTTTAAACCATTTTTACTGTAGGCGTCTAGACATTTTTTCCGGCATGTAAGTCGCCACATCGATGCTTACTGGTGCTGTAAGAAACACGCACACCTCTACTTAGTCGGTATAAATTTTAGTGATGGATGGGAAAGAATTGTCAGTGCCAAAAAACGTGACCACAAAGTAACATGTGACCAACAGCGAACCACTGCATCGGAGATTCCTGCCTGCTTCTCTGCACGTACTCACAATGCGTCATCTTACCGCATAGCACTGCCTCTTTCATCCTCAAACGAAAGAAAATCCTACACTTCCCACAATTCACCTCAATCAAAAACAGTTTATACCCCCCGTCTCTGTGTATATTTTACTCGTGTTTATTAAAAGAGACGCCTTTCATAAGAAATTTAAAAAATCCGCATCCTCTTCGTCCTCATTTGGGATGTAAAGTCAGTGATGGTGAACGTGCATCCCTACGCGCACTCGTCTGCCTCGTGAGGGGGTCCCAGCCAATAGGGTCGCTCCGGTGAACGTTACTTCCTGGTTCTGTCCGCTTATCAGCCAACCACAAGCGTCACGAGCGCCTTCTCTGCCTGCCTGCCCGCACGAAAGAGAGACAGCACCGTCCTTGCACACAGTTAGGCCGGAAAGGTAACTTTTACAACGTTATTTCTGCCTATTTAACGCAAATTCTGTGAAGGACAACATACGTAAAGATGTAAAGAGCCTGTTCGTAGATATTCTGTGTTAATATAAACCACTTTTCTCTTTTATAAATGTGTACATGTTGTTCCACATCCTCGACGATAACCTTAAGTGTTGTCCTTGTGTTAGCGGATACTTTGATTGATTATTAAAGATTTTTTAATAAACGCCCTTTAGCTCTTCAGCTGATGTTTTAAGTGGTTCACAGGATGGAGTAGTTTGTAGACCCCCCGTCTATTTTTAAACCAGACCGTCAGCTGGCTACATGTCACTCCATTTAGAGCTGCAGGGTGTGGGAAAAGGGCGTCAAGTTGCAGGTCTAACTTCCAGCAGTCTTTTCCATTTGATAAAGAGAAACTATTAGTGTCTTTTTTGTCCAGAGCCTTAAAGGATGTGATGGTATGTCTGTCAGAGGTTACTCATGGCTCAGTGAGACCAGCTACCAGTTGCTTGCAGCAGCCATGGGGGTGTGTCCACCGGTTGTAGGAAAATTACTGTATGTAGCAACATTACACACTGTCTTTTATGTGATGGGCAGGCATTTTTCTGTTTAACTGGCCCACTTAAAATTTTAACAGGACACTCAGCCAGTAGCTTGTAAATACATCACTGCAGTTTTATTGGTATATTGTTTTTCTGAATAATTGTTAAACTGATTATTAACACGATAGGATGAGATATAGGTTACTGACAGGCCCTAATGTAGCCTAACTTAGGACTGAGCCAAACTAACATTCAAATACACATATCAGGTTTCAGTCCGTAATTATTTATTTATCTGTGGCTGCCATTTTGTTCTGTCAGCTTACCTCATTGGTCTCTATGTTTCAGTGAACTGGAAGCAAAAAAGACAAAATATTTTAAACTCATTGTAGTGTGCATGCATCAATGAAAGATTCAACAGCTATTTTATAATCACTTTTTGCAGAATAACAAGCTAAATTTTTTCCAGAGCTGCTTTTTCATTCAATTTAGTAGAGGGAACCCCCACCCCAGTTTTGAATATTTTGTCAGCTGTTTATACAACGTGACATAAACAGTGTAAACAGTATTGTTGTCCAGAAGGTTACTGATATTTGGTACTGATCAGTCAGGAACTGCATTAGGCTATTATTTTTATTATTGATTCATCTGTCAATTACTTTACCCTTCAATCAATTAATTGTTTGGTCAAAAAATGTCAAAACAGTGAAAAATACACATTACAATTTACTGATGCTGTCTTCAAATATTATATTTAGATATTTAGTTTTTGATCTCAAAGTGTGAGCTATTGCATGAGGATGCAGTATGTGACCACACAATTGCTGGAAGTTGGGGATGTTTGGGATTTTTTGCTTGAAAAATGACTTAAATGATTCATGGATTATTGTTGTTGGTTAATGGGTTAATCAGCTTATTGTTTCATCAAGGGTATATATATTTTGGGTTCATGTTGTTGTTTCTGTTACCAATTCAGTAGAGGTGGAGAAGTTTAGGAGGGGTTTGAAGGGGCTGAGAAATAAAGCCGATGCTGAAGTGTCAAAAACTGCAGTTCCTTGAAGGGCCACCGAAGGCTGGCTCCAAAATCAAGTCAATCCCCATAGACCCACATATTAATAGGCCCAACTTTATACCAGAAATCAACATGTTTGCAACTTGGTAAAAAAAAAATAGGTTTGGTCTCTGTAGCTAATTTTTCTCTTCAACTGTACGTGGGGTGATTCAGCAATTCCAATTATATTAACACATACAGTTTCTGCACAATTAATGGTGTGGCTGCTTTGAGTGATAAAAAATGGGCAAAGAGGTGCCAATTTGACAGTGTTCAACACTCAAAAAGTATTGAGGTTCAATACCCAGCCCTAGTAAACGAAAAAAATATTTCCATTAAGTTAAAGAGCTGTGTGTGTGCGTGTGTGTGTGTGTGCGCGTGTGTGTGTATGATTTTGCCTCTTGGCTGCAGTTTCCACACAGACTGTTAATGGCAGAGGATTTTCCATTGGTTTTCTGTAGGTGCTCTTGAGTTCAGCTGTGCAGACTGTACTCTGAATGCATGAGTGAACTCTGAGTGGGTAGATGAGCGAGTTAGTGCATGAATTCAGGACAACTTTGATAAAACAACTGAGAATCAATAGCATAGCAGGCATCACGGCCAGACTGTCTGGTTTAAAACACTCTGTGACCTCCGCTACTGGAATTTGAAGAGCTAACAAAGGCTCAGTGAGATTAGACCACTACTCAGGCCTGTAACCATATCAGTACTCTGTAACTTAGACAAAAAAACCCAAGCAAATATTGTGTCTAGTCATTCTCTTATTGTTA
This sequence comes from Lutjanus erythropterus, assembly GCF_056507025.1. NCBI lineage: Eukaryota > Metazoa > Chordata > Actinopteri > Lutjaniformes > Lutjanidae > Lutjanus > Lutjanus erythropterus. The sequence goes on from NC_139322.1 coordinate 24,542,711, forward strand.
CTTAGAATGACTTTTCCCTGTTGTTATCAGTAGTTCTGTTTGACAGTAGTGCTCTAAACTAAGTTGTGCAAGCATTCTGCAATGCTGTGTTGTAATATGATATATTAAGTAAACAGAACAGACTTTGAATAGATTTTTTGCTGCATAAGCCACGCCTTTCTGTGACTAATACCTCCACCACTCTGACCAGCCCACATCAGTTGGATCAGGTGGTGTGTATAGTTAATATATATGGTCCATTTGAGAATCTATTAGATGGTGTGTCGCTCTGTCTCCAAACCCAGCCTATAAATTAGATTACATTTTGTCCCCTGTCCGTCATTGAGAATTCAGGTTTCTGCCAACTCACTGTTCTGACTCTGAGCTTAAATTCAGTAAGTAACAGTGCAGGGTTCTCGGTGTCTGTCTGCCTGGCCTGTGGATTATATGTGCATTATACATTATAATGATGTCTCTTCGTTGTCTTTTTATCTGCAGATCCAGCAACATGTCCATCCTGAAGATTCACGCTCGTGAGATTTTTGACTCCCGTGGCAACCCCACTGTGGAGGTCGACCTGTACACTAAGAAAGGTACTGTATGGCTAATATATATGATTTCATGTGTACTTTGTGACTTTAGAAATGGTGGTCAAGGATTGCATAACTAGCTAACCAACTACAGAAGACTGTAGTTTCAAATCAAACTTTAGTGCTGCAGGTAATTTCAATATATCTGCAATCGTGAAATAATTAAATTATTGCCCAGTTTGTGTAATCCTGCAGTAAGAACATTATATTGGAAGCAAAGTTTTATGCATTTTTTTGTCTTGCCCAATTAGCTATCCAGTGACATCTAGTCTAGTTGTGGATTAGGATGGTCAAGTCAGTGTGGCCCCTCTGTTGCCCTACACTGTTGCCAGCTCCATGCCCAGAGTGGGTCAGATCAGATGGTAGATGTGTGAAAATAGCTCCTGTAATATCACACTGCCTCTACAGTGCCCTGTTACTGTAATGGTTCCTGTATGAGAGCACAGATCGCTCATACAGTAGGTGCTTCTAGCAAACTCTTGAGCTGAGTTAAGTCCTTGATAATTCAGATTTGGGCATTAACCATGGCCTGATAGCCTGTGGACACGAAATATTCCATGATGCTGGCCAAGAAATTTTATCCCCACACTGCAAGACTTTGCCAAGACAAAGTTACAGTTCTACAAACTTCTCGATTTCTTTGCAACTTTTAGTTTAACATTCTATAGAAAGAGCGAATAGTACCAGTAATAGTAATTGTTGCCGGCTAGCTATACATATGCAGAGGCTACTGAAATACTCATTTACTACGCCTCTTCAGACTGCTAATACAATCATTACTTCCATACTTTCAAATGTTTTGATGGCATCTTGGCACACTGAACTGCCACCTCAATCTAATACACTGCACTTGACTTCACCACCACAGACTGTATGTAGCTGCAGTAGTAGGCCAGTCACACATCACATTAAACTGAAGAACATTTGCAGTGAGTAGCCATGAGCAAAATCATACAAATAGTCACTTTTTTTCTAGATCTGGGCACAAAAAGAATTTAATGCGGGTATTGTTTGGCTGGAGGAGTTTCGATACTACTTGGTACTGGGTTATTTTGGTCGATATCTTAAAGGTATTGAGTACCGATACCCAGTCCTAGTGGTGTGTGCCACCAGTTTCCTCAGCTGGCCAGAAATCTACCTAATTTTTCATGGGAAACGATGCTTTCAGAAAATACCAAATCACAATTCATGGGGAAAGTGTTGCAGTTAAGGAAGGCTGTGTTAGAGCTACTACAAGGAACTTTCGTAGTTTATTGATTTTGGAGGTCATTGTGGACAGAAATGGTCGTGTTTCCACTGGCATAACCACAAAAAATACTCCTCCTGATTTTTAACTGGCTTACATACAACTCACTTTACCTCTGCCTGGAAAATGTACACACGCTCATTTCATCTGATTTCAAGGAGAATCCAGCCTGGTTGCAACAATTAAGGATAACTATACAGAAAATCTTCTTAAACTTCTATAGGACATATATAGATATCAGTAATAACCCATTTTACCAGTTTTAAAATCTCCTTGTTGTAGTTGTGTAGTTTAAGTTAGGCTAAGTTGTGTTAACTTGCCTCTTCTGTATTATTTTTTTTTACATAAGTTTACTTTTGCATGAAAAAACTTTACTTTTTAGGGGCTTGAGACCTGTGTGGCAAGTGCTTAAAATACTGGTGTCTACTGCATGTGAAGTAGCGATGTTTGGTTGTATGCCAGATTATATAATGAAACTGCTGAGCATAAAACATCTAAACCCTGCAATGTTTGACACGTCTGCATGAGGTTGAGATCAATTTATTCAATTAACTAATGGCCTGACTGTGATTGAAGTTTTTTGGCGAGCTGCTCTGCTCTGAGTGCTAAAACAAAGGAACAGCTCAACCCCATGAAATGTCCTGAGAATGTTAATGAAGCAACCTGAATGTCCACTGACATGGAAGAGAGTGGAACAGGCTGCACTGCCTCGAATACACTGACTGGAAATCGACTGCTCTGCTCTGCAGCCCTGTCGTCTTTTCATTAGTTTGGGGTGGTTGCTCTGGTCTACTGTAAATAGCACCCTTATTCTGTTTTGACAAGATTCCCTTTTAAGTCAGCCAGGCCTGTTTTGGCATCATTAGTATCAGAGCAAAGCGAGTGTACTGCACCCAGAGCATGTCTGTCATAGTAACTGTAATGTGTTACATAACCAGCCTGCCTCTCGGTCACAGTCATACTAGAAAACCTCCAGCTTGTTGTTAGAATGATGTAATTTCAGTAGCTCTGGTAACCCAGTGAGACATTTACCCTGACTGTTACTGTTATATCTTCGGCATGATGAGGTTATTAACACAAAATAGAATTCTATTTAATTACTTGTAAATATGTGAAAGCATTTTTTCTATGAAAACCATCTAAGTATAGTCAAAGTATAAACTTGTGCTGCTGATGAATATTTCGATTTATTTGGCTAAATATGTTGTTAAACACCTCAGCTCATAGCCTGGCGGACTGTTTCCAGCATGCCCGCCCCCCTCCAGCTGCAGCCAGGTGATGTCTTGATCCTGATGCCTTGTTAAGCCTGAACTTGCGGCTCAGATAGTGCCTCTGTCCTCCTGTCCTAAGCCGTAAATCCCCTCAGACTCACACCATCGCTGCTGGTCCAATGAACAAACTGAATACATTTTTGCTCATCCCTAATTTCTCTTCACTTGAGCGACTCTACAATGGCCATGCTCTTATATATGGGCGTGGCTTGGCATCCCTTCTCGGTTGCACTGCACATGCTCAGTTGGCAGCCTGTCTGCCCCTGTTACATCACAACCTTCTGCAACACAGGCAGTACAGCTTCCTCTACCACACATGCTTTATTTCTCTCTCCGGACAGAATGTACGTTACAGTGGCAGAAAATACTGTCAGCTGATTGGATGTTGCCCCTACTGCCTTTTGCATCCTGTTGCTCCATGAATACT